>NC_045430.1:224711699-225327056 GCF_902635505.1 Sarcophilus harrisii
AGTCAGCAACAGTAGCAGGCAACAGTTAGCAGGAGTCCACATGAATGAGTAACAATCAGAAGGAGTAGTCAGCAGCAGTCAGTCAGTAATCAGAAGCAGTGAGCAGTCAGCAGCATCCCAGGCAGTTAGCAGCAGTAGCAAACAATAGTAATCAGAAGCTACAGGAGTCAGCTGCAGCAGTCATCAACAATCCAAATCACTGAGTAACAATCAGCAGTAGTAGTCAGCAGCAGTTAGTAGCAGTAGTCATAAGCAGTCAGCAATAGTAATTAACAACAGCAGGAGTCACCAGCAGTAGCCAAAAGCAGTCAGCAGCAGCAGTTAAAAGAGTCAGCAGCAATCAAAAGAGGCAGCAGCAGCAGTCAGCAGAAGTCAGCAGTAGCAGCAGTCAAAAGTAGCAATCGTCAGTAGTCAAAGTCAATCAACAATAGCAGGAGTCAGCAGTAGCCATCAAAAGCCGTGAACAACAGTCCAAAGCAGTCACCAGAAGAAGAGAATAGTAGTCACCAGAAGCAATGAATAGTAGCAGCAGTAGCAGTCAGTGTCAGCAGTTAAAAGCAGTGAGTAACTGCCCAAAGCAGTCAGGAGAAGCAGTAAAGAACAGTCACACCATCAGGTAATAATAGTCAGCAACAGCAGTGAACAGGTGGTCAATAGTCAGCAGAAGTAGCAGTCACAAGTCACGAGCACTAGTTGAAAATATTTAGCAGTAGCAATTAACTGTAGTGCAGCAGTCAGCAGTAATAGTTACAAGTAGTGAGTAGTAGTGAAAAATAGCAAACAAAAGCAAAAAAAAAAAAACAAAAAAACATCACAAGTTAGCAGTCAGCACTGGTCAATGGAAGCAGTACTCATCAGTAGCAGTAGCAGGCAACAGTAGTTAACAGTTGGAGTAGCAGTAGTCAAAAACAGCAGTAGGCAGCAGCAGCAGTCAAAAAGCAGTCAGTAGTCAGGGTAGATAGATGATTCTTAGTTGCAAATCTAGCTCCATTGCCCTTCGGTTCTTTAATGTAGAAGCTGCTAAATCTTGTTTTAGATTGACTGTGGCTCTATTATACTTGAATTGTTTCTTTCTGGATGCTTCCAATATTTTTTCTTTCTTTTGGGAGTTCAGAATTTGATTCCTGGGAATTTTCATCTTGGGATCTCTTTCAGGTGGATTCTTTCAATTTCTATTTCACTTTCTGGCTCTAGAATATCAGGACCATTTTCCTTGATAATTTCTTAAAAGATGTTATCTAGACTTTTTTTTTTTTTTTTTTTTTTTTTTTTGATCATGACTTTCAAGTAGATTTTAAAAGATCTGTCCTGGTTTATTTTCCAGGTCAGTTGTTATTCCATTGAGTTATTTCATATTGTTTTCTAATTTTTCATTCTTTTGGTTTTGCGTGTTTCTTGATTTCTCATCAAGTCATTAACTTCTATTTACTCAATTCTAATTTTTAAGAATTATTTTCCTCAGTAAGCTTTTGTATCTCCTTTCTCATTTGGCCAATTTTGCTTTTTAACCCATTCTTCTCATTAGCTTTTTGTATTTCCTTTTGTATCACTCATTTCTTTTCCCAATTTTTCCTCTACCTGTCTTAAAAAATCCCTTTTGAGCTCTTCTGTGACCTGTGATCAGTTCTTATTTTTCTTGGAGGCTTTGGATATAGTACCTTTGATTTTGTTATCTCTTATGAATGTGTTTTACTCTTTCTTGTCACCATAGTAACTTTCTATAGCCAGAATCTTTTTCTTTGCTTGCACACTTCTCCAGTCTATTACATGACTTTTAATTCTTTGTTAAAGTGGGGCTCTTTTTCCATGGGTGGAGGATGTAATGTCCCAAACTTCAGGGATTTGTGCAGCTATTTCCAGAGATCTTTCTTGGGATCTGTGAGTTTTCAGTTCTTCAGTGAAGAAATTCTTCACCTTGAAAAGGCTACAAAGCTAAAACTAAAGTGGAGGGAGCTTTGGAGGATGATTTTTTTTTGTTTGTTTGCAGGTGACTGTGTGCTCAATGCAGCCTCTGAAGCTGAGATGCAACAAATTATGGATCATTTCTTCACTGCTTGGGCTAATTTTGGCCTAACATGAACACCAAGAAAACACAGGTCCTCCATCAGTCAGCACCACACCATCCAAATACGGAACCATCAGTTACAGCAAATGGTGAAATTCTGAATGCTATGGATGAGTTAACTTACCTTGGCAGTATACTTTCCAGGGATGTCCACATCAAAAATAAGGTTGCCACATGCTTTGTCAGAGCTAGCTCAGTGTTTAGGAGGCTCTGAGGGAAAATGTGGGAGAGGAGAGGTATTACACTGATCACCAAACTGAAAATCTGCAGAGCTATTGTACTGACCTCATTGTTGTATGCTTATGAACCTGGATAGTCTAACAGCACCAGGCCAAGAAATTGAATCACTTCCATTTGAATTATCTTAGGATGATTCTGAAGATCACCTGGCAGGATAAGGTCCTTTCTCGAACTAACCTGTCAAGCATTCAAACTCCTTCAGAGAGAACAACAGCCCACCTTGTGGGCTGGCCACCTGTTCCAATGTCAGGCATATGCTTACCAAAAAGATTATTTTGTGGAGAACTCACATGGATGCAGAAAAAAGTAATATAAGGACACAGTCAAGATCTCTCAAGAATTTTAGATTTGGGGGCAGCTAGGTGACACAGTGAATAGAGTGCCAGCCCTGAAGTCAGGAGGACCTAAGTTCAAATCTGGCCTCAGACACGTAACACTTCCTAACTGTGTGATCCTGGGCAAGTCACTTAACCCTAATTGCCTCAGCAAAAAAAAAAAAAAAATTAGATTTGATTTATGACATGGGAGACACTGGCACAAGCCCACTCAGCATGGCATTCCCTCAATCAGAGAAGGCACTGTGCTCTATGAGCAGAGCAGAGTTGAATTAGCTCAGAAGAAACGTGAGATGCACAAAATTAGAGAATCCTCCCCCAAATGTTCATAAGGACTATTTGTTTCTGACCTGTGGAGAGACTTGAGCTCATATTGGTCTGATCAGCCACAGCTGGACATACTGTGACTTGGCTCTGACATAGTGCTATTAACCATGTATGATCACCAGTGAAACTAACTGAACGAAAATGGAATGGGGAATCAGGAGACCCAAGTTTTATTATTAATAACCTGGGTTAACTTCTCCATGCCTCAGTTTTTCTAGCTGCCAAAAGCAGAAATAATGCCTGCTTTCCTTGCCTCTCAGCAGTAAAGGTCCATGCATACGAAAATGCCATCTCTCAGTTATCTTCCTGAGTTTTCCGCACTCATTTTAACACCTCTGCTGGCCACATACACACTTATCTTCCCTGCACATGCTCTTGGGATGTTTCTACTCAGTGGCACAGTCTTATCATAAACTTTCAGTTATATTAGGTTTTTTATCAAAAAACTGAATATTGGTCTTGTGGGCCAGAATTTGTGATCACTTACAGCTTTGCTGCAAAAGTACATTTCTAGCACATTTTAAAGCCTTTAAAAAAAAAAAAAAACTTACTTTTTTATAATGCATTGTTGATTCATTCTTAGTATTACTTCTAAGTTAAAGCTAATCACTGGTGTGCAATCTTTCTAGGCATGTTTATTCCACTGTGCCTAATCCATGGCTGTCAAACTGGCAGATCCTTTAACATCTTAAGGGATGGGTCTTAGTTGTATAAGATCAAACTACCTCTAGAGAAGTCTTAGGATTTACCAGGAAATTTTTAATCTCAGCAGTAGTATATTACAGTGTCCTTGGCTAATAAACAGGAGTTTATCATGTGCTAAAATCGGGCAAATAAAAATTGAGTAAGAATGTAATTATAGTACATATTGCTATGAACGTTAGACTAGAACATCCTTACAAAAAAGAGGCAGGGTTGGCCATGTAGGCTCAGAAGGTAGAGAGAGATATTCTCATATTTCCCTTGTCATGCTTTAGAGTGCTAAAGCCTCTGGCTTGGATGACAGAAGACTGATTTGGAATCCTGACTCTGTAGCTAATGGGCTATGTGACCTAAGAAATATACTTTACTTTTCTAAACTTCAGTTTTCAGTTCAGTATAAGGAGAGGGTTGACTGGATGATCTTTAAGGACCCTGCCAGGTGGAAGGGTCAACACGTATGAGCTTGGTTGTGTGGTTTTCTGATTCTTTTCCACATTTTTTTTTAGGTTTTTTTTTTTTTCAAATTTTCTTTCCCCATTTTTATTGGCCCTTTTCCTATTATTCTCCTCTCTCTGACCCTTCAGGAACTCAGTTTATTTAACCAAAAAGTCTGCTATAGAAAAAAATTAGAATGTGTCACTGATTTCTTTCATTTAAAGTGAACTGCAGGATTTTCATTGGGTTAGTTATTACTTCTACAAACCCTAATTATAACAATCCGGCAGTACCTCAATGGGCTACTAGGTGGTGCTATCGTGGATGGAGTAACAGACCTCGAGTCAGAGAGTCATTTTCCTGAGTTCAAATCTGACTTCAGACACTTACCAGCTGTGTGATCTTGAGCAAATCAGTTTATCCCATTTTTATCATCTATAAAATGAGCTGGAAAAGAAAAGGAAGACCTTTCCAGTGTCTTTCATAGGAAACCCCAAATGGGGTCATAAGAGTACATGACTGAAAAAGACTGAAACACCTCAGTTTTTATGAATGAAAAAAGATTAAATATTTCCTATAGGCAATGCACTTCATAAATGCTGGGAATACCAATAGGTTAATACAATGAGAAAGGTAAGACTGTTTCAGCTCTCAAGTAACTTATATTCTAATGAGGGAGAGAGATTACAGATAGAAGGTTTCAGCTGCAAGTTATATGGGAAGGTTCCATGATCCATCTTTACCTTGGCAAAGTGGATGGTAACACTTCTCTATATATCAGTTTTTGATACTGAACCATTTTTTTCCTTCCCTTTTTACCTTTTTATGCTTTTCTTGAGCCTTGCACTTGAAGATCAGATTTTCTGTTCAGCTCATCTTTTCATCAAAAATAAATGGGAATCTGATGTTGAACCCTTTTACAGGGCCAAAGACTTTGGGGACCAGAATTTTCTTTCCTAGGTTTCTAGATGCTTTGGCTATGGTTGCCAGGTTGCATCTCTATAGTCCTGGGTTCTTTTCCAAGATGACAGCTGAGGGTAAAGTTGGAAGTATTATTATAGTCAATGCTCTTGGATTCAGGTGTGGAGTCTGAGAGGAGATGGTGATCAAGTTGTTGGCGAGGGTTTGATTTGCCTGGCACATTCTGCCTTCTTTCTCTCTTTTGGGGTGTCTGGTTGCTTCTGCTAGACCACTAGGCTGACTTGCTTGCCTTTGTGGTTGGCAGTTGGTGGGGATGATTGGCACTTGCTTCCCTGAATGATGGCTGAAAGGACTGGGTTGAAAGTAAGACCAGTGGTCTGAGCAATCCTGCCACTGAGCTCCTCCAAACCTCCCAGTCACTAACCAGCTATGTGACTCAAGACAGATGACTTCATCTCTCTGGGATTCCTTAATTTTCTTCATCTGTAAAATGAGGTTTTCAGACTAAATAACCTTTAAAGTGCCTTTTAGTTCCAAATCCATGGTCATATGACTCTGAGCTTCTGAACCTAGCTGGTCTAGTTCTTGCATAACAGATACACAATTCATCTGTCTATCTGTTTATCTGTCTCTGGGAGTGACCAGGATAAAAATAGAACTTCTGACAAGGGTACAGCAAATATAGCACTAGAAATCAAGACTTCCAGGGGTTGGTCCTTGGATGACAGATACACAATCCATTTGTCTCTGTCCCTCTTGTTTTTCTCTTTCTGGAAGTGATCAAGATGAAAACAGAACTATTTACAAGTGGGGAGGGATGTGGGAGATAAAAGGATTAGAAGCCAAAACCTCTTGGGGGACTGGGTCCTTGGATGACAAGATACACAGTCCAGCATTTGCTCTATATTCGAGTTCATTAGAATCCCCTGAACTTGACCTCTACTGGCAAGCTTTTGAGGACTGAGTTTCCCCACAGCATGATGAGGGATGGAAGGAGAACTTTAGAGAGTTCAAGATATTTCTTCCATTGTGTTTTAAATTACATTTCTAATTGTAGAATACAAACTTCATTCCCTGTTGAGGAATTTTCAAGCATTAAAGAATTGGTTAGGGAGATATTTTAGGGAGAAGGGACCTTTCCTGGTATCCCTCTACTCCCATTTGGGAAAAAAACAAACTCTACACAAGGTCATCGGTTTTGCTTGGGATAGCACCTTTCATCCTCTTTGAGTCAGAATTATGAGATCATAGGATCAGAGGTCATTGAGCATACCCATTTTGTTTTCATCTGAGGAAGCAGACACAGAGAAGGTAAGTGATTGCTCAGGGCCACACCGGCATATGAAGTGGGATTTGAACTCAAATTTTACTCCAAGTCTATCATCCTTTCCAAAGCACCACACTCTGCCCCTCTAATTCAAATTGATCCTGAGACACACTCCGTCCTTGGGGTCCCTCCTAGGAATCGAGGTTTGGTGACTCCCTTGCCCTCTGAAGCCCAAAGAGAAGAATCCAACAAGAGGGAAGAGAAAGAGCTGCTGCTGGATAGGTGCCAACTTGGCCACGAGGCCACAGGTCCTACATCCCTTTATCTCTGTCCAGGAGGATTCTGGACATTAATCATATTACCTGCAGACAAGGGGAAAGAGTAGCCACCTTTCCAGATCCTCTCTGCTCTTCCAAAAATTACATCATTATAGTATTTGAGGAGCAATGTGTCCTGACATGAAATGGGAGGGAATGGGCACAGTGGAACTATGGACACTGAGACAGAGTGCTTGCTCATCTATAAGGGTGGGACATGGCCTGCCAAAAGGCTTTTTTTGATGTTGCCTGAATTGGAAGTACCCTATCTCAAGTGTCCCAGGGTGGTGCTGGTCCTTATCTGTATCCTCTCCCTTCTGACCCCCTCCCCCATTCACTTTTTCTGGGTCACTCCCTCCCATTTATTTCCCTTTCCCTCCTCTGTGGGATTAGGTTTCCTTTCCAGGACCTTGGCAGCCAATTGGGAAAGTAAAAATAAAAGTCCTAGAAAATCAGGCTTGCTGAAGAGTTTGCTGATCTTCAGGGAGAACCAGACAGGAAATGTGGCCATTAGGGTCTTACTGACATCCCAGATAATGTAAATTCCCTGTTTCCTTTACAGCTGGTGTAGGACTTGGCCTCTCTGACACAGGGAGGGAAGATCCAGTTTCCCATTTATTTAGCTGTTGGACACCCTCATGGTGTCTTGGCTTCTATTGATCTATCTCCCCCTTCTTTCCCTCTTGTGGATATTCTGTTTTCTTTTTCTTTTTCTTTTCTTTCTTTGTTTTTTTTTTTTTTTTTTTTTCATCTTAGTCCCTCTTTCCAGAGAGAGAAAAGAACAGAGATAAAGACACAGAGAAAAAGAAATACAGAGCAGAGAGAGACAGAGGGTTTCTGGCTCAAACAGAAACAGTTGCCATTTATTTATTTATTTTTGCTGAGGCAATTGGGGTTAAGTAACTTGCCTGGGGTCACACAGCTAAAGTGTTAAGTGTCTGAGATCAGATTTGAATTCAGGCCCTCCTGACTTCAGGGCTGGGGCTCTATCCATTGAGCCACCTAGCTGCCTTTCCATTTACTCTTGACTTGCCTAAGGAAAAACTTAAGCTCCAGACTCCAGGATCAGTGCTCTTAGCTATCTGCACAAGATCTTTGCACATTCCTCCCTGCAAGCCTTTCTCATCCTTAGGGCCCTGATTGGCCCATGATTGCAGGTAGTGAGAAAATCTGTTTTTCTAAGTTCCTTGAATATGAGCCCAATTCTTCAATGAGCCTTCTCTTGTCCCACATATTCAGAATCATTTAATAAATTTGGAGATGGGGGTGGGAGCATTTTACCTAATATTTACTCAAGAACAATTTCACATTATTTATTGACATTGATATTTCAGCATTTTGGGAGACTCAATAAATCAGAGCTAGAAATATTGACTCTATAGAATGATCTAAAATTGGTCTTATGGTTCCTCTCATAAACCAAGAAAATATTTCTTCATATACTTAGCAACTTACTTTAGTTCTTTTTTTTCTTTTTCTGAAGCCACACAGTCTTTTTCAGAGATCATGTTGTACCTGTCCTTTGCTCCAGAAACTCTGCGAGGGCCTGCAGCCAAAAACAATAGAAGTCTGGTAGAGAGGGTCTGGTAGCTCCTTCTAACTTTATGACTCCATATCTCCAGAGAGTCCATTAGGAGAACTGACTGTCCAGTTTGTTGGAGTGCCTTATTGTATAGATGATGGGAACAGTAAGGCTGACACATGATGTGGTTTAGCTGCATGAGGGGAATTTTCCATAAGTTATACAGGACCAATGGGATTTACTTTTTGTCCCATTCATTGGGTATTTGTCCTGTCTTATATTTGTAACTATTTTAATTGTTAAATAAAGTATGAGTTTTTTGAGGACTGGGACCTGATCTTACCATTCTATGCTTTCTATTCCCATCGTGACTGAGTCAATGTTCAACTTTTTTTTTTTTAATAGATAAGAAAGCTGAGAGATACAGAGAGATTGAATGGATTACCAATGGTGGTCAAACCTGAAAACTAGCTTAACTCCTATTTTAAAATATAAAATATCACAGTAGGAATATGATCAGACCAGTTAAGTGACAAAAAGGTTCTCTGATTCTTCTAAATCAGGGTGGGGAACATCTGGACCAGGCTGTATAAAGTCCTAGAGGTCATTTAGTATGATTCTGCCAGGGCAACCGTGGTTCCAGCCATCACATTAGAAATGAATTAAATGTTTGACCAAATATAGGAGAATAATTTTTAAGTTAATAATTTTGTATGGCCTTTGAATTATAAGTATCCAAATGGCCCTTGCCAGGAAAAAGGGTTCCCCAATCCTGTTTTTAGTGTTGTTGACAAGCACTCAGATTGTTTTGTATTTTTTCTCATTTTGCTTGTTCTTTAGGTATAGTGGTTAGGGAAAAAATAAGGGCCAAGGCAAGGAAAATAGGTAATTTTTAAAGTTTTTTAAATTAAAAATTTTTTATTAAAGCTTTTTATTTTTAAAATATATGCATGGATAATTTTTCAGTACTGACCCCTGCAATACCTTGTGTTCTAAATGTTCCCCCTCGTTCCCTCCACCCCCCTCTCCTAGATAGCAGATAATCCAATATATGTTAAAATGCTAAAATATATTTTAAATCCAATATATGTGTATACATATATATATATATATATTTATACAATTATCTTGCTGCACAAGAAAAATCAGATCAAAAAGAAAAAAAATGAGAAAGAAAACAAAATGCAAGCAAACAACAACAAAAAGGGTTATAGAATGCTATGTTGTGATTCACACTCAGTTCCCACAATCCCCTTTCTGGGTGTAGATGGCTCTCTTCATCACAAGATCACTGGAACTGGTCTGGATCATTTTATTGTTGAGAAGAGCCATATCCATCAGAATCATTCATCATTTAATCTTGTTGCTGTGACAATAATTTCCTGGTTCTGCTCACTTCACTTAACATCAGTTCATATAAGTCTCTCTAGGCCTTTCTAAAATCATCCTCCTGATCATTTCTTATAAAATAATAATAATATTCCAAAACCTTCATATTACCATAATTTATTCAGCCATTCTCCAACTGCTGGGCATCCACTCAATTTCTAGTTTCTTGCCACTATATAAAGGACTGCCACAAACAGGAAAATGAGTAATTAAAGAGCCCTACTAATCCATGGAATAAACAAAGTCACCCTTGAATAATCCAGTGATGTCAGAATTTTTGGATTTTACTGCTAGAAGCCACCTTAGACATAACTGTAACCTAATTATCTTCATCTATAGATAAGGAAACTTGATTTTAACTTATTTCTTGGCAAGTTCCTCTACCCTCTGGGACAGAGCAGAGTAGATCAAAACACGAAGAGCATTCAAGGTCATGAAGACTGCAATGATACTCTGAATCTTATCTCCAAGCTAAATATTTCCATTTTATTCAACCCATCCTTTCACACATAACTGAAGATCTTTCACTGTTCTCTTTCACATGAGCTCAAAAATATGGTGCTCAGAAATGAGACCAATAATTTTGATGTGTTCTATTTAGGACAGAACACAATGATACTGTTTCTTTGTTTTGTACATAATGCTTCTCTTAACAGAGCTGAGGATAGCTCTAAATGTTTTTGTAGGAAACCATGTTGCACAACTTTACCATATTCAGCTTGCAGTTCATTATAGCTCCCAGATTTTTTTTACATAGGAACTATTCTTGGCTATGACTTCCTCAACTTGTATTTTTAAAGGTGATTTTTTTTTTCCAACCTAAGGCTAAGACTTATCCCTATTAAAATTTTTCTTAGAAAAATTAAGTCCATTGTTCTAGTCTGTCAAAATCGTTTTGGACCCTGATTCTGTCATTCAATAGATTAGCATTTCCTCCTCATTTGAGATCATCTTTAACTTTGATAAGCATGCCTTTTAAATTTTATTTAAATCATTATACAAATGGCAAACAATACAGGTCCAAGTACAGAGCCCTGAATTTCTTCCCTGGAAACTTACTTCAAAGTAGATTTCAAGTCACTGATGACTCTTCTTGGGTTTGGTAAATCTACCTAGTACTGTATCCACTTAAATGAATGATTATCTAGCTTCTATATCTCCATTTTGTCCATAAGAATAATGCAAAAGACTTCTTGCCCTTCTCCAATTATGTAGTCTTTCCTCCTATTCTGTACATAGCTCTTTTTTTTTTTTTGAAAGAATGAACCAATGAATGATTTTCACTTCTTTAGAACACAGTGTTGATAGAAGCTATTTTCATAAAATCATCAAACTAGGGGGTGACTTGAGCTCCTTCCCCAGGAATTTCCCCCTTCCTCATATGTTGGTCATCCACTATCTCAGACTCATTAGTAACAAAGTCTGTTTTAACAAGTCCCTGGAAGTTAAGATTAGCTAGTCTTTATCAGAAATCCCTTCAAATGTCTAACACTAGCTTATACATATAACAGGAGTTTGTTCATCATATCTCTTGATATTTTTCAACACATGGAAAAGTCTAGGAACCCTGCTTTTGGGAGAGTTGCGGTGATATATAATGGAAAGTCCTTAGAGAGATATGACAGAAGCTGGAAGGCTTTTTATTGGCTGGGTGGCACGAAGTTGGGGTACTCTCAAAAAGCACTACTACTAACTCTAATCTTAGACATTTTCTCTTGCTCCTCATTCTTGATCAAAGTTCGGATACTTTAAAAAAGCATTACTATTAACTCCAATCTTGGACATTTTCTCCTGCTCCTCATTCTTGATCAATCTTTTTGACTCTTTTGTTGACAGTTGCCTGGTGAGAGACAATGTTGAAAGAGGAGAGATCCTTAGGAGTTAATGCTCATTGGAGTTGACATGGAGCCTGGAAATGTAGGCCTTGAGTCTTTGTCAGCCTAGGTGTTCTTTTGTTTTAAGTGAAAGGATTAGAAATAGTGACTTTGTGAAATTTGAAAGATTAGAAGACAGAGCCATTGAATTCAGGAAGATATGAATCCAGCAGACTTCCTTCACGCCTTATTAAGCAGCTAGCCAAGCAGTGATACCATGATAAACAAGGAGTGACCTTCAGAAGTGACCTTTGGGATCCAGCCCAGCAGTAGTGGAGAAAAGGAACTCATCCTACATTAATGCCAAATTTGGACACGAAATTGGGAGAATAGGGACCGGACAAAGAATGAGCCTAGGGTTTGAGGGGGGAAGAGTGTACCTCCCCCCCAAATCTGCTAGGAGGAAATGTTTGGACCTTCTTTATTGCTATATCTTTGAATTAAAATATCCCTTTCTAAAAACTAAATGATATTAAGTTGTTAAATGGAACTGAGACTCTAGTCACTGGCATCTAACAATGAGGGGAATATATCCAGTGGGAGCTTGAGCTCATAGCAGGAGAGATTATCCAAATCTCTTAGGAATTTCAAATGCAATTTTGAAATGATGCTATGTATTCTTGAGCTCAGTTGTTTATAGCTGCAAATGGATCCAGCATTTGTTGGAGCAAATTTCCAGCTTCTTTCATGGATGGTTAAGACATTCTTGAACTGGCTTTTAGATTATCTGGATCCCCATTGACCAGAGCCAGTAGTTGTAATGACATATAGCTTTGGGGGGATTCAGAAGGATTTTGGCATATCATCAACTGAACAATCCTCATAAAGGAAGAGAGAAAGTTTTTGGTATTCTAGTAGAAAAGCATATAGAAAGACTATCCTCAAAGGGAAAAAAGCTGCAGTATATTAAGACAAACTGTTCCTTTAAGAACTAGAACACTGTAAATGGTAAACAGAGAAAGTGAGAAGGAAGCACAATCCTTCAATAAGAGCTGGTCAATGAGATTGAACAGATAGTGTTTCAAGTTCCAATGAAATAATTACTAATGTCAGAGCAGAGTGTGCTGCTCTATATCACAATGGCATTTTAAGAAAAAATGTATTCCCAAATATTTATTTTCTTATTTGAATCCTTCTCATAAGTCTAGTATTTTCCCCTCTACACAAGGGAATACAATGAAAGCAACCTGAGCTTCAGCCTAGATCTGCCACAAAAAAAGAAATGAGATGTTGGACCAGTGACAATAACAGTGTATATCCATTGCCCCTCTTGTTCCAGAGGAGTTCAGAGGGCTGAGCAAAACTCTTTTCTCAAGGCTGCTTCATCTATCACAAAGAGGCAGGCCATGTGGTTCAAGCTGTATGTGTTGTTTTACAGATGTACAACAGCTGCTTAAAGTGCAGAAGACATAAAGGAGGAGAATAGTTAGCCCATGTAAATTTAAAAGAGGATTGTATTAAAATAAGATGAGAGATTGCAGCATCTGACATTTGACAAGACAGTGGCTTGCCAGTGTACCAAATCATTTGGAAATTTGAAGAATCTTGATTTTCCATTTCATTTGCTAAGTTCTGCATCATCTAGCACTGAATCTACTTGTACTCCAATAAAAGAGGATGTGGCAAGACAGAATGTGACTGTCCTCAATCAAATCCAGTCAGCAGATCCCCAGAAAATGGCATTTCTGAGTACTGAAAGAACTTGCAGATATAATCATTGAGTCATTGTTGATGATCTCTGAAAGATTTTGTTCCCCAAGGCAGAAAGTAGGCAACTGATGTGACTTTTCAAAAAAGAAGAAGATAGATACTTCCACTTTAAATTCCTTATAAAAGTCACAAAGGCATTACTAAAAGGTTGGTTTATGAACAATTGTATAGGGACCCAGAACATAGTCAGGGATTTATCTAGACAAGTTGTTACCTCTGAAGGTCTCCAACATATCTGAGATAAGTGAATGGTGTCTCAGATAATCACATATCAGGTATATAAACTGATTACTATACCTGAATTGCTTTATCACTTCAGAATTGCCTTCATGGTAAACTGATTCCTTACTCTAAGATGTTATCAAGCGTGAGGGACACATGAACGCATTGGGTTTGCTCTCCCTGTATTACGTCCCATCAATCAACCCATGAGAAGGGAACAGTGAAGAATATCAGAGAATAGAACTATCCTTTTACTGAGACCTAGTGTCTGATCCTTTTCCTGTTGATAGGCAATTTCCTAGAAGCAATTAAGAGTTGAAAGCAAACTTAATATCCACCAAGATATCCACCTCTTGTAATGTGCCCAGCTAGACACCGTAGCTCAATCTCTGCTTACCCTCTCTTGAGCTCCACTCATTCCTCAGCTGCAGCATTAACACAATATAATAACCTTATTTCTGTCTGCATAGGTTGACAAAGTGGATGAAAAGCCATTGGCAGAAAATGCCTTGATTTCAGGAAGAAATTTGACAACATTTCTTAAAATAATCTTGTGGACAGGATGGAAATATATGGGCTGGATAATAATACAGGTTAGTGGATTCAATCTAATGATAAGACATATTAATTAATGGATTGAGGTCACTTTGAAAAGAGGTGTCTGGTGGAATGTTCTTGGTGGTCAACACTTCTATCAGTGACTTGGAGAAAGCTATAGATGGTATGTTTCTAAAATTTGTGGATGACATTGGATGACAATATTAGAAGAAAAAATGGCAGACTATAATGTTGGGTTGAATCTACAAGATGGCTTTTAATGGAGATAAATGGAAAGTTCTGTATTTATTTATTTTTTTAATCAAATTAGCTTCATATAAAATGGGGGAGAGAGAACTAGTCTTTACTCCATAGCCATCTTCTCTCCCCAGTCAACTTGCTTCAAGGGATATCATGAGAAGTTCAATCCTGTTGTCCTCCCCTTTTACATTCTGGAACCACAATTAAATCAATTCTCTCATTGTTCTGTCACAGCACATGTCAATCTAGTAGCATTCACCAGCCAAAACAAAATACCCCTCCTTGAAAATCCCTCCCTTCTACATACTCTCTCTTTGAAGACAAGAGTTGCTTTTGTTTTGTTTTTGTACCCACAGGGTTTAATGCTCATTCATTCATTCATTCATTCATGTGAATAAAATCTGGGAGATTTAGTTTATTGCTTGACACAGCAATGTGATGTGGTAGCAAAGAAACTAGACTGATTTGGAACTGTGGCAATAGAAGTTGAGTATCCAGAACCAGAGATGAGTTAGTCCTGCTGTTCTTTGCCCTTTTCAGACAACATCTGGACAATTGCATTCAATATCTTTTTTAAAGGAAGAACTTTGTGGCTAAAATGAGGAGTAGAACAAGGAACCTTGTCCTATATCAAACTGGAAGAAGAAACTAGATATGTTTAGCTTGGGGAAAAAAAAAATGTGGGGAATGCAGATAGGAGAGACATCTTCAAGTATCTGAAGAGTCATCGTGTGGAAGAATTGTATTTGTTTTACTTGGCCCCAGAAAGTGGAGTTAGCCGTTGTGGACAGAGGCTAAAAAGAAGCTGATTCTGGCTAGACACAAGGAATAACTTTCTAACAATCCAACCTTGACCTAAGTAAACCAGTAGGCTTTTGGATGTAGCTGGCTCATAGACACTGAAGGCCTTGAAGCAGAGAACAGGGGATTTTTGGTTGAAAAGAGTATAGAGGAGATTCCTACTCAAGTTTGTAGATCCTATACAATTCTGGGTTTCTGTAATATTGACCATGAGGAGGAAAGAACTATTTATTACATGAACTATTCCTTGTTATATAATCAAATCTCTTGCAAGATAACTCTTAAAAGATATCCTGTTGATAGGCAGTTAGATTAATCAGAGCCCAAGATTTTACCTAGATCTTCCCCAAATTCCTCACCATCACAAACTTTCCCCTTATCTAGACAAGTTGTTCCAAATACATGCTGTTTTTACTGGGGTGGGGTGGGGTGTTAATCACCATGTTAATGAATCATCTAACCTTATTACTACTATGAAAAACAATTAAAAGTGTATCTTATTTACCTGCCACTAAACAAGCAAAAAGAAACTATTGGCTTCTGAGAGAGGAGGTACAACGGACTGCATGCTGTGTTGGGAATCTAGAAGATTGAGTTCAAATGGACTTCCATTTTATTTTAGTTCTGTGACTTTGAATAGGCCTTTCCAACAAGTCTCAGGTTTCTTATCTGTTAATTGAGCATAATAATAACTATATACTACCTCTTTCACTGGGTTCTTCAAATGAGAAGACATGCTTAATGCTCTGTAAATGTCAGATATGAATTTGTCTGTTATAATTAGCTATCTCAAGGTAGGAATGTAGTGATAACATGATGAATTATGCTTTTTAGGGACAGCTATTGTTTGGAAGAATGATATCAAGTCAATCCACTAGTCATTGAGATTTGTCCTTAAAACTGCTTTAAAGAACATTAAAGGACTTATTCACTTGAAAATGACTTCTTTAAAATTGTGATTCTCAAAGTAAAGAAAATCCCTGGATGGTGAATGATATTGGTTTCCATGATCCTAATAATATAATAGTGTGAAATATGACTCAGAATTAGCTGTAGGATCATGGGATTATCAATTATTATATCTGGAAGGAACCTTAGAACACAGGATGTCGAGATGGAAGCAAAGCTAAGTTTCATCCTGATCATGTTGTTGTTGCTATTCGGTCATTTTTCAGAACATTTTCAGAATGTTCTATTCTTTGTGACCCCAGTGGAGATTTTCTTGGCAAAGATACTAAAGTAGTTTTTTAGTCCCTTTTCCAAATCATTTTACAGGTGAGGAAACTGAAGGAAATAGAGTGAAATGACTTACCCTGGGATCATACAGTCAATAAGGTCAGATTTGAACTCAGGAAGATGAGCCTTCCTTTGCTTTTAGGTCTGGAATTCTATCCTCCATAATAAGGATATGAAGACAAAATACTGCCCTCAAAAAGTTTACCAGAAGAAAAAAAATTGACTAACAATAACTCAGGTTTCCATAGCATATTACAATTAACAAGATTTTTTTTCTACTAACCTGTGAGAATAGGTATTGTTACCCCCATTTTTCATTTGAGCTAAATGAAATTTACACATTGTAAATGATTTAGGATCATTGATGTAGAGTCAGGGATGCCAGTGGCTGTCTAGTTCAGTGCTTTCATTAATACAAATGAAAGAATTAGCTTCAGAGAGAGAAAGAATTTGTCTAAGATCACACAGGTAAACTTTAGTAGAGACAAAATTTGAAATCAGGTCCACCATTTCTCCCACTGTGCCATACTTCTAACTTGCCCCATGTCACACAGGTAGTAGGAGTACAAAAGTTCACTATATCTTCTAATCCCAAATTCAGGCTAGTCTTACCAATTTCTTCTTCACAAAATATCTCACTTAATATCTCTTCCATCTGTCACTTTTCACTCAGAAAGCCTCTATTATTGTGCTTTTTTATCACTCCTTTACTGAGTTAAAACAAGAGCTTTCTAATCTACCTCGAAAAATTTTCTTTCCTTTTGCCAATCCATCTCCCACAAAGGTGCCAAATTAATATTCTTTAATTTTTAAGTTTGTCCTAGTTCTTTTTTTTGTTTATTTATTTAATATTTTATTTTCCCCAGTTACATGCAAAACAATTTTTTATATTTGTTTTTAAAACTCTGGGCTCCAGATTCTCTCTCTTCCTCTTTCCTCCTCCATTGAGAAGGCACATGTGAAATTATGCAAAACATTTCCATAAAATCATGTTTTGCAAAAGAAAATAGATCTATCCCCCCAAAAAGCCTCAAGAAATATAACATTTTTAAAAAGTATGTTTTAATCTGTATTCAGACACAATTCCTTCTTTCTTTGGGTATGGATATAAATTTTTTATCATAAATCCTTCAAAGTAGTCATGGATCATTGTACTACTGAGTACAGCAAAGCTAATCATAGCTGACCATCTTACAACATTGCTATTAGTTTGTATACAGTACATTTCATTTAGCTTAAGTTCATCGAGGACATTCTAGGTTTTCCCAAGAACATCCTGCTTATCATTTCCTATAGAACAATAATATTCCATTATAATCACATACTATGATTTATTCAGCCATTTCCCAATTGATCCCCATAATTTCTAATTCTTTGCCCTGAGAAAAGGGCTACTATACATATTTTTGTCTATATAGATCCTTTTCCTTTTTAAAAAATTTCTTTTGGGATTCATGCCTAATAATGGTACTATTTGGTCAAAGGATATATATGATTTTGTAGCCCTTTAAGTAAAGATCATATCTTTTGATCATTTATCAATCAAGAAATGACTCATTTTAAAAAATAAATTTGACTCAGTTTCTTATACATTTGAAAAATAAGGCCTTCATCAGAGAAACTTGTTTCAAAATTCTCTTCATAATTACTATTGCTAACTATTTCCCACCCTGTTTATTTTTTCTCTTTTCACTGATTCTTTTCTAAAAAGAGAACCACCTTCTCCCCCTCTCTTTTATCACCCTCTTCCCTTCTCATATCCCCTTTCCCCCTACTTTTTAAAAAGTATACCCATATTTAGTGTATAATTTCCTTTTTGGGCAAATTCTGATGAGAGTAAGATTCCCTCACTCCTCCTCCCCCTTCCCTTCCCCCCCCCCCACTTCCTCTCCACTATAAGTTCTTTCTTGCCTCTTTTAGGCTAATAATTAACTCTTTTCTACCTCTCCCTTTTCTATTCTTTCAGGATATTTCTCTCTTTCCCCTTAATTTTTTAGATATTTTCCCTTCATATTCAATTCACATTTGTGACCTCTGTCTACATATACTCCTAATTGCCATAATAATGAGAAAATTCTTTTGAGTTACAAGTATTATCCTCTTATGGAGGAATGTAAACAGACAAGTATTTTGTCCCTTATGATTTCCCTTTCCATTTTACCTTCTTATGCTTTTCCTGAGTCTTGTATTTGAAAATCAAATTTTCTATTCAGCTCTGGTCTTTTCATCACAAATGCTTGAATGTCCTCTATTTCATTGAATATCTCTTTTTTTCTCTGAGGATTACATTTTAGTTTTGCTGGGTAGGTGTTTCTTGGTTGCAATCCTAGATCATTGCTCTTTGGAATGTCTTAGTCCAAGCCTTCTAATTCTTTGATATAGAAGCTGCTAAAATACTGATTGTGGCTCCATTATACTTTGTTTCTTTCTGGATGCTTGCAATATCTTCTCCTTGACCTGGGAGTTCCAGATTTTGGTTATAATATTCCTGGGAATTTCTTTCAGGAGGTGATTGGTGGATTCTTTCAATTTCTGTTTTATCCTCTAGTCTTACAATATCAGGACAGTTTTCTTTGATTATTTCTTGAAAGATGATATCTAGATTCTTTTTTTTTTGGATCATGGCTTTCATGTAGAACAATAATTTCTAAATGATCTCTTCTGGGTCTTTTTTCCAGGTCACTTTTTTTTTTCCCAGGGAGATATTTCACATTGTTTTCTATTTTTGTCATTCTTTTGGCTTTGATTGCTTCTTGACTTCTCATCAAGTCTTTAGCTTCCATTTGCTCCTTTGTAATTTTTATGGAATTATTTTCCTCAGTGAGCTTTTGTACTTCTTTTCCCATTTGGCCTCTTTTTAAACAAATATTCTTCTCTTCATTAACTTTTTGTATTTCCTTTTGCATAACTTTCATTTCTTTTCCCTCTTTCCCTTCTACCTCTCTCACTTCATTTTCAAAATCCCTTTTGAGCTCTTCCATGGCCTGTGATGAATTTATATTTTTCTTGGAGGCTTTGGATGTAGGAGCTTTGACTTTATATCTTTTGATCTTCCTTGTTACCATAGAAACTTTCTATGGTCAGAATAATTTCTCTTTGTTTGCTCATTTCCCCAGCCTATTACATGGTTTTTAACTCTTTGTTAAAGTAGGGCACTGTTTCCAGGGTAAAGGATGCACTGTCCCAAGCAGTTTTGTGCAACTGTTTTCAGAGATGCTTCTAGGAATGTGACCACAAGCACTCTTTTTCTGCCCTGGAATTGTAAGGAGAGTCTCTGCTGCACTGAGGTTTTAAATTCTAGTATGCTAAAGCAACAGAGTCCTTCCTTAGGGTTAGTAAAGAGACCTCCTTTGACCAGCTGTTTGACAATTACCATCTACGGGCTGAGACCTTCCAAAGCTGTCTCCACGGTACCACTGCCAATGGATTCCCAAGGTCCTCTCATCCTTCCAAGTTGTCTTTGGTATCTCTGGGCTGAGAGGTCTGGAACCTGCCAGTGTTGCCATTGATTCAGCTGTCCCAAAGCTTGGTCCTGGTTTGCTGGTGTATGCCCTGGGGCAGGGCAGCCTGCACCAGGACTTTTCTGGTACAACACACTTTTCCCACTAATCTTCTAAGTTGTCTTGGGCTAGAAAATTATTCCATTCTGAGCACCAGTCCTGAAGTCAGGAGGACCTGAGTTCAAATCTGACCTCAGACATTTAATACTTCCTAGCTGGGTGACCTTGGGCAAGTCGCTTAACCCCAATTGCCTCACCAAAAAAAAAAAGAAAAGAAAAAAGAAAATTATTCCATTTTATCTTTTTTTGTGTGTATGTTCTGATTCTAAAATTTGTTTACTCATTATTTAAAGGAATTTTTTGGAGGGGTGTGGGGGAGAGTTTGGGTGAGTCCTTGCCTTTATTCTTATTCCACCTTCCAAATTAATATTCTTAAAACATAGACCATATAATTTTACATTCAATAAGTGTGAGTAGCTCTCTATTGCCTCTAGAACAAAATATAAGAAAACTCCTCTGATATTTATAGTCCTTTATAAACTGATTCCCACCTAATTCCAGGCATATTTCATTTTGCTTTCCCCATTTAATCTATATTTCTGCAAAACTGGCCTACTTTTGGCTTCTTGTATACGACATTGTTTTCCGTGTCCAGAATGGTCTCTCTCTTCATTTTTGCTTCTTAGAATCCCTAACTTTTCTTTAAAGCTTAGCTCAGGTGACACCTTTTATGCTGTCAGTGGTTAGTCCTTGCCTTTTGAAATTGGAGAAATTGCTGTTTATTTGCTTTATATACACACCCATAGGAGAATGTAAGCATTTGAGGGTAAGGACCATTTTATCTTTGTCTTTGTATCCCTAATTTCTGACATAAGGTCTATCTCAGTAGATATTTAGTGACTGGTTATGAAATTTTATCCTTTTAACTAAAATTAAAAAAAATTGATCTTCTTTAACTTTCTTTGTAACCTTGTGGTTTATTGTCCTTTTGTTCCTCACCTGAATTAATGGAAAGGTTTTGGATGTTTTCCGTGAAATTCATGATTTCGGAAGGGTGGGAGTAGCTGACTTCTACTCTTCCAACTCTTAAGATTCTATTATATGCCAGTAGAGATGGATGACTTCTCATGTGTCCCAGTGAAATTGTATTCTTCCTTTAATAAACAACAAACCTCTCTGCCAGGGGATTCACTACAGACAGGGAGGTAGGGAACAGGACTGGGAAGTTGTAATATTGTGCCAATTATAAAGCTGGAAGGATTAAAAGCTTCAAAACTTTGGTTCTGCTCTCTAGATTAAATCCTTAAATCGAAAAGAAACACACTAGGGAGGTAGAAGGATTAATGAACCCATGAATTGTATACATCTGTAATACTTGGAGCCTACAAACAGTTGAAGTAAAATGGGGTTCTACTTAAGCCCTTCTTGTTACAGATCACAGCTTTAACAACAAACTCTTGAATGATTAGTAGGAAATATAGTTTTTTGATAACTCCTTCTCTGTGTCTCACATCTGACTTCTGTTCATTCATCTAATGCTCAGCTGGTTTCTTTAAGCTATAATACAACCAGCTTACATCTGGTCCTGATGTTATGAGAATATTGACCCAGACTATATGGACTGATTACCTAGAAAGCTTTTGATTCCTCAACACAAAAGGAAAACCTGTAGAACCAGGAACTAGTATCAACTCTTGTACTGGAGTTCCCTAAGCAATGTCCAAGAGAATCTGTCTTTGTTAAGAAAGGAATAATGTCAATTCTTTTGAATAAGTTTTAGCAAAAAAGAAATATTGAGTTACCATTAGGGCCAGTTTCTGGGTGGTTGGGTTTTGCTTTGGCGATCAGGACTCAAAGGGGAAAATGCAATGGATTTAATAGTTTCCAGATGTTCTCTTGGTCCCAGATGAAAATCTTGTCATCATTTACGGTTAATATTTTTGTCAGCAGTAGAGTTTTGTTGTAATACCCCCATCTTAGTTGCACTGACTATTAGTCATCAGAGAAACCCTATATAAGAACTTAATCCTGGGGTCACTTGCAGTATTCCATCTCAGCTCATTTAATTAATAACTGTTTAGTGGTGTGGCCTTCAGAACTCTCCTGTTGGTATAATAAATGTACTTTGTGACTTTCTCTTTGATGAAAACCATTCACTGGAGTCATTTATTACATGTTATGTCCTACAATAACAATGACTGACTTTGCAGAAATCTTTTGATGGAATGAAAACAAAAATGTTTATGCCAATAACAGATGGCAGTCTTCTTGGATGAAGAGCAAGAGCCAAAAAGGACATATTTTGCAAATCAAAAATGGCCTTTTTCATTGTCAGATTTAGATCACATGCTTCACACCCTCCAGAGAACACTTAAACAAGTCTTTCCAGAGAAGATCTCTTTGGAGCATCTGCTAAAAGGAAAATCTTGGCCCCTGGTACAAAACCATTTTAGCCAGCTGTGCTCACTGAGAAGGAGACAGAAATTGGAAAGGCAGAGGTGGCTGTGGGATACAAGTTAGTAGTTACTGCTGAACAGATAGTTTAATAAGGATGAGCTTGATTGCAGCTGTATCTCATTTCCTACTGGTGGAATAAGAAGTCTCTTTTGTAAAACTTGTTTTAAGAATGGTTATTTCTTGATGAGCAGGTTTGATTTCAGAAAAGTCTGGAAAGACTTATATGAACTGATGCTGACTGAAGTGAGCAGAACCAGGACAACAATGTTCACAGTAACAAGATTATGTGATGATCAGCTATGATGGACTTGACTCTTTTCTGAATTGTGATGATGTAAGACAATTCTGCTAGACTTGGGATAGAAAGTGCCATCTGCACCCAGACAGAGAACTATGGAAGACGAATGTGGATCAAAGCATACTGCTTTCACCATTTTTTTCGTACTCGTGGGTTTTCCCTTTTGTTTTGATTTTTCTTTCCTAGTATGATTAATATGGAAATATGTTAAAAAGCATTTTCTGTCTTGGGGAGGAAGGTCAGGAAGAGAAGAAGAAAAACATTTGGAACTCAAAATCTTACAAAAGTGGATGTAGAAAACTATCTTTACTTGTAATTTGAAAAATAAATACTATTTAAATAAAAAGAATCATTTCTATGCCCCTTTTTGGAATCTTAATTAATGGTTATAAATCACCCTGGACAATTACAAATGATTATCATCACTCCTAATATCAAAGTAGACTTGGGAGAAATAATTTACTAGAGAAAAGAGCTTTAAACAGGCTATGGTTAGGTATATATAAATTTCTTGAACTATATCAATTGTTATTAAGTCATATCCAAGTTTAAACTGACATTTTAAAAAATGCCACATGGGTCACAGTAGATAGAGCATCAGCCCTGAAGTCAGGAGGGCCTGAGTTCAAATCTGGCCTCAGACACTTAACACTTCCTGGCTGTGTGACCCTGGGCAAGTCACTTAACCTCAATTGCCTCAGGGGAAAAAAACACCATATAAATTCTCATATTCATTGGCAGAATGGACTAGATTAAAAAGTTCACAGATGTGGACACGTTTAAGTGACACTGTGGATAGAGCCTGAAGTCAAATCTGACTTCAAATGCTTCCTCACTCTGTGACAAATCACTTAATGTCTGTCTGCTTCAGTTTCTTCAACGGTAAAATAGAGGTAAATCATATCACTGACCCTTTACCTCCTCCTCCAAGCTGTTGTGAGAATCAAATGAGATAACATTTGTGAAATTCTTAGTATAATATCTGGCACACAATATAAATGATATTGTTATTAACAACTAAAAGTCATATCACTTCACTACTAAGTGCTGGGAAATAATGGATTTTACTTGGGTTGTTATATTTCTATATACATAGAGATATTTATGTGTATAAATATATGTATATGATTATACATGTTCATAATGTACACATATACACCCACTATGTAAAGGGAAAATAAAAGATTTGATGCATTACCACATTTTGTTTTCGATACCCTTCTGGGGAACTCATGTAATAAAAATTTGCATTGATGCAGCACATTAAGGTTTACAAGGCATTTTACTCATATTGCCTTCTCTGAGTTCTTCCATAACCCTGTGAGTCAAGTACCATGACTTTCCCCATTTTACAGTTGAGATAACTGAAGCTCAGAGAGATTAAATGATTTTTTCCAAGATCAGACAACTATTAAGTATTTGAGGTGAAATATATATGTAGGTTTTCCTGACTCAACATCCATCATTCTTATCTACTTATCCACTCTTTGCCTTCCAGTTACTAGAATTTATGCTGGTGGCGGAGTCAGGAGAGATTTGGATTCAAATTTCACTTTACCATTTGATAGTTATGGACTTTTGAATTTCAGTTTCATTATCTGTAATATGGGAATAATAACACCTTACACACTTGGGAAGTAAGTGCTTAAATCATCATACAAATAAGAATCCTGTTAATGTATTAAAAGGATTAATTTGCTCTTTCTGGTTTTCTACCTCACCGACTGCTTCCTAGGTCTCCTTCACTATTTCATATTTTTTCCCTAATCCTCTAAATGTGGGTATCTGCCAATTTTCTATCCTTGGTCCTCTCTCTAAGGCTCAATGTCATTCATTTCTGGTTTCAATGATCACCTCTATGCAGATGACTCCAAAAGCTATCGTTTCAGCTATGGCTTATCCTCATCCATCTTTCATAAAGCATTCATTCATTCCAAAAGCCATTTATTAAGTGTCCATGTTTTAGGCTCAAAGTAATCTTTTTAACACACAAGTGCCAGTCTCTTGTTCAGTAACTTCTCCATTGTGTGTAGCTGTGGTTTCCAAACTTTTTCAATGACACATTCCTATCAGTAAATAGTTTTTGAGTCTGTGCTCCAAATATATATATATATATATATATATATATATATATTAAAAAAGGTCAATATATGCATATTGACCTTTTAATAAATTGTATACAGGTACCACTGCACCAATGATTATTATATTATGTTATAAGGTTTACATAAAAATATTGTTTAGTCATGTTTGGATCTTTGTGACCCCATTTGGGGTTTTCTTGGTAAAGATAACTGGAACAATTTGCCATTTCTTTCTCCAGCTCATTTTACAAGATAAAAGTGATATGCCCAGGATCACACATCCAGTAAGTGTCTGGCCAGATTTAACTTCAGGAAGATGAGTCAGAAAGACTAAAGTCAGAAAGACTTTAAGTCTGGTTCTCTCTCTTCTCTACCATCCTGTACCACCTAGTTGCCCTTAATTGTCTACACAAAAATAGACATTTAAAAAAGAGAACAGTTGGGGGAGGGAGAAGGAAATAAGCATTTACGTAGCTCCTACCGTGTACTAGGCCCTGTGCTAAATGCTTTGATAAATATTATTTCATTTGGCTCTGACAATAATTCTGAAATATAGGTACTATTCCTCCCATTTTATACTTGAAACTGCGGCAGACTTTGGTCTGTTTGTCCAGGGTTAGCTACTAAGGTTCTAGGGCTAATTTGAACTCAGATCTTCCTGACTCTACATTCAGGTGCTCTATACACTTTGCCACCAGAACATAAATATAAAATAGTATTTGGGCTTAGAGTCAAGAGTGATTCACTGTAGTTAATCAAGTAGGAGATAATATGGTCAGACCTGTGCTTTAGGAGAAATCACCTTTTTAAAAAATCTTTTGTGAGGCTGAGGCTGTTTATTTGAGAGCTCAGTGTTCCTGCTCTTACGGGAAAAAATCACTTTGGCAGCTGTGTGAAGAGTAAGTGGGAAGAACCTTGAGGCAGAGAGACAATTGTAATAGTCCAACCAAGAAGTGATGAGAGTAGCAGTTGAATGAATAGAGAAAAGATAAATATGAGAGGAAAAGTGGATGTAGATATAGAAATGAATGGAAATTTGTTAACTGATTGAATATGTATTATAAGTAAGGGAGGGGCTGAGAATGATTTTATTGTTTAGAACCTGCATGAGTTGATAGATAGGAGTATCCTCCTGGGAAATAGGAAAGGAGGAAGGATTTGAAGGGAAAGGAAAAGTAATGAGAGCTACAAATCACGATTCTTTCACATCTGCTCATTTTGTTGGACTCAGTCTGTTTCATCAAGAAATGAAAGAGGGGAAGAGCTCTCATTTATAGGCTGCTCATTTATAGATCACTGAGCCCTTCCTGTCATAGCCAAGAGGGGATTTGTGTGCTGGGTGTGGATAATGGCTGGATGAGGGAATTTTTCTTGCACCTCTAGTAGGTATTAGAGTCCTTGCTAGGTTATAACAGCCCCAAGGGACCTGTTCCTGGTGAAGAGAAGGAGAAGTTACAAATTTTCACAGTCACTGGAAGCCACCAGAAAGATGAATGAAATAGAAAAATATTGATGATAATGTGTGAAGGGAGTATTATGTTTGTGCTGGAGATAAACCCAAGGATTGACTATCAATAGGAAAGTGGGATATCTTGCATCTTTCCTCCTTCTGAATGATTGATCTTATACTACTGTCCTTCCCCTTCTCCTAGTCCTAACTCTGAAAATCAATGGATTAAACATAAAATCACATAAATCATCAAGAATTGTTTATATCACCAACAAAACCCTGCAAGACAAATTATAACAACTCTGAGGTTCCGCTTCACACCTCTTATATTGGTTAAGATGACAGGAAAATATAATGATAAATGTTGGAGGGGATGTGGGAAAACAGGAACACTAATACATTGTTGGTAGAGTTGTGAACTGACCCAACCATGCTGGAGAATAATTAGGAATTATGCCCAGAAGGCTGTCAAACTGTGCACACTCTTTGATCCGGCAGTGTCTCTACTGGATCTTTATTCCAAAAAGATCATAAAAATGAGAAAAGGACCCACATGTGCAAAAATATTTGTGGCAGCTCTTTTTGTAATGGCAAGGAACTGGAAACTGAGTGGATGCTCATCAATTGGGGAATGGCTGAATAAATTATGGCATATGAATATAAAGGAATATTATTGTTCTATAAGAACCGATCAGAAGGATGATTTTAGAGAGACCTAGAGAGACTTACATGAACTGATACTAAGTGAAATGAGCAGAACCAGGAGAACATTGTACACAGCAACAACAAAACTATGTGATGGTCAACTGTGATGGACTTAACTCTTTGAATCTTGTGTTTGAGAAATGTAAAGATTTAAGCTTTTAAGATAGGAATTCACTATTTGTCAAAAATAAAATTATTGAGAAAGCTAGAAAGCAGTCTGGCAGAAATTGTGTATAGACCAATATTTTTTAAACATTTAGTTTAAACACCATTTGCTAAGATAACATCAAAATAGATACATGACCTACATATAAATGGAGGTATAAGAAAATCAAAAGAACATGGAACATAATTGCCTATCAGAATTATGGAAAGGAAAAGAATTTATAAATAAATTAGAGATAGAAAGCCTTGTGAGATACAAAATGGGTAGTCTTGACTATATTAAATTAAAAATATATATATACAAATAAAACTAATATAGCCAAGATCAGAAGGAAAGCAGATGATTGGGGGAAATTTTTTATAGATAGTTTCTCATATAAGAATATGTCATTCTTCAATTGATAATTAGTCAAAAGGAAATGAACAAAAAGTTTTTAATGAAAAAATAAAAACTATTTATATATATATTCAAATGAAATAAATGCTCTAAATTATTGATTAGATAAATGCAAATTAAAACAACTTTTGAGATACCAGCTCACATAAAGTGATAGAAGGGGACAATGACAAGTGTTGGAGAGGATATAAAAAATTTTGAACACTAATATACTGTTGGTGAAATTGTGAACTAAATTCAACTATTTTGGAGAATAATCTGGAATTATGACTAAAGAGTTACAAAACTGTATTACTATTACATCTGTTTTCCAAGATGATTAAAGAAAAAGGAAAAGATCCTATGTGTTCTAAAATATTTATAACAGCTTTCTTTGTGGTGGCAAAGAATTGGAAAATGAGAGAATGCCTCTCAATTGGGGATGACTAAATAAGTTGTGGTATATAATTATGACAGAAAACTGTGCTCTAGGTAATGATGAATTAGTTGATTTTAGAAAAACATGAGAAGACTTACATGAAATAATGAAGAGTTAAGAGAGCAGAACCAAGAGAACATTGTATACAGAACAATTTGAAGAACAACTATTGATGAGTATTTGCAAAAGATTCATAAAGGATGATGCTATCCACTTCCAGAAGTAAGTGACAAATAAAAGGGTACATATAGTATTGTGTATGTCTCCGTGTGTGTGTACATCAGTGTATATGTGTGTATGTATATATACATGGAAATGGAGGAGTTTGGGGGCTGCCCCAAAGTTCAGGATGGGGAGGGAAGGCGAAAGGCAGTTTGGAATTTAAAATTAACAAATTTTTTAAAAAATTAAAAAGAAAAATTAAAGAAAATCACTAGACTATATAGGACTAAATATAAACTTCTTAAACTAGAATTAAAAGAATGAAATTTGGCTCCAGTTAACCTTTCTTGTCCTATTTTCCATTTTGTTTTGTTTTTAGCTAGCTTGATTACTAGCTACTAACTACTCAATCATTAAACATTATTCATCTGCTATAAGCTAGACACTATCCCCCCCCACCCCTTCTCCATTGTTGACTTCAATTTAGGCTCCCCTTTGTCCAGGAAGCCTTCAAGCCTTCAATTAAAGGTGATGTCTCTGTTCTCAGATTACTTTGTTGAAGTTTGTAAGGAGATCTTTATCCCTATCACATCCTACCTTGCGTAATTGATTCCATTTCCAATCTCTTAGATTACAAGATCTTTAAGATTAGGGGCCCAGAATGTAGCACAATGATTTTCACATCGATTTCAGTGAATGTGTTCAAAGCTTTAATAGAACCATGGTCTAACTGATATGGTTGGTGCAGGTCCCAATCCTTCCATGCTTTCCCATTTTACCTAATTCCTGTTTATCACAAGGCAGCTCTGGGTGATACAGTGGGTAGATAAAGACTCCTGGGCCTGGAGTCAGGAATACTTGAGTTGAAATGTAATCTCAGACACTTTCTAGCTGTGTGTCCCTGGGCAAATCACTTCGCCCTGTTTGCCTCAGTTCCTCATCTGTAAAATGAGCTGGAGAAGGAAATGGTCAACCATTGCAGTATTTTTACTAAGAAAACCCCAAATGAGGTCATGAAGACTCAGAAATGACTGAAAAATGCTCAACAATAACAGCGATACTTGTATTTTGGATAGATGACCTAGATCAGAGGTATCAAATAGACAAATTCTGGAATACAGCTTGAACCATTAAAATATAATTGAGAAATCTTAAAATAAATAAAAATATGTCAGAGAAGATAAGTGATTTTCTTGGGCAATATGAGGCCTGTTGAGATCCTTATGTTTAGTTTCTGAGTTTGACGCAAGTGGACAATGTCCTAGATCCAAAACTGAGGAAGAAGAAGAGAAATAGACTAGTTTATATTCAGGAAATTACACAGTGCTTTTAAAGAAGCCAAGTTGCTCCCTGATATAAAATCCCACTTGTTTTTTCTCTTTTTAAAAGCAGTTGTCTTCTAGTAATGTTACATGGCTACAAATCCTCTCATGTCACAATCCCTAAAGCATCAAAATGTGGGTGGGGTGAGCGGGAACTGGAAAGCACCAGGACAAAAGAGAGCAAGATATCCCCGCTTTCCATATCAAAGATATGGATACTTGGGATACTCCCAGATACTTGGATATAGCTGGTGTGTCCAGAATCTTCTATTAGAACTCATATAGCATGATCTTGAGATCTTTTGGGGGGGACCTTTTGGACCCTTTCTAACTTGCCAATGTTTTTCCTAAAACATGGCACCCAGAACATCTCCCATACTTCAGATGTGATCTGACCATAGTAAAATAAAATAGGATTCTCACCTCCCTAGTCCTAGTCATTGTGCTTCTCTTGGCATTACCTAAGTTCCCATGAGATTTTTTTTTTTTTTTTTTTTTGGTTACCATAGTACTTGGTCAACCTACATTGAGCTTTCAACCTGATAAAAGTCTCTGATTTTTTTTTTTGACATATTGCTGTTTATTCACACTTTCCCAAAATTACATCCATGAAGTTGAATTTTTAAAAAATCCCAATAAAACCTAAATATGATATTTCTCACACATTTCCTTGTATCATCCTTATCTGGTTAGGATTCTTTTTCCTCTCTCAGACTCATTCCTCCTATTCCAAATGCTGTACTTACTCTTTCTTCTTGCTTTTAAGTTTTTCAGGACTCCTTGAACACACTCAGGGCCAAATTTCTATTACCATCTTTTTAATAGCTACATTGACAACGCATCTTTACTTCTAATTTTTTAAAAAACTGAACTGTGCAAGGAATTCCCAGTTAGGAAACCCCTTCTACCAATGAAAAACAATGACTACCCTGCAAGATATAACCTTAAGGCAAGGGTTCTCAACCTGAACCCACGAAGTTGCTTTCAAAAATATTTTGATAAATAATTCAATATGGTTTCTTTGGTAATTTAATATATTTTATTTCATCTGTTTAGAAATATGATTCTGAGAAGGATTTCATAGGTTTCATCAGATCCATGATGATGAAGAATCTTTATCTTAAAGAGATGTTTCGTGTATGGAAGGGTAAATAGAGTTGTTCAGGGTTGCTCAAAAGATTTGTTTCAGAGGCAAGGCTAGAAATAGGTTGCTTTTCCAAATCTGGCTCTCTGGTCATGCAAACATGCTATCTCCTGACCTCTTAAATGGGCCTGCCAAATTCTGAATAGCTCATATATAAGCTGGCATAACCTCTAGGGCACAACTGCTCCATATTTTGTCTCAATCATAGACAGATATTGTTACATAGAACTTTTCAGTGAGAAGGGGTCTGAATAGATCATCTGTCTATCCACTCCCACTTCAATTATGATTATTTAGATCAGACAAGCAATGGCTAGATTTATCAATAGATTTTTAAGGTGGGGTGGGAGGTGGGGAAGTAATGCTCTGGAATTCAGAAGGAAAAAAAAAGGAGAAAGAAATGTGTTTCTGTACTTCTTTCTAAACCCTAACCACAGGAAGGTCTAGAAAGACCATTATTTTGCTCGATAAGGGAAATATTTTGGTGCAAGATTTTAAGCAGTGCTCAGTACCATAATGTTTTCCATCATCCTATCCTTCCTTATCTAAGGAGTCACTAAGGATCTGTTAAATATTATCAAGGCTCATGACACATTTTTATTAAAGGGAAGGTTTGGCGGTCAAAAGATTAATATTACAAAGATGGAAAACAATTCCATTGCCAAGTACCTAAGACTAGTAGACCGATTTGACAGATCTGGCTAGTCTCAAAAAGGTTTTTCTTTAATTAATAAAAGAAAAAAATTTAAGGAGATTTCCTTTAATTCTTTGTAACTTGGAGATGAACTGTAGCTGACTGACACTGTAATCTTGTTCTCTGGAGTAAATGGAAACATCTTTCTCACTTTCATGTCGGGTCTGTGCTATTTTTGGCTAAGGAGGAGTTATTTGGATCCAAGGATCTCAAAGTACTCTTCTGAGATAATTTTATCAGGCTGTGATGCAGTGTGCTAGTGTTCCCATTTTATAGAGATTTAAACTGAGCCCATAGGGGAGCCACTTTCCTACTTAATCCAAAAGTAAAGCTCTGATTCAGTGTCTGCTCTCTCAACAACCATGGCATCTCATTCAGCAGCAAAATAAAAAAATAAAAAAAGATCTTTTGTTCTGGAATCAAGTTAAACCAGCTTAAGAGAACTGAATGTTCTCTTGAATTCTGAATTTTCAGTATAAGCATTTACACCTTAGAAATCAGCAACTGCTACAAATCAGGGTTTGCTTTACTGGGTTTGGTTTATCTAGATAAAGTCATTGTAAAAAATGTTAATTGTTGTTCAATCATATCTGATTCTCTTTGACCCCATTTAGGGTTTCTCAGCAAGAATATTTGAATGATTTGCTATTTCCTTCTCCAGTTCACAGATGAGAAAACTGAGGCAAACAAGATTAAGTGACTTATCAAGGTCACATAACTAGTAAACATCTGAGGCCAGATTTGAACTAGAAAGATGAGTCTTCCTTACTCCAGGCCTAGAACTCATTACCTGATAAAAATGTTAATATTGAAGATTAAACTTTAAAGAATGTCACGTATACATTTTATCCTCAGAGAGCTGGTTGTTAAACATTTACTAGCACACCCTGTTAAGATTGTCTCAGCTTTCCAGATCAAACTTCAATTTCAACTTCTGGAATGACTCTATGGAATTACAGAATCACATTTTACAGCTAGAAGGCTTATTTACACACTTGACAGTAAGGAAAGGCAAGCAATATAGTAAAGTGAAAATAATATAATTTCATTATTTAAAGGACATTGGGTGCCAATCAGAACGTTGAAAACAACTCTTTATCAAGTCACTTAACTTTCTGGACCTCAGTTGGGCTAGGTGACCTTCTTAATTTTAAGAGCCATTTAATAAGCTGAAGGTCAAAGGAGAGAAAGTGACATCTCAGAACACACAGCATATATGGCGTAGCATCACTATAAATGAGCATTTCTCCTTCTCTTATTATGCCTTTCATGATCTCCTTGGAAATATTTTTCCTGAAAAGAAAACAATGCAATCCATAAAACTGAAGAATTGACTCCATATTCCCTTTCCCTTTCTTGCTGTAGAACCATTCACATCCCTACAAAATAGGCTGATAACATGCATTTATATGGCAGTTGTAAGAGATGGAATTATACAGAAACTACTTTATGTAAGTTACCTGATCTTTAAAAAACATTATTATAAAAATCCTATGAAATAGGCTTTGTTATGATTCTTGTTTTACAAATTAGGACACCAGTGCTGAGAGAGATTGTGATTAGTCCAGGATCATGCCAGTGTAAGTATCTGAATCAGAATTTGCATTCAAGTCTTCTTGACTCTTAAGTTCATCAGTCTATCCATTATATTAGTTGTGGTGACATAAAATGAGAGCTGATTATTGAAAGGAAGAAAGAAATTTAAAAAAAAAAAAGGAAGGAAGGAAGAAAGAGAAGGAAGAAAGGAAAGAAGAAAAAGATGGAAGAGGAAAAAGGAAGGAAAAAGAAAGATGGAAGGAAACAAGAAAGAAAGTGATTTGAAAATTAGAGTGAGAATTGAGGAGTATGGGGGTTGAAATACTTAAATTCAGCCTTCACAAGGAGGAACAGTCCATGCCTTTAACAACAATGTGTGATTTGGCTCCCAAACTTTAGCCTTGCCCTCAGTCCTGGAACAGCCTTACTGACATCTCCATAATCTTATGATAAATCGAGGGTCTCAGATTAACTCAACAAACTCCCATTTTGGGAACTCTCTTCTGCCAACAGCCTTTCCTCTTCCTCTGAGTCCTCCCCCACCTCTTCTCCCATTTATGTCAGGAGAGGTGTCTATTGTTTTTTCTCTGGAAAGGGTGAGACATTTTCCCAACAGTGTTTTCCTGTTCCCTCTTTTAGCTTGTCATCCTTTGGGTAGAGGAGACAGAAAGTCACACTAAAGATATCATTTGGGGGCGGGGGGTGGGAGATAATTTCCAAAGGAATAAACTATTTTGGTTTGAGTTTGGCGTTAGTAAAGCTGGATTTTGGAAACTTTTCTTCTTTTTTTAGGGTTGGGGAGTAAATGGGAAGGAGCATTGATCTCTGAGCCCAGGCAGGGATTGGTATTAATGAAGCCTTGAAAATAGGGATGACATATGTACAACTATAAATACCTGCAATAGAGACATTTCCAGCTGGGGTGATTCCTCCAGTTCACTTAGGGCCCTGAAAGCATCTCTTCAAGTTTGTTGGGTGCTCCTGGTCCTGAATTTTAGCCACTGTTTTCTCATAAGAATCATCAGTTTGGTGTTTGGTTGCCCTTAATGCACTTGCTCTGACTTTGTGTTTTTGTAGTTGATTAGTATTAAATGGCCCTTTATCACGATCACAAGGAAAGATAAAGCTGTCACCAGCCAGGCCATGATGGAATTCAGCAGACCATGATAATTAGTTTCCTAATGGTCCTTGGCAGTCCTAATAAGGGCAACAAGCAACTACATTTCTACAGTAGTTGTTGATGGATAAAATCCTTTATTAATTTTTTTTTTTCTGGTGGAAAAATCACTTCTTTTCTAGCATCTGGACCAAAAAATGTTTCCTGAGCCAACATCCCCCTCACCGCAGGTAGTAGTATTATGAGCACACAATGAACTACATGACCTATGATCTGGTCTTTGAAGTTAGCATCAGAAGGATCTTGGGACACCCCAGGACTCAGAGCAGAATCTAGCATCTGGTGACTTGACCTTGGATGGAATCTAAGGAAGGGGTCTTTGTTATGGAAGTACTCGGGTTATTGCCTGCCTTTATATCTCCAGCCTTGTGCAAAGAAAGCACTTAATAAATGCTTTGGCTATTGACTGAATGATCCAACAGACTTCACTCAGTGGCCTTTCTATTGCCATTTCTGAACCTTGTTTGTAGACAGCTGGGTGACTCTGTGGAAAGAGCACTAGACTTGGAATCAGGAAGACATGAATTTAAATAATCCTATCTCAGCTACCTGTGGGATCTTAGGCAAGTCATCTAACTTTTGTCTGATTCAGTTTCCTCAATGGGGATAACAATACCAGCTATCTCAAAGAGTTGTTGTGAAAATCAAATGAGATAATTTTTATAAAGCATTTGGCACAATATCAACCACACCATGGGCTCTTAATATTTATTCTCTTTCCTGAGGAAAACCCATTGGGATAGAAGTCCCAATTTTAGCTCTTTGGTTTTGAGCTACTTAAGCCAAAGAACTAAGACAGCAAATGCCACTTTCAATACATACATTCATATCTATATAGTTTTAAGTCAACTCATCTTCCAAAGTATCTCTGAGATCCTGTTGAATTGATCCAATGATCTTTCTTTTGCAAAAGATTAGAAAGGGGAAATTTGTGGGGAGAGCAAGGGGTCTTTGTTCTATCTACTTCCAGTACTTAAAGTATTGGCTTTTGGATCTTTTAAGATCTCTATTCCTTTAGTTCTCCAGCCCTACAATGAAAGTGTTGTCTACTACAATGCCTGATCTAACCTTATTTCTCTGGACTTTTGAGGATTATGTCTCTATATGAAGTATGTAAAAATATTGTTGAGTCACTTTTTTCAATTATGTCTGACTCCCTTATCTTGGACAAAGATACTGGTAAAATGGATCCTTCCTTTAAGCAAACCTGGATTTAGGCAAAAGGTAAATTAGGGAATTATTATTGAAGAACTCTCTTTTCAAAAAAGTTCTCAGTAGGCTAATTAACTCCCTCAGTAAGAGTGAGATCTGCTAATCTATTTCCCAATAACCATTACCCTTTCCAGATACTATTCTTACATCCTCAAAGGCCCATTTTTAAAGTCGAGCCTGTTTTGTTACTATCTTGGTTGAAGTGCTGTCTGTTATAGAGTCAAGATAGTATTAAAATACAGCTGTAACAAAAACAAGTATTTCATGAAGCAATTGAAACTAAATGTTGTGAAATTATGACTAAAGTTGGTTCCAAAAAGGAGATAAAGACATTTTCCTCAATCCTTTGCAGAGCAAGGGGCTCACGGGAATGGAACATCAAATGTAATATCAAGATTTTTAGATGTATAGATTGATTTTGCTCAACTTTTTCTTCTTTCACTTTTTATTATTCTCCATCATAAAGGATGGTTCTTTGGGAGGAAGAAAGGTTAATAATTATAGCTAGCATTTATACAATACTTTAAAAAGCCCCTTAATATTTTATTTCATTTGATCTGCCTACCAAAACTGTGCTATTGGTATTAGTATTATCCCAGTTTTACAAATAAGGAAACAGAGGTACAAGGAGAGTAATTGACCAGTTTAGGATCACACAGCCAACATATAAGCAGGATATAAATTCAAATATTCCTAACTTCAAGCCCAACACTCTATCTATTATGTTAATTAATAGCACATAGGAGAAATGTAGTGGTAATATAAAAACAAAGATATTTATAAAAAATTTTTTCAATAGAAAAATTTAAAAACAGGTCACCTCAGTTCTGTGTTGATTGCATATGGTGCATTTCTTTAATGACACAACTAGGGTGAAAGTGTTGCATGTAGGTGCATCCCAGAAGGAAGACAAAGTAGGGATCTAAAATCAGGAATTTGAATTGGGAAGAATGGTCCTGGATGGGGCTGTCATACATAGATGGTTATTAATTGATTGTTATATTCTACAGCAATTATTTTATAAGATGGTATTGCTTATAGGTAAAGCATTGATGAATTTGCATCCAAAATAAATACAAGATACTATTCAAATATAAAAAACAAAAAAATTCACAGATGAAGATAATTTCTTTGTTAATACTTATCTATTTCAGTGTCATACAGATGGGGAAAAATAATTTGAAAATAATTCAAGAGACTTGGACTTCATCAAAATGAGGGTTTAACCTTGAAGGTTAAAAGATTTGAGAAGGAAAGGAAAGGTGGGAGAAGACAATGAAGGAGTGAGGAATTCAGAGAAATAGAAAAACTTGCATGAACACAGCAAACAGCAGAACCAGGTGAGTAATCTACACCAAAACATCTTAAACTTTTCCTATTCGTGATCCCTTTTTGCCCAAGAAATCTTTATGCAACCCTGAGTATATAAAATAGGTATATAAATTCAGAAAGAAATTTATTTTAAAACAATTCTTTGGTATTGATGGTATTTGGCATTGATAATTTTATCATTTATTAAAGATGAAAGCAAATATGCATGCAAATGAGACACTAAAATACTTGCTTATTTTTACATAAAGAATTAGATCTTGGCAAAATATTTGTTAATGGTACTGTTGCCAATTTTTTCACAACCCCCACATTGGGTTTTAAGACCCCATATAGGGTTATAACCCACAGTTTAAGAAGTTTTGATCTTTACAATCTATACTTAGTGGTGTAAAAGGAAAACAATATTAAAAGAGCAGATCTCAGAGGCAATAACTGATTGGTTCTAGGATTTAGATGAAGAAACTTCACAGGGAGGATGCTGAATGTCACATCCACAGAAAGACATAATCACCAAATCTGCTAGTTGGCTTAAGTATTTTTCTTTTGGACAAGAGACTATTCTATTAAGTTTGGAGGAAGTGTCCTGAGTAGAAAAAAACATCAATAAAATGAGCGAAAAAGAATTGGGCAGGATAAAAAGAAGAAAAGCACAATCACAAATCACTCCACTTAAAAATCACATACAAAAATTGGCTCTTTTTAAAAGATGTCCAAGGATTTTTAAGGATTTCAATCATCAAGAAGACCTTAGAACACCACCTTATGACCTCTCAATTGGTTAAAGCCTATAGTCTTAGAAAGAGGCTTTTCCATTGAGGATTGAGTTGTATTTTGGATGCCTGAAATTTTAGCTGGTATTGCCCTGTAAAAGTGGTATAATGATATACTATGAATCCAGAAGGCCAAAGATGAATTAGAACAAGAATCTCCTAAGAGAATGAGATGAACTTAAAAAGACAAACTTAAAATGCAGAGAGACATGGCCAGTCTAAGTATTTATTTTGTTGGAGTATGCATGCTTATGATGAGGATTTATTTATTTATTTATTGTCATTCTTGTTCAATGAGAGAGGATAGATTATAAACACACATAAAAATTATTTTTAAAAATAAATATTTAAGGTGTATTTTGTAAACCTTAGATTTGCTAAAATTATATACTCAGTTTGAGGAAGTACTTGTCCTGATTTTATTTGCACTAACTAGTGCAAATAACTAACTAGTTCTATGAAGCCTGTCTAAATCTTAGTTTCCACATCTCTCAAATGATGGGATTGGACTCTTGTTAAGTTATTTCAATTGCATCTGTTTCTTCATGGTCCTTTTACAGTTTTTGGCAAAGACACAGAAGTGGTTTGCTGTTTCCTGCTTTAGGTTTTTTTTTTTCTCCTCTCTCCTCTCTCCCCAAGATAGCAAGCAATCTAACATAGGTTTTATATATATATATGGAGGAACAGTCCATGCCTTTAACAACAATGTGTGATTTGGCTCCCAAACTTTAGCCTTGCCCTCAGTCCTGGAACAGCCTTACTGACATCTCCATAATCTTATGATAAATCGAGGGTCTCAGATTAACTCAACAAACTCCCATTTTGGGAACTCTCTTCTGCCAACAGCCTTTCCTCTTCCTCTGAGTCCTCCCCCACCTCTTCTCCCATTTATGTCAGGAGAGGTGTCTATTGTTTTTTCTCTGGAAAGGGTGAGACATTTTCCCAAAAAACAAAACAAAAAGGTGAAAATAGAATGCTTCAATCCACATTCAGGTCCCATAGTTCTTTCTCTGGCTATAGATAACATTTTCCATCCCAAATAATCTTGTAATTGTCTTGGATTACTGTGTTGTGGAGAAAAGCAAAATTTATCATAGTTGATAATCACATAATCTTGCTGTGAATCTTGCTATGTACAATGTTTTTCTGGTTCTCTGTTCACTTCATTTAGCATCCATTCATATAAGTCTTTCCAGGCTCTTCTGAAATCAACTTGCTCATCATTTCTTTTAGAACAATAATATTCCAATACATTCATATACCATAATTTATTTAGTCATCCCCCAATTAATGGATAGCTACTCAATTTCCAATTCCTTGCCACTACAAAAAGAACTGCTACAAACATTTTTGCACATATGAGTTCTTTTCCTTCTTTTATGATATCTTCAGGGAAACAGACTCAGTAGTGGCATTTCTGGATCAAAGGGTATATACAGTTTTATAGTCTTGAGCATAGTTCCAAATTGCTCTGAAGAATGGCTGGAGCAGTGCCTAACTGAACCAACAATACATTAGTGTCCCAGTTTTCTCACATTCCCTCCAACATTTATTATCATCTTTTCCTCTCATATTAGCAAATCTGATATGTGTGAGGTGGTACCTCTGAGTTATTTTTAATTTGCATTTCTTTAGTCAATAGTAATTTAGAACATTTTAAAAATATGATTATAGATGGCTTTAATTTCTTCATCTGAAAATTGTCTGTTCATATCCTTTGGTCATGTATCAATTGGAGAATGACTTGTATTCTTAGAAATTTGATTCATTTCCCTATATAGTTTAGAAATTAGTCCTTTGTAAGAAACACTGGCTGTAAAAACAGTTTTTTAGCTTTCTTTTTCTTTTCTGATCTTGGCTGCATTGGTTTTGTTTGTGCAAATTTTTTTTTTAAATTTAATATTATAAAAATTTTCCATTTGGGATTTCATAATGTTTTCTATTTCTTATTTGATGATAAATTTCTCACCTTTCTTCTGCAACAATACTATTACATCAGGATTACCTCTTCCACCTCCATCTTAGTCCTTCCCTCTTACTCAAAGGCTGTCTTGGAGACAGACATACATATAAGCAACATATATGCTATATATGGGACCTGAAGGGAGAGCTCTTTACACAGCTCAGGTCCTTGGACCTAAGGAATTTTCTGAGGGAACTGCTAATGATCATCTCTCGAACAGCTATACATTTGCTCATTCTAGTGTCTGGACTTCTAGTTTAGAGTAGGAATATTTTGTAGAATCACGATTCTGGAATTTAGTCTTCTAGCTAGAGAAAGGGAATTTTTTGGGCAATACACCTTTTGGCATAAGGAACAGATCACACTCACACAGCCCCCAAGTGAAGCAGAAAAAGTAGCACTTTGCCCTCCAATATCATCAGGTATTATTCAGATTGTGTGGGTCAGATTGGAAGACAGGTTGCCTGTAGCAGTCCCAAGAGCTTTTCCTATCTTGGAGAATCCAATCCCTCAAAATTGTCTCATGAGATTTAATTTCTTATGGGGTCCCTATGAGATAAAAAAGGGCTTACTAAAGTTGTCAAGTTTAATAACTTTCTGAGAGGAATCTAAACTATGCAGCAGCATAGTGAAAATGAAGAATTTTAGGAGTAGTGAGATGCATTAAAAGGGTAGAAAAATTTTATTCATTATTTATTAGTCACTGTGAATCCTTAATGTGTTTTGGTTTCTTTTTCTTTGCATTTATTTATATTCTCTTATGAGTCCTCTAAATTTTCTGCATTAATTGTGGAGAGAAACAAAGACTGCTTTGTATAAAATATATATGCATTGTTATTTTGAGCTCTGTGGAATTTGGGGTCCCTTTAGGCAAATTGGTATAAATTTGTTAATGTTTGTCCTTCATTCTAGAAGAGAACTATGCCAACAGAGAGGTGATGCTATGATATGCTAGTGATTTGGATTTAAATAAGGAAGGGCTGTGAAAAGTCATCATTCCCACTTTCTTCCCCTAGTATACTCTTAGACATACGTTCTAGGCTAAAATTTTCTAGTGTAAACTCTGGGTGGGCGCGATAAGCCAAAGAGAATGATCTTTTAGGGATAAATTCCTAGATTCTTCTGGTTTTATATAGAACCAAGATTTGGGCACATTGGGTCAAGGATTATATTACAATTTAAATATTTCTCTTTATAAAGATTATATAATATGATTTATATACTAAGGTAGGAAGGAGTTTGAAAAGCAAGTCAATATTAAAGGTTTTTGCTTGAACTTAGAGCCATCTTTTCCACCACAATGAGGCATTATCCGAATGGTACTTACTTGCCATTTTCCCATTTTGAGTCTAAAATTGTTGGTCAGCATTTAGACTTTCATCAAAGGAACTATTTCTCAAGCTTTTAATGGTTTCAGACCCATTTAAGGTTTCCTCTTGTTGCTTCAGCTCCAGTATCCCAAACCAGACTCTGCTCCAATATAGGGCTAAACAATGCTGAGCATAGCATAAAGACTGTGATTCTCAAACCAAAATGTTCCTTTCTATGAACACATTCCAATTCTAGGTTCTAAATTTTATTTTTATTTTTCCTTTTTTGGACACTGGTATTGCACTGTTGACTCATATTGTCTCCCATGATCTCTTGCTTTCTGTCTTCCACAATTTTTCAAAGCATTCTTTTCTCTTCTCTAGCCTCCTACAATGTCCCCTTCCCCTCCCTCTTAGCAGAACTGAATGTCTACTTTACTCATAAAATAAGAGCTATCTATTCAGAGATGCCCCATGCTCTCTTTTATATCTCAAAATCCTTTTATATCACTCCCTCATCCTTCTTTGCTACAATCTCTCATGAAGAGGTGACTTTTAGTCAAAGTCTTCTTTGTGTGTCCTTGGTTTTACCCCTTTTGCCTCTTTCTAGAATTGGTCGCCTCTCTCATCTTTCCTTCTCTTTACTTCTCCTTTTATACACTCGTGTTATATATCAAACAAGGTCAATTCTCCTTCATTCTTAAAAAACAAAAAACCTTTCAATGCTCTGCCATCTCCTCAGTTTATCCTCCTATATCCTTCTCTATCAATCCAAATCCTGGAAAACACTTCACTTCATCTTCCATTCACTTCTTAATTTCTTGCAATCTAGATTCCAGCCCACCTCTTGGTGCCCCATCACTGATGTGTCTTGAAGAAGAAAATAACTCACATCAGGAACTTTTGCCTATACTGTAGAAGATAGATTGTAGGGAAGAAACTTTTTCAGCAATGTCTTAGTCACGAGATCCAATGGCTTTTTCTCAGTCCTCATCTTTTTTGACTTCTCTGCATCTTGTAATAATGCTGACCTCCCCTTATACCCGAGGGATGCTCACTCTACTTGAGTCTCCTTGGCTGGATGAATAGCCATGATCCTTAATTATAATGGTTTCCCAAAAGACTCTGAGGTCTCATCTCTACTTATTCTATGGTTCAATAATCATCAATTTTATGCAGATGCCTCTAAAGCTATTCCATACAGTTTTACATCAATCTCTCTTCAGAGCCCTAGTTCCTCATCTCCACCTTTTGTGATAGATGGTTCCATCTGGATATTCTATCCATACCCCAAGGTTCAATATGTCCAGAACAAAACTTCTTATGTTCTCCCTTTCTCCCACTTTCAAATCCACACTTTTCTGAAACATTTTTTTTTTTTCTGTAAAGCAGCGACTCAAAAACATTCCAATCTCAGAATGGCTAAATTATTCTGAGCGTTTCCCAAAGAACTTTTGTTTATGTGCCAATATTTATTAATATTTACCAAATTAGAAATTAATAATATTTAAATGTTATTTTTAAAACAGCTGACCTCATGGACCCTTGAAAGAGATGTAGATAGTCTCCACATTTTGAGAACTACTTCTGCAAAGGGCATCATCATCTCTTCAGTATCTTATGCTCATAACCATAATCTTAGAGTAATTATCCATTACTTTGCTCTCACCCCAACTCTTACAATCAATTGTCAAATCTTGTCCATTCTACTACCATACTTTCTCATTTATCCCCTTCTCCCAATTCACATGGCCAAAAAGTTAGGCTTTTTCTTTACCTCATTCCCTAAGAGTCTAAGAACTTCTAGTTTCTTCCCTTCAATCAATCTTCTACAGTATTGACACATTCTCTGATTAAGTTATTTTCTTCTTCAAGAAATTTCAGTGATGGGACAGCTGGATGTCACAATGGATAGAACACCTGCCCTGGACTCAGAAGGACCTGAGTTCAAATTTGATCTCAGATACTTGTCCACTTACTAGCTATATGACCCTGAGTAAGCCACTTAAATCCTGATTGCCTTGCCAAAAGAAAAAAAAAAAAAACATCAGTTACTTTCTGATGTCTCCAGGATAAAATAAAAATTCTTCAATTTGACATTTAAAATTCTATAATCTTAAAAAGTTGCATGGTACAGGGGGAGAGCTGAGTGGTCAGAGGATCACCAATGCTAGTCATATATCCCTCCAAGGCACCTTTACCCTCACTTGTGAAATGAGAAGGCTGAACTATATGGCCTTTCTTATTATGATTCCATAGTCTGAATTCAGATTACCCTTCAAGTCTTTTTTTAGCATTATTTTTTTCATTAATTCTTTAATTTCTTGCTTCTGTGTGCTATACTTAGAATGTATCCCCTACTCATCTCTGCCTCTTATAACCTTTATCTTTTTTCAAAGGTTATTTTATTTGAGACTTGTACAGAAAGCTTTTCCACATCCCCTTAATTGTTTGAGGGTTGTTTTTTTTCCTCTTCTCTAAAAATCTTGAATTCCCTGTTTACATGTTTCATTCTCAAGTACGATATAAACTTTTTAAGGGCAGAGACTGTTTTTCTTTTTTAACCTTTATATCTCTGTCCCTTGCATACATAGCTTCCTACACATAATTAGGTGCTCCAAAAATATTTGTTGAATTGAATTGAAAGGAAGCCAACTTTCTTGATTTGTGAAATTTAACAGAGTTTTTTCCAAGTCCATTGGGAAACCAGCTTTTGGCCTTGTAGGTGTTGCCCCCTGCCATCTGTTTTTCCAAAGTGAAAAAGTAAGGAGGATGAAGACGCTAAAATAAAAAATATATCTGCTTTTCTTCCAAAACACCAAGATCCCTTATGACTTCCATTTTCTTCTGCTCTTTTACTGATAACAATGAAAAATGGATTTTTGCCACTGCTTTCATTGGCTTAGATTAGGATTCATAAGAATGCAAATGCTTCCCTAAGGACAAGTACATTTAGGGAATTAAGAGTTTCAGTTTCTTTAACAGAAAAACAGAAAAAGCTTTTAAAAAGGCAAAAAAAGGAAACTACAGTACAATATTGAGTCACCATCCTGGAGAAGTAACAAAATCACTACTTTAGGAACCTGGTATCTCACAGACTTTGTTTAGACGGACCGCTTTCACTCAATGGGGGTTTTAATGGAATCTGCTTTCAAAAAGCTTTTTGTTAAATAGTCAGATCACACATATTTACTCTAACACTTTAAGGGAAACTATGATGGTGTTTGTAATAAAAGTCCCTTAGGTAGATATCACCATCCTTTATTTCTTGCTGCTGGCTGCTTCAGTTTATCCATCATCCATCTCTGAATCATAAAACAATGGGATTGGAGGGGTCCAGTTCTTCTCAACATCCTATTACAGCACAGCTTTTGTCTTAATCATTTTACTCATTCTGCAGTCTGAAATGTCATCAATTAGCTTTTTTTCTCATGAAATCCAAGGGCCTTCCCACAAGTAATGAGATAAAGTGGAGAGAGCACTGTTCTGGGAGCCAGAAAAGCCAGGTAACAAATTTGCATTTTGCCATCAATATGATATATGACTCCAGGCAAATCATTTAAAGTCTTTAGGTCTCAGTTTAGTCACCTGTAAAATGACAGGGTTAGACTTTCTGATCTCTCTGATCCCTTCCAGTTCTCAAAATCATGGACTACATTTGTAGCATCTGACATTGTTGGATGACAGTGATCTGACATTTCCTTCCTTGGAAACATTAATCTCCTTCTCTCACTTCTCTCCTCCTTCATACACTGCAGCTGATCTCTAATTTCTTGTAGAAATTCCCTAAGGCTCAACTCTTGACCCTCCCTTGGTGTCTTCCCTTGGAGAACTGGTCCATGTTCACTGTTTCTGATCTCTTGATATATCTCCCAAATCTTCAACAATGATTTCTCACCTGAGATCAAGTCTTGTGTTTTCAACTATCTGCTGGAGTTTTGCACTTGTATTATCTCCAATTATTTGAAATCATAAAATGCCTTAAAGTCTAATTCATCATCTTTTCCAAAGTATATTTTCCTTCCAAGTTTTTTTTTAATCTTTGTCAGTGTACCAGCTTGTTACCCAGCCTTGAAACCCGATAGTTATCTTAAACTAATTTATCCCTTCCATTCTGTTAAAGGAATTGCTTCCATGGCAGACAATGCAGATGAGTCATACCATAAAGAGGCAATCAGTGGAACTAACATGGCAAAGAAGCAGTGACTGATTCACAGGTGTGAGAGCCACTATTCCATGGCTGTTAGGTTGCTAGTTAGATAGATGATGTGGGCAACAACTCTCCCAGGAATGCTAATGAGTAATAGATGATAAAGATCTAGCAAACATTTTGAAATTTTCTGGTGCTATGGAGACCAGCTTTGCAGCTCCCGTGTATGTAACACATGTAAGAGGCCTTATTAATCATTCCGAGGATGGCGTTCTTTGAATTTTCCTTGACTTGTAGTTGCTTAGTGGTCCATATGGTGATAGAGAAAAATAGCCTCCTGGATCTAGGGTCAGGAAGACCTGAATTCAAATCCAACCTCAAACATTTATTGGCATTGTAATCCTGGGCAAGTAGTTAACTTCTCTCTGCCTCGTTTTCCTTAATTGTAAAGTGGGGCTGGGAATACCTTTACGAGGTTGTTGTGAGGATCAAGTGAAATAATTGTAAAGCACTGAAAATGCCTGGAACATCATGGGTGCTTAATAAATGCTTATTCTCTTCCTTTCTCCCTCTCACTTTATCCTTGTGTTTGATTGGGTCTGTTTTTGAGGTTTTGGCCACCAGAATCAATTTGAGGATGTTCTGTTCTGTCTGTGCATGTCTACATGCAACCAGGTGTTGAGATAAAATGCTCATTTTTAAGAGAGGGAAAAGTTGGTTTGGCTGGAGTATACCCAAGTTGATAGTCTACACCAGTGTAAGTGTGTTGATCTTGTTATTCTGAGACTCCCCCTAGTGACTTCAAGAAGAAAATACTTTGGGGACATAACCCTCTAAAACACTACGGTTCATCTCCAGATGAAGACAATTGACAAATATTTATTAAGCTCCTCCTAACTTACATGATAAACTTGATGTCAGATGCTAGGAAGGATATGAAAGGGTAATGAATTTGGGCACTGGGGAGCCATTGAAGATTTTTTTTTTTTTTGAGGAGGGGAATAATCTGACAAAAACCGAAGATTACTTTAATTGTAAGATAAATTAGAAGAGACAGGTCCTCTGAACAATTAAGAACATTCTTCAAAATTTCTCTCAGACTATTTTTTTCCTTTACACTATAACTACCTTTACTTTGGTCTAAGTCCTTATCATTTTATGCCTGAGTTATAGCACCATCTTCCATACATCCTGCTCTCTGATGACAGATTTATCTTCCTAAAATACCACTTTTATCATATCATTTTCCTATGCAAAACCTCCAGTGATTTCTCATCACTTACAGTATAAAGTCTAAATTTCTCTCCTAGTATTTAAGACTTCACTATCTCATCCCACCTTGCCCATCCAAGCTTATTTGCTATTATTCCCCTACATAGACCATCTGCTCCAGCTTCTAAACATGCTGTTTTGATTTCCTCCACTATGCTTTTGTTTATGCTATTTTCTGGTGCTGAAATAACAACAATAGCATATTGACATACAAATGGGTATTTATGTAGCATTTTAAGGTTTATTCTAGAGCTCTAATCTTTACCTGGTTCTTTCTTTGTGACATCTCTGTCAGATGGGTAATACATTATTATCATTTTTCAAATAAATAAGGCTCAGAGGTAGAGTGGCTTGTTCAGTCATACAATTAATAGTATAAGAGCCAAGGTTTAAGCCCAGATCTCCAAGCCTTGTGATTTTTCTACTATGACAAATTTCACTTTTTTTGTTCTCTATGTCACTTAACATCTTACTATCATTCAAAACCCTGCCCAAAACCTACTTCCCTCCATTGGAACTCTCCCAAACTACCTTCAGTCTCTTACTGGGGCTCCTTGGGTGTAGGGTATTCAGGGAAGACTAGGGCCTTTGGTGTGAGAATTTGCTTTGTCCTTTCTAGAGCTGCCCATGCATCTTTGGTGTCTGTCACCTACTATCACTAGTGGCTCCAGGAAGCGATAGCATGTGCAGCAGCCACATCCAGGTAAAACTATCTCCAAGATAGGTCAAACCAGATTGGAGCTAACCAAGAGTCCTCAAACCTGTAGTGAGTTAAGGGGATTCTATTCCAAAGATGTCAAATCTTCCCCTGGAAAAATGAGTAAATGAGTATTCCAACGACTGTCAAGGTGGCCGAAGCAGCTACTGTGGAGCACTGAGAGCTTAGTCAGACATTCAAAATGTCAAGGTCATCCACTGCATCCTAGAACATTGCCATCCATCTTGAATTTTGTCTTGTTTCTGGACTTCAATGACTTGGAAAGAGAGAGTAAGACTGATGACTTTGTGCAGTTCTGCCTCATTTCAATCCAGTTCATACATCAGTCGAAACATCAACTATATGATGATGTCATTGGTCCTCTAAGAAAATGAAGGATGAAAATGAACGACTTTTCATCATTCATTTTTGGAAGTTATTTGTCTTGTCTCCTCGACCAGATTCAACTTTTAGTTTAACATTTAATCCCATTCAATTGAATTAAATTAATAACAATTCATTTAACATTTCATAAGTAGTTACTTTTTGATTGTTATTCTTTGTTCTTGGAAAGGACCAAAATGATATCATTGTTAGAGTCCAGCTATAATGTGTCTGACTGTGGCTGATCAAACCAATACAAGCTCAGAATGCTCTGCCATGGGTCAGACACAAATAGTCCATATAAATATTTGAGGGGATTCCCTAACTTTGTGCATCTCATATTTCTTCTGAGCTAATTCAATTCTGCTTTGCTCAAAGAGCACAGGACCTTCTCTGATGAGAGGACATCACATTGGCAGTTTAGTTCGAGAAAGGACCTCAGTATCTGGTACCCTCTCCTGCCAGGTGATCTCCAGAATCTTCCTAAGACTATTCAGATGGAGGAGATTCAGTTTCCTGGCATGGCTCAGGGGTATTGTTGAGTTCCACAATGAAGTCTATACAATGGCTCTATTGACCTTCAGTTTGGTAGTCCACTCTCCTCTCCCACATTCCCCACAAAGAACCTACAGTCTACTAGAAGTCGACTACATACAGTCTGGTAAAATGCAAAATAAAGTGTAATAGAACCAAAGCTTTAATGTGATTTGGGGAGGAATCAGCAAGTATTTATTAAAAGTGAACTACATGCCAGGTTCTCCACTTGGCAATGGGAATACAAAGGCAAAGATAAATAATTCCTGCCTTCAAGATGTTTTCATTGTAGAGAAGAGGGCCAGGAAAGTCTTTGGCTAGGTAGAGCCAATGAGCTGAGCTTTGAAGGATAATTAGGATGTTTAAAGGTACTGATAATAATAGCTCACATTTTTATAACTCTCAAGTTTGCAAATCATCTCTTTGGTAACAATTCTTTGAAGAAGTAATTGTATTTTTAAAGTAAATTATTTTATAACTTTAAAAAAATGACCTATATTTCTCAACGTTTCAGAGAACTAACACTGGTGTCAGACTCATTTAGAAATAAGAATCACTAATTAATACATAAGACTCCCAGCAAGGTGTGCATTGATTTAGTTTTCAAATGTGACATTATCTATGCTTTATTATGTTTTAATTTATTTTGTTAAATATTTTCCAATTACATTACTTGTGGGAGTTTTGAGGGTCATATTATGTGGGCTCATGTATGTGATACTTCTGTTTTACAACATTAAATTTTTAAAAAAGAGAAAAAAAGTTCAGTGAAAGTTAACCCAATACATTGAAACAAGTCTGCCATTATCATTAGCTTCCTCTCCATAACCTCCCTTCATCTGCAGGAACATATCATTATATGAATTTGACAGAAACCTCGATTAGTTTTCCCAGGATCACAACTATAATCCCAAGAGTCAGAAATCAGCTTGGGCTGCTTGAGTCAGCATGTATTACATCCTCCATTCCAGCATGCTTCTTTGCATAAGGAAAGCACCCTTTCCAAGGATGAACTTGAGACTATATGGGGGGGGGGGGAGGAGGGGGAAATAGGCCCATGAAGTTCAAGTGTCATCCAGTTTGGCTGGAACACAGTATAGGAACCCAACCAAGTCTGTCCTCTGGAAAAAGCAGGAGACAAAATTGCCTGAGAGCTCTAGAGGGAGAAGGGGAGAGTAGAAAGACTGGTTAAGTAGGTTAGATATAGCTTGTAGAGGGCTTTAAACCACACAGAGAACAGTTTGTAGTTTTAACTTTTGTTCACCACCATTTTTCAACTATAAAATGGGGATAATATAGCCCTGGAGCTATTTGACACTTATTAGCTGTGTGTCAAATGAGATAATATATATTTTAAAAGCATTTAAGCACAATGTCTGACACATAGTAGGTATGTACAATATAAATGCTTATTTTTCTTTCTTCCACCTTCCTTTTCCTATAGACAATAGGGAATTACTAAAGACATTAAAGAAATGGAGTCTATGCATGGTCAAACCTGGACATTAAGTAGATCATTCTGGGAGTGATATGAAGGAGGAATTGTGGGAGAAAAGAATCTAAAAATGGCTAGAACAATTTAGTCTGGGCAAGAGGTGAGGAGGGAGGTCCTGGGGAAAGATGATGCAAGTAATAGGTAGAAAGAAGGGGATACATTTGAGTGACGTTATAGAATTAAACTCACCAATGCTTAATAATTTTTTTAGATGTGGGTGGCTTGGGAAATAAAAGAATCAAATAGGACCCCAAAGTTTCATTCCTTGATGACTGCAAGAACAATGGTGATATTGACTGAAACAGGGAAGTTTGGACAAAGGGCCAGTTTGGAATGTGGCAGGCCAATGAATTCATTTTGGGACATGATGACTTTGAGGTGCCAGTGGGACATCCAGGGGGAGATATCCAGTAGACATCTGGAAAGGTGGGCATAGAGGAAAATTTTTCAGAGGAAAAACTGGGTTTGGATGTATGGACTGAAGTCATCACAGAGGTGATAACTGAACACATGCAAGTTGATAAGATGACAGTAGAAGAGATAAGGGAGACAAAGGCAAAAAAAAAATCAATATCAATTAGAATTTTAAATTTCATCAGGTAATAACTTATATAGTCTTACCCAGGTCTAACATGGAGGAAGGTAAAAGAATTTGAGACAAAGGAAACCCACAGAGACTGGATGGATAAGTTAAGGAAATCATGTTGAAATTCATTTACTCAAGAGATAAGAATTTGTAAATGGGTTTATGTACATAGATAATTAAAGGTCCAAGGCCTTTGCTTCCCATTTCCCATTCAGTAAGTAGACTAAAACATAAGTCATTACAATATGTCTGAGATAAAAGACTTGGCAAAAAAACAAACAAACAAACAAAAAAAAACGGTGGATTTAATTAGGAAATTAATTTTAATTTTTAAATTTTAATTTAAATGGCTAATTTAATTAGTAATTTTACCATAGGCAGATTTTGTATAGAACCAGACATGGCACCCAGCACAGTGCTAGACATGTTGAAGGAGCTTCCCCCTACTAAATTTAATTGAATCAAATGAAATTGGGCATACCCAAGATTCCTTTCTCCCAGAATGGAGCACTCCCCCAATCCTCACTCCAAGGACAAGTCACCACCCACTGACTTCTTTTTGTCTACTTTCCATCGCACCTGGCTATGTCTCAGCCCAAAGTGCTGGAAAATGACTGGGTCATAGGTCATGAATACCCAGAGGCCCGGAGGGGCTGCCCAGTTGGAAGAAGCAGCTCTGGTTCTGGCCAGGCTGACATTCCTTCCCAGCAGGACTTTATGAAATGTCTGCTCTGACAAATGTCAGTAGAATTGAGATTCACCGTGACTGTTTATATGAAGAACAGACCTCCTGCTCCTGACGTGACTGAGCTCCAAGCCAGGTCTCCCCTTGAAAAAAGAGCTGGCCAAATGCTGGAACATCCCTTGTACAATCCCCCACACTGTCAGAGGCAGGGAAACAAATCTTTGAGAAAACTTTCTGATGTGGCCGTAAAACTTTTCCCACAGAAACCATAGGCAAGAGCAGCAGGGACAATTTCTTCATCATCTCCTCTTCGCTTAGACCTATATTTATATTTTTAGGTGTCTCAGTGACAGACACGAGGTTGTACTTTTGTCAAAGGCATGGGATTATTCATGAATGTCACCTTCATCTAGAAAAAGCTTGTCTTTGCCCTCTGAGTGCCAAAGTAGCAGGGTCAGACAAGTCTTTTACAAATTGTATTTTGCCTTTCCCCACTTTCTATTTTTTTTTATTAAAGCTTTTTATTTTCAATACATATGCATGGATCATTTTCAACAGTCACCTTTGTAAAACTTTGTGTTCCAAATTTTTTCACTCCCTTCCCCTCACTCCCTCCTCTAGATGGTAAGTAATCCAATATATGTTAAACATGTGCAATTCTCCTATACAGATTTCCACAAATATCTTGCCACACAAGAAAAATCAGATCAAAAAGGAAAAAATGAGAAAGAAAACAAAATTCAAGCAAACAACAGCAAAAAGAGTGAAAATATATGTTGTGATCCAGACTCACATTCAGTTCCCACAGTCCTCTCTCTGGGTGTAGATGGCTCTCAACATCACAAGACCATTGGAACTGATCTGGATCATCTCATTGTTGAAAAGAGTCACATCCATCAGAACTGATCATCACATAATCTTCTTGTTGCTGTGACAATGATCTCCTGGTTCTGCTCATTTCACTCAGCATTAATTCATGTAAGTCTCTCCAAGCCTTTCTTTATTCTTCCTGCTGGTCATTTCTTACAGAACAATAATATCCCATTACATTCATAATCCATAACTTATTCAGCCATTCTCCAACTGATGGGCAGTCATTCAGTTTCCAGTTTCCTGTCACTACAAAAAGGACTACCACAAACATTTTTGCACATATGAGTCCCTTTCCCTCCTTTATGATCTCTTTGGGATATAGACCCAATAGAAACCCTACTGGATCAAAGTTTACCCACTTTCTTAGTTAGGTTTTGGGCATAATTTCCTCAATATCTGGTGCTGAAGTTGTTTCAGCATCCCTATCATTGACAAATTTTGATTGTCACCTGCTATGTGCAAGAAATTGTGCTGAACCTTTGAAGAGGCAAAGAGATACCAGTCACGAACCCTGCCCTCATGGATGCTATACTATAATCTAATTGAGGAAGTATAATATATATATATATATATATATATACATATGCAAAAATATCAATATAGTGTCAGATGAAGGGTACAGATGTTCATGATTGCAGGATCTGAATAGAGAGACATCTCTAAGAACTGGTATTTTTCTTTTGAACAGATTTATGATTTTATTATTTTAGGATATTCCCAGTGATGAAATTGCTTTCATCACGGCAATTATTTCAGCACTGGCTCTACAACTTCCAACCTGAGAAGGCTGCCTCACTAAGAGATTAACTGATCTCACAGAGATTTAACTTAACTTGTTCAGCTCTCATCTTGTTGGGAAATACAGATTGTTGATATTTACACAGCAAAGTGATTTAAATTTAAATTATATTTGAACCTCACAACAACCTTGTGAGCTAAGTATTATAGTTATTGTGCCCATTTTATAGACAAGGAAACAGAGAGTGAGAATTTAAGTGACTTACCCATAGTTACAGAGCAGATTTTAGGGGAACTATTTTAATTCAGTTATACCTAAATCCAGTTCTCTCTCTTCACCAGGTCTGCTCAGCACCCTCATTCTTATCTCCTTCCCACAGGAATCTTGTATTCTGGCTCTGATAGATTAGCTTTCTACTTATCTTTCCAGGGAACCAGGCTTTCTCATCACTTACCAACTGTCTTTTAACCATGTCACTGAGCTCATATGCACTCCCTACTACTTATCCTTTCCTGCACCCATTTATGTATTTGTCTTCCTTCATTAGAATATAGGTTGCTAGAGAACAGGGACTGTTTTTTGCTGACTTATATTTATAACCTCAGCGTTTAATACTCCTGGCTCATAGTAAGCACTTAATTTAGATCAGGGCTTCTCAAACTTCATCCATTCATGACCCCTTTTCACCAGAGAAATTTTTACATGACCCTGAGCAGATAGCATGTAAAATGGGCATACAAATCAAACATTTACTGATAATAAATCATAATTTCATGAACAGTTGTACAACCTCACATCAGGCTATGACCCATGATTTAAGAAGTTTTGAAGAATACCTCTAGATGAAATTAAGTGCCTATGAACAAAAGCTGTTTTCTCAAACTGACAGAAGGATACATTCAGGCAAGAAGATCTGCCCCCCCCCCGTTTCTTTGTCAGAGATGGACACACATACACATATATCTATCATCTCTATCATCTATTCATCCATCTATCTAGCTATCTAGCTATTTTTCTATCCATCTCTCCATCATATCATTTTGCTGAGCCATAGATATAAGAATCTTTTAGATACTAACCCAGTTATGCTATCCAAGATTAGGGTGGTACCCAACTCTCTTTCAGCATGTGTTTCTTATATCTACACATACAACCCTGTACCCAACCAGTCAAGGTGTGAGGATCATCAGTGAGGGGGTGCTGAAAAACCCCTCCTAGAGGAGTCATTACAGAATGAGATCAAAGAGGGAAGAGACCACTTCTGATCTCAGCTGATCCCCCTCAACCTGTCCTTTTAAATGCAATGGAATATCAGAGTTGGGGGTCTGTAGCTGTAGTGTCTGGGCTATAAGTTAGGAACCATTGCTGCCTCTTCAATTGGCACAAGGTAGATGTTTAGAATGGGTGTATGTGTGGGAGCATCCATAAAATACCTCACTCAAGGATGCTCCATGATAGGAGTCTCATAGCAAGTCTTCTTGCCTCAGGGTAATTTTCTGCAAGCTTGAAAAATAGTTTTTGCTCATAGACTCTTGATTTCAACAAGAGGTCTTCAAAGCTTCTTAAACTGTGGGTCACAACCCCATATGGAGTTGTTTAACTGAATATGGGAGTCATGAAATTATGATTTATTATCTGTAGAGTTTCATTTATATACCTATTTTGTATACTATATACTCAGGATCATGTAAAAATTTCTCAGACAAAAAGGGGTTGCGAATGAAAAAAGTTTACAAAGCTCTGTTCTTTTTAAAATTTTCAATAGTATTTTATTTTCCAAATATAGGTAAAGATAGTTTTCAACATTCATTTCTTTGAATTCTCACATTTTTAAATTTTAAATTATTTTTATTAAAGCTTTTTATTTTTCAAAACATATACATAGATAATTCTTCAACATTAGCCCTTGCAAAACCTAGTATTCCAATTTTCTCTTCCTTCCCTCAAGCCCTCCCCTAGATGGCAAGTAGTCCAACATATGTTAAACATGGTAGAAATATATCAACATTCATTTTTGTAAGACTCTGTGTTCCAAATTTTTCTCCCTCTCTCCTTTACCTCACCCCTCTTTAAGGCAGTAAGTAATCTGATATAGGTTAAATATGTGCAGTTCTTTTAAATATACTTTCATATTTGTCATGTTGTACAAGAAAAATCAGACCAAAAGGAGAAAAAATATGAGAAAGAAAAACACAAAGGAAGAAAGAAACAAAAAAGTGAAAATACTTTAATTCATATTGAATCATATTCAGTACATGCCTTGGGTTCTGAAAAGAAATGTGAATAGCTTCCAAGGTCACATATTCACATAAGCTGTTCTCATAATGTATATGTGTGTGAGGGGGAAGAGCAGGGAACACAACTCATATAATTCACCATCAATAAGGAGATCATGTAACTCAGCCCTATACTGCTTGGGCTCCCAATAAACCAGACAATAAATAAAAAAAAAATAAAGAATTGAATTGAAATACAATAGTGTAAATAACAAGGAAATGTCTAGCAATGGAATGATTCTTAGCTACAATACACAAATGGTTCTAGAACTCTTTACACAAAGAAGGGGAAAAAGAAGAGCAGGAAGAAGAGGAGAAGGAGGAAGAAGAGAAGAAAAAGAGGAGGGAGGGAGGAAGAGAGGGAGAGAAAAAGAGAGAGAGAGAGACAGAGGAAGAGATAGAGAGAGAGGGAAAGAGAGAAGGAGAGAGAGAGAGAGAGAGAGAGAGAGAGAGAGAGAGAGAGAGAGAGGCAGGCAGGCAGACTCTCTAAAACCCTTAGGAAAGAGAGGAAAAAAAATGATTTCCTTGGCAAACTCGTGGGGATTTGGGTTTCTAGATATTGCAAGCCAAAACAATTGGACATCAGATTGTATTTATTTGATCCTGGCCCTTTTATACCATTCAAGTCTCTTCACCTTGCCCTGTGGTCCTCAAGAATACCCCAAAGCAGCCAAGCTCCTGACTACAGACCCACCCATGACATTTTCCTGATCATGTCTTACACATTTTTCATGTCAGCAGCCTGTCCCTGATCTTAGTTTTCTTGCTGAATATTACCAGAGGATAGTAATCCTGCTGCAGTCTCACTCAAAGCAAGCCAAAGCTAGCCTCAGCCTTTTGACTTTCTGCAGGGAAGGGGGTCTGTGTGGAAGGGGACAGAAGTGAGTTGTCTTGCAAGCTCATCAATGCCCTTGTGCAGTCAGGCAGATGATGCTGTAATTTAAGAGAGGAGGTGCTGAATGACTGTTAGGGATTTAAGATTAGACTTCTCTGTTATATGTTCATTGGGTTGTTATCTTGTTGGATTCTTGATGTGGAGACAGCTGAAACTGATTTCATATCTTCTGTGTAATTCTTATTTAAGACAGATTTAAGAGGTTATGAGGAACCAGAAAAAGTGTCTAGTTTTCCATGTTACTGGTCACATTGACAAAAGATAAAATAAAGTCCAAATACCTATATAATAGCCTTCCTTTATTTCAATCATCCTCTTAAATCTCTTCTCCATTAAATCTCACCCTACTAACACAGGATAAAACAGATAGATTGCATTATTTCTACCCTCTCAATACAATAGAGACAATGTTGTGGAATTTAAAAGAGACAGAGACAGAGAGAAAAACACACACACACACAGAGTAAAAGAGAAAGGGGGAAGAGGGAGAGAGAGACAGAGACACAGGGAGAGAGACAAAGAGATAGAAACAGAGAGAGACAGAGAAAGAGAGAGAAAGAGAGACAGAGAGAGAAAGTGACCGAGATGGGGAGAGAGAAACAGAAATACAGAGAAAGACACAGAGGGAGAGTAAAAAGGGAAAGGGGGGAAGAAGGAGAGACAGAGACACAGAGAGACAAAGAGAGAGAAAGATAGAGAGTAAAAGTGAGTAAGAAGGAGGGAGGAAGGGAGAGAAAGAGGGAGAGAGAAAGAGAGAAGAGAGAAAGAGAGAGAGAGAAAGAGAAGAGAGAGAAGAGAGAGTGAGAAAGAAGAGAGAGAAGAGAGAGTGAGAAAGAGAGAAAAAGGAGAGTAGAGAGAGAGAAAGGAGAGAAGAGAGAGAAAGAAGAGAGAGAGAAGAGAGAGAGAGAGAAAAGGAGACACACACACAGACACAGAGAGACGCACAGAGAGAGGGAGAGAGACACAGAGAGAGAGAGACAGAGACAGAGAGAGACAGAGAGAAACCTGGACTGAGTCTGGAGACTGGTTTTAAATTGAACAGTTAACAGTGATCATGGGCTGATCACTAAAATTTTTTGAGAATCACTTTATAAAATGGAAACAATAACACTTTCACTATCTTTTTTTTTTTTTTTTTTTTTTTTTTGGTATTGTCCTAAGAAAGACACTCTGGAAAACTTTAAGTATAAAAGTTTGGAAAACTTTTATAAAACTATAAAAATATAGGTAGTCATAATTCTGTCTAGACTTCCTGTTCTCTGATGCAAATACTAAGATTGTTGAAAACCTGGAAATTGGTTTAAAAAGATGCCTGGATTATCAATGAAACAACCAATTCTAAAAATACTTAAGGGTTATGCTGGATTAATGACATAGCTTGTGATGTGGATTTAAGATAGCAATAGATGGGCTCTGAGGAGGCTTTAGAACTAATGTCTATTGATATAAAGAAGTCTTTTGAAAAAGTCAGCCAATCAATAAACATGGCCTATTATGTGTCAGAAAGAGAGAATGGCACAGACATTTGTGTCAAAATTAAATTCCAGACAACACAAATTAACCAGAAACTGAATAGAAAGTTAAACTTCTCCAATTAGACATTTCTACAGATTAAACTATAATAACCTACCAGAGAATAAACTTATTGAAGAGTACAAAAGAGATAGAAATTTGAGACTGTGTATAAGAAGCCAACATAAACACTGTGTCCTACTGCAAACCCAAATCCTGTCAACATTTAATAGTTTAATTAAGAAGTCTGCATTTCTAACAAGTGGGGAATTGCTGGTGGAGTAAACAGGGGACAATATGGTTTGAGCTTTAAAAATAACCTTCTTTATACATCTCTTCCCACATCCCATAGGGCCTTGTGTCCCAAGAGCTGAGATCTCCCCACCAACTATATTCATCCTAAAATGTTGATTTTAGAGCTTATTATATATTATAATAATATATCATTATATTATTATTATAATATGATATCTGTCCTGGACACTAGAATTGCTGTTATGGCTTTTTCCCAAAGTACTAGACCTGAAAGCTATTCCTTGCCCCCTAATTTAAGTTCCAGAGCTTGATTTTTCCATTAAGACACTCAATAAGCATTGCAAACACAGAGACTTTATCCTTTCAAAACAGCCATGATGAAAAGCTGAAATGAGAAATCACACACCCTCAAATCTGAGACAATTTTGCCCAGCTTGGACCCATGCATCTAAATCATGTGCCACTAAATCCAATGACTTTTATAGTGGAATTCTGGGGGAGATAGAAATGTCCCACAAATTCTCTCATTAGATCGTAGACACATCTGGTTCCCACCAAATAGACCCTTTCCTAGAGGTTTTTCTTTCAAAGCTTCCCATTTTATTGCGGCTGCCTCCTATTTTACAGGGAGGCAACTCAGCATATCTTTAAGTGACTTGTCTGAAGGGGTCATTATTCTGATAGAACATGCTGAGCTCTATCTGGCCTAGAAGTCCTGGGATAAGCTTGTGATTGAGCAAGGATACATGAATTTTTGGCTTCAAGGGAAATGGAAAAGGAGAACAAATAAATTATAAATTCAGCTTTTCTCCTCAGATATGCTTTACAGCAAAAGGATAGAAAACTCCATTTTATCTTAGAAATAGAAGGGATAGGAATGAGATTGGGGAACTCTAAATTGGATCCAATGGGTGCTGATATTCCTGAGAGAACAGAACACTGTGTTTTGAAGTTTCAGGTCACTTGAATTTGACTCCTGTAAGGCTGACTGTGGGGAGAGGATGGGAGCCAATGGGCACTAATCCTGAGCCCAGTCATAAGGACGGGTCTATCATCAGAATACTTGGCACTCATTAGTTCCTTATATGAGCCTGAGCCAGATGGGATAGCTCCATAGACAGTCATACTGATTGAAAAATAGAAGAAAATAAAGGTAAAAGGCATAAGTTCTAAGAAAAAAAAAAAAAAAGGAAAATGCAATAGAAATAAAGAGGAAATCTGCTTTTTAAAAAGGCAGCAAGGTTCCTTGTGGCTTTGTTGGAGGTGAGCTTGGAGGTAAGAAAAAGAATATGAAGAGTTGGAAAAGGCAAGGGAAATTGTGAGGGCGTGATTTTCTCAGTCTTTCCTAGAAATCTGGATCCAGAATCTCAGTTATTCATCAGTAAACTCATGTGTCTGAAGAAATGTCAACTCTGTTAGCTGTTACCCTCTTAACATTTCTTCTTGAATTCTGGAAAAGCCTTTTAAGTCCAATGTCTTTCATGGGGTGTGACCTTATTAGAAAAGTACATAAAAATCTGGCAAACTCAAATAAATCATATTAAGGATCTAAGCTCTACCCTGTCATTTTACAAATGAGGAAACTGGGGGAGACGTAAGTGAAACTTTTCCAACATCAAAGTTAGGAATTATGAGGAGTGGGATTTGAACTCTCAATTTTCCTATTCTCAGAATAAATTTTGAAAGGAAATAGAGACACCAAGCTTAATTATCATTATTGAAGAGTAAGAAGGAAATCTATGGTACACATTGGTGAAACAAAATTTCTTTGGGGAGTGTTGGGGGAGAGGCAATAACTGGTATTTTTCCAAAGATAGAATTAAATCATAGAATATGTCACTATGGGTAACTATATAGCAGCTGGACCAATGGTCACTGAGGAGTAGAGTAAGAACAAATTTAGTGAATTGTATGCAGAAGTCCAGGGCCATATTGAAGTGCAAACAAGGTCTAAGCAAAAGTTTGTGAGAGTGTGTATGTAAGAGAAGATAAGAGTGTATCCTATGATTTCCAGATAAAGAAATAGCTTTAAAAGTTGGGTCTATGGTCATCCAGCCCCTAAAGAATTTTGAGACTTTAGAGTGTGAGTCAAAATGTATGGAAAATCTATGAAGTTTGCAGATGGCTCTGGGGACATCAGCTTATTTGCTACTCATGATAATCCTAAAAAGTAGGTATTTTGATCATCTCCATTTTATAGATGAAGGCACAGAAGTTCAGACAAGTTAAGTGACTTCCTAGGATAATACAGGTAGTAAATATCAGAATTAGACTTTGAACCTAGATTTTCCTGATTCCAAGTAGTGTTTAGTAGTAATAGCTAGCATTTGAAAAGTGTTTTGAGATTTGCAAAGCATCTTACAGATTTTGTCTCATTATTATCACAATCACCCTAGGAGGTAAGTCCTATTATTGTACTTATTTTACAGAGGAGGAACAGAGGCAGATGAAGGTGTCGTGTGGGGGTCACATAACTTGCAGGAGTCTGAGTGGGTTTGAACTCAGGAATTCCTAATTCCAAGTCCAGAGCTCTTTCTACTGCTGTTTATAACATTTATATAGCCTCTTAAGGTTTGCAAAGGGATTTGCATATGTTATTTAATTTGGTCTTCACAGCCTATTGAGGTAAATGCTATTATTTTCTTCATTTTGCAGATTAAGACACCAAGGATAAGGGAAGTGAACTTGTAGGGATCACACAGCTGAGAAGTGTCTGAAACAGGATTTAAACTCAGTTTTTTTTCAGATTCCAATTTAACATTTTACTCACCATTGCACAAAAGAAATCTGTATCCTTCTGGATACTAACTGGATACTAATTAACTAAATTATATTTATAAAAAGCAATACCTTATTAGTATCTTTCAACTGTTCCTATTAAGTATAAAAAGACCTTTTCATTTCTAGAATGATCTCCCTAGAATGGAGAGAGTTAGAAGAGAAGTATAAGGTGATCTAACTTAGCTGATGTGAAAGTTGGAACCATCTTGGGAGGAAACTTGACTGAATCCAAGGTTTACTTTCAAGGATGATGGAAGTAATACTGAAGAAAAGTCAATCTATGAGTACCAGCTTTGGTTTTGAAAAACTTATTTGAAAAAAGGAGAATTTTTTTTAGTAAGTCTTTAATAGTAGCTATAGGAGGGAAGTTGACTAGGGACTCTACTTTGCATTTATTCTCTTTAATAACAGTAGCTAGTATTTATATAATACTTTAAGTTTACAAAGTATTTTACATATATTAACTCATTTGATCCTCACAATAATCCTGTGAAATGGCTATTATTATCCCTATTTTTACAGATGGAGAAACTGAGGTACAGTGAAGTTGAGTGACTTGTCTGATTTCACATAGCTAGTGAGGCTGGCTTTATATTTTGCACTTCTTGAGTCTAATTTTTACATTCTATCTAATCACTTTATCATGTAACTGTCATATTTCTGTATGTTTTTGTTTTCTCCCCTGTTAGAAAATAAACTCCTTCAAGGTAGGGATTGTTTCATCCATTATCTTTGTATTCCCCAGAAACTAGCACTGCACCACAATAGGTACTTAATAAAGGCTTGTGCATTGAGAGTGGAAAAGGTTAATGTTTTGTGGGTCAACCCAAGTAGTTATTTCTAGCTCACTAATATGTCTTCTCCCCTTCTTTCCTAGATTTTTCTAGTTTGAGAAGAAGATTTGTGGTACTTAGAAGGAACTTTCCCATTTGACAACTTTTATGCTTTCAAAAATCAGGTCTTGAGCTAGGTCGAAAAGGAGGTGACTTGAAATGAGATGGCCTTAGGCAGGCAGGTAGTCAATTAAAGAGGCATTTATTAAGCACTTTCTACATGCCAGGCTCTGTGCTGAGTGCTGAGGATACAAAGAAAGACAAAAACCTGGTCCCTGCCCTTATGGAACTCCCATTCTAGTGAGGGAGACAATATTCAAGTAATTCTGTCCTTAGTTAAGGAAGATGATCTCAAAGGGAAGGTTCAAGCAGTAGGGAAGGATGGCAGCTACAAAGATTTGCTTAAAAAGATGGGCTCAGGAGAAAGAGAAAATAGGAGTAGGGATGCCAGATTGGAAGGAGCCATATCTCAAGATAACTGTCTTGGAGGTGACTTAATAGCATCCAAATTCTGGATGTTAGGGTTGAGGATCCTAGAATTAGAACTGGTAAAGTTCTGAAAATGAGTCCATTTTACAGATGAGAAAGGAAGAAGAGTTGGGCAACTTTCCCAGGTTCCCCCAAATAGGAAGAATCTCTGTTGGGTCTCAAGCTCAAGCCTTTGTGCTCTAAGTGCAGGATGCTATCCATGCTGCCTCAAAACACTCAAGACTAGCTGTGTCCTTTGATGGGCTTTGTGAGAAATCGCACACATAAAATTTTAGAGCTTGGAGGTATTCAAGAGAGATCCAGTCTGTTTTCATTTTATAGACTAGGAAACTGGGTCCAGAAACACAAAATCACTGATGCCAAGTTTCAAATTCAATTGAAGGGGAAGGTGGTCTGGTTCTTGGAATCCTCATCCATTGTTTACTGGTTCCCCAACAGCAAGTATCAGTCTAGGGACCTGGAACTGCTGATTATTCCAATGCCAATGAGGGAATTGGAGCCTATTATCTACAAAGGCAGCCATGGAGGGAGCAGGATCAATTGGGTCAGATTTATCTATTTTGATTTATATAATTTATTCATTTTGTCCTCAGAGCAACGATGTAGTATGGTGTTATTTATTTAATGGGGGACTTGACCTAAGATTTCATTGATATAGTTATTCAATAAGCATTTGTTAAATGATTACTATATGCCAGGCACTCCAATCAATCAATAAATATTTATTAAGCACCTATTATGTGCCAGGTCCTGTGCTAAATTTTAAGGATACAAAACAAGGCAAAAGACAGTTCCTTCTCTCAAAGAGCTCATAATCTAGTTGGAAAACTTTTCCTCAATTAAGATCATCAATTATTCTATGACATATGGTCTTAGACAGTTGTCTGGAGACACTAGGAGGTTAAATTTGGAGTTCCTTACTCAGTAGGTATCTGAGCATCAAAGTTATTAGAAAATTCCAAGTAAATGGGAAGGGTGACCCTGCTGGCAACTTGCTAATAATCAGAAAATAATCGAGGTAGAAGAAGATAAGCAGCAAGTTCCAGTGAAGTCAAGATAAAACCACATACACATCAGAAAGCCCTATAGTCAGACTTCCTATAGAAAGGGGAAGGCTTTAAAATAGAAAGTAATAGGTTTATGCCCCATCTATTATTGTTCTCACAGAGAAATATGTGAGAGTTTTGTCAGGTCTGGTTAAGGAAGTCACTTTTATTGTGTTCTTATGAAACCTTAGAAGCAGAAATAATCTGATTGCTGGATCTTTCCAACCTGAAGCTTGGGATTCCTGTTAGAAAAACTTTGGAACAGAGATATACCTAATTAAAAAAGGAGGAGAGGGAGAGAGGACTCTAATTTTGTAATTAATTAGTATGCAAAACACAGTCAAGAAAGCCTAGAGTCAGGAAAGTTTGTACCTCAGCTGGTCACTTAGTTAATTTCTATTTGCCTCAATTGATAATAGTTCCTGCCTTCTACATTTGTTGTGAAGATCAAATGAGATGTTTATTATTATTATCATTCTGGTAGAGGTGAAATTTTTGAAGGGTAAAATTGAATATTCCATGTAGAAAGAATATGAGCCTTCTTCCTCCCAAGGAGGATAGTGTCAGCAAAGAGAAATAAACCATCATGAAAGAATCTAGATGTTCTTCATATTAGAGACAGGGATAAAGACTGGATCTCTCTATGATTTCCCTGGTATAGAGAACTCCCATTATTAATGTAAGTTGGCCATTTTACCAAAATTTAAGAATCTTAGAACACTGAGAAATGAAATTACTTTCTCAGACTCACAGCCCATTTATGTCCGGAGAAGGTCTTGAACCCAAGTTTTTCTGACCAATCTATCCAGCATCTTATTCTTCTTCTCAATGTATTTCATAATAAGAACAGGCATAAGATCTTCCAGAGAGACATAGTATTGTGGTATATGACTCATAGGTAACATTTGTATAAAATGTGTAGTCTTTAAAGAAATGAAGTAGACCAAGGGTGTGCCCCACAAATAGAAATAGGGGCCACTAAACTGTATGTAATGATCCCTGCAAGCTGCATGTTGACTTAAAAAAACCACACATATTTATATATATCTTAAAAAATACACCAGCACATTAAAATCAGAAGGAACTACATTTTAATCTGTTTGGGGACGATCTCTGGAATATCATGAACTAGCCACATGTATGACAACTCAGGGGGAGATAACTGGAAAGTACAAAATGTTTGAGAATGCTTTTATGAATAGAGAATTCAAAATACACTTCAAAAAGAAAATATGTTCTTAGTTTAAAAGAAAAATAATTGTGTGCTTTCATGGGACATGAGGGGACTTATAATGAACTAGTCTGAGGAGATAGTAAGAAAAAAATAATCTCTTCTATCCTAGACAACAGGAAGTAGGGCAAGAAAAGGTTCCTATCGCCAGGGATGGATTGTAGAAACCTGAATAACAATAGGAAGGGGGAATGAGGAGGAAGAGAAGGAGAAAGAGGCGGAGGAGAGGAAGAGATGAAGGAAATGAGGAGGGGGGAAAGGAGAAAGAGGAAGAGGAAGAAGAAAAAAGAGGAGAAAGAAGAGGAGAAAAGGAGGAGAAAGAAATGGAAGAGAGGAGAAGAGGAAAGGAAGGAGGAGAGGAGGAAAAAGAGAAAGAGAAAGAAGAAAAAGGAGAGGAGAAGAAGAAAGAAGAGGACATAGAGGAGAGGTAGGGAGGAAAATGGGAATGGTAATAGAATGGGGGGAGGGTCTTGAATCATTAAATCTTCATTAAAAGACAAAAGCTTGGTATTTGAATTTTGATAGTCATATCTAAAAAGATAATGAAAGAGTAATAATTTCTAAATCAGGTCTAGAAGGGGACTTCTACAGAGGTTTGAGTTCAATCAGAGATAGTACTAAACAAACTCAATTTATTGCTTGACAACTCTAAGTGGGTCAGAACAAGAAATGCTTTAGAAGTCAATTCCTATTTTCTCCTGGGGAAACAGGAGAAGGATGAGAATTACTTAGTCCTACATCCAAACTCTTGGGGGGCGGGGTCCCACATCCTGGTATCTGTCTGGATGTTTCTTGTTGGTAGCATTAATGGCATTAAAAGACCCTATGGCAAAGTTATTGAAGATGTAATTGTGAGGGACTGACTCCCAGTCCAGCATTCCATCTAGTATATCACTGTGCTGCTATAAATAAGAGTCCCCTGTGTATTTTTTGGTTCCTACTTAAATAATAACTTTCTCTATGCCAGTTTCCCTAACTCCAGTGCCCTGCCAACTTGTTAGCTCTCACTGCCACACCCAAAGTTGTTTTCTCTGTCTTTTGCTTGAACCACACCCAAAGGTTCTATTGTGACTTTTGATAACATTATGGATCAAAGCCAGAGTTCTCACCCTTGGCGTCAAAACCCTTCACCACAAGACCCAGAATTATTTCTTGCCTTCGACTTTTCCTCTGACCCTACCAAATTCTCCCTTTCCTCCTAGGCACACTGGCTCTAAATCATGACTAAATCCTCCTTCCACCAACCCCACCTGGAACCCAACTTTGCCCCATTATTTTGACAGCTCCTAGAATACCATCTGAGAATCATAGTGACGTAGATAGAATTGGAAGAGATCCCAGTGGCCATCTGGACCAACTGTCTCATTTTATAGATAAGGAAACTGATATCTATAGAATTTAAGTGGTTTGCTTGCCCAAGGTCCCACAGGCAGTAAATGACATGGATTATGAAGTGACTTCAAAGCCACAGGTCTTTCCATTTTATGATATTGTCCTTTGTCTCTTACCTGCACACTTTGTGGGTTGATTGGATGAGAACTGACCTTTCTTCCCCTCTCTAGCAGGGTATTTCTAGTATTGTATTTTTTCCCATCCTCCCCACATCACATACAGCCTTAACTTGTATGAGATAAATAACATGCTTTATTGCCTGGTTTTGTATTGTTTAAACATTTGAATTATTGTTTGAGCAATACTGTGTATTTATATCTACAAGTGTAGACTCACATGTGTATGTGAGTGTATTTGTCCATTTCTTAGCTTGTAAGGTCTCCAAAGGACAAGGGAGATCTATATAATTCTCTTTATATGATATCTTGTATAGTTCTCTAGGCAAAAATGTCTAGTTATGTCTGATGATGATGAAGGTGATGGTGATGATGAAGAAGGAAGAGGAGGAAAAGAAATAGAAGGAAAAAGTAGAGAAGAAGAATGAGAAAAAGGAGGAGAAAAAGGAGAGAAGGATGAAATGTACTTTAAGAACAGACATTTGGAAATTATCTGAGAAAGCCCTTCAAAATTAAGAGAATGAAATTCACCAAGGCCAATAGGTGACAGTTCAATCTGAAATTGTTTTTAAAAAATCATCTTCTCTTGGGGGAATGATTCAGTGGGCTTCCCCTTTGAGTTCTCTTTAGATGTTTCCCTGCTGTTCTGGACTGGGAGGTTTTTTTGTTTTTAATCTTTGTCATTACCTAGGAAGATTTTGCGTTGGAGCGTCTATCTTTGTTCCTCTTGGCAGATTTGCCTGGGATATGGCCAAGAAAGGAAGTAACACAGATCCCAGAGTTTAAGGCTAACCGCCCCCCTTTTCCCCCCATGGTTCTAATTCTGGTCATTTTTTGTTAGAGCTTTGTTTTTTCCCTTTGGGTTATAATAACCCTTTTGGACTTTCAGGGGGTTCTTACTTCATTCAAATTCTGGAAATATGGATATTCAAAGTTCAGGTTTTTCCCAATTAAAGAAAAAGGGAAAACAAAGAATAATTAATTTAGCTTTGAAAGTGTAAGCAGTGTCATATACAGGAAACTGTGCTTCCTAATACAGCATACTTTACAGGATACAAGCTTTTAAACTGGATATTTTGTAGAAAATACTTACTTCTCTTATCCAGTGTTCTTACCAAACTTTGCTCACATGAAGCCACATTTATCATTCCCACTTTGCAGATGGCTATGATGTACTCAAGGGATTAAATTGTGTTCCAAGGCAAATAGGGAAGTGATGCTAGAAATGCATCCAAGAGTTCTGACCCCTGTTTTTCAATTTAGACAGTCCTCCCCAAAACTCTAGAGCAGCCCTCAGTTAAGCATTTCTGCAGCCCAAGACCTTTAGGTGATTGCCAACAGAACTATGAGACATGACAATGAATAAATTTGTAAATAATTCTGCAACAAGAAAAATATATACTTAATGAAATTTAATATTGCCATGAAAAGGCATATAAAGGTAAAACTTACATGACAACATAAAATGTTAAGAATCAGAGGACCTTGGTTTTAGTTTCATTCCTGATACAGAATATTTCCCTTTAAAATAAAGGCATTAGATAGACTACATAATATCTAGCAGTTCTTAAAGTTTACAAAGTTACACACACACACACACACACACACACACACGCACAGAAAGAGAGAGAAGGAGGCAGAGACAGAGACAGAGCCTCTGAGGTAAAATTTCAATTCAGGTCTTCCTGACTCTAAGTTGATCACGTTGGGTCATATAAGCTGCCTCTATGTTTAAATGTGCTCTGGGATTTCTTCTAGCTTTACATTTCTGACCTTATTATTCGTTACACAAACCCATAAGCTTTTTGCATCTGAGCCATTCTCTGGCATTAAAATCCCTTTCTGCTTGCTTTCTTTTTCACCATTAAAGTCCCCATCTCCCTTGGAACCCCCCCATTTTTTGTTAAGGAACTGTTAAGACCCCTTTCTTTCTTCTAGCTGATGGGTATTTTGCCATCTATGCTGCCATGAGAATTGCTATTGAAGTGACATTTTTATCCCCCAAAGATTGATTGAATCTTTGAGTTGGAAGGAATCTCTTCAAATAATTCAGTCCATTTTTCTATCTGATGTAAAAATGTTCTTTACAACAATTCCCTGAAATATTAGTGTAGTGCAAGGTCCCTTAGATAAGGTTTCCTTTTCAGTTATATTCTGGTTCTTGATATTGTTAGGATATCCAGAGGGTTTTCAGTTTCAGTAGTGTTTAGAAAAATTCAGGACTCAAGGATCTAACTCTGAACCTCCACTAGGACATCACTTTTTATTAGACCAAATCTGATAACATAAATTCATACAAAAATCATTTAATTAAACAGAATAGAAAAGAATAGAAAAGTAAATAAGGAAGGGAGGAAAAATTCTCCCAAGTACAAAAGGTTATAATCTCCCAGGTTATAATATTCTAAGGTTGCCTATCTTCCCCAAAATTCATCTTCCTATGATTGTGTCCCAGTTGGAATAGCTTTTGTAGCTCTTTTGTCTCAGTCTTCTTATAGCCCATAGTGCCTTTTGACATGGTTCTAAGTGGCTAATTGTTAACTTCTCTACAGAGATGCTTCTGTCACTTTGTTCTGGGCCTCTTCCTTGCTCTGCTTCCATCAGCTACAGTTATCTTCATCATTATCAATCTTTTGTGAGCTTGCTCAGGGCAAAATATGTCTCAGGATAATCAATATATTTTTAGTTCTTTTACTAATTAGACCTAAAGACATATTTAATCAGCAAAGGTAAATCTCTTAGGTTGATTGCACATGTATAACCTATATAAGGTTGCTTGATGTCTTGGGGAAGGAGGAGATAAGGAAGGGAGGGAGAAAATTATAAAACTCAAAATCCTATAAAAATGAATGTTGAGAACTCTCTTTATATTTAATTGGGAAAAATAAAATACTATTAAGAACAAAAAGAGAAAAGAAAGAAAAAAAAGCATTATTAGTAAATACTTTAAAAAATCTTATCAGCTCTCATCATGTACTGAATATATATATTCAGTATATATATATCTCATATATAGCTATATATATATATATATATATATATATATATATATATAGCTCAGCTATACAGCCATCATGCAGAAGTATAATACTTGCCAAGAAGGATCCTTCCATCTTGGCTACCACCAATACCTAACATTAATTTACTGCCCCTGACCATTAATCCTTATTCTAGACTCTTTCAGTAGCTTATCATCTAGGTCAAAGCAGCTTAAACTGTGGCTCATGAACCCATATGGAGTCTTGTAATTGAATATGAAGGTTGGGAAGTTATAATTTAATTATCAGTAAATGTTTGATTTGTATATCTATACCTATATACCCAGGGTCATGTAAAAATTTCTCAAGTGAAAAGGGGTCATGAGTGGAAAAGGTTCAAGAAGCTCTGATCTAGAGAAATAATCATGTAACTACTTCTACAGGTGCTCTAGTCCCTCCTTCCAACAGCTACAAAAACTGAAGGCTTAGAAAAGAAAGTTCTCATGACTAAAGTCCTTGGAACCATGAAATGACTCAACATCAGAAATAGATATGGTTTTATTAATAGAAATGACATTATGCAAGATGTATGACTATCTGCAATGCTGCCATACCATAAGGACTGCTGGCCCCTTTTACCTAGTAGCTAAAGCCTTCTGCATGTGTTTTCTACATCATTAGAACATGAACTCCTTAGCACTCAGCATAGTGCTTTGTATATAGAAAGTGCTTAATAAATGCCTTCCAGTGATTCATTTATTTATTCATCCACGCTTTCATTCACTGAGATATTCCAGAGTAGCAGGATGCATCTTTCAACCATTGTCCCACATCCCTATAGCAACATCCAACTTACTAGCCTTATGGTAGAGCTTTGCTTGAACATTTTCAGTGATAATGAGCTCACTACCACAAAAGGCAGCCCATTCCAATTGTAAAACCTTTAAATGTCATATTCATTCACAAGCTAGTCCATCATTTATCAGTAACTATATTCTCTAGGCTAAACATTCCTCGTTCCTTTTGTCATTCACTTCCTCTGACATGGTACAGTTTATCCATGTGTTTCTTAACGTGTGGAGCCTATAAATAAATATACTTCCTATGTGGTCAACCAATGTCAAGAACAGGGAGACTATTACCTCCTTTGCTCTGGATACTGTGTTCCTATTAACATATCTGAAGTTCTCCAGAATCAGGAATATCCGGATTCTATTTCATCTTCAAAGTTTTGATCTATTCCTCCAGCTTGTTAATTAACTTTTCAAATCTTAATTTTGTCCTTCAATGATATTAGCTTCCCCTCTGAACTTAGCATCATCAGCATATTTATTTAAGTTATTGATAGAAATTTTGACCAACTACAAGATATGGTATTAAAGTTTCTCCTGAAGACTATGTTAGACAATGTTCTTTGTCCAACTGTAAATATACCTATCATTATATAACCGTCTTGTCCATAAGAATATTATGAGATTATATAATATCTTCTAGGAGTTCAGGGACATGGTGTCTAAGGAATTTAATGTATCTATTGATCTGCAATGGAAATCATCAACTTCCTTACCTAGTTCACTTTTAATTCATGTATTCATTGGTACCTGTAATTTCCCTACTTGATGTTGATTCATTTGTAAAGAAGTCCAGGAGAGAGGATGTAGGGGAATAAGCAGCATAATGTGGGATAAAGAATAATAGATCTGGAGCTAGATGTTCAGGGTTCAGTCATTTAATTTCTTTTTGCCTTAGTTTCCTCACCTGTAAAATGGAAGAATTGGAGTAAATAGCCTTGAAGGTTCCTTGTAGCTCTGAATCTATGAACCTTTATTCTCATTGGTAAAAAGCAGTGCATACTTCAGAGTCTGAGAGCCATTTTTGGCACAGCTGACCATTTCCTGGATGACCCTCTTATGTGTGATGGCACATCCTACACTAAGACAAAAGGGACCCTACTACAAAAGGGTAGCTAGATCACAGATCAACACATGCTCTCCCTATATCTCTTATTCAAATGTCAACAAATTATTTCTAGATAAGTTCCCTATGAGCATGAACTTTTATGTACATTCTTTTCTTTAGAGCCAAGTAGACCATTATATTCACAAAAGTCCTTGCCAGCCCTAAAATTCTTTGTTCTACATTCTTATCTTAGGCTTCAGTTCCCTTTAAACCATGTTTGTTTTGCCCTTTGTAATTTGGAAATTATTCTCCTTGACAGAAAAAAAAAATAGAAGCAAAATTAGCGGAACAATTTTGCTTTTTTTTTTTTCTGGTATCTATTAACATGATACCAAGAAATGGTCTTATCTGTTCCTTGAACTTCTTTTGCTCTTAATGTAGTTTATTTTTTTAAAGGTTCTTGTGTTTTCCATATTTTTTTCCAGGCCTCAGATCATTCTAGGTTTTAGTCTTTCCCATCTTGATTTTTATGTTTGTGAGACTTTATATTTGTCCTTGGCTATATGCCTTGCTTTCCATCTTTTGTAGCGATGGATCTTTTGGCAGTGAAATGGCAGACTTGATAGAGCTCTGGGTCTAAAGTCAGGAAGACCCTAGTTCAAATTCAATCTGACACAAGTTATGTGATTTTGAACAAGTCACACAATCTCTGATACCTATGTTCCAAGTTGTTGTGAGGAACAAATGAAATGAAATTTGTATAAAGTGCCTGGAACTTTATACAAATTCCCTTCCCTTCCCTTCTATCTAATCTTTTAAAAAATTGACCTTCTTGAAAGTTTTGACCTATTCCTCCAGCTTGTTAATTATTCAGATTGGTTCTTATAATCATAGAATAGTAAAACTAGAAGGTATATTGGGGAATCTGGAATTTAACCTTTTTGAGAGGCAGCATGGTAGGTCACAAAGCATCCTAGACTTCCTGAAGTCAGGAAGACTTGTTTAATTCTTTTTTGACAATTCCTAGCCTGATGACTAGAAAAGTCAACATTTCACTGAGCCTAAGTTTTCTCATCTGTAAAATGTGGGGTAATGCCTTCACAGAGCTAAATTTGCATAATGGGACAAAGCTGTTCAAAACAAAGAGAACTTTTATTCTGACAATCCATGAGGTGGACCCAACTAGTCTCTATGTCAACTCTGTCACAGTGATAATAACAACTGATACAAACTTCAAAGGTTTGCAAAGTAATTTACACATATTATATTACTTGAGTCTTCCAATAATCTGGTAATAATTATCCTCATTTTACAGATGAGGAAACTGAGGCTCAGAAAGATAACAAGTGACTTGTCCACCTAAGGAACAATATCATTTCTGATCCTAATGGAGCAGTAACTATTGCAAGGGATCTATTGATCCCTTGGGATCAGGGACCTTTCCTGGGTAAGGAGGATCAAAGTACAAAGTAGAAGAGCAGTAATTTTATTATTTTGCAGATCATACCACCTTGGAAGTACCAAAAACTTCCAAGCTCTCAGAACTAGTTCTCTACATGTACAGAATATTTATATCAGCTCTTTCTGTGGTGGCAAGAATTAAATTGAGGGTGTGCCCATCAGTTGGTGTCTGGATGAACAAGCTGTGGTATGATTGAGTTAGAATATTGCACTATCAGAAGTGATAAGTGAGATAGTTTCAGAAAAGAAAAACTGAGAAGATAGATATGAACTGATACAAACTGAACTGAGCAGAACCAAGAGAAAATTGTACACGGGAACAGTAATAGTGTAAAGATTTAGCTACTCTGATCAAGACAATAATCCAAGACATTTTCAAAGGAGTCATGATGAAAAATGCTGTTCATCTCCAGGGAGAGAATTGAGGAACTCTGGATGCGGATTGAAGCATACCTAATTTTGCTTCTTTTAGTTTTCCTGTTTTTGTATGATTGTTTTTTATTTTCCAATCTGACTAATGTAGAAACATGTCTTGCATGATTTCACATGTATAAGAGATGTTAAATTACTTGCTTTCTCAAGAAGAAGGGAAGAATACGAAGAAGGGAGAATTTTTGTAAAAACTGAGTAGTAAAAATTACATATAATTGGGAAATATTTAATTATATATGTATGTATATATGTGTATATTTATATGGCTTTGGACTTTGTCCAAGGTCATAATTCTAGCAAGCATCAAAGTCAGGACTTGAAGCCAGATCTTCCTGGGTATGAACTCCAGTGTTCTATCTCACACTCCTCTATATACTTACAGGTTTATTGCACTTAAGACCCAGGAAGGATAGCAGGGATATAAATTAGGGAGATGTTCAGTAGCCTGAGGGTGCTGCTGGAGAAGGGAATAACATTTATTATTATTCAATACTTCCTATGTGACAAGCACCCATGACAAATACTTTATAAATATTTCATTTTGATCTCTATAACAATACTGAGTGCTGTTACCACCTCCATTGCATAGTTGAGGAAACTGAGGCAAAGTTTAAGTGATTTATATAATTAGTAAGCATCTGAGGCTGGATTTGAACTTGGATTCCTGACTCCATTGTACTCCCTAAGTGCCTCAAAAATTGTTGATGAGAACCCTGATCCTGAAGGTGCAAGGAAAAGTTCCTCAGCCTGTTTAAAGAAGGATGCTTATAGCATACTTCAAAGTCTCTTGATTTTTGTGTTTATGTGTGTGTGTGTGTGTGTGTGTGTGTGTGTGTGTGTATTTGGTGGGGTGAGGCAATAGAGGTTAAGTAATTTGCCCAAGATCATGTAACTCATAAGTGTCTGAAGTCTGAGACCAGATTGGAACTCAGGGTCTCCTGATTCCAGGGCTGGTGCTCTATCCACTGAGCCACCTGTGGCATTATTAAATTGTTTTGTCTTTTGATTTACCTCACTGTCAGTTCTTGTTATCTCCCCACACATCATCCCCTCCAGAATTTGTGTGTCTTATTAGTCCAAGCCACTGACCCAGTTAGTTTTTCTTTGAGCCATTAGTTTGCTGAAGGAATGACTGAAGAACACTTTCAGTGCAAACGATGCCAGGTCTATCCCTTGACCTTTCTGCACATTGGCCAGGCAACCATAAAAGTTTAAGAGGAGCCATTAGTGGAAGGATTTCCAGCCTAGGAAGTAAGATCAAATGTTTATTGTTCTGACCTTTCTTTCAGTATTTGTCGTTAGATCCTATTCTCAAGAACATAAATTGATGAATCTTCCCCAATTGGATGTTGAGTCAGATTGAAATCAATAAAAATCTCTTGTTCACTTGGATAAAGGGCCTTGCCAATGAGTTCTGTCTGAAGCTTTACTAATTCAGGCTGTAAAACTCTTTGAACCTTTACAAAACAGGTTGAAAGAGTTTCAGAGATGATGTAAATGTTTCAGAGGGGCAGGAGGCTCTTTGCCTCTTGCAGCAAGAACCAAACATGGTGGATCATTTTTCTATCTCAGCAATGCCAAGATTTACAGTATCAGCAGCAACTTCAGGTGAGTCAGTACCTTGGGGGTGAGGGAATTGTTATAACTTCTTTCTACTAAGGTATAGTGTATTGGATGCTGTGTGTAACTGCAATAAAAGAGCATGTCCACTATGAGAGAAATCAAAAACAGATTGGAAAAAAAATCATCCTATCCCACCCACCTCGCCACTAAACGCAAGGAAATTGGAAAACATCCTCCTCCTCCTCCTCCTCCTCCTCCTCCCCTCTTCTTCCCTCTTCTCCTCTCCATCTCTCCTCTTCTCCCCCCCCCCCCCCCCCCCTTCTCTCTCTCTCTCTCTCTCTCTCTCTCTCTCTCTCTCTCTCTCTCTCTGTCTCTGTCTCTGTCTCTCTCCTCCCCTGCTCCTCCTTCTCCTCTCCCTCCTCCCCTTTCTCTTTTATGTGTCTCTGTCTCTTTCCCTTCTCTCTCCTTTTTCCTCTCTTTCTTTTTCTTTCTCTCTCTGTCTCTGTTTCTGTCTCTGTCTCTTTCTCTGTCTCTCCCTGTCTCTCTCTCCCCCTCCTTTTTTCTCTCTGTGTATCTCTGTCTCTGTTTCTCTCTCTCCCTCCTCCTTGTGTGTGTATGTGTCTCTATGTATCTCTGTCTCTCTCTCCCCCTCTCTCCTTCTCTCTGTATCTCTTACTGTCTCTTACTGTCTATCTGTCTGTAGCTCTTTCTCTCTCCTACATGACATTGCCTTTCTGCCGCTTAGTAAGCATTCAGTTCAGTAACTGGTACATAGCTTATTGACTGTCTGAATAAAAAATGAACTGAATAGAAGGTAGGTAGCAAAAGCAAGACACAGTGGATGGACAGTTTTCATGCTGCGTGGGTATCCACATGATGCAAGAGGTTGAGATATTGACATTAAATCATGAAGGGGGTGTTCTCTGCCCCCCAACTTTTGATCATGTCCCTGGACAAGTCTTTTAATCCAATAAATCCAAATTCCAAATAAATAACTTGTTTAATTGATTTTAAATCAGGGTTGCTAAGATAAGAAATGTACCAAAAATGTCATCACTTCTTTTTGTGAACCATTGAACAACCGCAGTGATTATGTCAGTGGAAGGAATGCAAGATGAAAACAGTAATGCAAAACAAAACGTCTAAGGTGGAGGAAGCTAATACTACAACTACTGCCTACTTCTTTTATTTTTGCCTATAAGTTAATTTAGATGGCAATTCAATTCAATTCACCAAACATTTATCAGACCCCTATTATGTATAAGGCACTTTGCTAGACTGGGAGTGGGACACCTCTGACCCACACCTATTTAGGTCCTTTGCAATTTTGTTAGGTAAAGTAGCCCAAGATGATTTGAGGGAACACAGATTGACGATCAGATATTAGAAAGAAATTCAGAGCAATTTTATGACCCCAAATCAGATAGCTGACTGGGAGAGAGGACTTTGAGAGACAACAGATAGAGCAAAAGAAGAGGTTCAATCTTAGCTTATGGGTATCTGTTAGCTTTTGCTGGTTACCTGGCTTTGAGTTTTATAGTGTTATAGCCTAAGACTACATAGATTATGAGAGGTTTAGCTCTTTCTTGTAAGGGAGAGACTTACTAGATGTTGTACTGCAGCAGATGGTAGCAAAGAGTCAGCGGACGACCCCAAGAGACTGAATAATTGAATATCACTCGATGGTAACAAAGGGAAGCTCAGTAAATAGAGACTGGATGTACAGCAGGGACTATACAATATTTAGTGTAGAGCAGAGAGGCAATATCCAGCATAGAGATACAGAGACAGCTCTGTGACATCTTCAGAGTTCTTTCAGAGTACAAAGTTCTGAAACATCAATGGTATGGGATGCTCTGCTCACTCGTAAGTTCTCTATATGTTCCACACTTTATACATGCTCCTTGTCTTTTCTTTGTGTGGTAGGGGGTAACTTGTAGGAGAAAGTATCCTTGTGAGGAAAGAAAATATCTTTTCTAGTGACTCAAATTATTTTATCATCCAATTGTATATATTTTGCCTTGAATGAATATGTATGTCCTTTAAAATTGGCTTACTAGAAAGTAAAAATAATTGATGGGGGCTCTTGAACTTTGGGTAGAAGTAGGTGACCCAGAGAGTGCCTTGAATCTAAGGTAATTTTCTCAAGGTTTATATATTATGGGTGACATTAGTTACTAGACTTTTGTCAGTAACTATTCTTTGCCCAGGGAAAACAAAGTATAGGATCACCCTGACTGAACTCAAAACATTGTAAAACATCTTGAAGAATGTGACAAATATTATAAGAAAACCATCTAATGAGCATTTTTGTTCAGAAATAATTATATGCTTTTTCTAAGGTGAAAGAGATTCATTATTGATAATGAGCTCAGTATTAATACTGGATACTCAGACTAAGAATTTAAAAAATATTTTTAACTCACTTATGACTTCACTCTAGCTGACAAGTCTGAAAAGCCTTTCTTTTGTCTCCAACTCTTACAAAGTCACCAGATGTAGGTTAGCCTTCGTGACTATCCTTTCCTACAAACTTGGTGTCTCTACCCCCAAGAGATGCTCTCTGTGTATTGGAATAGGATAATTCTATTGTAAACAAGACACCATATGTTGATTATACAGTGACACCTACCTTCTACATTAGAAGCCAACTCTGTGGAGGATGGAGCCAAGATGGGGAAGTAAAAGTAGGAACTCACTGCACTCTTCCCCCAAACCACTCCAAATTCCTTTAAATAATACAACAAATTAAGTTTAAATAAATAAATAAAATTTTAGAGCATCAGAACACAAAAAAGACAGAGTTGAATGATTTTGCAGTTGTTGACAACTTATAAAGTCATCGGGAAAGACCAGTGGCACCAAGGTAGGAGTTCAGCATACAGTCGCAGGTGAGCAGCATCAGTAGAGCCCAGGCCCAGGCCCAGCCCTGGCACCAGCACCAGCCGAGCAGGAATGGGCCTAGGGACCTTTGAATCAGCAGCAGCTTGGGTGGTTTCTAGACCTCTCAGCCCAGAGATACCAAATCAAGTAAGAGAGAGAGGAAAAATTAAAAGAAAACTGAGAACAGTGCAAAAGGAAATAGAAAAATCTAATGAGAAGAATGTCTTTAAAAACAAAATTGGCCAAATGGGAAGGGAGATACAAAAGCTCATTGAGGAAAATAATTCCTTAAAATTTAGAATTAAGCAAATGGAAACTAATGACTTTATGAGAAATCAAGATACAATAAAGTGAAACCAAAAGAATGAATTTTTTTTAATGTGAAATGTCACATTGGAAAAAAACAACTGACTAGAAAAATAGATCCAGGAGAGAGAATTTTAACTGGTATGCCTGAAAGTCATGATCAAAAAAAGAGCCTGGACCTCATATTTCAAGAAATTATCAAGGAAAATTGTCCTTAAATTCTAGAACCAGAGGGTAAAACGAAATTGAAAGAATCCATCAATTGCCTTCTGAAAGAAGCCAAATTTGCATATTGTAGGTATTCAATACATTTTTAAAGATTGATTTGACTTCACTTCAGTCAGAAGGAGAAGCAGGCACGTATCTTATATTATGTCATTTTCAGAACTCCAGATGTGACATGTCTTTGTTTCCCACTCTGGAATAGCTATTGCCCTACTGACCTCCTATGGCCACAGCAGAGCTATTAGTTTGATGGAGTAGTCCAGTAAGAGGTCTCTTGTGATTTAAACTTTCAAGTATGCAAACAGTTCAGGGAGAACCTAACATGAGCATCACCCTGACTGGAGTTCCCCTCAGAAATGTCTCCTGTGAGTTTTAGAATTAGAATAGATCATAAGGTCAAGTCTCTGCCAAAAAAGTGAATTGAGGCAATTATTATTCAGGATAAAATCTCTGTAGCTTAATTATTTCATTTAATTCAATAATTTAACCTCTCTGGGATTTAGGCTCTTCATCTATAAAATAAAAGAGTTGATCGAGTTAGTTCCTGATTAGGGTGAATAATGAATCCTGTGAAGTGCTTGCATGTATTTGAAATCACAATACTCAAAGTTATAATTATGTAAAATATGATAATTGGTTAGCCTAATGGAAATATGCAGTATAAATTTGAATGAAACCATTTCATGGGATTCATAATTTGCAATAATAAGGATCTAGCTGTCTCAGGTCCAGGTTTAAATGTATTACCTACCAAAGGAGTTCCCATTCAGATGAATTTTATTTTTAATTCAAAATAGAAAGAAATGCTAAATGTCAATTAAAGGTAAGTGAAAATAAAGATCCTTTCCCATCACTTAAATACATAGACTCTCAAAAATCTAAGAACCCCTGACCTAATATTTATTAGATGCTAACATTTATTAAATCCAGTAGAATATAAATTCCTTGAAGTCAGTGACTTTGTTTCTATTGTTGTAGTACTAGTGTGGTTCCCCTGCCCACAATTTGGTGCTTAATAAATGTTTGTTGAATTGAATTGCAATCCATATGCTAGGTAGTGAATAACAACCTGGGAATATAAAAATGAACCAAGATAGACTCCTTGCCTTCAATAAACTAACAAACAGAATAGATCTTGTATGTATTCAAAAGAACATAATACAACTATCTGAATGGTGACTTTTACCAAAGTACTATGAAAGCTTTAAGGGCATTGTGAGATTGTTTCTAGTTTGAGAGAATTAGGGAGTGAATCAGAAAGAAAATAGCCTTTGAACGCTTTCAGTTCTTTAAGTAATATTTTCTTCTTGGGCAATGGAAACTTGGATATGATGAATAAATTTTTTCCAAGCTTCATGGGGACAGACATTTCATTGTGATTTCATTGTTTCAGGAAACTCCTGGACAAGAAAAAAAATTAAGATTCTAGTTTGATTTTATTTATCCATACACTTAATTCATTTGTTCATTCATTCATTTAGGCTGGATCTATGATTTTACTGTGCAGTGAGCTCTTGGTGAGAAATGTCCCCTGCAGTACTTTCTTTAAACATAGGGAGAGGTTTAGAGAGCTGTCTGAAATACTGAGACATTAAACGATTTTCTCAGAATCACCTACCCAATAAAAACATAACCAGAGTATCCAAGAAATTTAAACTCAGGGCTTCCTGATTATGAGGTCACTATTCCTTTGATTAAGACTAAGAAGCATCTTAGTCTTTTCTTGACCATGCCATAATAATTTCCACAAAAACAATTTTACATGGACACTCTCCAAAGCAGGATTCCTAGACCCAGGGCTCTTTAAGTACAATGAGGTTGGTGCAATATATGAAAGGTTGAAAAACCAGGAGATTATATGACTATCAAGGATATTCAGATGTACCAGGTTCAATCATTTTTGAGACCACATTAATAAACATCAAATTAGCAAATGACTTGGAGCCAATTTCTAGGTTATCCTTGATGGTATCAACTTTGGTTAAGTAGACAACTTGATGGTATCAGCCTAATCAGGCAGACAAAGCTCTTGAACCTCTACAATCTGGATTAAAGATGAGTGAGCAGATTTAATTCAAAAAAGCCTTGTTTAACCCTTTTGCTGCAATACTAATTGTTCTGGATTCTGAGATCCTTGGGCTTCCTTGTGCATTTTCCTACCTGTGGAAATTTGAGGAAATGACTGCATCCACTTCTCAGGGTCTCATTTCTTCATCTGAAAAGGAAGGGGTTGGACTAGATGCTCCCTGTGACTCCTTTAATCCTAGACCTCTATCCCTGTAATCATCCTCACCTGTACTTTCTAGCTGTTCCTAGAAATGAGATGATCAGTTTTCTGACCCAACCTATGAGTCCAAAATATTTTTATTAAATATTGAATTTGATTTTTCCTAACCAAGAGGTCTAAGTCCAATACAGTGAGCATAATTGTTTTAAGGAGTGGTCCCTTTTTTCACAAAACAAATTCTATGACCAGCTGATTTTTCCATCCAACCTGTGCACTGCCTTTTTTTTTTTGGGGGGGGGTGGAAGTTATTACTAGGGCCACCTGGAAAAACAGCTTTAAGGTATTTTTAATCATACAGGCCCCTGGATCTTTTAAAATAAAGTTTTAATAGCCTCCTGTGGGTTGGTGAAAGTCTATTCTTACTGGGATGCTGAAAAAATTTTTACAAACAAAAACCAGACGAGTCAGGTACAAGAGTATAATTTCTCTTTCTCAGCACTTTTGAGATCCTAGTGTTTCAGATTTTAATACATTCAGAACCCCTCACTGCATTTGTCCTATTTTCTCTGTTTATTTATTCATGATCATGCATTTCCTTTGCTTTGAATGCTGACAAGATAGAACTCACGTCTAGATAAAGAAGTTTGCGGCAGAGAAATAGGAAAATTCATCTATTTGACATGAGCCAAATGGAACACTCATCACCTATTTAATATGACTTTTTTCCCCAAGGATAAGTCCTGACCTCTCCACCTAGGGAGATCCATCTTTCCTTTTTCTCCCTCCCCCTCCTCTCTGAGTCTTTTGTTAGTTATCTCAAGAAGATAGTGTTTGTGGGTCTGGGATAAACCATAAGACTGGAAAGACAGGCATCCCCACCTGAACTTGAAGGAAAACCTGTGTTTAGAGAGTGTAAAGTTAAATGGTCAGGGCTGGGAGTTGAAGGTCTGGGTTTGTTATGCAAGCATCTCCTATCCCATTTCCTATATTCTTCTAATATTAAAACTTTGAATCATCAAGTAGATCAGAAAAATACTGACAATCTTCCATCCTTCCTATCCATAAAGAAGATTGAAAAGTGAAGTAATAGTCAAGAGGGAACCATCCCCATGAGTATTAGGCGCACATCTGGAAAGAGAGAGAATGGGAAAGTAAAAATGTGCTATAAAGCTCCAAGTCAAGGGGCCAGAGAGCCCTTCCTTCCCTCACCCAATTCTTGCTGGCTCCAGCAAGGATAGATTAGATTTGCGGCCTCAGTTATTATTTATAACATTTATAAGATACACTACAGGGTTCTCTTGGCAGTATTCCAATACAGAAGACAAAACTATAGTTTCTCTCAATTCTGCAAGCTCCTAGGATTCCTGGAATTTCCATAAACAATTCCAGACATCTCAGGAATAATTTCTGAGCCCCATTTTTATTAACAAATGTTTGAATGTGCTTTTACTTTAAGAATGCATACCCTGAGTGAATAAGCACCTAAACGCTTGGCTGAATTGGGACTGTAGAATCAATCAGTTGGGACTCAATTTGGCATTAAAAAGCCTCCCCCCCCCCCCAAGCCTCCCAAATGGTATTGCCCCAAAATGGAACAATCAGCCCTGGCAGGTGATTTTTATGTAATTGGAGGTCTTCAGGTTCTGGGTGACCTTTGCAAAATCTTGTATTCCAAATTTTCCTCCTTCCCTCCTCTCATCCCCTAGACAGCAAGCAATCCATTATAGGTTAAACATATGAAATTCTTCTAACCATATCTTTGTCATGCTGCACAAGAAAATTCAGATCAAAAGGGAGAAAACACAAGAGAAAAGGGGAAAAAAGCAAACAAACAATAACAACAAAAGGTGAAAATACTATGCTTTAATTCAAAAAATTGATCTTCAATCTCCATAGTTCTCTCTCTGGATGGGGATGGCTCTTTCCATCACATGTCTATTGGAACTACCTTGAATCATCTGGGTTGGGGATGCTATAGAAGAGGTTTCTGCTCAAGTTCAGATAGGGCTAGATGCCTCTGTTCTCCTTGACTACTCACTCTAGGGTTTAGTAATTCCATGACAAATTCTGCCAGGCCCTGCTACTGGCATCCTTCTTTTTTTTTCACTGATAGATCCCAACATTAATCCGTGAAGAAGGCTTCAGCACATTGAGCTATTCTGGATGCTAATGGGTGTTCAGAAGGAAGGAGAAATCTGTAATTTAAAAGGATGTCCATTCCATTAATAGAATAATTACACAACACAGGATATAGAACTGAGTCATCCCCATCCCTTTCCTGTTCTTTACAGTGTGATTCCTGGTCTGATTTTAGTAAACTAATTCAATTCATTCAGTAAACATTTGCCAAGCATCATGATAAGCTTTAGAGATACTAATAAAAAATGAAATAATTGCTTCATTTAGAAAGCTTATATTCTACTAATGGGAATCAACATGTACATAGAAAAGTCAATGCAATTAAAAAAAAATAAATACAAAATGTTTTGGTGGGGAAACTAAGAAATCAGAAAGCTCTGTATAATTTGTGCTAAGCATTTAAGGTAGGTAGCACTTCCAAGAGGCAAAGATGAGGAGGGAGAGCATTCTAGATATGGGGTCCAATTTCAGCACAGGCATGAAAGGGGAAGATGCAACGTGCGTGGAAAATGCACATTGTGTAGAAACTATTTGAGGGAGAATAATGTATAATCTTCCAAGTTGAAGCCATATTTTTAAGTGAAAAATTTTATATTTAATGTTTTTCTAATTACATATAATAATTAGCAGCTTGGAAAGCCTTACTTGAACTGATGCTAAGTGAAGGAAGTAGAACCAAGAGAACAACAATAAGAAGATTAGGTGACAGCTCTTTTCAATAATGAGATGATTCAAGGTAGTTCCAATAGATATGTGATGGAAAGAGCCATCCCTATCCAGAGAGAGAACTATGGAGATTGAAGATCAATTTTTTGAATTAAAGCATAGTATTTTCACCTTTTGTTGTTATTGTTTGTTTGCTTTTTTCCCCTTTTCTCTTGTGTTTTCTCCCTTTTGATCTGAATTTTCTTGTGCAGCATGACAAAGATATGGTCAGAAGAATTTCATATGTTTAACCTATAATGGATTGCTTGCTGTCTAGGGGATGAGAGGAGGGAAGGAGGAAAATTTGGAATACAAGATTTTGCAAAGGTTAAAAACTTTGTATACATGTATAATCAGCAAAAAAACAATAAACAAAGAAAAAGAAAACTATCTTTACTTGTATTTGGAAAAGTAAAAAGCTATTATTTAAAAAATAAAATAGTAAACATCAAAGCAGAAAAAATTAAAATTATTTTTTTATTTTGAATTCCAAATTCTCTCTCTCTCTCTCTCTCTCTCTCTCTCTCCCCTCCCCGCTTCCCAGAAGGCAAGCAATTTGATATCGGCCATACATGTGTGATCAATGAAAAGCATATTTTTTTCATTAGCCATATTTCCAAAAAACAAAAGAAAAAAGAAAGTTTTTTTTTAAATATGCTTTGATCTATATTTAGATCTTATCAGTTCTTTCTCTAAAGATGGATAACATTTTTCATCATAAGTCTTTCAGAATTGTCTTGGATCATTGCATTTACTGAGAATAGCAAAATCATTAACAACTGATCACTGTACAATATTGCTGTTACTGTGTACAATGTTCTGGTACTGTTCATTTTGCTTTCCAGCAGTTCATGTAAGTCTTTTATAGGTTTTTCTGAAAACATACTGATAACATAATTATCATTAAATCAAATATCACAACTTGTTTGGCCATTCCTCAATTGATGGGCATCCACTAGGCTTCCAATTATTTGCCACCACAAAAAGAGCTACTATAAATATTTTTTTACATATAGGCACTCCTTTAAATTTTTTTAAAATCTTTATGAGATCTGAAGTCATATTATAAAGAACTTTAGATGCCAAACAGAAGAGTTCATATTTTATCATCAAGAAACAAAGGTTTTTAATCAGAGGATTGATGTGATCAGCACTATGCTTTAGTAACATTAGTTTGATTAATGTGTACAAGGTACATTAGACAGGGGAGGAGCTGTATAATGCAAGAAAACTAATTTTAGAATAAAAGTTATAATTAGGGTGAGGTAACAGGAACTTGTCCCAGCATATTAAAATTTAAAGGACACAGAAATGAACATTTTTCTGTTTCTCCCTTTTCCTCCCCAGCAATGTTTTGCTTCTAACCACTACCTCTCTCAATCTGCTTTCCTCTTTTATAGCCCCTCCATCTTATCCCTTTCTCCTTCTACTTCAGTTCTCCCTTTTATTACCTCCCCCTTTCCTTTCCCCTTTCTCCTTCTACTTCCCTCTAAGATAAGACAAGTTTCTATATTAAACTAACATTAATCTGTTCACACAATGTTCATCTCCCTCCCTTCTTTCCTTCAAGTATAATAGGTCTTTTTTGCCACTTCGTATGATATGATTTCCCCATTTTACCTTCCCTTCCCTCTTCTTCTAGCAAATCTCTTTTCTTCTTGTAACTTCTTTTTTTATAGTATTGCAGTAAAGTCAAATTATGCTTACACCTTCTAAGTATACTCCTACAAATATACAGTTCTCAAGAGTTAAACATGTCATCTTCCCCATAGGAATATGAACATTTTAACCTCTAAAAACATGTTGTTTTTTCTTCCCTTTTTATCTTTTTATGCTTCCCTTGAGTTCTGTATTTGAAGATCAACATTTTTTGTTTAGCTCTGATCTTTTCATCAAATATAAATGGAAATCTCATATTTCATTTAATGTCCATCTCTTCCCCTCAAACACACTGCTTAATTTTGTTGGATAGTTGATTCTTGGTTGCAGTCCAAGTTCCTTTGTCCTCTGGAATATCATATTCCAGGCCCTTCGATCCTTTAAAGTGGAAGCTGCTAGGTCCTGGATAATCCTGATTATGGCTCCTTGATATTTGAATTGTTTCTTTCTGGCTGCTTGCAGTATTTTCTCCCTGATCTGATAATTTTGGAATTCAGCTACAATATTTCATATACAATATACAATAAAGATGTAGCCATCTCAACTCATCCTTTTACTTCCTCACAGTTCCAAAGCAGATAACTCTGTGCTTGATATAGTACAGACAAATAATGGAATGAAGTTTGGTGAGAACAATAAAGAGGTCACATACATTTGAATTTGCACTAATTGAAGTTATAATTTTGGGTTCTCTTTCAGGAGGTGATAAGTAGATTCTTTCAATGACTATTTTCCCTCTAATTCTAGAACATCAGGGCAGTTTTCCTTGATGGTTTCTTGAAATGTGTGGTCTGGGCTCTTTTTTTCCTTGTGGTTTTCAATAATCTTAAGTTTGTCTCCCCTGGATCTATTTTCCAGGTCAGTTGTTTTTCCAATGAGGTATTTTACATTTTCTTTCTTTCTTTTTTTTTTTTTTTAATGATTTTGGTTTTGACTGATTCTTCATATCTTATTGAGTCACTTGCTTCCCTTTGTTCATTTCTAATTTTTAGTGAATTTTTTCTTGTTAGCTTTTTATTTCCTTTTGCATTTGGCCAATTGAACTTTTAAATGAGTTGTTCTGTTCATTGAATTTTCTTTTTCCATTTCAGAAATTCTGTTTCTCAAGGAGTTGATTTTGTTTTCCATTTTGCCAAAACCATTTTTTAAAGAACAATTTTCATCAGTTAATTTCTGTGTTTCCTTTCCCCAAGCTCTCATTTCCTTTCCCCATTTTTCTTCTAACTCTCTTTTAAGATTCTTTTTGAATTCTTCTAAGAGAACATTGTGAGATGGAGAACAATTCATATCATTTATTTGGAGATGTTTTGTCTTTAGTGTCCTCAGGGTTTGCGGTCTGTTCTTCTTTGTCTCCATAATAGCTGTCTATGATCAGAGCTCTTTTTGTTTTTTTTGCTCTTTTTTAAAGGTTAAGGTCTGCTTTTAGGGTAAAAGGAAAATTGTCCCAAGCTTCCTCTACAGGCAACAGCAGCTTCTCTGGGGCTGGGGCTGCTGACTTCCTTCTCATGCTGAGTGGACATGGCCAAATTCCATGTTATGCTGGGGTTCAGAGGCTCAATATTTGCTTTCTGTACTTGCCTTGAAAGTCTTACAGCTAATCTGCTTATCCACTGGCTTCTGAACCAGTACAGAATAGCAAATTTTGCTGTATTTTGAATACAAGTCTCCCAGTAGATTCCCTGGCACATGGAAGTCACTTTGCCCTGGGTCCCTAAGATGCACTATGCTTGGCCATCTCCCCCATGCCAATTGAAACAACTCTTTTCTGAATTTGTTAGACTCCAAATATTTGTGGGTTCTGTCCCTCCAAAATCCATTCAGAGGCTTGATCTGGTGATGATCTGAGGGAAGCCAGGAAGAGCTCAGACAAAGACTTGCATACTCTCTGCCATCTTGACTCCATGTCTCCAGAAATTAACATATTTAACAATCTTTTTGAAGCAACTCAGTTCAATACCTAATTAGCAAGAATAACTGCCACTATAGCAATACCCTCCTTCTTGATTTAATTTATCCAAATTACTTCTTTTATTATTGAGTGCCACATTACAAAGTTGTTTTCAGGGTTGTTTTCATGCTACTTTTCCTGAGTGCCAAAATTGATAATTATTACTTGAGTTAGAGTATTCATTTATTTCCATAAGATTCTATTATAGCTTGGGTATATACAAAGAAAGTCACAGGAAAAGTATATTAAAGGCTACCATCTCTTTGAGGGGCACAAGGCATTGGTAGCTGTAAATTGAAGATGTAACCATCTTGACTCATCCTTTCACTTCCTCACAGTTGCAAAACAGGTAACTCTGTACTTGATATAGTACAGACAAATAATGGCATGAAGTTTGATAAGAACAATAAAGAGGTCATATACCCTTGAATTTACACTAATTGAAGTATAATTATGTAAAACATGGTCATTGGTTCCAGACCAATGGAAATGTGGAGTATGAATTAAAATCATGTGATTCCATGGGAATGAATTTTTCATACTAATCGAAACATGACTGTATTAAGCACCCTTTTCTAATTTTTCAGATGTACAACTCCTCTTTTAAAAATAATACAAATTACGTTATTGCCTGGACTATGCAAAAACAATTTTTGTGTTTTGTAATATCTTAAAACATGGAAAGCTGATACTAAGCCTAATAAAGGTCAATGGAGAGTACGGACTGCAACCATAAATACCTACTGACTAGAATGTCTTCATGGAAAGGGTTCTAGTTGCAGCAGGCAACTAAAGGACTCATCAGTGGAGAAATTTCCAGTTAGCTAGGAGGATACTTTGAAAGATTTTGTTTCTGTCACATGCTTGTTAATGAACACTGGGGAGACAGCAGGACTAAGGCGTGTAGGACAAAGCCAAAGAACTTCAGAGGTATGGCCCTTGACTTACCTCTCACAGCTTCTAATAAAAACTTAACTTCTTACTTCTGGCTCTGTCTTATTGACTTATTTATGTACTCTTTCTCTTCTCTCTCTTTTCCCTTCTAGAAACCAGCAAATATGGTCACATTACCATGACCTCAGAGTAACATACATATTGACCAATTTATGGATAAACATATCCATATCCATAATATAGTACAATAAGCATTTATTAAGTCCATACCATGTGCTAGACACTATGCTACAAAATAAATGAAGTGCAGGGTATCCCAAATGTCATAAGTTTTAATAAGTTAAGACTACATGAAAACTTTTGTTTTAATAGTTTAAAATTGTATTTAAAAATGCATTAAAATTGCATTTAAAATTGTATTTTGGAATACTATAAAATTTCTAGAATGTTTTATATATGTACTCATTTGAACTTCTCAAGATCTCTATAAGAATGGTAATAGAGATAAGACTATTCCCATGTGCAGATGTAGAAACTGAGGTTCTAGGAAGTTAAGTGATTTTTCCCAAGATGACATAGCCAGGATAGGAAGTATGGGCTAGTGGATAGTAAGCCAGAAGAATTGGGTTTAAGCCCCAACTTTGACATTGTGTGATCCTAAGCAAACCATTCAGCGTTTCTGTATTCTAGACAAATTTTGAGGACTATAAGTGGCAAAAAAGATGTTGATTTGCACAAGAAATTCTGTGCCAATGAAATAACAGCCATAAAGCTAGTAAAAGGCAGGATTTGAACCTTTGTGACTCCAAGTCTAGCCTTTTTTCTGCTACATGAGTCTATATTTTAACATATAAAATTGTAAACATTCAGACAGCATATATCAACATTTAGGAATATAAATTATAAGACATTGGTGTCTAAGTCACAAGGAAGAAGGTACACATTCTCATGAAATCAAAGGGGTGAGAATGTATTGTGACATCATACCAGAAGAAAAGGAGGAGGACCATAATCATGACCCTTGACATATCCAGAAAGTTTGGATACCCATGCTTGGGTAGGAAGTCCTTTGAAAAAAAAAATGTACTCAGAGATGAAGAACTTCACCTTCTTTCCCGATCAGCTGGATTGCTGGATCCTTGAATATTTTTCATATACCTTGACACATCCAGTATTTTCTGTGACCTACTGGGTAGGATAGGAGAAGTCCTATTGTGGTTCTCCTTCCACCTTTCCTCCTAGATACTGGGGTTGATTGTCAATCAATATTGCTCTTACAGACTATAACAGAAAGTGGGGAGGATATAGTGGAAGCCAACTTTATAAGGTCAATCTAAATCTCATGGCTCAGGATATTCCCCAGGACCCTCCCTGCTGCTTGGGGGAGAACAAGTCAAGCCCTCCAGGAATTCTGTTCCCACAACCCAAATCTTGTGGCCTGGGGGAGAACAAGTTAAGCACTCCAGGAATTCTGTTCCCACAACACAAATCTGGGACTAAATCTAAGGCAGATGTTTGGCCCAAGTCTGTCCTGCCAAAGGCCAGTCATTGGTCATCTTATTTTACTCTAACATGTGGTATATGCTCTGTGGATAGAGTTGCTGACAGTGCAGTGATTGTCCAAAGAAGGTAGACTGGAAAACTCTCCAAAACATTGAGATAATTCCCATAGCAACAAACCACCTCCTCGACTCAGTGCTTTTGACATCTTGGGGTGCGGCTGATAACCAAGATTCCTTTCCAGCTTCTTCTTATTGACCAAGCCTTCTTTGCTCCCATCCAATATCAATTACCAACACCTGTAATTATCTCATCTTACCCTCCTTATTTTTCATTTGGACTTTGTGATTTGGATGCTCTTCTTCTTTATTAGACTGTGACCTGCTTGAGGTCAGGAACTGTTTGTGCCTTTCTTTATATCCCTAGTACTTAGAATAGTGCCAGCAGTGATTAAAAGCTTAGGAAATGCCTGCTGACATATATATATATATATATATATATATATATATATATTCAATTCAAGTTGTTGAGATATATATATATATCTCAACAACTTGAATTATTGATATAATTTCCTCTGTATATATGTCTGTCTCTCTCTGCACTATATACACACACACATATGTATATATACACATGTATGTATACATGTATATATATACATGCATACACACATATATATATAATCATAGGTTCAGATAAATATGCATATTTAATATATATTAATATAGAATTTAAACTCAAAACTTAAAAAAAAGTTTAAGAAAATTGTTTTAACATGTAATTGGGGGAAAATAAAATAAATTAAAAAGAAAAACATATTTATATAATTACCTATGTAGATTCATATGATTATATATGTATATTTATTTTCTTAATTAGGAGTTCCTTACATCAGAGAAATCACAGATCCACATAAATTACATTTATTAAAATATGTAATATAAGTTTGTGTGATATATTTTATATAACATTAATGTCTATATAATTTAGTCATATTATTGGATATTTACATGTATTAATATCTATGTGATTTATATGATTTATGTAACATTTATCTAGTATCTATAATTATATTTAAATAGTTTAATTTATGTCATATTTATGCAGCATATATAATTATATAATGTTATTTTAATATAAATTGTTAAACGTGTTGCTAGATGGCACAGTGGATAGAGTGCTGGGCCTTGAGTTAGGAGAAATAAGTTCAAATCCAGCTTCAGCCATGTACTGGTTGTGTGACCCTGGGTAAGTCACTTCACCCTTTTTGTTTTAGTTTCCTCTTTTGGAATATGAACTGGAGAGGGAAATGGCAAATCACTCCATTATTTTTGCTAAAAGAGTTGACTACAACTGAAATGATTGAATAACAATAACAAATTATATTTATATAGTATAATGTGTATAACATTTGTCTAGTATATTCTATAACATTTTAGATTCATTATATATTATGTAATTATGTATTATTATAAAATATTATACAATTATATATCATATTAATTATATTAAAATATATTATGTAATATATTATTTATCTTGATTTGTGATTTCACAGATGTAAGGAACTCCCATCAGGGAATTTCTCCTTCTAATATACTTGGTAATTTTAGACAGTTATCTGGGAGCAATGAAAAGTTAAATGACTTATCTAAAGTAACATAGCTAGAATGTGTCAAAGGTGGGACTGAATCCAGGACTTTCTGAATCTTCATCCCATTCTCTTTCCATTGTATCAAGCAAGATGCATATATTCCAGTGGTGAGAACATATGACAGGCTAACATCTAGAATTTTCAGTTTTTATTTTTTAAAATTTTGTTTGTACTTCCCAACATGCTAGGCAACCTTACTTTCTCATCAGTTTGCCCATTTGTTCAGCATGTCATATAAACTCTGAAAACAGAACAAAATCAAAAATAGATCTGCCTCAGACACTTATTAGCTGTGTGTTCCTGGGAACATCACTTAAGGGTTCTCAGCCTCAATGTCCTCATCTGTAAAAGTGAAGATAATAATAATAGCACATCTAGTCACAGGGCTGTTGTGAGAGTCAAATGAAATAATAAATGGAATAATAAATGAAATAATAAGTGGAAAGAGCTTTGCAAATATTAAAGAACCAGATAAATGTTATCAATTGTTATTTTTTATTTTTGTGGTAAATTTCAGAAGACTTTCCTGCAAAGTGACATCAGATTATTAATGGCTAAACTTTGGGAATGATTGTTGAACCTGGTTTTGAGGTTTCTGTGGCTAAAAATGTGTATCAAATTGAGACTAATCAGGTGAGGAACTTCACTAAATGTAGTTGGGTTGGCCCTCAGATTATACACTTAGTGCTAAGACTCCCCCAGCACCCACAGGGGACACCCCCAAGGCTTTTGTTCACTTTTATAGTCTTGGATAACTTAAGGTCACCTCTCCGCCCAGCCAAGGCAAAGCTCAGCTGTAATCCTTACAAAGCAAATTATTGACTTAGTATTTACCTTGGGCCTACTTCCAAAGGGGATTAGTGGAGCCTTACCAAAAATCAAATAGCATTTTTACAAGGACAAATGAAAATACTAAAAGCTACCCCAGTGTAACTTAATTCCTTCTTTCAGAGGAGGCCTTGACAGAGAGAAAGAGGTGAGGAATTAAGAAAAACCTGAACTTCAAGTATCAGAATCACTAACAAATTAAAGAACAAAAATGGAAGCCAAATTTTTCTGAAGTGAAAATTCAACTTTAAATAAATAAAAATTGGATTCACACAAACTTTTCCAAGAAAACATTTAGATCAATGATCTCATCAATCCATCATGTGAGAAGAACTCTGCTAGGTCCTAGGGACACCACGCAGAAATGAAATAGTTCCTGCCCTCAAGGAGTGTACATTCTTTTTAATGTGTGTATTTTTTCTAGAGGGGCAGCTAGGTGGCAGAGTGGATAGAGCACCTGGCTTGTTCACCTTACTGAGTTAAATCCAGCCTTAGACACTTACTTGCTGTGTAACATTGGGCATATCACTTAAATCCTGTTTGTCTCAGGTTCCTCTTCTGTAAAATGAGCTAGGAGGGGAAAATGGGAAACTACTCCAGTATATTTGCCAAGAAAATCCCAAATGGTCATGAAGAGTCAGATATGGTTGAAACAACTGAACAAACTCTTTCTGGATATGCAGATTGTAATCTAACTATGTCTTCTTGTTGCATATAGTTTTATCTTCTTGTTCCTATAACTCTTCCAGCCTGAAGTATTAAATTTTTCTTTAAAAATGTTATGGCATTTCTGAGCTATAATCATCAGCTTTAATAAGTCTACAAAACTTTGAACCAGAAGAATACTTAATTTTTGAATCCAGGGTTATGTGAACTTGGTTTTTTAAAATTTTAAGCAATGTATTTTAATATAATTGGTTTCCTTTGCAATCCTATATATTTTATACATTAAAAAATATTATTTTGGGAAGAGGTCCACAGATTTAACCAGACAGCCAAAGGGGTCTGGGTACACAAAAAAGTCTAAGAACTCCTGAGCCAGTCCACCCCTGCTGAGGAAAGCCAAAGTCAGAAAGACACTTCACTGATTTGCTCACCTGTATTAAGTTAAGGGACTGAGGTTGAGCATTGGTTTCTGGCTCTTAGTGCTGTTTCTACATTTGATCATGATCACTGGATATTTTTCTTCCCCATACTTAATATGTGTGGTTGGCTTTCCTGTACTTAAATGTCCCAACTTGAACTTTTGACTTCTCCCAAATACTTGGAATTGTCTTCTCTTTTATCTGAAGTTGACATCTCCCTTTTGGTTAAGTGCTTAATAAATGCTTGTTGATGGATTACTGATTGAGGGATGAGTCTCAGAAATGCAGTTCTGGGGCAGGCAAGCAAGGGTGGGTGGGGCTGTCACACCCCCACAATGGAAGACTGTTTCAGAGGCAGGAGTCTGAGACCAACATTCATTTCACCCAGATCCCCCTACTACTCCATTCATTTCAATCAACAGATACTTATTAAATGCCTACTCTGTGTCAGGGGTTGCATTAGGAACTGGGAATATTCCTATTTATTTATTTATTTTTATTTATTTTATTTATTATTTTTATAAATAATCCCTTTTTTCAAGGAGCTAATATTCTACAGGGAAAGGAGGGGGACAGGGATCATGTACATAGACAAGTAAATTAAATATATATATCTATATATATCTTTACACATACATACGTACACACACGTAACTATATGTGTGCATATATACAAATTAATTTAGGGACTCTAACAACAGGAGAATGAGGAAAGGTCTCTTTTTGAAAGTTGCTTTTGACTGAGCCTTAAAGGAAACTTGAGATTCTAATAGGTAAAAATGTGGGAGAAATATCTTCTAAGAATAGGGAACACTGCAAAGGTTCAGAGATGAGGGATGAAATATCAAGCTAGTTAGACTAGAAAACAGAGGATATGAAGATGGGATATGGTGCATAAAGCCCATTTGGAACCAGATAACAAAGGGCTGCTTCAAAGAAAGAAGTTTGGATTTTAATCAAATTATTTTTTTAAATTAGCAAATGAGGTAATATTTATAAAAAACAGAATTTAATTTTAAAAAGATAAGAAAAAATACTCTTAGTAGTGCCTGGCACTTAGTAGCTGCAATATCTCTGAATATTCCTTTCCTGGTCCCTTTATCTTAGAAACAATGGGGAACCAGTGAAGCTTTTTGAACAAGAGAGTGATACTATATGGTTATACACGTTTTTACCTTCAAGTATGTTTTCTGTATTGGTGTTTCTGGTTTGGGACCACTGCTTTGAATTCTCCTTAAACTCCTGAATTTCGTTGTCTTGTGAACCTTGGTACGATTCTGCTTATTCTCTCAAACCACATTTTGGATGATGCAGTACTTTCTTGACACAAAGGCAAAGAATAATTCCTAATCATTGAACACATTGACTCCATTCCCCTAGATTGGAACTCTATGTCTTATATAACTGGATCTTCCTCATTGACTCATTCCAACCCTTTACTTTTACAGATGAAGATACCAAGGACCTAAAAATAAAGTGACCTATGCAAAGCCATCAGGAAGCTTAGGCAAAGATGGCACGCCATATGTGGGGTGCTCCAGAAAGACTTGCCTGATCTCCAGCAACTTAAAGAATGTGGGTCTCAAGGTCACAAACCAGCTTAAGAGTGACCAGAGATTTCAGATAGATGGTTTTTTCAAACACATTTTAAATTTCCAGTAAATCATATGGCTTTGTTTAAAACAAAGGGCTGTGTCCTTGAATCCTCCATGGCCTCCTGCTTCCTGCGGCCTTGGATTTTCCTGAGCCAGGAAAGCAGAGCCAAGCACAGCCCCTCCCCGTGTGGTTGTTTCATAGCAGTTGGGGTACCGCCCAGCACATCCTCTCAGATGGAAGCAAGCTGGGAGGCACCTACAAGACCGAGTTGGGTCTCTGCTAACTTTTCTAACAAAATTTGCTTTGTCTAGATTTAATGACTTACTTGAATGAAAAATTCCCCCTTTTTTCTAGAGTGATTGAAAGCAAAACATAATCAGTTCTTTCTAGTCATTGAAATAGCATTTTTCATGGGAAAGTCATACAGGGCACACATCATCTAGGATAGATGATAGAGCATTTAGTGAATACATACCGTGTACCAGAGAGCTAGAGAAGAACCTCCTCACTTTTTTTTTTTTTTTTTATTTTGGTCTCATGAATCTCTTTGGCAGTCTGCTGAAGCCAATGGACCCCATTTCAAAATAAGGTTTTTAAATGCACAAAATAAAATACACGGGTGAGATTTAAAGCATTGTTTCATGTGACTATAGATGGCTTTAATTCATTCACCTAAAAATTGTCTGTTCATATCTTTTGACCACATCAATTGGGGAATGACTTGTATTCTTATAAATTTGATTTAGTTCTTTATATATGTTAGAAATAAGGCCTTTATCAGAAATACTGGCTGTAAAAGTTTTTTTCTCCCCCTCCTCCCTCCAGCTTTCTGCTTCCATTCTAATCTTGGCTGCATTGGTTTTATTTGTGCAAAGTCTTTTTAATTTAATATAATCAAAGTTATCCATTTTGCATTTCATAATCTTCTCTCGTTTTTCTTTGGGCATAAATTCCTCCCTTCTCAAAGATCTGATAAGTAAACAGTCCTTTGCTCTTTTAATTTGCTTACAGTATCACCCTTTGTGATGTACCCATTTTGACTTTATTTTGGTTTGGAATGTGAGATATAGGTCTATGCTGACTTTCTGACATAAGATTTTCTAGTTTTCCCAGCATTTTTGTGACTTCTTATCCCAGAAACTGGAGTTTGGGTATTTGTCAAATACCAGATAACTACAGCCATGGATTATTATTATGTCCTATGTGTTTAACCTACTCCACAGAAACACCATTCTATTTCTTAGCCAGTACTATATGATTTTGATGATGGCTGCTTTATAATAGAGTGTTAAGTCTGTTACTGCTAGGCTACCATCCTTTGTATTTTTAAAATTCTTTTGATATTCTTGACCTTTTGTTCTTCCAGATGAATTTTGTTATTATTTTTTCTAGCTCTATAAAATATTTTTTTGGCAATTTGATTCGTATGGCACTGAACAAGTGGACTAATTTAAGTAGAGTTGTCATTTTTATTGTATTAGTTCAGACTATTCATGAACAATTGATATTTTTCCAATTGTTTAGATCTTACTTTGTGTGAAAAGTGTTTTGTAATTGTGTTCATATAGTTCCTGGATTGAATACATGGGTTAGAAAAGAAAACCAGTTGTCCATGAAATACAGTTATGAAATTTTTTTTAAAACAATTTCATGGATCCCAGGTTAAGAAACCTTGATGTAAAGGGACTTCAGACTGCCTCTAGTGTAATGTTGTTATTATTATGGAAATAGTTCTTGGGGCAACTAAATGGTACAGTGGATAGAGCTTTGGCTTTGGAGTCAGGAGGATCTAAGTTCAAATCTAGTCTCAGACATTTGATACTTACTAGCTATGTGACCCTAGAGAAATCATTTAAAACCCCAACTGCTTCACAAAAAAAAGAAAAAATTCTCCTGGTTCTTTCCACTTTATTCTGAATCAGTTAACACAAATCTTTCTAGGTTTCTCTGTAACTGTGAACTATATTTTGTAATTATATATTGTATATTATAATATTTACGATGAGAAAAAATCAATATTTTTTATTTTTCATTTGCAAACTAATAAAAGCATAATCATGTAAGAAAGAGATGACAGATATCAACATCCCCCCCCCCACTTTTTCAAAGAGCAATGAGCAAATGAAGATGCTAGAAATTAGCTCAGTAGAAAGCACTGGATTTAGGAGTCAGAGATCTGGCTTCTCATTTCAGCTATCACTAACTAGCTAAGAGACAATTTACCTTCTCTGAGATTCAAATAAAGTAGGGGAATAAAAAGATTGCTAAGATTTCTCACTTTCAGTTCTAAAAGTATGTGACAGGGTCTTAATTAAGTCAATGGAGAAATAAGAAAATGAACAGAAATTGCTGGATTTTGAGTCCACTTTTTTAATCCTGAAAAAATTCTCCTTTGTTGTGAATCTTTTGAAAAAGAGTCTGGGTTCAGTCTTGCCTCAACTGTGAGAAAGATGTGACATTTATATGTGAAACAAAACATGATAGGACAGAGCTATCAAACCTTAGGACATATTCTGCATTTTTCAGTAACAAAACTATAATTTAAAAGATCATTTTTTAAACTGTCAAATATATAATTTATTACAAGTCTTGCCTCAAGGAAAACTTCTTCTTGAAGTGAGGGGAGTTTTGCTATCATTGGTGACAGCATTTAAAAAAAAATAAGAGCAAGGATTCTTTGAGTAAAAAGTTAAAAAGAATGCTTATTTCTATCTTTTTTGAAGACTTGGTATTTGAGATTGTCTTTTTAAAAAAAAGTAACGGGAGGAAAATTACATAAATAGTCAGATATGAATCACAATTAAAGCATTTAGAACTTAAGTGAACCTAGAACTTAGAGATCATAGGGTCATGAAATTAGGTCCAGAAGGAAATTCAGAGACCACCCAACCCAGGGATTCCTAACCTTCCTATGTGTTCTGAATCCTTTTGACAGTCAAGTGAAGCCTTGACTCCTCAGAATATTATGTCTTGTCTGCATTCTATATTCATAATCAAAGGAAATGTTGCATTTTAATGAGAGATTAGTGAAATAGATATATTTTTTCCTATTCAAGTTTATGGACCCCCTGAAATCTATTGATTCTAGTTTAAGAAATCCTGATCTAATCCAACTCCCTCATTTTACAGATGAGGAAACTGAGGTCCAAACAAGTTAAGTGACTTGCCAGAGTTCTCAGAAGTAGTGAGTGGCAGAGTTAGGACCCAAAATTAGGTTTACTAATGCAAGATCCAGTTGTCTTTCCAATGTATAGGAGTGATAGTTGAGTGCATCAAGGGGTCCAAGAAGGCATGATGGGAAATGGTAGTACTATGTGGAAAAGGACGTAAAATAAATAGAAAATGCAATCCCTTTCTTAAGAAGAGTTTCTTCAGCTTTTTGTGGCCAGTGACAATTATTGACAATTGTGTGAATGCACAAGGTACAAAGCTCTTTCAAATTCCCACTTTGACAGCCATCTGGACTAGGCAGGAACCCCCATTAAATGGCTGCCTTAGGACATAAGTAAAAGGAAAGAAGACCCTAGGAAGGAAGACCCAGAGAGCCAGAGAGATCTCAGAGAGTAGTTAGTCAAATTCCCCCTTATTAAAGTAAGGAAATCGAGGCTCAGGGGATTGTCAGAAATTTGTGCAAGATTACTTGGGCAGTAATAAGCCAGTAAACAGTAGATGGGATTTGAACCCTTGTCCCTTGACTCCAAATTTAGCAGTCTCACTCACTATCATAGTACTAGGATTCCAGGGCTCTGGGATATTTGGGTCTCATTTGTGAACTGTGACCAGTGCCCTTTTATGGCAGGAGGATTATTTTACAAACACTCTAAATGCTGGCAGTTTTCCTGGTCTGTACATCCCAAAGCTACTCTCACTTTAACAACTCTACTCTTGACTCATGATAAGCTTGTATTAAATGGAGAGCCAGAGAATTTAAGAGCCTGGCTCCTGGTAACAGAAGTAAGTATATGAAAGAAAAGGAGTCAGTATCAAAATCTTGCTTTTTCTTGCCTCCTGCTGTAACAAAGGCGCCAACCTTGTCTTGGTTTCTATAAACCAAGAGGAAATGTTACTTAAAAAAATTAGCTCCTCATTTGAGCTGTCATTTTGGTCCCTGTTGGAAGTCAGTCTGGGTTGAACCCCTAAAAGCAACTTTTTTTGTGTGTCTCCTAGTAGGAAAGCTTCTCAGCTTTCTCGACACAAGAAGAAGCTAGAAATAAAAGGAAAAAAAAATAAAGGAAGCATTTAGCTCTGGATAGTGGATTTAATCTATAATGAACATCTTAAATAAACTCAGCATTCTATCCAACAGTCTAATTAGAAGTTCTCTTTCTCTTTCCTCTGAATTCCTATAATCCTATCTGTACCATTGGTTCTGTGAACAACTATCTACTCCTCCTTTTTGACTTGAAGAAATACCAGAGTCCTTAGGAACTAAAATGAATCCCAAAAGCCATCTAGTCCAACCCCTCATTTTACTGACAAGGAAATTGATGTCCAGTGCCTGGTACATATTTAACAAATGCTTGTTGACTTAAATGTTTTTTTTTACATTTTGAATTATGATCATTTTAGATTCATGTACCTAATACCCCACTGAAACATAGACTTCTCCAAATTTTAGACTTCTTATCATATAGCCACTATAACTAGCACATAGTAGGTGTTTAATAAATGCTTCTTACTGTGAAAAGAAATTAAATGACTTTCACAAGATAAACATCTAGGAAGTATTTGAGGTCACAATTGAAGTGATTCCAGGTCCAGTGCTCTATCCATTGCGCCCCCCAGTCAACAAAATAATTTTCCTAAAGAGCAGCTTCAACCATAACACTTCTCACTAAACTAATAGTTCCATAGTCTCTCCAGAATTAAATTTTTAAATGTTCTGTTTGACAGTCAAAGTCTTTCACAATCTAACTTATTTTTCCAGTCTTTTTCTCTGTTATATTCTACCTCACTTAAATCCAATTCACACACAAGTCATAACATCACCCCATGACATTTCTGGTCTTTGAAAAAGAATAATCACCCTACTGTGTACTCTTTGATACAGCAAAACCCATCTCTTTGCCTTTCCCCAAACAAGACCCTCCGCCTCTCAGCTCTGAGCATTTCCCCTGGCAGTCTCATGAATCTGGGATTTTCTGCCTCCTCAGCTCTCCCTCCTGTCTTCATTCAAATCCCATCTAAAAATCCTACTTTCTACAGGAAACCTTTCCCAAATCCTCTTAATCCTTCTGCCTTCCTTCTGTTGATAATTTCTTATTTCTTATTTTTATGTCGTGTTTGTACATATCTATTTGCATTAGAATGTGACCTTCTCAAAACTAGGGACTGTTTTTTGCCTTTCTGTGTATCCCTAGCTCTTAGCCTAGTACCTGATACATTGTAGGTGCTTAACAAATCCTTATTAACTGACTGGCTAACAGAAGAGAGTCACACATGTAATTAAGGGGTTAGAAAATGTCAGATTCTCTACCTTTAGGCAAATTGTCTAGATCAGGGCTTCTTAAACCTTTTCCACTCATGACCCTTCTTGCCCAAGGAATTTTTACATGATCCCAGTGTGTATAGATATGTAAAATAGGTATGCAAATCAAACATTTATTGATAATAAATCATAAAGAAATTTATTTTAAAACAATTCTATAATTTTACCATTTATTAAAGATAAAAGTAAATTTGAATACTAATGAGATGGATATTTATTTTTACATAAATAATTAAATCTTGGTAGAATGTTGGTTGATTTTTTGAGACCCCTACATTCAGTTACTTGAACCCATATAAGGTTCAGCCCCACAGTTTAAGAAGCTCTGGTCTAGATTATTGGTCTACTTTGCCCATAATCATAGCCATGTCTGGAAAGCTCTCCTTCCTCATCTCTTGAAGAGCTCCTTTCAAAGTTCAGCTCAGCAGAGCTTCCTATCTGAGGCCTTTATGCTATTTGTACACTCCTTCCCATTGAAATTATTTCAGGTATACTTTGTATGTATTTTGCATTTATTTACCTTTTTTTGTATGGTATGCAACCCCCATCCCTCCAGTAGAATGTGAGCTCCTTGGATATCCAGTGCCTTGCATGTTACAGGACTTTACTAAATGTTTATTGAACTCAAATGAGTTGGCCTAAATGGTAATGGGCTCAGCTCCTGGGGAATGGTCTGTTGGGCTGTCCATGCTTCAGTTTTCCAGGCAGCCAAGGAGGACTGCTGCATCTCCCTAGGGATTTGCCTGATGTGTGTTGTGGAAAGCTTCCTACCCTGGGGACTTTTCAACTTAAACCAAGGAAATCTGAAGTGTGATTTACTGACTATTCTCAATCTATGAATTCTTCTCATTCTCCTCTGAAGAGACTAGAAATTGTGGCCTAAAGACTCAGATGAAACATAATGGACACGTTTCCTGAGAGACAGGGTTGTGAAATATTAGAAAGGGTCACTGAGGGAGGAGTACGTGCAGCCTCCTCAGGAGGTCTTGGGATTTTCTGTAAATTTATCTTTTCAATAAATCCCCATCTCTCTGGCACAACTTTAGTGTGGATTAAATATTTCCAAGTCTCTCCTTTGCTGGAAGTTAGTCTATAAAAAAGAACGAATGAGAAACTTGCAATTTTCAGGGACACCACGTCCAGGGAGAGAAGTCCTATCACTGGGCCATTCTTCCAAAGCTTTTTGTGCAAGGAGGTAACTAAAGGCCAATATCACTGTAACCAGAACAAAAGTTCACAAGGAAGCTACACCCACAGAATGGCCAAAGGAAAAAGCAACAGGAGGAACCCCAGGAAACAGGTCTGATGTCTAGACAGGGAATGGTCTGAGGTAACATTAGAAATCCCTGGATGCCTCTGGCCTTCACTGTCAGGACCCTTCTCTCCTTAAATCATCTCCCTGCTCGCTCAACAAGACTTCTCCTGACTCTTTGCCCTTTTACCCCCCTTTCCCCCAAGCCTGGAAGGCTTAACCTTCTCTCTTCTGGCCCCTGGTTTTCTTCAAATCTTGGTCACAGTCTACTTTCTGCAAGAGAACACTTCTGGTCTCTGCTAATGTCTTCCCTCTGAGATTAATATATAGACATATATATATATATATATATATATATGTCTATATATTTATTTATATATACATATATACATGTATATATATTTATATATACATATATATGCATATATATGTATACATACTATATATGTATATATGTACATATAAAATATATATATGTAAACATAAATGTGTATGCATGTATGGGCAAATAGATGGTCCTGGGTCTGTGACAGGAACATTCACCTTCATGGGTTCAAATCCAGTCTCAGACACTCACTAGCTGATGAGCCCAGGCATATGACTGAACCCTGTTTACCTCAATTTCCTCATCTATAAAATGAACTGGAAAAGGAAATTGGCAAATCATGCCCGTATCTTTGCTTTAAAAAAAGCAAATGGAGTTGTAAAGAGTGGGACCAACTAGAATAAATGAACAACAACAAAGATCTATCGGATAGCTTAAGGGAGTTTGGAGAAACAAATATGTGGGGATAGGGGAAATGCTGGGGATGGTAGTTGCTTTTTAGATCATAGGCAGGAGGATTCGGGGCTTTCCACCAAGCCAACTGTTAAATTTTCACTGTGAGCTTTTGCATTTCAGAAATCTGCCAATGCTACAAATCAGAGTTTGATATATTGTTTTGTTGGCTGTCTTGACTTAAGAAAATGATGGAGAAAATGTTAATAATGCAAATTAAGCTTAAAAAATATGATGCTTTTTCAGAGAATTGATTATAGAACATTTACCAACACACATCCTCAGAGATTAAGAGTTAGAAGGAATTTCAGAAGTTATCTAATCTGACTTCCTCTTTTTTCTTCTTTTCTTCCTTCCTTCCTTCTTTTCTCTCCTTCTCTCTCTCTCTCTCTCTCTCTCTCTCTCTCTCTCTCTCTCTCTCTCCTTTCTTTCTGTCTTTCTCATTTCAGTAACAGGGATTAAATAACTCTCCCAGGATTACACAGATATGCCTGAGGTCATGAAGACAATAACCAAATTAGGATTCTTCAAGTCCTTTGACTGATTTCTGATGCTTGATCCCTGTCCTGTACTCCTGCCTTCCACCCAGAGTTCCACAAAATTTTTGAAAGGGAATTGGGACTCTAAGACTACCCTAAAAACTTCTCACAACTCTGCTCCCCTTCCCCAGGTTCTTGCTGAGAAGCTGGAGGGCACAGCCTCTGACTTGAGTGGCAGCAGACAAGGCATCCCCTGCCAAGGAAGTACAATCTGCTTATATTTCTTGGCAGTATGTAAACAGGATGGCAGAACAGAATGTGACTTGCCGAAACAGCTCCATGATGTTCAGGAGGAGGGGACGGGGTGGGCAAAGTCTGTTGTTTCTTTTTTATTTCTGAAGGACGACGAGAAAAAAAGAAAGAAACGAAAAACAATACAAATAAACAATGGGAAAGAGGCGTCCATGTTGTGGGATGATGTGGTTTAAAGCTTTTCTGGCCTAGATACAGAGATGAGTCTTAATTCCCAGGGGGTGAGGAAGGAAGGAAGTTGCCAGTAAGTGAGCAGACCCAAGACTGGCAAAGGTTACCTCCTCATCAGGGACCACTCACTGTTGGTAGGGAGATGAATTTGGGCAAAAGCGGCTTTCTCTACAATAAGCAGAAATGACATCCAATCAGTCAGAGTTCAAAATCTGGGCATTCTCAAGGAGGAACGCTTAAAACAAGTTAATGAACTTTTAATTTCCAGGGAGATTAATTTTCCATTTTAGACTTGCCGTATTTTCATTTAACATGCTTCTCTCCATAGCTAGAAGGGATAATCTGTGGATTTGGGAGGCACACTGAGGCTCTTGCTGACATTTTGTTTTCATTCTCAATTCGGTTTTCTTCTACTGTACTTGGCAGGGAACTTCCTTTTGTCTTAAGGATATTTGTTGTTAGAAATATTCTTTGGGTTAACTGTAACCTGATCCAATGGGAGCACCAAATGGCTAAGGAGCCCTGTGCCCCCTGCCTGTTAGCAAAGCTCAGATAATTCCTTTGAAAAGTACAATAGGAAAACCTAAATTCTTTCCTACAGTTCTATTCCATTTTGCATGTGCCTGTTTTAAAAAAGGATTTACAAAGCATGTTTAAAAAGTTTTATTGACACATTTTCCTTTTAATAGTATAAATATTCCCTTTTAAGAGTACAGATTATACTTATCCCTCAAGTATTCTCTTATAACAAAATATGTTAAGCAAAACTAACAATCTGAAAGTGCATGAAACATTCCATTCCTGTAGGTCCACTCTCCAACATGTGCTACAAAAAGGAGGGGGAGATAAGATATGCTTTCGACCCCTTCCCCTTCCTGCCTCTGCCATTTTTTGAGGGGAGAGGCACATAATTTTTTTTTTGCTGTTTTGGAGGAAAAAAATCTCAGCATGAGAAAATTATGTGGAGGGGAAGAATATATGTAAATCAGCCCAAATTTGAATTCTAGAATAGGTTTAATGAAATGGAATTTACTTATTTTCTCTTTTATGTGGTATATATTATATATAATGGAAACTAGTAAAATACTGTGCAACTGACTAGCATAATGGATGAAGCATTGGACTTGGAGTTAGGCAGACCCAGGTTCAAATCTGATCTCAGACCCTAGCTGTGGTCAGTCATTTAACCTTTTCTGAAACTCAGTTTTCTCTTTTTTAAAATGGGGCTAACCTAATTCAAAAATAAATTTCATGAAAAACACTTTTGTAAACCTTAAAAAGCAACAGAAAGGTGAAATAAGTTATTAGGCATGTGCATGGGGACTATTTCTAGTTCTTCACTAGCCAGCTCTATTTTACTTAAAGTGACTATAAATAGCAATTGTTGCTGTTGTGGTCAGACACCCTAAAAGACTTCCCTCTCATAATGATTTTTCATTTCTTACCTAGCTTGAACAATTAAATGGGCAGTTGCTTCAGTCAAATTGAGACCTGTTGAAGATCTTGCTTAAAAGGGCCAAGGTCTCCAAATCATCCAGGGCCATCTCCAATCTTCCTGGTCTATATCTGGCCACTGGACCCAGATGGCTCTGGAGGGGAAAGTGAGACAGGTGACTTTGCACAACTTGCCTTCCTTAAATCCAATTCACTTAGATGTCATAGTATTACCTCCTAATGTCATGGTTCTCTTCCAGAATGAAGGACAAATAACAGCAGCAATAGCAGTCAGCTCTAATGGTTGAAGTCTTGTTCCTTATGTTTCCTTTTATCTACCTCACTAAAACATCCATTCAAAGCTTCTAAGTCTTCTCTCTGGGGTCAAGTAAACATCTTTCCTCTTCCACATGAAAAACCTTAAAGATAATTAAAAATGATTATCATGTCATAAGCTGCTCTGAGGATTTTTCTACAAATTATTTCCCCCCCCCCTTGCCTTAAGGCTTTTCCCCTTTAGGCACATTTCCCTTCAGGGTCAAAGAATATGAGTATAAAATCCTAGATCTGGAAAAGATGTCCAAAGTCACAAAGTCCAACCTTGAAAAATGAATCCCCTTGACTATATCCTAAAAAGAAGTCTTCCAAATGATCAGATGATTTAATGTTTGTAAAGTGATTTTCAAACTTCAAAGAACTATATGAGGGTTAGTTGTTAACAATAATAACTAAGTAAATGATTATTATTCTGGTCTTTTAAGGAATGGGGATTTCATTACCTCCTAAGGCAGATTGTTTCACTATTTGTAAGTTCTAATGGTTACAACTTTTCTTCCCCTTACATTTCTTTATATTTACCTCACTAAAACATTCATTTACTGATCCCAAGTCTGCCCTCCAGGGCCAAATGAATAAGATCTTTCTGTTCTATATGATAAACCTTAAAAATAATTGAAAACAGTTATTGTGTTTCTCTAATTTATCTCTTAGTGAGGCAGCACAGTGTCATAGATAGAATACTGGTTCTGGAATCAGGAAAATCTCCATCTAAAACCACTTTTGATGTTCACTAGTTATGCAACTCTGGCTTAGTCATTTAGCCATAAAGATCTATGATCTAATTGGGGTTGAGAAGGGTGACCTGTCCCCCTAAGAGACTAGTTTGGGGACACAAATGTGTCAGTCTTGAACCCAGGTTTTCCTAGCTTTGAGGAAAACTTGAAGAACCTAGAATATAATCAGAAAGGAACAGGTTCACCTCCTATTCTTGCTCATTATACCCGCACTGGAAAAAAAAATCTCTAGATTCTCTATAAAGGAGATCCAGAGAGTCCCTACTAAAAAAAGATTCTCAGTATCAAAGTAGAACAGGTATAGAGTAGTTATTTATTTCCTCTACCATACTCAATACTCAAAAATACTTAAAATACAAAAGATGTAAACTTTCATGAAAGTATGTAACCCATCATTCTTGTTATATAACCTCTCTGAGGTTACACAGCTTTTCTGAGACAGTTTCCTCATATGCAAAATGGATTTGTTACCTCTTTCACAGAGTTTTTTTTTATCAGATTCAATTAAATAAGCTTTTTGAGGGCAGGGACTGTATTTGCTTTTTCTTGGTGCCTCTAGCACTTATCATGGTGCCTGGTACGCAGTAAAAACTTAATATATTTTTGCTTGTTTGCTACATATATAAATAATCTTGGGAGAAAATAAGGGGATAATCAAAAATAGGTTTAACAATTAAATGGGCAGTTGCTTCAGTCAAATTGAGACCTGTCAAACAACAGAGAAGAGGCAGAATTTTTGGATATTCATTTTTCTTCCATTTTCTCTTCCAGGGGAGAATAATTTTGTCCTAGAAATGATAGCAAATAAGTGAAATGAGCAAAACCAGATCATTATGCACTTCAACAACAATACTACATGATGATCGATTCTGCTGGATGTGGCCCTCTTCAACAATGAGAGGATACAAATCAGTTCCAGTTGATCTATAATGAACAGAACCAGCTACACCCAGAGAAAGAACACTGGAAAATGAGTATGGACCACAACATAACATTTCCACTATTCCTGTTATTGTTTGCTTGCGTTTTTGTTTTCCTTCTCAGGTTATTTTTACCTTCTTTCTAAATCTAATCTTCCTTGTGCAACAAGATAACTGTATAAATATATATACATATATTGTATTTAACATATGCTTTAACATATTTAACATGTATAGGACTGTCTGCATCTAGGGGAGGAGGTGGAGGGAAGGAGGGGAAAAGTTGAAACAGAAGTATTTACAAAGGTCAGTGTTGAAAAATTACCCATGCATATGTTGTGTATATAAAAAGCTATAATAAAAAAAGAAAACCAAAAATCAAAACAAAACAAAAAAAGAAATGATAGCAGAAAAAGTGACAAATAGGAGTTGATATTTAAGATATGTGGGAAGAAGTAATTGCAAGGAAACAGTAAAGTGAGCATGACTGGAGAGAGGGGGAAAGAATTTAAATAACTTCTTCCTTTTTCTTTTTTCTTTTAATTCTGAACTTAGTAAACACATATGTGAACATTTCCATGTATAAAAAACAGAAAAAAAAAGGGGGGGGGGGGGGCTAAGTAGTATAATGGTTAGAGCACCAATCCTGAAGACAGGAGGGCCTGAGTTCAAATCTGGCCTCAGACACTTAACATTTCTTAGCTGTGTGACCCTGGACAAGTCACTTAAGTTCAATTGTCTAAGGAGAAAAAAAAAAAGAACAGAAAAAAAATTATATGTAAAACTATGATAGATGGCTTTAAAAAAGGAATATGGTTATGAAAGGGAAGAGATAGAGAATATTAGCTTCTTATTTTAAATAATTATTCTTGCTAACTAAGTTCTCTAGTAAGTCCATGGTGATACCCAGTTGCAGGAGAAAAAAGCTTTGGCAATTACTTCTAATTCTGATCAAATGTCTTTTCCCACTGGGGACAGATATAGTCAAATTGCTAATCTTCCAGTCTTATTCAACCTGCAATCTTCCTTTCAGCTCTAGTCTTGATAGACTGTACTTCTTAAAGGCTTGAAAACTCCACATCTTCCCTTCTCCCACCAACAAACTCCCAGCTCTGAGCCTAGCCTCCCAGCACATTTCCATTGCAAGGTTGAAGATTGGGCTACCACCTATCAGTGTTCCTAGTTCCACTGAATCCTTATTGTCCTAGTTTTAGTGGGAATTGCCCAGTGATGTAGGTCAGATAGCCTGAGGATGGAGAATATGCCTAATAATGACCCCTCTCCTCCTTCTGAGTACTGGTCATTCTTTTCTTTCCATATCTCTAAGAGAACCCAACTACTCATCCAATGCCTGTTGAACCAACTGGGAGCTCTCTAAATTCAGCCAAGTCCCATTTGTTCTGTCCTACTTCTCCTAAATCCTCCTCTTCCTCAGATTCTGAAAATCAGGTCCTTGTACCACCCTCCATATTTAATGCTGTCTTTCTTGATAACTTCCCGGTTGTTGGTAAAATACTGTCTTTTCTTTGGAAATAAAAAAATTTTTTTATGAGTTTAAAAACATAGGGACTTTTTCTTTTTATGCTCTTGAAAAAGTTTCTTGGCAGCCTCCTCAATGTCCAAGTAGAGATGCTCCTTCAGTTAGACAAACTATTTTGAATATTTTCCCAATTATTTCTGCCACATTGTCATCTTCCATTTCTTTGATCCTCCTTTTATAGGTAGGTGGGCTGTTATTGAGCTCTATTATAGGAAGGGCCATTTTTTTTCTATCCTTAGTTTTAGAACAGAATATGCCTGAAATGGGTTTTCTGAGGTAATGTTTCTTTTAACCTTGTGTATTTTTTTTTTTTCAGATTCATGGACATTTTTTCAATTAAAGTAATTTGTTTCCCTTCATTTATATTTGCAAGGTAATGTTAGATTTTCTATTAGGTCAATGTTTTCTTTAAGCGTTTTGGGGGAAGATGTTGTAATATTTGTTCACTTGGTCTATTGTTATTTTGTTTATTTTTTTAATTTGGTTAGCTCATTGTTTTTCAAGCTGATCTTGCTGGAGTTGTTGTTGCTGCTCTTTTGCTTTGTTTAAAATGTTTCTCCTAGCTTTTTTGATGTGCTTAGCTAGGCAGAGCATCCAATTAGTCACCCTGACTTCTCATGGGGAATGTGAATATTTCTTTTAAAGTCAAATCCAGATGAAAGCAACATGGAAACTATATTCTCTGATTAGGAAGAGAACCTCTCTTGTACAGGGGTCTTTGTTAACATCCTAACATTAGAGGTAGAAAGTGAGGGGCGAATAGGAGAAGTGAATAGGGTGCCAAGGAGTGTAGCTGAGTGATTAGGTGGATTGTAAATGATGACTTCTCACCAACTGAAGCCAGGAGAACAAAGATACGTTTATATTTATCTTTGTAATCTGAACACTTATTATAGTCCCTGGCAGATATATATTGACTTGAATGATTGGAAAAGAAATACTTTTGAATGAATCTTCTAGATGATTGATATTAATTCCTTTAGTGTAAGTTCACTGAGAAATTGCCAAAGTTAAGCTGATTGTCATTTGGATGCCAGTAACTAGCATTTATTAGCTAGCATTATTACTAGCTAATAACTAGCATTATTGCCAAGTGACTGCTTGGCAATGCTAGGAACAGCTAGGTGGCACAGTGGATAGAATGCAGGACCTGGAATCATAAAGGCTCCTCTTCCTGAGTCCAAATATGGCCTCATATTTGGGCTGGCTGAATGATCCCAGGCAAGTCACTTAGCCCTGTTGCCCTCAATTCCCTCATATATGGAAAAAAATGCTTAAAATTTGCTTTAACATGATTTGATGCTGACCAGTTCTTTTTTTTATTTGACCTGTATTTCAATTACTAAAATATGTGTGTGTGTGTGTGTGTGTGTGTGTGTGTGTGTGTTAGGGATGGGGGCAGTTAGCTTTTATTTTGGTCTTGTTTTAAAATTAATCAATAGATTTAGTGGAAGGAGCCCTGAATTTGGAATCATGACATATGAGTTCAAATATTGTCAATGACTTACTAATATGTGACATTGGAGAAATAATTTCTATGGGCCTTAATTCCAATACCATAAAATAAAGCGTATAGAATAGATCATATCTAAGGTTCTATCTGTTATCTTAGGACAAACAAATCTGACTCTTAGTTGCAAAATCCAGTTTCTCCTTAAACATGAGATTAAATGTTAGTTTAACTGAAAGAAAAATACCTCTTTTTAAAAGCTTATTTTTATTGATATCACTTTTATTTCTATTTTCTATAATAGAAGGCTTTGCCTCCACCTAGCCAGTTATCCCTTGTAACAATGACAAAAGGAAAAAAATTAGCTCAATCAAGCCAATTTTAGCCATCAACTGTGTCTGTCAATATATGTAATATTTTATCCTTATTATTTCTTGTCTTCCAAACAATGGAAAGAGGAACATTTCCTCTTTTTTTTTTTTCATGGCCAAGCTTGGTTATATGATTACATAGTGATCAATTTCAATTTTTGTTTAGAAAAACCCACTTCAAGGAAACCTGATCTACTAATTTAGGCAATAATCATCTACAGTGGGAAAGAATTCTTTAATTTAGAAAAAGGGATTCATATAATTTTTTTTTTCTTTTTGGAAGCTCCTATGATCTCTCAATGAAAGTGAAATAAACTTAAACCTAAAACCTTTGCAGACACTGACAATTAAGAAGCATTTATGATAGAATAGGGAAAGGAAAGAATTCTGAAATCATAATAGAAATTCATTGGGAAAATAGAATTTGATTTTCAGAAATACTAATTCATATGTAACACATCAGGATCTTCTCTTTTTGTTTGTTTATTTGCTTAATATTTTCCCCAGTTACATTCAAAACAATTTTTAAAAAAAGATTTTTGAGTTCTAGACTGTCTCTCTTATCTCCACCCACAATTAAGAAACCACATGTGTGGTTATGCAAAACGTTTCCATAAAAGTCAAGTTGGGAAAGAAAACATACATCTCCTACCCTAATGAAAATAAAAACCTTCAAGAAAAATTAAATTAGAAATGAGCAGAACCAGGAGATCATTATATATTTCAACAACAACACTATGTGATGATCAATTCTGATGGACATGGCCCTCTTCAAAAATGTGATGAACCAAATCAGTTCCAATAGAGCAGTAAAGAATTGAACCAGCTACACCCAGTGAAAGAACACTGGGAGATGACTATGAACCACTATATTGAATTCCCAGTCTTTCTAGTTTTGTCCGGCTGCATTTTTGATTTCCTTCACAGATTAATTGTACACTATTTCAAAGTCCAATTCTTTTTGTACAGCAAAATAACTGTATGGGCATTTATACATATATTGTATTTAACTTATACTTTTAACATATTTAACATGTATTGGTCAACCTGCCATTTGGGGGAGAGGGTAGAGAGAAGGAGGGAGAAAATTGGAACAAAAGGTTTTGCAGTTGTCAATGCTGAAAAATTATCCATGCATATATCTTGTAAATAAAAAGCTAATAAAAATAAAGAAAGAAAAATTAAGTTAAAAATAAAGATAGAGATGGAAAGAGAAATAGAGAATGCTTTGATATACATTCAGACTTAATCAGTTCCTTCTCTGGGTATGGATAGGATTTTTCATCATAAATCCTTCAGAGTAGTTGTGGATGATTGTACTACTAAGAATAACAGTCATTTACAGCTGGTCATCTCAGAACATTGCTATTACTTTTTATACAGTGTATTTCACTTTGTTCATGGAGGACTTTCCAGATTTTTTTTTTCCTGAGAGCATCCTGTTCATCATTTCCAAAGAACAATAATATTCCATCAGAGAGACTTGCTTCAATTTTTTTTACAATTATTATTGCTAATTGTATTTCCCCCTATTTATTCTCTTTCTTTTCACCCTGTCCCTCCTCAAAAGTGCTTTGCTACTGACCACTCCGTCTCCCAATATGCCCTCACCCTTCCCATATCCCATTCCTTTCCTACTTTCTTGCATATATAGTGTATTCAATATTTCTATTGGATCCCTATTGAGTATGTATGTTGTTTCTTATTTGAGCCAATTATGATGAGAATAAGGCTCACTCACACATCCTCTCCTCCCCCTTATCCCCCCCACTGTAAAAGCTTTTCCTTGTTTCTTTTTTTATGTCAGATAATTTGCATCATTCCACTTCTCCCTTTCCCTTTCTCCCAGTACATTCCTCTCTCATACCTTAATTTTATCTTTTTGTGAAGAAGATATTACAGGATCCTATTTACTGAAGGAAATGAGATATATCTGCACCTTAAGTATTTCTAGAACCATCCTGACATTTCCACAATGCCTGATATAGGAGGAATTGGCTGGAGACACATGCTTCGTTCCCAGGTCTGCCACTAACCCACTGTGTGTTTTTTGGTAAGTAATGCCATCTCTTTGGGATTAGTTTTTTTAATCTATTAAATGACAGGATTGGAAAGAGAGAACATTAAAGCTCTAAAGTTTTAGGCTTTTCTCTGAGATATTACACAGGGCTAAGGAAAAGGAAACATGGAGAAAGTAACTCATCTTGGATAAGTACTTCTAGTGATACCAGATGCCTGGAAATCACAGAACACCAATGGTTTTCAAAAATTTAAATTGTGGGTTGAGCCAAGGTCAATGAAGGTTATATGATGGATATGGATAGGTTACAAAGGGAGAATTGTGTAAGAGAAACATTGGAAGGAATTTCACATAAAGATATATTTACAGATAGATATATAACTATATGTATATATAATTATATATATAGTTGTAACTATATATAAATATATAAAACCATATGGAAAAAAGGGTGGGCTGTGAGTGCAAGGTACAAGATTGATAGCTCAGATGCTCCATTATTATCTACACAAAATCAAAAGATCTAGAGAAAGCATCTCTTCCAATCCCTACTCCCTGTGGAGAACTGATGGGAAGAAACTGACCAAGACATATAACATGAAAAGGTGGGAATAGGTTGCCATGTACAATGGTTTACAGTCTATAATTTACAAACTCAGCTGGGGTATCACTTTCTACATGAACCCTTTCTTGATCTCCCCAACTGCTGGTATTCTCCTCGTTGAACTCTCTTACATTCATATGTATATGTGTGAGTATATGAATAAATACACATATATTTCTGTAAGTGGGTATTGTACCTCTTATTACAGTGTAAGCTCCTTGAAGGCAGAGAACATTTCACTTTAATTTTTGTATCCCTGATACTTACTCAATACCTCCCACATAGTAGAGGCAGCTAGGTAGTATAAGAGAAGTAGATTTGGGGTTAGGAAGATGTAAATTTGAATCTTACTTCAGTTACTCGCTAGCTGTGTGATCCTAAGCAAATCACTTAATTTCTATCTTGATTTCCTTATCTATTAAATGGAGATAATAATAGTGCCTGTTAACAGGATTGTTGTATCAAATCAGATAACACAATTAAATCTTAAAACTGTCTGTCTTTCTCTTTCTGTCTCTGTGTGTGTGTCCCTTTCTCTGTGTGTATATATATGATATAATCATCTACCGCTATATTAGGCACTTAATACTTATTAAGTGAATGTTTGATTGAATAAGATGTGCCCATCTCAATGAAATTACCCTCTCCTCTTATAAAGATCACTATCTAGCTAAGTTTGATTAGCACTTCTCACTTAATTTCCCCAGGACATTTTTCACACTCCCAAAAAATTGAAAAGCCTTTGTTTATGTAAATGTTATCTACCAAACTAGACAAATTAGCCATTTTAATCTCACAGAGCCCTAAAAGAGTTTTGGGGACTCACACTTTGAAAAACACTGATTTAGATTAATGATCTTTGTGAGTTACTCTGTCCAAAATCCCCCATGTCCAACTGGCTGATCTCTCTCCACAAAAGTGGGCTAGTTCATATAGGCTGCCCCATACTCTAAAATGTAGGGGTTTTTAAGTTGGGGTCCACAAACTTTTAAAAATTGATAACTATATTTCACTATAATTTATTTTCTTGTTATTCTATACACTCAACAATATTATTCTGAAAAAGAATCTGTCCATAGGTTTTGCCAGACCATCAGAGGGAGATATAGAACCCATAGAAAGTTAAAAACCCTTTTTCTTCTGGTTGCACTTGCTACAACTTGTGTACTGCTGAGATAGCCTTTGAGAACCTAAGGTCATTTCCATACTGAAAGAAGTCTTTTTGATGAAGAGAACTTTAAATGAGGGCTGGTTAAGTCAAACTGTCCATTCCAAACCCAACATTTCCTTCTGCTGTTATTAAGAGAACCTAGCTCTCTGAGTATTTGGTCAAGTGGTAGTTTTCATTCCATTAACTCTTCCAAAAATGATTCTCCCGAGTTCAAAAGCAACAAGCCTGGAGGCTATCTGGACACCACTTTCTGCTGATGAAGACAAAGAATCATCTGACAATAGAGAACCCTGACTAATCTAAAGCCCCACCAAATAAGGATGGGAAAACTTTCAACTTTCTTCCCCTTGGGGAATAAAAGACAGCTGCTTGCAGAAGTTATGCACTCTTACTAAGCAGGGGCCAAGAAGAGTGAAGACAATTATAGCTTGAAGAGGAGCCTAACCACTTTGGCCTTTCAAATTGAATTTTCTTCCTTTAAAAGAAAAAGAGTTTGTTCTCTTTCTCTCTCTCTCTCTCTCTCTCTCTCTCTCTCTCTCTCTGTCTCTCTCTCTGTGTCTCTCTCTCTCTGTCTCTCTCTCTCTGTCTCTCTCTCTAATAAATTTAATGACCATCAAATGAAACAAAGTCAAACACACAAGAGAGAGAAAATAAGATGGCAGATAAAACTATAAATCTCAAACTGCTTCTATTCTGCCAAAGGGAAAAATACATGGATAATAACAGCTAATATTTATATAGGACTCCCTCCCCCCCTTAGTGAGATAATTGGAGTTGTGACTTGCCCAAGATAATAGGATAGCTGGTAAGTATTAAGTGTTTGAAAGCACATTTGAACTCAGGTCCTCTATCTACTGCATCAAGCAGCCACTTCCTATAGAACTTTTCTTTACAAACATTTGGGCCTCAGCCCCTGAGAGGTGAGTGCTATACTCTCCTATTTTCCCCTATTTTGTGTTCTTTCTTCTCCTCCTTTTCTTCTTCTTCCTCTTCCTCCTCCTTCTCCTCCTCTTTCTCCTCTTCTTCTTTCTCTTCCTCCTCCTCCTCTTCTTCTCTTTCGTCTTCTTTGATTTTCTTCTATGCACTTATCCCATTTGATTGGGATGATTTAAGAAAAATACACAATTCGAATCAATGTATGTGTTCTTCTGATTCAGTTTTATTAGGTTTAGAGGCCCCTAGCATCAAAAATTGAGAGGAAAAAGAGACCTCAGAAGGCAATGATCCCAAAGTGTTCAATTAATTGATGAGGAATTGAAGAGCAGAGAGGGAAATTCACTTACCTAGGATGACATGGATAATAGATGACAGAGATAGAATTTGAACCCAGATCTCTGACTGTATGAGGGATCATGGGGCCATTGGATAGAGCTCCAGGCTTGGAGAGGAAAACCCAAATTCAAATCTTACCTCATATTAGCTGTGTGGCTCTAGGCAAGCTACTTAATACTGTTTGCCTCAGTTTCTTCATCTGGAAAATGAGCTGGAGGAGGACATGACAAAACACTCCAATGTATTTGCAAAGAAAACCCTAAGTAGGATCATAAAGAATCAGGCATGATTGAAAATGACTCCAATACAGATACCTCCCAGCATCTGCTATACAGTTCTGTACCTCTTAGCATTGACTTTCCAAATCAAATGTATTTTTTTCTGTAGAGTTTACAGGATTGTCTGGACCTTACTCTGATAGGAGTCTACCCATCTTGTGTCCCAAGGAAACCTCCCCCATCATGCTGTGGATACTGTATCATTTATGGCTCTTCTGCATTGCCCAGTTGTTTGCTGCCCCTCTCCATTGTTCATGCTATATCACTCCTCTTCCTGCCATAACAGATGCCAAGTTGAGAAGCTGGAGAGCTGTGGTTAGCAATTGTCTCTGGACATAGGGTAGGGGTGAGCCAAACCAGGCCTCCTGCTCTGATAATTTGTTATTAGAACCAGCCCTCTGAGAATTGGTCTCTAACTTGCAAAGGGATACTTAGCCCATATCAATGGTGCCAGAGTAGAGGAGAGTCAACAAGTATTTGTTAAGTACTTACTGGGTTCCAAGCTCTATTCTAAGCCCTAGGGACAAAGAAAGGCAAAAAATAAAGTCCCTGCCCTCTAATGAGGGGAGACAACATGCAAATAACAATAGCATGCCATGGTATCATCTCCCTGATCATGGTCCTCTTCCAGAACAAAGGACAAACAACCCAGCTGGGAGGTACTACCAGCAAGGAGACCTGGGACAGGCTTCTTGCCTTATCCCAGGAAGATATGTGCTGAGTCTTGAAGGAAGTCTGTCAGTGGAAGGGAGGCGGGAGACTTCCAGGCATAGGAACAGCCAGTGAAAAGGCATACAGAATTATGGGAAGTAAGAGTGTTATATCCAAGAAACGGCAAAGAGTCCAATGTAGACTGTTTGTAGAGCATGAAATTAGAAGATTAGGAAGCTAGGAAGGAGTATGGGGGGGGGGGGTCTATAAAAAATAGACATAATATTTTATATTTGATTCAAGAGGTAAAAGGGAGATACAGGAGTTTGTTGAGTAGAGAAGAGTGACATGGGCAGACCTGAATTATTGGGAAATGCCTTTGATGGCTGACTATTGTTGTTCATCCTTCATTCTAGAAAACCAATGTTGGAAAACCAATAATGTCAGGAAGGTGATGACTGGATTTGCGTGTGAGTTAGATAGACTAAATAGCATAAAGATGAGGCAGAGAAACAGCCTCTGTTACTAAATGCAGTTACTAAAAATGCAATTTTTCCTTCCCCTTTGTAACTTTCCCCATTTTGGTTTTGATATATCACAGGTCAGCAAGAAAAATTAAATGGAATTTGTGGGGAGTTTCAGAAGTCAATGACATGAATGACAGCAGATGATGCAAAAAAAAATTTTTTTGAAACTCAGAAATGCTAAAAATATGTGTATAATATTGTATAATCTCAACTCAAATTTTATAATAAAACACTGTAAACACACCATAAAAGAAAGAGAAAATCTCGAGATTGAAGCTAAAGGACTTAAGTCTAGAGGAAGAAGATTAGGAAGTCATCCAACATAATTTGATAATCTGATGAGAGTCTTGAAAACCTTGGTGAGAAGTATTCTATGAGACACCCAAGAAGGAAGACCCAGAGAAAGCTGGAAAGCTCAGTTTCAATTATTTAGGGCACCAATGTCCTGGAAAAGTACATATATGTTTTCTAATAAAGGATGTTATTCTTTCCTCTAGGAGCAAATAGCAATATTTTCCACCCAAGTTAAAGTGTGTGTGTGTGTGTGTGTGTGTGTGTGTATGTATGTAATAGTTATCACCTAGACTAGAGCCCTGAAGGGAAGGGAAAATAATCTGGAAATTTTGCCTTGTTGAAAGTGAAGACACTGAAGGAAATAATCCCACTGCTGGAGGTTAGAGCAGAACTGAGCAGGAAAAGATGGGTGCTGCGTTCATGAGGTTAGTTATATAATTATATATATATATATATACACACATACATACATATATATAATGTATTATATATACATATATACATACACACATACATATGTATATACATACACACATATACATATATATGCATACATACATATACATATATACACATACACACACACACAACCACACACACACACACATATATACACACCATGATATATATATAGCAAAAGAAGGCAGGAGATCTGGGTTTCATTGACTACTCTGTCACCAACGAGTTGTGTAAATGTTGGTCAAAGCCCTTCACCCTTCTGGACCTCAGTTTCTTCGTGTGTAAAGTGAAGAAGATGGATTATGTGATCTCTAACAAGCCCTTCTCCCTTTGATTTTATGGTGGGATAATCCTGGAGATCCTTTCCCCGAGTGATTCTAACTTTCCATTCCCATTTACAAAGCTTTATTCAGTGAACATGCTGATCTCCATTTCAAATTCCCCTAGGCTACACACCAGACTGTCATATTTAAAAGTATATAAAAGTTCAAAGTGTTTTCTCTAGTTCATGAAAAAGATTAAAACTCTTCATGAAAGTTATACTTGGTTCAAGCCAGCAAAAGAAGTCTTTACCCCATGATCAAGCTCAGACAGCCCCCTTATTGGTCCAGAGGAAGGACTTCTTATCTATATTTGGTGCTTGAGAATTAGAGCACAGAGTTTAATTATTTTAAGGATCCATCTTTGGAATACTGACCATTAAAGCCAATCTGGTTCAGATCAACCCAAAAAACATTTATTAAGCATGTATTAAGTGTAATATAAGGCTCTACAGATACAACAAACAAACAAATAAAAAGTTCCTGTCCTCAAGACACTTTCATTCTTCTGAAAGGATACATTGTTGATAAGTAAACAGAAACTTTATACAGAATAATTTTAAGAGGGAGAGAGAACTAACAGCTGGGGGTAAACAGGAAATTTCCTCTTAAACATCTATTAATCTCTACTTGTGATAGATACTGAAAAACACAAGGGAGAGAGAGTCAAGGACAAAACAATAAACCCAGTTAGGTATTGATACAATGAAAAAAGGCCAGGGACTGCAGTTGGAAAGAGTTGAGTTCAAATGGGATCTCTTTCACTTAATTAGGCAAGTCACATAACCCTGTTTGCCTCAGTTTCCTCATCTGTAAAATGAGCTGAAGAAGGAAATGACAAACCACTCTATTGTCCTTGCCAAAAAAACCCCAAATGGGGTGGTGAAGAGTCAGGAATGCCCGAAAATAATAGAACAATGCTAAAGCTTTTACATAACACTTTAAAGTTTATAACACTTTTTATATGCATACGTTGTCTCGTTTGATCCTCACAACAACCTGGGAGAAGGTGCTTTTTATCTTCTTTTTCTTGTTTCTTTCTTTTAAAAATAATTTTATTTTATTCTGAACTTAAGAATAAAATAAGCATTTCTATAACACAGTAGAATAGGGGGGGAAAGATGCTTGCACAGGAAACTGCAAATCTATTATGTACAACTTGTTATTCTTTTAAAATATATAATAATTATTATATAACTTTTTTTGCTTTTTTCTTCTCTCCAACTGATAAATACTGATAAAAGAACTGATAAACAAATGTATAATTAGAATCATTCAATTTAATTCAATTATCAGAGTCTATAAATATGTCTATTTATCCGTTCTTTATCTGGTTGCAGATAGCATCTTCCTTCATAGTCTTTTGTAGTTAATTTGGATATTTATACTATTTTATTATAATAATATAATATTCATACTATAATTATAAGTATATCACATTATTATTATGATATTACCTTAAAAAGTATTTCTTAAATTACTATCCATCTTACTATTCTTCCACTAAACAAATGAACACACACACAAATGCTTTAAAACCTCTATCTATGGGATTAGTGGTTACTCATTGGAAAGACTCTCCTTTGTTTTCCTCCTTCTTCCTATAATGCTACAGTAGAGAGAGCAAGAAAAGTTCAAATTCAGCTTCAGACATTTATTGGCTGTTGACTTTGGGCAAATCATTTAATTCCTGTTTAGTTCCATTTCCTTATTCATAAAAAATGACATAATACTAATATCTACTTCCGAGGGTTGTTGGGAGGAACAAATGAGATAACATTTGTAAAGTACTTATCATAATGCCTGGAACACAGTAAGTTCTATATACATACTATTATTATTCTTATTATTAAAACTTGGTTTTGTGATAGCATGAACTGCATGCTAGCAAGTGGGAAATTAGATTTAGTTTATTGAATGGGGCGAAAGAAGGCAATAGGGCAGTGTATTCTACAAATGTTTTTCTAGGTTTCCTGGGTAGTAGACATGAACTAAGAATCCCAAAGTGTTCTGGGATCTTAATTTTATGAAAATTTCTAACATATGGATTATGTAGAATTAACACTCTATTTCTTAGCAGCACATACAGTGAGGTCATCAGTTTTAGCCAGAAATGTAGCATAAGAAAAATTCAGAAAAAGATTTACTCCGTAGGCCTAGGAGACCCAAGTCATAAAGAATTACCTAATGGGCCAAAAAACCTGATGTTATGGCCATGTGGGGGTTTTAAATTTTCATTGAAAAAAACAAGTTATTTCTATAAGCAAAGTTCTAAGGATAGGAAATAAGTCTTAATTTAAGGATTTCAAACTAGTAAAAACTTAATTTCCTTAGGAAAATAATCAAGTTTCTATTGAAAGAAATAAATGGGCAGGGGGAAAAAAAACCACAATGTATCCCAAAAGTCTTGATGTACTTATAAGTTTTAGTGATAGAAAATTCCTCTAAAACCTTTGAGTTATCCTATCTGGTGTATCTTGAGAGGCAGTATAATTTATGTATCAGATATAGGGATTGCCTTTGGAACAGGAAGATCTAGTTTTAACTCCTGTCTGCCTCATGTGAATTATATAAGGAGGGATAAAATGCTTAAACTTTTAGGGTCTTGGTTCATACTCTCAAAATGATTCTTAATCTGGGGGTACATAAACTTGGTTTATTTTTAAATATTTTAATAATTGTATGTGAATATAATTAGTCTCCTTTGTCATCCCAGGTATGTTATCTTAAATAATTTATTTTGTACATTTATCAACTTGAAAAAGGGTCTGGAGGTTTCACCAGACTACCAAAGGAAACCATAACAAATGAAAGAGTAAGAATTTTTGTTTGCAAACTTTAGTTTGCAGATTGGTTGCTGATCTTCACTGGCAGGAGTTTCTTCTAATAGTTAGTGAGAAACTTGGACTCCACACCTGGTTCCCATGACTCTTATAGGTAAGTCTTTACTCTTGCCAACAACTAGGCATCTGTGGCAATAATCTCCTCCCCATGGCCTCAAATTAGTCCCCTTTCCCTTTTTCCAGAATCCCTTTGTATATTGTCTTCTGTCACCATATTAGTGCCTCTAACTCTTAGCACAGTGCACGGCACATGACAAATACTCATTCTCTCTCTCAATTTTCTACCTTTCTCTGTCTCTCTTCAGAAATTCAGATCACTCAGTGACACAGAGGGCACTGAAGGACACTCTAAGTAGTATTAAGGTTTCATAACATCAATTTTGTCATCAACTTTCCCTTTGGCTCACCGTTCCTGCACTTTGTAGATGCAGTGCTAAATTTCACCCTTTGATCTGGGTCCAGCCAGAGATTGGCTTGGATTTTCCAGGATAGAGTGGCTTACCCAGAGCTTGTCTTGATAGACTAGTGGAATAATACAAGCCTTCCGTAACCAAGCAGACCTTTGAGAAGGCAGGATGAAGGACACCCACTTTAAGTGGAACCTTCTGTTAAATACATTAAACTGCTGGCTTCATCTAAAGGGCACCATGGCAGATATGGCCCCTCAGCCAAGTGTTGCCTAGCCTTTCTTTTTTTTTTCAACAGAGATCGATTTCAGATTTTCCAAGCCTCTTCCCTATGCCTCAGTTGTTCAGTTATTTTCTTTCAGTGATGTTTGAATCTTCATGACCCCATTTGGAGTTTTCTTGGCAAAGCTCCTGGGGTGGCTGCTCCCCAATTCCTTCTTCATCTCATTTTACAGATGAGGAAATGGAGGCAAACAGTGGTAAGTGACTTGCCTAGGCTCACATTGCTATTAAGTATCCGAGGCTATATTTAAAGTTAGATCTTTCTGACTGCAGGCCTTGATGATCTACCCACTGTGCCATTTAGTTGCCCCCATGCCTTAGGTTTCAGACTAGGGAAAGCCCTTAGTGGTATTGTAAGTGGTGAAGCCAGAACTATCCGGTGAAATCCAGTGCTGTAAAAACAAAACTAAAACATGAGATTTCCTCAGCAGGAACCCAATGTTAGGTCACTCAGGGATATCCATGGCCAAAATGCATGCAAATCAGGGGCAGTCTCTCCAAGAGTTCTGCTAGGCAGAGGGGATGCAGATAAGGGAGAAAAAGACATTAGCTAAATTGGAGCCAGATGGTGTCTTACTCAAACAGGGCATGTTTTTCAACATGATAATAGAACAATGGAGTGTTTAAGAAACCACCAAAGAAGGAAACTTCCCAATCTTGATGGTTTGGAGATGGACTAAATTCAGATGATAAAAATATTCCACAAAGTTTTGATTTTTTTTCTTTTTAAAGAAGCACTATTCATGCTGCAAAACCAGCAAAAATTGTATAGAAGAAGTCAAGGTTCAAGGTCAAATCCTGATAACTGTGTGACTTTGTCCAAGTCACCACCATCTAGAGCCATTTTCTCTCATTAAAAATGAACAAAACAGTCTGTGTAATATAGGATAAATGCTTTGTAAAGCTTACTGGCTACAGAAGTATAAGTTATAGGTATTATTATGATGAACATTATTAGGCTCACCTACTGTTACACTTCCACTATTGAGAGACTTTTTCTCCCTCATTCTACTATGTATTTCTCATGCCAAATGTACAGAGATCATATTAGGCAGACTTTTACCTGCTGATCCCAAGTGACATGGCTGGTTAAATGCTACATTTAAAGCTAATCCCATCTACAACATAAGCTATGCAAATAGATAAGTCACTAAGTTACAATACCTGCCTTACAGGATTATATGGAGATTCAAAATAATCATGTATATAAGAAGATCTGAAAGTGTTTAAATTATATATATATATGAATATTATTATTATTATGTTTCTTATCATCATCATCATCATCAAATACTACGCTCCTATTATATGATGGGCATTCAATATGTGTTGTAAATACACTTTGTTGTCCAAACTGAATCTTCCCAGAGGTACTTGAAAGTGAATAAATCAAAGATAAAGATGCAAATAATGTAACTGAGAGTATTTGGCCCCATCCTCAGTCAAACAAATTGGGAGAAAAAGTTTCAAAGTGCCAGATGTCTCTGAATGCCAAATTTTATTCCTCCAATACTGACTAGTGTTGGGCCCCCAAGAGACACTTAATAAAGGCTTGCTGATTAAGTGAATTAAAATCTCCAGCACTCCCATCCCTGAAACTAACCTGAAATCAGATAAGAAAAGATAAGCGGTCTTTTGCCAGAGATGTTAGGGAAACATCTGAATTCTTAAAATTAAAGTTGTCTTTTTTCTTCATTAGATTAAAGAGCACAGTTTTTTTAAAAAAATGACGAGATGGACATCCTCCAAATGAGATGCCATTCTTGTTATGGAAGGAGAACAATTACTGTACAAGGGATATTTTGGGGCCCTGCCTGAATTGATGAAATATATTTCCAAACTTCACTTCAAAAACAAAGTCTTGTAATCTGTTTTCCTGACCTGTGACATATTTGCTCATTTAAACAAGACAAGAGATGATTATTTTAGCAGTTTGACAAAATGGAATATTGTGAAAATGTTAAGGTTGACACCCTCAGGGGATATCTCAGTTCTCAGAGCTATGTAATATTACAATCCTTTAATGGGTCCATAATCTCATTAATAGGTGTGTTCCCTCCATTAGTGCAGGTGGTAACTCCCTCCTGCTCCTGTCCTCCCAATGCTTGCTCTTTTCATGCAACTACTGTTTATGTTCTGCCATTAGTCTATGAAAGAGGATTCATTCATCCAATGTGGTGAAAGGCCTCCTTGGTCAGAGGTTCTTAGATTTGTGTGTATGTGTGTGATGAATCATTTTGGCAGGCTAGACCTTTTAAAATTGTGTAGTTAAGGAAAACACTTGTGCTGTCCACTTGCTATTAATTCATCCAGTCATTTGCTGGTTTATTGATTCAACAAGTATTTATCAAGTGCCTGCTATGTTGTAGGCATGTGACAAGCACTAGGAATACAAAGAGAAATATTAAACAATGCCTGCCCTCAAGAAGCTTATGTTTTATTTAAGGAAAAAGTAAGTCAATACATAGTGTCTGCAAAATCTATACTTTCAGAGAAATTTCTGGAGGAAAGCAGGGGGGGAACCAATAACTCGAGAAAATAACAAATAGGTAGCCTAAGGAGGTTAAGAACCACGCAGTTTTTAGACTATCTAGTACTATTAATTTAACTATTGATCTGGAATAGACTTACTTCTGGAGGAATTGAAATCAGAGATCCTGACATCAAAATCTACCTCTGACACTTATTAGATTTGTGACTTTGGACAAGTGAAAAAGCCAAGAAAGAAGTGAGCTGCATTGTTTTTTATCTTGTATCCAAAAGTAACGAGATCCTCATTTCATGTGCTACTTGCCTTGCAGTGTTCATGATGACTAATAATTATGATTTACATATCAACATCTGCTGCAGAAAATGAGATGGTAAAAAATATTCTGTGAGACACTGCAAAAGAACCTCCAAAGTTAGTCAACATAGATGTTGCTATTCAGGAACTTCGTTACATAGATTGTTACCAAGAGGACAAATAAAGTAGAAAGTATGGTTCAATATTAAGAAATGATAAAGACTAATGGCTTATCAAATGCTCAAAAGGCTTCTACTTGGTTATCAAAAAAATTTTTTTTTCCAAAATGAAGTTGAAAAATCACAAAGAAGGCTATCACCGAACAATTGTCTCAGAAAAGTGAAATTGAGCATTAAATCATGATTTAACAAAAAATGATTGGTTACAAATTGATATGATTCTAGCTGTTTGTGTCTTCTAGCAAAGGTAAAATGAATAGGAAGACAAATTAGAAGAAAGGATAAAAGTGAGATGGAGACTGTACAATTAATATATCTCTAGTCTGATGTATTCCAACAAGCTATTGATGTTCTCCAGGGAGATATTCCTTGGAAATTTACCTCTTGTGAAGCTCTGGTGATGCTGTCAGGGACCGTTTCTGCCTTCTGACAGAGATATCCTTCCTTAGACCCTCTGGCCCTCTGGAAAACTTCTTCCTTTTCTGAGTGGAGACTAGAGTTGTACTCCATTTTTCAGGAACCACAGGCTGTGAAGAATTAAAGTGAAGGATCGTCCAAAGAATGATAAAGAGACACAAGATGTGTCTTGAGAATTGGAGAAGATGAAACACATTGATTCTGATAATCATAATTATCTACAGATATTTAACCAACATAAAGCGATCACTACAACAAAGAGGCCAAAAGAGTTTAAGAACTTCTTTAGTCAGCCAATATTTGTTCTCCTTGCCAAGTGGAAAGATGGTCATGAAAGATTACTCTTATTTAGAATATATCACTTCCAAAGTATTGTAAAGAAGGATGGCAAAAGATCATAAGCAGTATCACCTTACAACCTAGTGAAGAGCTGTGTGGAGAGAAAGAAGTTTGCAGAAAGCTTGGCAAGAGAACAAAGCTGGACCCTACCAAATGGATTTATTGACAGAGGCAGAAAGACAATAATTAGATGAAAAATGGAGCAGATCTGCCAGTGTTTCTATATGGAACTATTTGTAAGAGAAAATTTACAATGAGAGAAACTCTCTTATTATTTTTTTTTTTTTGTTTGGATATTTGAATAGATCTGAAATTTATGTGATTACTCTCTCAACGTTGGATATCACATCCTTCCCATATCCTCTCATCTTATATGATTCTTATCCATTCCCTTTTATGAATCTTCCACAGATGGTTCATTCAACATATTAGGGTCCTTTCTCTAATTTTATTTATAGTACATGGATTCAATTTGAGTCTATTCCATTCAATATAGATTTATTTAATAGATACTATATGCCTGGCATTGTGATAAATACTGAGAATACAGAGACAAAAAATGAGAATATTTGCTTTCATAAAACTTAATTTGTGAGAAGGGGGAAGAACAACATGTACACAGGTAAATGCAAAATACATACAAAATTGACTTAAGGTAATTTTCTTGGGGGATCAGCAAAACCACTAATAACCAAGGAAATTAGAAAAGGTCTCTTTTAGAAGCTGGCACAGGAGTTGAGGCTTGAATTGGTGATACCACAGAGTCTCTTCTGTTCATATTCCTTCTCCCTCCTCCTTGCCTTAATATAACCCTAGAACTCCCATGCCTGGAGGTTTGAAGAGGTGAATGTGAGGCAGGAGAATATTCTAAAGATGGGGCACAGCTTATGCTGAGACAAGAGAAGGAATATAGTATCTGGGCTATGTTTGGCTAGAATGTAAAGAACATAAGGAAGACTAAGGTACAATGATCTTGGAAAAGTTGATTGAAGGCCAATTGTGAAGGGACTTAAAGGCCAAAAAGAGAAGCTGGCATTTTTTCCTAGAGGCAATAGGGAGACACAGAGGTTTCTTTAGCAGAAGAATTAAATAGTCAGACCTCCCAAGCATTTGGAGCATATGTCTGCTCTTACTTGTCCTGTCATAGACCATCCCATTTCTTGGGGCAAGATATTGCAGCCTCCTCACATCTTTTGTCTCTTTATCACTCCTTGGCCGATCTTTCACTTTAATTCTCCACAGTCTGTGGTCCCTGAGAAATGGGGTACAACTCTAGTCTCCAGTCAGAAAAGGAAGTTTTCCAGAGGGTCTAAGGAAGGATATCTCTGCCAGAAGGCAGAAACGGTCCCTGACAACATCACCAGAGCTTCACAAGAGGTAAATTTCCAAGGAATATCTCCCTGGAGAAGGCAGGTTTTTTTTGGAGTTTTTTTTTTTGTGTGTGTGTGTGTGTGTGTGTGTGTGTGTGTGTGTGTGGATATTTCACTACCTCAAAGATCCACAGCTTCCCAATATAGAAGCTGCTTCTTCTCTACCATATCATTCCATGCAGATGCCAGACTTAGAGATGGTTTTTAAGCATTGCTGTGGTTACGATTGCTGGGTCAACTGGATAATGAGCTCCTCAAACTTGGGTAGTCTGGTTCATCAGTCAGTTAAAAAGAACATGAGATTTGATTCAGGGATTTTGAATTTGATTCTTGACTTTACCTCAATGCCTGTAAAAGGGAGTGAGGAGTAATTAGATTGTTTTTATAGCTCTAAATCTATAATTCTATGACAATATAATTTAGGGGTTCTTAATCTGGGATCCAGAGATTCATGAATAGATTTCAGAGAGCCCATTTCCCTGGATGGTAATTTTGTATTTCTCTATACACATGTACATAAATACATACATATTCACACATGTATGTTTGAATATATATACATACACACATATACACATGTGTGTCTCTGTATAAGTATATTTCACTAATTTCTAACAGAAATTGAGCATTTTCTTTAACTATTGAAAAAAAATGATCCTAAGAAAGGATCTATAGGCTTTAATAGATTGCCAGAAGGGTCCATAATACAAAAAAAGTTAAGAAGCCCTGGTCTAGTTTATCATTGTCACAAACTCAGGCTAGGATATTGACAGTCTCTCAGTATACATATCTAGGAAGCAAACTGTGAATGGACTTCTATTGAGTGAGAAGAATGTGCTAAGTGAAGAACTATTAAGACATATTCTGAAAGGGGAAAATGTCATCTCTAAAGGAAAACTTGTTTCTCCAGTCACAATCTTAAGAGAAGGCAGATAGAAGAACACTCTTATCATAAAAACTCACCTCTTCTGCTCCCATTGTTCCTGACTCAGCTGCAAACTTTTGGAGCAGCTGACTAGGAAGAAAAAAGGCAAATTCAGACAAGAGGGCCAGAGATGTGGGTAATAGAAGGCAGGCAGCTCAGATATGGAGACACCAGCTGTTGCAATCTCACTCGATGCCCAGAAGGCATTCAGCATGATTAAACAGGACTATTTGAGGCAAGTGACTCTCTAGTTTGTATTTCACAAGGCCTTTTATTGATGGAGATTTTTCCCCCCTTTTTTGCAGCTGCAGGCCTCCCAGAATTAAAGGTGCAGTTTCTGCTGGGCTTTCAATGAAAGGAGAACCTGGCAGGAATTCCCCTTTTCTCCTCTGACTGGCCTGACTGGGCCTTTCAGCCCCTTTAGCACAATGGTTTAGACTTTTTCCTTACTAGCCATGAACCCTAGCAGCCTGCTGGGAGCCTGAGGGCTGCAGCTGCAGAATAGAAGAGTAACTGCAGCTGGACGTCTCCAGGCTACAAAGCCTGACCACCCTAAGGAGTGCTGGATGCCAGAAGTAGGGATGGACATGGAAGTTGGCTTTTGTACAGGACTCTCAAGTCTTGACCCTCTTTGTCTCTCTTTAGACAAATCTCTCTCATATTTGTTTATTGGCCTAATTCAAATCCAGTCTCCTCCTCATCATGGCTTTCCTGAGCACTGTAGCCCACACTAATCTCTCCCTTCTCTGAGGTCCCATTCCAGGTGGTACAAGATGACTTACCCTCAGACCTGACTTAATGAATAATTCATTGAAATGAACATGTTGTTTAAACAATAAGTAATTCTAAAATTTTGATTTTTAAAAGATGAATTTTGAAGAGAGAGAATTATATATTTGAAGCTGAAAGAGACCTTGAAAATTATCTACTTCAATCATTTTGGAGGACATTTTAACCTAGAAAAGCTGTGATTTGTACAAGGTTACACATAATTACAGAATCCGAATTTGCAGCCGGATCTTCAGGCTTCAGACATGACACTCTTCCCATTGTACTGTATGGCAGGATGATCCTGAAATCATGTTCACAATCTCAAATTTTGGGGTTAATCTTTCCCCACAGATATTGTTAGAAGGGCAATGAAAGCCCAGCCCCAATTCAAAATCCTGCCAATTCTGAATTAGATTCTGATGTACTTAATTCGTCTCCAGTTGAAGGACAATGGCTTTCCATGTGCAGACAATTCAAAGCCTGGAACCAGTTGTTTAGGTTTTTTGTTTGTTCTTCAGGGCAGGGCAGATTGAAACCTGCCAAAAGCTCTGCTTTGGAAACACGAAATGATCTGAATAGCAGCTACTGTTCCCCTCTCTTTGATGAGATGTAGGGAACAAGAATACCAAGACCCACATCAGGTCTTAGTGGGAAAGAATGAAATTCTCAATAGCCCTTTACTCTGAAAACTCTTGGCAGATTCAGTTCTCAAACTGAAAGGCACTCAATCCTAAGCTAATTAACTTTTCCCTTTGCTGTTCAGAGAAAGAATTCAGGCAATATTAGACAGAGAGACTTGCATGTTACTTCTCTAGCAGAATTTGGGCTTGTGAATAGATGTTGATCTTAGAAAGAAACATTGGAAAACATTTCTGAGAGTTCTTCTGTATTTGATTCCCTTTTCTGTTTGCTATTAAAGACAGGAGTTTCCTGTCTTAGGAACAAAATGAAATAATAAATCATCTTTAGACATTAAAAATATGTGTACGTGAATTCAAATCATGAACACCTGAACTGTACCCAGAGGGTCAAGGGGGAAAAACAGGTATTTTCAGTGCATTCTTCTTGCTTTTCTGGAGAAATTATGATTCATTGGGAGTTTTTCCAGCACTTCCAAACTGACCTATGGAAAAGGCTTTGGAATACCAGTAGCTGGCATTTATATGGCATATTAAAAGTTCAAAACATTTTATAAATGTTAGCTCATGGGGGTTTTAGAACAAACTTGGAAAGTAGGTATCCCAGGTATATTATTCCTGACTTTGTCCACAAAAATAGTGAAACTCAGAAAGTTTCCAAAACAACCCACATGGGGTCATAAAGAATTAGACACGATTGACCAATAATGAAAATAAATTCTATTTATTAAATGACCTTTGACCTTTATGGGGAAAAGACCCACCATAACTAAGGCTTTATTTCTCACCTAAAATTCTAGGTTTTGGAACCAAAACACTTTGATTTTGCACCTAGACTTGGCCCAGGATCATATATAAGGCATCAGATACATGTCAAGTTTAGGACCAATGTGGCAAAGATCATCAATACCACATAATTTGTGAATTTGTGGTCTTTGTTTCTTGGGAAACATTTATGGTTACACCTTGAAAACTCAACAAGCTGTTAAACAACACAAAGAAGTGTAACCAAATTTCTAGTTCTGGTCAAATCCAAAACACAATCAGTGCCAAATCCACATAAACTCCAACCAACATGATGTTCTGATGAGAACCACATTAACCAAAACTAGTCTGACAACTTTTTTCAAGAATAAGTTTCTACACAACTTTGTCAAATATCTGTTCTTGCTAAAATAACACATGGGGAGGATACAGTTTAGTATTAACAGCAGAAAAGATAGCATTCCTCTCTCTCCCTTAAATTTTCAGGTAGATTATGATCCTTTAAGTATTTATTCCAGTGTTTCCAATAAGGAGATTCTAAATTCTTAGTGCCCCATAAATAGACAAGTCATTTTTTAACCTCTGAGACTCAGCTTTCTCATGTAAAATAAAACTTTGTTCTATGAGCAAAGCAGAATTGAAGTAGCTCAAAAGAAACACAAAAAGTGCAAAATTAGAGATTCCATCCCAAATGTTCATGTGGATTATTTGTGTTCAACCTGTGGTAGAGCATTCCAAGCTCATATTGGACTGATCAGCCACAGTTGGACACATTGTAACTTGACTCGTTCCCCATCCCTACTTAATACTATTTTTTTCCAATTCCATATAGAGATAGCTTTCAACAATTCATTTTTGTAAGATTTTGAACTCCATATTTTCTCTCTTCTTCCTTCTCTCCTCAAGAGAGTAGGCGATTTGATATAGATTATATATATGTAATTATTTTAAAACATACTTCCAAATTAATACATATTTCCATGAGTCCATTAGTTGTTAAAAGAAAATTAGAGCTAAAGGGAAAAACCCCTAGAAAGAAAAACAACAACAACAAAAGTGAAAATAGTATGCTTTGATCTGCATTCAATTTCCATAGCTTTTTTCTCTGAATGTGGAGGGCCTTTTCCATCCCAAGTCTATTTGGAATTACCTTATATCACTGTTTTGCTGAGAAGAGTTAAGTCAATCATAGTTGATCATCACACAATCTTGCTGTCACTATGTACAATGTTCTCCAGGTTCTGCTAACTCCATTCAGCATCAGTTCATGTAAGCTTTCCAGGTTTTTCTGAAGTTCTCCTGCTCATCATTTCTTATACTGCATAGTATTCCATTACATTTATATATCATAGCTTATTCAACCACTCCTCAGTTGATGGACATCCTGTCAGTTTCCAATTCTTTGCCATCATGAAAATAACTGCTACAAATATTTTTACACATATGGGTCTTTCCCCAACCCTCCTTTTATCTCTTTGGGATACAGATTCAGTAGTCACACAGACATGGTACTGATACCTAAACCAGGTAGGTTGAAAACAGAGAAAGAAAATTATAGACCAATCTCCCTAATGAATATTGATGCTACAATCTTAAATAAGATATTAGCAAAAAGACTACAGAAAATCATCCCCAGGGTAATATACCATGATCAAGTAGGATTTATACCAGAAATGCAGGGCTGGTTCAATATTAGGAAAACTATTAGTATAACTGACCATTTTAATAACCAAATTAACAAAAACCATATGATCATCTCAATAGATGCAGAAAAAGCATTTGATAAAACCCAACATCCATTCCTATTAAAAACACTTGAGAGTATAGGAATAAATGAACTTTTCCTTAAAATAATCAATAGCATCTATTTAAAACCATCAGTAGGCATCATATGTAACAGGGACAAACTGTAACCATTCCCAATAAGATCAGGATTGAAACAAGGTTGCCCACTATCACTGTTACTATTCAATATTTTATTACAAATGCTAGCTTTGGCAATAAGAGTTGAGAAAGAGATAAAAGGAATTAGAGTAGACAATGAGGAAACCAAATTATCACTCTTTGCTGATGATATAATGGTATACTTAGAGAATCCCAGAGATCCTACTAAAAAGTTATTAGAAATAATCCACACCTTTAGCAAAGTTGCAGGATACAAAATAAACCCACATAAGTCATCAGCATTCTTATATCTCACTAACAAAATCCAACAGTTAGAGTTATAAAGAGAAATTCCATTTAAAGTAACTACTGACAGTATAAAATATTTAGGAATCATCTGCCAAGGGAAAATCAGAAACTTTATGAGCAAAACTACAAAACACTTTCCACACAAATCAAGTCTGATCTAACCAACAGATTAAGTAGTCACTGCTAGATCATAAATTATATATATATATATATATATATATATATATATATATATATATATATATATATCTTTGGACATAGATGGTAATTTGAATTAACACAGTGATGTCATTTTGGTCCTCTTCAAGAATGAAAGACGACCAACCAACCAACCTTCTCCAAGATCCCAGTTGTCTCTCCCCTCTAATTTGAAGGCTGGAGTAGAAAGCACTTAACTCCTCCCAAAGCCTTCCTTTATAGATCAGAGCAGCACTTACCAGGTAATTCTTCATTTTTCTCTGGCTTTCTGCTTGATTTGGACTACGTACAACATTATACTCCCTATGTTCTGTTTTCCACTCCCCCTTTTCAACTATGTTTTATGTGTTATCTTCCCCCATTAGATTGTAAACTCCTCGAAGGCAGAGACTATCTTCTGAGAGAAATGATTATTTCTGTCTTAAATTAATAACCAATTATAGAATTAGAATCAAGATTTTCCCAATTTTTTACTCAAAAATCAGTCCCATAAGTTATTCAGGCAGCCCTTGAAGTACAGAGCTGATAATGATAGGGATGATTCAGATTTGTTCAAAAGAAATTTTAGTTTAGGTGAATTGATGGGTTGTTTTTTATTTTACTGTGTTTTACACAGAGAGGTTTGGGAAAATGTAGATTCTCCTTTTTGCCTACATTAACCAAGATAGGGTAATATGGGTATAACTAAGTCTCTTTGACCAAGACTGAGTGAAAAGAATCACATTCCCTTCTCATTAATCATTAGCCAAACAGACTTGATTGCTATACTCAGGAGCACTCACTCTTCTAAGAGCACATAAGTATTATATAAGTTCCATGAAGGGTCTTTGGCATTTGAGAGTGTTACTGACCCCAGAGGTCATCTTAATTAAAGCAAGATTAAGAAAATGACTAATTAACTACCCAGAAATTATCTCTTAATTTTTTTTATGTGTCACATTTTCTTTTTCTTCTTTGTGTATCCAGTGCTTTGGGCAGTGCTTGGTAAATAATAGACATTAATATAGTTTTATTGAATTGAGCTTAAAAGTTCTATCTAAATGTCAGCTATTATAGCTAACATTTTCATATTTATTTAAGTCCTTATAATAGTGTTGATTATGATAATATAATTGTGAAAATCAGTCTTTTTCTTACTTATATCAGACTTTAAAGAGTAAGTCTTAAAAAAATTTCATTGGGAATACCAGCAGATTCACAGCATGGCTAATATGGAAATATGTTTTATATGATTGCACATATATGCTCCATAACACATTGCTTACTGTCTTAGGGAAGAGGGAGAAAATTTGGAACTCAAAAATTTTTTTTAAAAGTTGAATATTAAATACTGTGTGATGATCAACCATGATTACTTAGCTCTTCTCAACAATACAATGATCCAAGACAATTCCAAAAGACTCATGATGGAAAATGCTATCCACCTCCAGAGAAAGAACTGATGGAGTCTGAATGCAAATTGAAGCACACTATTTTCTCTCTATTATTTTTGTGCTTTTCCACCCTTTTGGTCTGTTTCTTTTTTCACAACATGAGAATATGGATTTTTTTCTTTACATAATTGCACACATATAACTTATATCAAATGTTCTTTAAGAAGGAGTTAGGTAAAAAAGGAAAGAAGATGATTTGGAACTCAAAATTGTTACTTAAAAATAATGTTAAAATTGTCTTTAAATGTAATTAGAAAAATAAAATGCTATATTTTTTAAAAAACAATACCAACATATATTAGAGGAAAGAGACTTGGCATTGATGTCAGAAGACCTGACTCCCTCTGCCATTTATCAGCTCTAAACTTCTGATTTCTAGGCTCTGCATGGTCTCCTGGGAAGCTGAATGAAGAATGTGAGGGAGGAGTGGAGGGGGGAAAGTACACTCCTGAGTGCCCAAGGCAAACGCAGAGTTCTTTTAGCCTTCTGATCAAAAGAGGTAGTAATGATTGGGAGTGAGAAATGTAGAACTTTTTATTTACTGATGTTTTAAGCCAACTAGAATTGACATGGCCCAATGATTTTGGGAAATGAGTTTTAATGAAAATTCAACATTTCTAGCCTGACAGACTGAGTAGCACTGAAGGGAAGCTGTGGGATGCTCTGTATTTGGAGATTTAACTCCCGAGTGATTTCTGAGCTTATGATGTGGCACATATGTGGAGAAACAGAGATGGAGGCGTGATTGGAGAGAGCTAGTCCAGAGAGAAGGGGTGAAATTATGAATGGCAGATAGGAATTCTCCCCACTGCTAAAGGGGAAAGCCAGACCTCTGATATACTTTTGATTCCCAAATGCCTGCATTTACCAGAGACCCATATGGGCAAATTCCTCCGGAGAAGGCCATTTTGATAGAATCTCAAATGCTGAGAACATCAGTAAGGTACTTTGAGTCTGGGTCAAGGCTGGGTATATATATCCAAAAATGTCAGTGAGTTAGCGTCAGAATTAAATAGGAAGAAAATCGATTGGGTTACCTCGGAGAAACGTCCCACTACCCTTTTTCTGAAGTTCTCCTGCTCATCATTTCTTATACTGCAATAGTATTCCATTATACTTATATATCACAGCTTATTCAGCCACTCCCATCTTTTTGACTCTAAAATTCTATCAGAGCTATTATGCCTTATCCAAGTACGATAGGATCCAAAGAAGTAAATGATAGAATTAATTTTAGAATTAGAAGAGACCTTTAGAGCTCTTTAGTCCATCTCTCTTATTCTATTGTTGAGGTGAATGAGGCTGAGGTGAAATGATATCTATGTTATTTGCCAGAGGTCATCTCAATTAAATCTTCTTAAATTGTGAGTCACAACCCCATATAGGATCTCATTAAAGAATGTGGGGGTTATGAAACTAGGATTCATATTCAGTAAATGTTTTATTTGTATTGTTATTTTATATACCTATATACTTCAGGTGGTATAAAAATTTCTCAGGCAAAAAGGGGTCATGAGTGGAAAAAGTTTAAGAACCTCTGACCCAGATAATATCTGAGGTAAGATTTGAAGGTAGGTGTTTCTGATTCCACAGTCAGTGCCTTTCCCTCTATGCCAAATTGCTTTCAGCACAATTTCAAGTGGATTTCAAGGTGGAAATTTTGGGACATCTAGATGTTTCATTGGATAGAGCAACAACCTGAAGTCAGGAGAACCTGAGTTTAAATCCAGTCTCAAACACTTAACACCTGAGCATGTCACTTAACCCCAATTACTTTGCAAAAAATAAACAAATGAATAAAAATCAAAATGGAAGTTTTTCCTCTCTGAATGTGAGTTAGATACTGAAAAAATTGGTCATGTACTGATTATTGTTATTCTTCAGTCACTTTTAGTTGGATCTAATTTTCCATGATCCAATTTAGGGTTTTCTTGACAAAAACCCTGAAGGGGGTTGCCATTTACTTCTCCAGCTCAGAAAAAGAAATTGAGGCAAAAAGGGTAAAGCGAATTGTGGAGAGTCCCATAGCTAGTGAATGTCTGAGTCCATGAATTAAGGAAGATGAGTCTTCTTGACTCCAGGTCCAGTGTTTTATGCACTATGTAGCAAGCTCTGGTATACTGACTTTGGAATAGCCTACTAACATCTCTCTCAACCTTGGCCATAATTCTGTCTCTTTTTTTTTCTTTCAGATCAATCTTCCTTTCCTAACTCATTTGCCCCAGGCTTTTTTCCCCAGATACTTTGTGGTAGGGATTTGCCTGGTGAATTGTGGGTGAGCATCCTGACGCTTTGGCATAGGTCCAGAAGGGGCCAGAACTTAGACTCTCCCTGGAGCTATCGACCCAGGGGCAACCCTGCCAGGAGGCCAGATGTTACACCATCCATCACCAGACACTCCTGTCCTCAACTCCACCATGATTGGTTCCTCCCTTACTTAGTATAAACATGCTGTTCAGCCTGCTGATCTCGTTTGCTCAACTACTGATACCTCCAAACTCGGCAATATTTTATAAAAATCAACATGCAGGGATTCCAAAGTCTTATTTTTTAATTTCTCTGGCCTTGGTTTCTTCATTTGTAAAATGAGGGGGTTGAACTGCATGTCTTCTAAGATCCCCTTCGGCTTAAATTCTATGATTCAAAGGTTGCTTTACACTCTAACAACACCTGAATCCCTTCTCCATTCAGGCAATGCTCAATTAGAGTAACATTTATTTGTATGGAGGCAACTCCAAGGACCTCTGAAATTTCTGGGAAGGTGGATCTATCTCCCTGGAGGGAAAAACTCATTAATGTTTTTCTTTTGTGGGGAATGTGGTAGACAATACGCCAGAAAAGAACAAAATTTGAATTCAACAATGAAAACAACTCTCCTTTTCTCTTCATTTCCCTCTTGCTTTTTTATTGGGATAGTGTTGTAAGGATAGAAATATCTGCAAAGAGCTTAGTACACTGTATGAAGATATAGTAGGTGCTATATAAATACTAGCTATTATTATATTGTATAGGCTAAAGCCTGTCCTATTTTCCATTTTTTTGTAGAGACTTTGACATGAACAAATGCTGATAATCTCAGAGGAATTCCTTGAGTGGGATAAAATGGACTAAAATCTAAGTGTTCTCAGGGGAAAATGTGGAAGGAGTGCCATAAGCCAAAGAAATATTTTTGAGAGACAGGTGTCTGAGCCTTGTTTGTGTAATGTAAAGTTGCAGTTATAGGCTTTGGGTTATAGATAAAAGTTGACTATCAAATGGACCCTTCTTGAAGAAGGCAAAATTAAAGCCCAACACTCTTGCTTCCCCATCCTCAGCTCCATTATAAATGAATTAACATGAACAGGAAAACCTCCTAAGGAAAAAAAATATATATCTCAAACAGGGACCCTCCTGGCAGTCTAATGAAGATTTTGGACTCCTCAGAAAAAAATTTTTTTAAATGCCTGAAAAAAATACCCACAATCGCAAAGGAGAAAAATTGTATTGAAATTACAGTTACCAAAATATTTACATAGCCAGTTCATGGACTGCAGGTTAAGAACCCTTATTCTAAAAGATTATTTGGTATCATATTACCAACTAATAAAAATAATAACTGACATTTACATAGTACTTTTAAGGTTTAGAAAACAGTAGACAGAAATTATCTTAATAAATCATCACAATAATCCTACAAGTTAGGTATAATTATCCTCATTTTATGAGTGAAGAAACTAATTGGCTAAGGGATTTACACATTACTACACAACTAGGAAATATCAGTGGCAGCACTTGAGCTTAGGTAAGGTTTTTCCTTAGAGTCCCAACTAAAATATATTTACTTCTATTTCCCCCAATGGCTGTAATTTTGGGCATTTAACTGTCCTTTCTCTTGCCATCCCTTTCTTTTTTTATATAAAGCTTTTTATTTTCAAAACATATGCATAGTTTTCAACATTCATCCTTGCAAAACCTTGTGTTCCAAATTTTTCTCCCTCTACCCACTCCCCTAAATGGCAAATAATCCAATATATGTTAAATATGTGCAATTCTTCTATATCAACATTTATCATGCAACGCAAGTAAAATCAGCTCAAAAAGGGAAAAATGAGAAAGAAAATAAAATACAATACAAATAAGCAACAACAACAAAAAAGTGAAAATGCTATGTTGTGATCCACACTCCGTCCCCACAGTCCTCTCTTTGGATGCAGATGGCTCTCATCATCACAAGACCATTGGAATTGGCCCTAAACACCTTGCTTTTGAAAAGAGCCATGTCCGTCAGAATTGGTCATCGTATGATCTTGTTATTGTGTATAATGATCTCCTGGACTTGCTCATTTCACTCAGCATCAGTTCATGTAAGTCTCTCCAGGCCTTTCTGAAATCCTCCTGCTGATCATTTTTATAGAACAATAATATTCCATAACATTCCTATACCATAACTTATTCAGCCATTCCACAATTGATGGGCATCCACTCAGTTTCCAATTTCTGGCCACTACAAACAGGGCTGCCACAAACATTTTTGCACATGTGGGTCTCTTTCCCTCCTTTAAGATCTCTTTGGGATATAAGCCCAGTAGAAACACTGTTGGGTCAATACTGATAGGCCTTTGGGCATAGTGCTCTCCAGAATGGCTTTTCCATCCCTTTCAATCCAATCTCTCCATCTCCATCCCAATATCACACTTTAAAGCTACCCAATCCTTTCTTCCCCAGTGCTCTCTGGGATTTCTGCAGCACAGTTAATTAAACCAATTTTTATTATGAACCTTTCCTTCCCCCTGCTCCCCATTCTCTCAGTCTGCTTACATTCACTGAGACCTATCTTCCTCCTGATGAGACAGCTTCCTTGTCTATTCTTTCTAGCACTGGGTATACTTTTGCTTGTACCCTCGATTCACTGGAAGGAGAGTGAGTGGCAGATTTAGAATCCCCTTTCCTCCCCATGACAACTTCTGTTTTTTTCCTCTACTGCCATTACTGAGTAACTTCTCATCCATTTTTATTACCCAATCAAGATTCTGGTTGCCTACCAACTTCTTCAGAACACTCTGCTTCCTCAATGAGGTTAATGTGGCTCACAGTTCTTCCTTCCTCCCCAACTCCTGCTCTGCTAGGGGACTTCAACAATTCAAACATGTTAACCTTCCTTATTCTCACTCACTCATTCCCGGTGGTTCTATCCCTTGGTCTTGCCCTCCTCAAAGTTTTTTACATCCATCTTCATGAACTCTGAGAGTCCTTTATTTGATCATAGTCTGTGGTTAAGCCACTTCTCCTGCTTTGCAACTCCAAATGCTGTTCTTTGTGCTTAAGATATCATCCAACCTCTCCACTTCCGAGTTCTTTCCCAGGCTATTACTCCTGCATTGGTCGCATTCCCTTCAATTCCCATATTCCCCTTTGGTGAACCAGTTCAGTCTTACACTGTCCTCTTCACTAGAATCCCTTGCCCTTTTATTCTATCAAATATCTTGCCCTGCCAAAGGCCAGTCTTGGACTGCTTCCACCTTCTATTTCCTTTGCTGTTGAACAAAGCTATTGAAAATCATAAAACCATGCTGAATGGGTCCACTACAAATTTATATTACATAATCTCAATTGCACTCTCACCAAAACAATGCAATCCTTTTATACCTCCCTAATCAATCTGCCATTCCACTGACTAGAGTGATTTTTATAAATCTTTGCATTCTTCTTCAAATCTCCCATAGCTCCCTCCTTCCAATTCTCTCAACTGAAAACTTTGCTTCATATTTCACTGAAAAAAACTGTGGCCATTAACTGAGAGACTTCATGCATATCTCATATCACTCAGATGCTTTCCATTACTATCTCCTACATTTCTGTTTCATATTAAAGAGGTGATCCTTTTCCTTTCCAAGGCAATTCCCTCTACGCATACAAATGATCCTTTTTCATCTCACCTCTCCAGCAGATTGTCCTTCTAACATCCCTCTTCTCTCACTAATCTTCAATCTTGTCCTAATTCCCACTAACTGTGTGTATCCCCCAAAGTTCTTTCCTGACCCCTTTTCTCTTCTTCTCTATATTACTTTGTTTGGTGATCTCATAAACTTCCATGAATTTAATTACTGTGTTTATGCAGATGGTTTTCAGATCTATTTGTCTAAGTCTAATATCCCTTCTGATCCCCTAGTCTTGCATCTCCAGATGCTTAATGGACATCTTGAATTGGATGCCCTGTAGTATTTTAAAATTAACATGTTCCAACTTGAACTCATTATCTTACCCCACTCCCCAAATAGTCCCCTATTCCTAACTTTCTTATTACCACATCAAGGCTTTTTAAACTTTTCCCACTCACAACTATTTTTTTCCTGAAAATTTTTGATGTGACCCTGGGTATATAGGTATATAAAATTGGTATACAAATCAAACATTTTCTGATAATAAATCATAATTTTATAACCTCCAGTTCACTTATGAGACTCTATATAGGATCATGAACCACAGCTTAAGAAGCATGGCTATAAAGATCACCACCATCCTCCTAGTCAGGCAGTCTCAAAACTTAGATATTATTCTTAACTACTTACTCACTGTCTGTCTCACAGCCTATATCCAAATCAATGCAATCAATAAGAACCATTCTTTCTCCCTTCATACCACTTCTTTCTCTCCTCTGCCACTGCCACTGCCATCGTTATGATAGGTCATATCACCTCACCATGGCCTTTTGCAATAGCTTTCCATCAATCTCTCTTCCTTAAGTCTCATCGCAAGTTCTTCCTTTTAGCTCTCAAACTGATTTTCCTTAAGCACTGGTCTGGTCACATCGTCTCTGCCATTCATTAAACTCTGATTTTACCTCCAGACTTTTATCTCCAGTATCAATACAAAATCCCCCCTGGCTCTTAATCTGGATCCTTCTTACCTTTCCAGTCTTCTGACACTGTGCTCCATCTTTCAGTACAGAGGCATCTTTACCTCTTTCCAGGCTCTAGTCATTTCCACTAGTTGTTTCCCTCTCCACCCCCACCCTCCCAACACACATACCTGGCACTCTTTCCATCCTCAACTCCACCTCCACCTCCTAGTGTCCTTGCTTCCTTCAAGTCTCAGCTGAAGTCTCACTTGCTTCAGTAAGAAGCCTTTCCCAGTTCTTATTCTTGGTGCCTTCCTCCCTCTGAGTCTAGCTCTAATTTGTCCTTTATGTATCTATTTGTACACAGCTGTTTATACGTTGTCTCCTCCATTAGATTCCTGGGAGCAGGAAATGTCCTTTGCTTTTTACTTTCTGCTTTTCTTTCATCCTTAGTGCTTAGCGCAATACCTGGATCATAGTATATACTTAATAAGTGGTTATTGATTGACTGCTGGACTAATGAAAACATTGAAATGGAGCAGGGCAACCAGAAGTGTGATGATTTTAAGCATCACCTCAAAATCTATTTACCTTATGGGAGATGTCTGAATGGCTCATGTGAGTGCTTTGGGTTTCTAATCAATTAATCAAAAAAGATTCATTAAGATAAAAATTAAACAACCTTTTATCTCAAGCAATTTATCTTCTTTTGTGGAATATAATAAATACATTAATATATAGATTTATATTATTTAAGAACATAATTTTATAGAAGTATTTTTTAAGATATGTACAAATCGATACAAGGTGACTTGGAGGTAGGAAAGAGGTAGAAAGAGGGGATCAGGGATTTTTGTATCAGTTTATGGGCTCTTGTGCATCCTTTACATCGTATGCATTTCTACAGGCTAAAATAAGGACCATCCTATATCCCATATGCTTTGATCATATACACTGAGCACATTTGTAAAAGTTGGAGACCTTGCCCACATCTGGAGAAACCTAGACACATGTAATATCTTAACATCATCCTGGAGATTTCCTTGGAGTAAAACTCCAGGGTAGAGGCAATGAGCCAAAGAGAAAATAGGATTTGGGCGGTGAGGGTGCGGTGGGGAGAGTTGGGTACCCAAGGATCAGATCCAGTCCTTGTGAGCCCAGAATATTAGGGAGTACCTAATGGGTTGTCAATGAATAGAAGAAAATCTGGAGGCAAGACCTAAAGTGGAGAAGGGGCATTATAGTTACTACTAATTGTGCTGGGGCATGTTATTAAAGCTGTGATCTGTAACAGAAAGGGCTTAAGTAGAACCCCATCTGATTTCAGCTATTCTCAGTCTCCAAATATTACAGATGTATACAATTTAAAGGGTCATTAATCCCTTTCCCTCCCAGTGTTCCTTTTCAATTTAAGGATAAAATCTGAAGAGCAGGACTGAGGTTTTGCAGCTTTTAAAGCATGCAGCTTTATAAGTGGTACAATATTACTCTATCCCTACCTTCAACCCTTCCTCAATGAATCTCTTGGCAGGGAGGTTTGCTATTTGTAGAAAGAAATATTTTTTTAATTGAAGACCTTTGTCTTTATGTTATTTCCCAATATATCCCTCCTCTTTATCTACCTAGAAAGTCATTCTTTGTAATGAACATTTGGAAAGAAAGAGAAAAGCAATTTGGCAAAACCTACAAAAGCACTGAACACCAGACAGTGGAGGCAGCATTTCATATCCAGAGACTACTGCTCCCTCCCTTCTACAATGAAGGAAAAAGAGAGTATTGTCTAAACTGGAAAAATTCAATTTTACCTGGAACATGAGAAATTAGCCATCTCTCAAGATTTGTTAGAGATGGGAAAAGGGCACAAAGATCTTGTCCAACACTCACATAAATCACAAATCCCTGGAACAATATTCTTAACAAGTAATTATGTATCTTTAGATGAACAGTGAATCATAGGGTTACTATGCATCTTGAAATAATGTGTGACCTTATTTTAAATTTTAATTAAAAGCACAAATACCATTAACCAAAGGTGGCAAAGAACAATTAGATAAAACAGAAAAAGCACTAACTCCTCCATGTTTTTCTTCCCCAGTGGATTATAAAATCCTTGAGAAATTTATTTATGAGAGTTTAATTTTTGTTTCAACACCTTCAGTTTCTAGCCTGTTAACTGGCCTGGAACACAGTAGCTACTTAATAAGTACTCACCCAAGTTTCCCAACCTAGTGATACCTTTGACTTCTCATTCTCGCCCTTCATGTCCAATCTGTTGCCAAGTCCTGTTGATTTCACCTATGTAAGATCTCTCAAATGTGCCCTTTTCTCCTGTGACATTGCTCCCTCTCTGATAGAAGCCCTCAATCCCTCAAGCTTAAATTACTGCAATAATCTGTCTTCAAATCTCTCTGTTCTCCAGTCTTTCTGTTGTTGATCTTTCTAAAGCACAGATCTGATTTAAAAAAAAAAAAAAAGAAGAAGAAGAAGACACATCAGGAATCAATTACAAAATCCTCTATTCTGTATCTAAAATTCTTCACAACCCTATACTCTCTTCCTACCTCTTTGGTCTTCTTATATCTTAGACATCTCCACAAATTCTTTGATTCAGTGACATAGGGCTTCCTTGTTTATCATGCAAGACACTCCATTTCCTGATTCTGGACATTTTCTCTGGCTGCCTCTACCCCCTTCCCCAGCCTAGATCTCTCTCTCCTTGACCTTGTTTCTTGGCTTTCTTTAAGTGCCAGCAAAAATCCCACCTTCTATGTTTTTCCTCATCCCCCTGAAATCTAGTGCCTTCCCTCTATTGATTAGCTCCAAATACACACATATAGTTTTTATGTAGTTGGTTACATATTCTCTTCCATAAGATCTTTTGTGTGTGTCCAGTGCTTATATAGTGCTTGACACATAGTAGTACTTAAATATATTTGTTGACAATACTTATTGAATGAATATTTAGAGCAGAGTTTACCCTAAATTTCATGGACCAGTTGCATGTATAGGTTTCAAGGGACTCATCAACTTGGAATGGAAAAAAAAAAAACTTTATTTTCACTAACCCCTCATTGAAATTTATAATTTTCTTTCATTATGGATAAAAAAAGCCTAACCCATCAACCAGACTATTAAAGAGACCCATAACACATAAATGTTTCAAAATAAACCCATGGTTTAGGTAATTATACATCAATATTCAATAAGCATTTATTTAGCACCCACTATGTTCTAGATGCTGTGCTGGGAACACAAGGACAAAAGTGAGATAGTCTTTGTCCTTAAAGAAATTATTTACTGAAATAAGAAGAATTTGTCAGTGTATTTTTATAAAAATACTATTCTATTGAGAAGATGCTATTCTTTGAGAAGATGCTCTGATTTACTGAAATCAACCAATAAGCATTTATTAGGTATCTTCTGTGTACCAGGTAATGTAGGAGTACTTGAAGATATGAATACAAAAAGAGAAACAAGAAATAGCCCCCTCTCCAAGGAATAATAATTACACAAAGACAAGAGCCATGTTAATAATAACAATAAAAGCTTCCATTTTTATATGGTTAAAGTAGACTCTCCCTGACTCTATCTACTCTGTGAAATAGAGAACTATTATGACCACTTGGCTTCCCTAGCTTGGTGAAAATGGCTCTTTAAAAAAATTCAACTTTGGTCCCACAGTCACCAGCAATCTTCTGAATGTAACTTTTTTCAGCTAGAGTTGTCTACAAGGAAAAGAAGTTGCTGATTGGAAGTAGAAATAGTAGACCCATGTGAGTTTGGAAAGCCTGGCCCAATTTTTCCAGCTTTTGCATAGAAGCTGAGGCCTTCAGGCTGAGAAAGCCAAAAGTCTGAACTTGTGGTGTTCCTACCAAGGTGTAGCAATTTGTGAGGCCCAATCTAAATTCTTGCTAGTCCCTATAATCATCTCATTACAGGTAAGTGGGAGGTCTAGGCTCGTATGAGCTACTAAAGAGCAAACGGCTGTAAATGTGGCAATCCTGCCTTTAAAAAGTGAATAAGGGGCCCAGCGCTCATCCCTTAGGCTGAAATTCCATTGACAGATTGTTGGACTCAGTCAACCAAGAAAGCCCCTTCTGGTTGGGACTTTACTGAAATCAACTCTGGGAATCTTTGGTTCCAATTTACATTTATGAAGTATCTGCTGTATTTTAACCCTTTAAAAAAAATCCTCCAGTCTAGAACAGAAGAAAATATTGGCAAAAATTTTTACATCCAGTGTTCTGATAAAGATTTCATTTCTAAAATATATAAAGGATTGTGTCAAATTTATAATTAATTTATAATGAACACAAGTCATTCCCCACTTGATAAATGGTAAAGATTGTGAACAGACAATTTTCAGATGAAGAAATTAAAGCCAACTACAGTCATTTGAAAAAATGCTCTCACTATTGATTAGAGAAATGCAAATTAAAACACTTTGAGGTACTGCCTCACATCTTTCTGATTGACTAAGATGATAGGAAAAGGTAATGATGAATGTTGGAGGGGGTGTGGGAAAACTGGGACACTGATACATTGTTGGTGGAGTTGTGAACGGATCCAACCATTCTGGAGAGCATTATAGAACTATGCCCAAAGGGCTACAAAATTGTGCATACTTTTTAACCCAGCAGTGCCACTATTGTATCCTAAAGAATTCAAAAGGATGGAAAAGACACACATGTACAAAAATGTTTGTAGCAGCTCTTTTTGTGGTGGCAAAGAATTGGAAAATGAATAGATACCCATTAGTTGGGAAATGGCTGAATAAAAAACGGCATGTCAAAATAATGGAATATTGTTGTTCTATAAAAAATGATTAACAAATTGATTTTAGAAAAATCTGGAAAGATTTGCATGAAGTGATGCTGAGAGAAACAAGCAATACATTGTATACAGTAATAGCAAGATTTTTTGATGATCATCTATGACAGATTTGGTTCTTCTCAGGGGTTCTGGGTTCCAAGGCAATCCCAATAAACTTTGGATGAAAAATACCATTCGCATCCAGAGAGAGAACAATATAAATCTGAAAATAATCAATACATGCATGCTGTGTTCACTTTTTTCTTTTTTTTTTGTTTTGTTTTTTTCTCTCATGGTTTTTCCCTTTTGTTCTGATTTTTCTCACATCATGATTCATAAGGAAAAAATGTAAAAGTATAAGGTATAAAAAAGTATTAAAGTATAAAGTGTAAAAAAAAGAATGTACATACATAACTAAAATATTTTTTACGTGTAACAGGACGATATTTTTTTTAAAGTTTAAGAAAAAACTAAAGAAAAAAGAAGAAGAAGAAAATGTTGGTCATAGTTCTCTCTGACCAAAGACTTTCTTTTTTAAAAAATTATTTTATTTTTAATTTATGGAATAAATCATTTTATAACAGTGTATTTTTTTTTTAAAAAAAGATGGTTATATACAAAACTGCAAATCTATATATAATTTGCTATTCCTTTTCAATATATAATAAAATCATCATGCTAATTTCTTTTCCCCTCCCTTTTTTTTCTTCCCTCTCTACTCTATGAAATCATGTAGGTAAAAAAGTCCTTTGCAAATTCACTTTCTCTAAACGTTATGCTTTAACAACAAAACAACAAACAACGAAATAGGCTTAGAACTTTAAGAGATATCACAGGTCACCATAATAATAGATAGAAATGAGGACCAATAAACTATACTAGGTTGCATTTTGACTTTAAAAAACCAAGAAGAATTTATTAGTGTATTTTTGTAAAATACACTATTCTATTGAGAAGATGCTATTCTTATAGAAGATGTCCTAATGTTGTTTTATTTATTTTATTAAATATTTCCTGATTACATTTTAATCTAGTTTAGGCTGCACTCCAGAGTGTTGCTGACCTCAGCGAGATACCTCTGATCCAGATTAACCCCCTTAATTTATAGATGAGGAAACCGAAGCACACAGAGATCCAATCTTGCCTTTTCAGTGGCAGAACTGGGGTTCTCAAACCTAGTTTCTGTGGTAACATGGTACCTCTCCAAAAGCAATTAAATTGAAAGCTTCTTGAGGGCAAAAACTGTCCTTTGCCTTTATTTGAATCCCTAGTACAGTATCTGGTATATAGTAGACACTTAATAAATGCTTCTAACAGATTGAATAACTAAAAACTTTGTAAACTCTGGTTTTCTATGGGGTTCCATTCTCACTGCTAAGTTCTCTCAGGCCTCCCAACAACTTTGTCTGTACTTCAGTGTAAAAGTCAATCATGATCCTCTAAATCTCCAGTGCCCCCCAACCCATTTTAATTGTTTTCTCCCAGAGATTTTTTTCAGTTGGAGGAAGTGTCCCTTATTTCATCTTTCCTTCAGAAAATTAAAAAAAGATAATTATTTTTAAACTCTGAGTCTCTATTTCATTTTCTCTTTGGCAGGGTGATTTATGCCCTATTATATTTCATCATGCAGCCAGAGCAGTTTTTATTATGTCATCAATTATACATGGATTTAACATATATGTTCATGAGCTTTTCCAACTGAGAAAGCTGTTGCTTGCATTCTGGACAACCGTTTTCTCAGGCTACAGGATATGGTATATGAGATACACACCTATTTCTTTGCTAGACTGGTGAACATTATGGGTTTCCTGTTGAGAGTTCCAATCGGCCAGCAAACTCAGCTGCACATAGCTAAATTTGCCCTTAAGAGGAAAAAAAAAGCAAAATAAAACAAAACAATTGGCTTATGTAAGTTTTGGCATGCTGAGGAAACTGAATGATCCCAGTTTGACTCAAATGGCAGAGTCTGTGATTTTACAGCTGAGAACACAAACCACACTGGACTATCCTGATGGCCGTGCTCAGGGTGAAATGAAGAAAATAGAATTCACTAGAAGATCTAATGAGATTGAAGATGCTGAGGGTGAGACTGTCAGACTCTGAAATCCTTGAATGCCTCAGAATGGTATCTTGGCTCTGGAAATAAAAGGTTTTGGCTTACACCAGGATAGTTCCCTTCATTCCCCAGTTCCAGCCCAGCTCCACAAATACCTCAGAGTTAAAAAGATATCAATATTCTCTGCCAGTCCATTTTTTCTTCTTTCAATTTTCTTTCATTTTCCAGTCTGCCTCCTCTCCCTTTCATCGCTTCCTCACTCCTATTGAGAAAGCAAAATAAAATAAAATAAAACCTATGTTATAAGTAAAACATATACCCAAAATGAATATGTCCCAAAATATATAGGGTTCAATCTGCACTCTGAGTTCCTCACCCCTCTACCAGACACTGGCAGGCAGTATGTTTTATCATCACTTCCTCTGGAATTATGGTTAATTGCTACATGGATCAGAGTTTCTAAGTTTTTCCAAGTTGTTTGTCTTTTTAATATTGTATAAACCATTCTCTTGAGTGTGCTCATTTCACTTTGCATCAATTCATATGCCTTGCCAGATTTTTCTGAAATCAGTCCTTTTATTTCTTACAGCACAATAGATTTTAATCATACATATATATCATAACTTATTCAGCATTCTTCAATAGATAAGTACCCTTTCAACTTTGCCATCACAAAGCAAGCTGCTTTAAATACTTTTGTACCTTCCAGTGTATTCTTAATGAGGAAAGGGGAGGAGTGGGTTACTTTGGGAAAGCAAAAAGCTATACATCATTTGTTTTCAGTGAGACAATAATGTACTTTTCTGAAAGATAGAATCTCTTTCCTACAGGGAAAGAAAAAGGCTTTTTCTGAGACCTTCTGTCACCTTTTAGGGATGCTGTGACATCCCAAGATGAGTCTGTCTTGGCAAATGTCAGTGTATATTGAGTCTGTTACAAGTAATGATGTAATGTGGTTTGGAATGGATGGCTTTGGAACTCCTTTCTAATGCAAAGTCTGTGATTCTAGAAGGCTATTTCTGGAAATGTCCCATTCTAGGACATTTGAACCCTAAATCAGGGTTGCTAAACTTCAGTTTGTACATGAATGATCCCTATTCTGGGCTATGTCGTTGCTCCCTGTTGACAACACGTGTACCCTGTTGTTTTTACAATATTATTGTCAGAATAAGACCCCAGAATAGGGGTCTTTCAGAAACAAGCTAAAACTTGGCAGTCCTAGAATGTGCATTCCTAGAAATACTATTGGTCTTCTAGAATCACAGAATCTGAGTTAGAAAGGAGCTGGGAGGCCATCAATTCCAAACCACATTACATCATTGCCTGTGACAGATTCAATAAGAACATTGCCGTAAGGTGCCTTCTCAAATCGTCTCTCTCTAAGCTAGCCAGTGACAGGGATCTGGGAACCCTTTAAGGAGCTGAAAGATCCTGGAGTTTTAATGGCTCTCTATTACCTTTAGAAGATTCCTTCAGGGGAAGGATGATTTAATTTTGGTCTTTATATAGGGCTTGGAATATAAAAGGTACTTCATGAATAAATGAGTTATGGGGAGAAGTATGGGGAACACTTTCTAGAGCCACTAATGAAAGAATCTAGAAAGATGTCACTAGGTACAAGAAATAAAGTATGTCCTCATCATCTGATAATGACTCAGACTTGAAAAAAATATAGTCATTTCTCTATTTCTACTTTAAAAAAAAATAATAATAGTAGCCTTGGATTTTTCAAAATATAAGAAAAGGTAGCTTTCAATATTCACCCCTAAAAAACCTTGTGTCCCAGGTTTTTTTTCCCCTTCCTCTCCTTCCCTTCCTACCACCACACCCTGAGACGTAAGTAATCTAATATAGGTTAAACAAATGCACTTCTAAATTTCCACATTTGTCATGCTGCATGAGAAAAATCAGATCAAAATGGGAAAAAAATCATGAAAAAGGAAAAAAACAAGCAAACAAACAATACTAACAACAACAAAAGTGAAAATACTATACTTTGATCCACATTCAGTCTCCATAGTTCTCTTTCTGGATGTGAATGGTTCTTCCCATCACAAGTCTATTGAAATTGTCTTGAATCATCTCAGTGTTGAAAAGAGCCAAGTCACCATAGCTGATCATCACGTGATATTTTTGTTGCTATGTTCAGTGTTCTCTTGGCTCTGCTCACTTCACTTAGCATCAGTTCACTTAAGTCTTGGCAGATTTTTCTGAAATAATCTTCTCATCATTTTTTTCTTTTATTTATTTATTTGCTGAGGCAATTGGGGTTAAGTGATTTGTCCAGGATCACCCAGCTAGGAAGTGTTAAGTGTCTGAGGCCAGATTTGAACTCGGGTCCTCCTGACTTCAGGGTTGGTGCTCTATCCACTGTATCCCCTAGCTGCCCCACTCATTTCTTTTAGAGTAATAATACTCCATTAATTCAAATACTATAACTTATTCAGCCATTTCCCACTTCATGGACATTCACTCAGTTTCTAGTTCCTTGCCACTCCACAAAGGGCATCTATAAATATTTTTGTACATATGGGTTTTATTCCCTTTTTGTAAATCTCTTTGGAATTCAGAAACAGTAGAGATACTGTTAGATCAAAGGAAATGCACAGTTTGATAGCCCTTTGGGAATAGTTTCATTGCTCCCCAGAATGGATGGATCCAATTTACAAATCCACCAACAATGTATTACTATCCCAGTTTTCTTACATCCCCTATTTCTACTTAAGGGATGTGTATCAGGGAGTAAAAATTAATGGTCTTTCTTTGTACTTTTCATTCAATAGAGAAAATAATAATCCTATACTATTTTTTTATATTACCCCTCTTCAATCAAGAAACCTGGGAAAGCTAGAAATCCCAGCACCTCAGTGGAGGCTCAGGTCAATCACAGATACCCTAAACAATCATCTAGCCTTCAGATTCTAGGGAGAACAGAGATATATGTAATTGGCTAGTGTTTTTTAAGTTAATCCTTTGAAGTAAATTTTTTTTTTTTAATCTACTGGATTGGGAGATGGGAGTTTATATCTCAGAGAACAAGGCATATTTTCCTACTTTATGTTCATTAGTTTCTACACGCATTTTAGATTTTCTTTTCATGTACATTGAAATAGGGTAGGATTACAAATAAGTCAATGCCTTTCTAGAATTTGAGATGGCTGAGATAATATCATGAGGTGAGTTGGCTATGTAAATATTCAACTTAAAAAGACATCTTACTTAAAAATAATCACTGTTGAGAGGCAGCATGATATACAGCTGGCCTCTGATTTAGGGTTCAAATTCTATCTTTGACTTTGGGCAAGTCACTTAAACCTCTCAATGTGTCAGTCAATTCTCTAAAACTGTAAGTTGTAAATAAAGTACATTGATCTACATTGGTAGAAGGAATTTTCTTACTAGAAGTTTCCTATACCAATGAAATCACAGGTTTAGTTTTTAAAAATTCTGGTTTTGGTTCATGTTGACACATTCCAGTAAGAGAAGACCACTTCTTTCTTGGAAAGGGGAGACCAAAAAAGGGAATAAATTATCCATATCATGTATCTGAATGGTATATGCCAGAGACAGTGCAAGTCCATTTCCCAGGCAACTGAACTAAAAAACAAGAAAAATATTTTAATAGTTCATACATCAAGTAAACATGTACAAGATCCACTCAATTAAATCAGTAGCATCATGGTGACCTAACTAGCATGCTGCCTTCATCTTCAAGGCTCTTTATGACTGTTCATGAATTGAAAAAAGATCAGAGATTGGCGGGATGTCGGAGACTTGTGATTTTGAAAAGAATGGATGGGACACAGATCAAAGAACTAACTCCCTGCTTTGTTAATGTAACTCTTTGATGTCTAAAATAAGCACAAAATGCTGATCCTGTTTAGATTTCCACTGGTGTCCTATGATTTTTTGTGAAGGCTCAATACGTGGCTGTAAAGAATGGAAGGTCCTTCCCCAGATTTCTCTAGTTACAATCTAGAACCAGAACATTATAGTTGGTCTGGGGCTCTAGGGATTACCTTGATTAGAAGAAACTTTCAGACTTCAATTTGGAGTCCTGAAGTACTCCAGTTTTAGGTCTATTCACCTGGGGTGAGAATAGAACCTCTAGGAGGTTATAGACCAAAGCTTCAGTTTGAATTTGTACTTCAAGGACAGGGAAACTTTTATATCTCATTATTTCATCATGTACAGGCAGGAAGATTAGATTCAATGAACTTAGATTAATTTTTTTTTAACTTAGTTGCTACAATGATTTGTCTAGAAAGCTATTTCCTGGACCAAATAATTAGGGAAATTCCAGGGTTGGACTCAAGAGTGAATTGAAGCATAATGGTTTTATATTTACATGATGATTCAGGAAACTACTCCAAAGGGGTTAACCCTGACCCTCAGAATTCTGAACCTTTTCTGCATCATAAATCCCATAAACCATCAGGAAAATTTATGGATTTCTGCTCAGAATTGGATTACAATAGTATTCAATTATATTGAAATAGACTTAATGAGATTAAGGATACTAGGTTAAGAATTCCTATTGCAGAGAAAGCCAAGAGAACACAGATTATGATTTGTTGCTAAGGGAAAGTGGAATATGTATCACTGATCTTTTCAGTCTTTTTCTAGCCAGCCCAGCCCTTATAATTTGCAAAGAATAGAAGAGCAAGAACTGGGGAGATTAAAAGTAGATTTTATTGCCACAATTTATCACAGTTCTTTTCCATTTAAAGATTAGAACCATAAGGATCTTTGCCTTACCCTGGAGATATGATAAAGACCTAAGATATTTCTAACTCTAAATCAAAAGAAAGTCATACTTCAGAAGAGGCAGGAGAGGAGTGAGAATATTCACAGAAAAGTTCCAATAACAGTTATGACTGACAGAGTGCCAGGCCTGAAGTCAGAAAGATTCATGTCTGTGAGTGGAATCCAGCTTCAGATACTTATAAATTGTGTGACCCTAGGCAAATTACTCAATCCTGCTTGCCTCAGTTCCTCATCAGTAAAATGAGCTGGAGAAGGAAATGGCAAACCCCTCCAATATTTATGCCAAGAAATACCCAATGGCATAACAAAGAGTCATACAAAACTCAATAACGACAGTCTTTACCAGGAAATCCACAAGTGGGGCCATGAAAATTGGAACGACTGAACAGTTGTTCATTTCATATATGTGCACATGTTTATGTACATACACACACTTACTGTTTATGTATATAAAGACTTGTATCAACCTAGTATTTTCATTCTTTTTGTTGTTTACTTGCATTTTATTTTGCTTCTCTTTTTTTCTGATGCAGCATGATAATTGTATAAATATGTAGACATATGTTGGATTTAACATATATTTCTACCATGTCTAACATATATTGGACTACTTGCCATTAGGGGAGAGCATGGGGAAAGAAATTGAAACATAGGATTTTACAAGGACTAATGTTGAAAAATTGTCCACACATATATTTTGAAAAATAAAAAGCTTTAATAAAAGCTTTTAAATAAAAAAAATTGTCCACACATGTTTTGAAAAATAAAAAGCTTTAATTAAAAAAAAAAAAAAGACTACATGTCATTTAACAGAACAGAAGATAAGCTCCCTGAGGGCAGTCATGGACTTACATATAGCAGGTAATTTATAGATCTTTTATTTTGGGTGATTCCCAATTATATTTGTGATTCAGTTGGTCTTTATGAGAGGATTAGGTGTGTATGGCTGTGTATATCTGAAACAAATGGGCAGACCAGAACAGAAGCATGAGGTTTACCAGTAGACCAAATAGTCCCCCCCAAAAGTGATAGAATTCTGAATTTTTTCTTGTGATAGCTGAAGACATTCACTTTTCTCTTCTGTGTTTGTCTTGAAATCTGAGACCCTGTCCCATACATGCCCTGCTAGGCTGACATAGCCAAACAACTTTGATATTTCTTAGAAGTGGAATGAGGTGGCTAAAAGTCCATAAACTCAAACATTTAGAGGTCACTGAATTCAATCTCTCATTTTATAGATGAGAAAACCAAGGTCCAGAGGTTAAGTGCATTGTCCATGGTGCTATAAGAAGCAGAACTGGGTTCACGTTACAGATTCTGTGATTCCAATTCCCATGCCCTATCCACAATTTTATATTGTCTCTCAGAGTGACTCCCTGAACACTTTTTTTCTCATTCTGAACCATTAATAGTATCCAAACAATGGAAGTCAGGGTCTCTCCTACTTAGATTTACATTTATACTTTATGTAAATATACTTAGTATATTTTGAACAAACCAATAAAAAAAATAATAACAGTCTGAGTTTTTGGCAGTCACTTAATAGAGGGTGATGGATTAGGATCGGAGTCAATGATGCAGCCAGGTAGTGTACATGTGGGAACCAGCAACACATCTGTGTCTATTTAGACATCTTAACATTCCCTGTTTCTGACAATATGCAGGCTAAGAGTTTGGGCTTGAAGAAAATTTTCCAAAAACTAAGTGACTGGAGTTGGCAGCCCCATATAATTAAGGAATTCACAGGCCTTAATAGGTCTCTAGACCACCCTGCCTTTGAAAAAATAAGAACACAATATAACAATACAGATATTTTCTCTAATTTCTTGAGGGGTCAAGCCATCAAGACACACTGGGAGATGAGAAACTTCAAGCTTGTATATCAGTACAAAAAAGACTCACCAGAATGTTATACCATCTCTTTCTCCCACACAGATTCCATAGCTTGGAAAAAAGTTCTTAGGATCAGACATTTAGAACCCAAAGGGATCTTAGATGTTCAATCTCACCCAACTCTTCTTTTTGCAGATAATTACTTTTTTCTTTTTGTTTTTCTTCCTCCCTCCATTCCTCTTTCCTTCCCTCCCTCCCCCCTCTCTCTGTTTCTCTCTCTCTCTCTGTTTCTGTCTCTCTTTCTGTTTCTGTCTCTCTCTCTCTCTTTCTGTTTCTCTCTCTCTCTCTCTCTCTCTCTCTCTCTCTCTCTCTCTCCGTTTCTGTCTCTCTCTCTCCGTTTCTGTCACTCTCTCTCTCTTTCTCCGTTTCTGTCACTCTCTCTCTCTCTTTCTCCGTTTCTGTCTCTCTCTCTCTCTTTCTCCGTTTCTGTCTCTCTCTCTCTCTTTCTCCGTTTCTGTCTCTCTCTCTCTCTTTCTCCGTTTCTGTCTCTCTCTCTCTTTCTCCTTTCTCTCTCTCTCTCTTTCTCCGTTTCTCTCTCTCTCTCACTTTCTCCGTTTCTGTCTCTCTCTCACTTTCTCTGTTTCTGTCTCTCTCTCTCTCTTTTTCTGTCTCTCTCTCCTTCTCTCTGTTTCTGTCTCTCTCTCCTTCTCTCTGTTTCTGTCTCTCTCACTTTCTCTGTTTCTGTCTCTCTCTCTTTCTCTGTTTCTGTCTCTCTCTCTCTCACTTTCTCTGTTTCTGTCTCTCTCTTTCTCTGTTTCTGTCTCTCTCTCTCTCTCTTTCTCTGTTTCTGTCTCTCTCTCTCTGTTTCTGTCTCTCTCTCTCTCTGTTTCTGTCTCTCTCTCTCTGTTTCTGTCTCTCTCTTTCTCTCTCTCTCTCTGTTTCTGTCTCTCTCTCTTTCTCTGTTTCTCTCTCTCTCTCTCTCTCTCTCTCTCTCTCTCTCTCTCTCTCTCTCTCTCTCTCTCTATCTCATTTTTTATATTGCCAACTCTCTCCTCCATTCAAACCCCAAACTTCCTACAAGTCCTAGGTTTACTCTTAATACCCACACACTTACACAGCCATACATGATATACTCAGTATACAATAAACCACAATCATTTCAAGGGACATCAGCAATGCTACCAACAAAATTTGCTGAGAGAAGATATTTGTAAAACACTAAGCCTCTTTCCAAAGATTTTCTTCTTCAGGGGCCTCCTATTTGGAATCTGTCTTCCCCAGAACTTACTCAGTTCTGGGATCCCCAGTTAATACAGGCAAAAATCAGAGGCAATGAGAATTCCCCATTTAATAAGGTCAGTGGGGGGCTCATTCAGCTGGCTCCCAGGAATCTGGAACCCCAACTTATGGCCAACGGTTCTTATTCCCCCCATCCTACCTGAACTTCTCAACTGGATTTCTACCTCAGCTTTGACACACACACACACACACACACACAGGTTAAGTCTAACTTTTTCTCATTATCATAAAACCAAATCCTATGCATCCCTCTGCTACACCCTCATTCCTCAAAGAGCAGTTAAACCAACAAGAGTGAGAGAAAGGAAGAGAGAGATGTATCACCCCAGACTACATCTATATTTATGCAGAAGAGCGAACAAATAAATTAGTGATTTCTTTTGTGATAAAGAAAATACTCTCTGGATCCGGCTGATCCAGATGAAGTCATCTGGCCCTAACACAGTGCAGATGTGGAGCTCTGTGGAGAGCCCAAGTCTTTCTTGAAATTCCCCCGACGCCCCGATGACAGTGATCTGCCTGCATATTGTTGTTGGCATTGCTAACAGCATCAGCAGACTCGATTCGGCTTCATATTTTAAACTCAGCCTACAGGCCTAATTCATTAAAAAAAAAGAAGATTTATGGACATTGCAATGCTTTGCTTTAAATCTAATTTCTAGTAGAGCTTGAGGCTGTACTTCAGACAGAAGAAGGGGGAGTAGGGAAGAGCCTTCTAACCACCAAGGGTAGGATTGGGGTACTCGCCAATGGAAAACATCCCCCTACCTAAAAAAGTCTGGGGACTGTGGGAAAGCAGAAAGGGGCTAGAGTCACCTGGTGCTCCAGGTTCCCAGGGCTGGAGAGGGCAAACTGATACAGTCAGCATACTGATGTAAACGCTGGCCACGTTAACATCACCTTCAGTGGGCATTAGCAGTTGCTAAACCCTGGGGCGACAGAGAGCTCTGAGACTACCCCCTGACCTCCAGGGTTTCATAACCTAGCTTTGGGAAACAGATGGGGCAGGACTGTGGAGTTATAAGACTCGTTCTGCTTTCATTCACGGAATCCCTTTCATTGTTTGATGTTCTTGTGGACGTCCCTGCATCAGTGAACAGAAGCTAAATATTGGGAATGTCAGACGCAGAGTGTCGGGAGGTGAACAGGGACATGCCTGAAAAACCCAACCTACTCCAGAGATAACTGTCAAAGGGATGGTTTCCAAGTAACATCTTACGAATCACGGTATACCTTTTCACCTAACAAACAGGGCAAGTCATCGAAAGTCTCCACCATTTTAATGGTGTAATAATGCAGCTGTTATTTGCATATCACTTTCTATACATTACCTCACTTGAGCCTTGCGATGATCCTATGAGGATATTACTTTCCCCATTTTCCAGATAAGGAGGCTTCAGAGAGATTGAATGGCTTACCCACTGCCTTACAGCTAAGAAGTGTGAGAAGTGGGATTTGAATTCAGATATTCTGGACCTCTAGGCTAATACTCTATTTGCAATATATCACATTATCTGTTTTTTAAGGAATCATTCCATTCCAGTTCAGACAATTCTTTCTTCATAGCATCAGGAACTTGAAGGAAGTATTGGACTAAATGGAGGAAGGGATGGGGAATGACAAATACAAGAGCATAGGCCAATCAAGTCACCTCCTATTAAACTGCATTATACCTTAGTATATAAAGTACTCACTGTTGGAAAAAAATGGCGAAGGGCCCTTTCTGATCTTGCCTTTTAGGCCAGTCCCTTTTCTCAGGTTGCCTTCAGTAGATTAAGTTCACCTTTGGTTCTGGTTATAAGGGCAATAGAATACAGGTGTTGAGTTAGGAGAATAACCTTACCTCTCTGTTTCTTAGCTTACCAAGGAGAATAAAAGGGAATATGCTGTTCCATTCCACATGCGGAAGAAAAGCCAATGGCTCCTGGGGGAAGAAGAAAGGGCGGTGTACATTTATGCAGAGAACTGGAGTCAGAGGGAACATTTCATTAATATTAGCGATAGTACAGCCAAGGACATTATGATATTAATATAACTATAGGGAGAGGGGATTTAGGAAGAGGTGACCCCTAAATTTCTTCAGCAGTGTTCCCATAAGAATCCAGTTTCTCTTCTTCCCTTCCTCCTTTTTCTCCTTCCCACCCCCTCTTCCTTTTTCCTTCCTTCTCAATTAAAATTACACTTAACTATCTAATCTGCCAATGTAGTACTCAGTTTTATTACTACCTCTGGGATGTTCAAATGAAAAAGACCAAGTGTTAATTACTACCCAGAAAAATATGTAAGCAATGTATTTCATACAATTGTATTCTCTCCTGGAACACCTTCAGGCTCAAGTTTTCTTTGCTTATCTGGGCTCCTTCCCCAGAATTATGTGTAACTGTCTCCTACAAATCTTAACTCCAGTGACACAGATCACACTTACTTTCTTCCCAGAAATGGCCGATTCTTCTGGAGTCCAATAGTATACATCATTATTACTTTGGATTATTAGTGCCTTCCCTTGAAAGTTGCCTTCCACCCAGTCTATATACTTCTCACCCGTGGCTCCAAGAAGTAGAATATGCAGCAGTGGAGCACTTAGAGCTTGGTCAGATTCAAAGATATCAACATCAGCTACTGCTCAGCTTCTCAAATTGTAGTTTACGCCCCATGTTGGGTAGCTGAATATGGGTGTCGTGAAATTGTGATTTATTATTAGTAAATGTTTGATTCTTATACCTATGTTATGTACCTATATATACTCAAGGTCCCATAAAAATTTGGGGGATAAAAAAAAGGATCACCAACAAGCGGGCTGGTTTCAGAAAAGCCTGGAACAATTTACAAGAACTGATACTAAGTGAAGTGAGCAGAACCAAGAGAACAATACACCCAGCAACAACTAGTTTATGTGATGATCAACTGTGATGGACGTGGCTCTTTTCAACAATGAGGTGATTCAGACCAGTTCCAATAGACTTGTGATGGAGAGAGCCATCTGCATCCAGAGAGAGAACTATGGAGATTGAATGTGGATCAGAGCATAGTATTTTCACCTTTTGTTGTTGTTTGCTTGCTTTTTTTTTCTTTCTCCTATGTTTTTCCCCTTTTGATTTGATTTTTCTTGCATAGCATGATGAATATGGAAATATATTCAGAACAATTACACATGTGTAATCTGTATCAGATTGCTTGTTGTGTAGAGGAAGTGGGAAAAGGAGGGAGAAAAATTTGGAACACAAAGTTTTGCAAAGGTAGGTGTTGAAAACTATCTTTGCATGTATTTGGAAAAATAAGAATGCAATTTTATAATAAGAACAGAAAAGTTAAGAAACCCTGACCTGTTGCATCCTGCCTATCGCAGATCATGCTGACTTTTTTTCTGGCACAGACTTCTATGACTCTGGAAGAGAGCAGCCAAGAACTTTGTACAACGCTGCCTCACTTTAATCCACTTCATGAACAAGTCAATATGATGTAACTGGTTTTCTTCAAAAGCAAATAAAAAACAAACCTCGTTATTAGCATATTGTGTCCCCACCTTAGAATGGGAGCTTCTTGAGAGCAGGAATGATTTCTTGACTTTTGTTATTTCCATCATTTTGCTAGTGACTGGTAAAGAGTTTAATTTCTTCAGCATAATTTAATAAAATTAAATTATTAATTTAATTTAATTTAATAAAGTCAGGGCAGCTGGATGGTGCAGTGGATAGAGCACTGACCCTAAAGTCAGGAAGACCTGACTTCAAATCCAGCCTCAACACTCACTAGATATGTGACCCTGGGTAAGTCACTTAACCATGATTGCCTTGCCAAAAAAAAAAAAAAAAAGAATTTAATAAATTCCTGTTGACTTATATTTACATGCCATTTTAGGGTTTCATCTGAGCCTCACAGTAATCCACAGGGATAGGTGCTAATATATCCATTTTATAGATGAAGAACATGGAACTCACAGCAATTAAATGACTTTTCCAGAACTCGCATGGTAAGCATGGGAAGTAGGATTTTAACCCAAGTCATACTGACTCCAAGCCCAGTACAATCCATTATTCCATACTGTATCCAATCCAATTTAATAAACATTTATTGTATGAATTTTGTACAAGTCACTGGGGATGCAAAACCAGGAAAAAACAGTCCTTAACCTTAAAGAGCTTTTAATGTTCTCCATGAGGAAAGAACCCAATAAAAAGATAAGTATTCACATAATAGATTGAGGGTAAAAAGGTAAAAGCATTGACAGCTGAAGGCAGAGGTTAAAAAGGAGCTCTTTGCTTCAGCTATTACAGACTTAATCACTGAATGGGTGCTGCCTCAGCCAAACTGGGACCTGTTGAAGACCTTAGCTTAAAAATTATTGAGGATCTCTCCAAAGCATTTTTGTTTATCTGCATTATATTCATAGACATTTACCATATTGGAAATAAAAACTATATTTGAATTTGTGGACCTTCTAAAAGGGTTTCAGAGATCCTCAGGATTCTCTAGACCACACTTTGAGAACCACTGGCTTAAGGTCTCCCTTGCATCCAGGGCCATTTCCCATTGTTCTGCTCTTCCTCTGGCCACAGGACCCAGATGGGGTCTCCCCAGATGAGGGGGAAGTGAAGCAGGTGACTTTGCCCAGCCCTCCCTCACTTAAATCCAATCCACTTGCATGTCATGGCATCCCCTCCCTGACATCATGGTCCAGTTTGAGAATGAAGGACAAACAACAATAGGGGAGATTTCACCTATAAGCTTCCAATAAACTGAACATTAAAGGAAATCACGGACTCCAAGGCACAGATTGGAGAGGGAGTGCATTCTAGGCTTGGAGTAAGGGAGTGGGGACAACATCTGCAAAAGTGCAAAGCTGGAAGAGCAATGTCCAGTTTGTGGGACAGCTAATAATCCAGTTTGACTGCAATGTGGAGTGTGTGAAGATGCCCTAACCAATCTCTTCATTCAGGATTCAAGATCTTCCTCCACATTCCCACCAGGATCATATTTTCTTGCCTTCTAAAAGATCTGTACTTAGCAGTTACTCAAAAACATATTTTTGAATAGAAATGTTTGTTGAATTTGTCAACAGCATAAATGGGAATTCTCTGCATGTAGAGATCTCAAGTCCCACTCCCAGAAGTATCCTTTGTTGCTGTTGTTCAGTCGTATGCAGTTTTTTGTGACCCCGTATAGGGTTTTCTTGGCAAAGATGCTGGAGGGGTTTGCCATTTCTTTCTCTGTTGGATTATGGCAAATAATTAAGTGGCCAAAGTAACAAAGTAAATGTTGGAGGTTGAAGAAGATTCAGGTCTTCCTGACTCCAGGTCTAGTACTCTATCCACTGAGCCACCTAGAAATAGTCTTAGTTGAATCTGAAATGGAAATTTCCTCACTGTCCTTGGTGTCCAGAGAACTGCTTAAATGTCTATATTCCCACTGTCTGTGAGGAAATAGTACATATCCAAACATATTGGTCAATGTTAGCATTAATATTCACACTAATGCAGTGGTTTCTACCCAAGCAGCCCAATTCATTTCCCTTTCACTTCTTGATCCTGCTCAATGACGTCTGCCAAGGAGTGGTGCTGTGTTCACCAGTCTCTTTCCAGTGCTCACAAAGTTCAAATGGTTGGATCAAGGCTATTTAGGAAATAAAAATTTTGGGTGTCTTTGAATTGCAACAATGGTCCACTGGGGAGATAATGAATGGACACCAATCATGTATAACATCACAAAGACGCAGAATATCAGAGATACCTATAGCTAAAAGTTCAAGAAAGATTAACGCGCATTTGAATGACCATTGGTAAATGATAAAAATTGAACCATTTTGTATGTCAATTCTGGGAGATTTTATCAGTGACTTTTACTCTAAAGGCAGATTGAAAGGGAAAAAAGCCCCCTCCCCAAAATATTTAAATGTCACTGAGTTTCCTCTGGCATTGAGTGTTGTTTGGGGTTTGCTTTTTGGGGTTTGGGGTTTCCTTTTCTTACCTATCACAGGTGTGTGGGTGTGTTTTCACACACAAGAACACAAGTGGATTTATAATCTAAGTAGGAGGCCTGGAATATCACAGCATGTTCTCTCCGAGGTACAATATGGATTTGTTATTTCTTTGTGGTTTCAATAGACATTACTAAAGCAACTCTTAGAAACTAGTACAATGCAAGGAGGGGAAAAAAAGTAAGATTAATTCATTTCAGCTCTAAAACTCAACATTTTACCTAGAATTTCACAGAAACACATAGTGAAAAACAAACAAAAATCCAACAAATTAATCTAAAATTAAATACATGTTTATTTTAACTGACTAATTCTAGATGGATGTCACTATTTCCTAAAATCATGTCTCATTTATTTACAAGAAACTGCCAGAGCCTCTTGAACTCTCCTCTCACTCTTCCAATTTCAAACTTTTGGCATTTATCTTCTCAGTTGGAAATGCTTATTCTTCTGGCCCACATTAAGTCTTATCTTTGACAAAATTAGGCTCCTTTCTTGACCAAAGGAAGATAATAAATGCCCTTGAATTAGTAGAAAAAAATTTTCCCTTTAGTTTCTACTGTTTGAAACTGATCCCCTGCTGAGATAAATAAAAGTCACTGATGGAATCAATTAGGATGGAAGTTAAACAGTCCTTAGTGACTTTATTCCTAAAATAATGCTTATGATAAAGTTTTAGTGATTTCCCATTACTCTAAGATAAAATGTAAATGAATTTATTTGGCATTTGAAACCAAATACCAGCAAAACATGCTGGTTCCAACTTATCTTTCCAATTCAGATTTCATATTATTTCCCTGTTATATGCTCAAAAGTGAGGAATTTGCTTTCTCTTCCACTCAATGCAACATGATATGTTATCCCCCATCTCATTTTTTATTTCTTCAAATGCCTGAAATGCATTCTCTGCTCACCTCTGCCTAGAATCCTGAGCTTTCAAAGCTCAACTTAATATCCTTTTCCAATACAGGACCGTTCCTGATTTTCCATTATTAGTGTCATCCTTCCCTATCCCCATCACCACTCTGTCAAATTATATGTTGCATTTTCTTATCTGTGGATGCTTAGTTTATTCCTCAGTAATGTGTAAGTGCCTTGAAGGAAGAGTCAGTTTTCCATTTTGTCTTTGCATCCCCAAAAGTCAACACCACCTTGCAAATAAGAGGGACTTAGCAAATGCTACTTAAAGAATGAATAACAAAATTAAAATTAAAACAGAATGAATGAATGATTCAAATCTAAATCTTAATAGGGGGCAGTAAGTGAACTCTAATATTCCTTAAACCCTTTATTGGTTTCTTTTTCTTCTTAGAAAAGATAAAAAGGATGTATGAATAAGACCAGATGTAGCCCCATATGTACAATACAGATGACCTGCCTGCAAACTATAATATGTGGGCTCCCAAATGCTCTTTTTTCTCATCTGCAGCACCAGGGAGTTATACAGATGACCTCTAACGTCACTTGTAGTGTTAATATTAAGATTCTATAAGACAATGAATTCTAAGGATCATTAGTTGCTGTTTAGTCATATTTGATTCTTTGTAATTCCTTTTGGGAGGTTTTCTTCAGAGATACTGGAGTGGTTTGCTATTTCCTTTTCCAGCTCATTTTACAGAAGAAAAAACTGAGGCAAAAAGGGTTAAATGATTTGAGGAGAGTCACACAGCTCTTAAGGCTCTGAGGCAAGATCTGAATTCAGGAAGATGAGTCTTCTTGACTCCAAGCCTGGTGCTCTATATACTATGGTACCACCTAGCCGCTCAGAATCATGAGGACCTGGATTCCGATTCTATATTTTATACTTAAGTGGTTGTGTGACTATTAATAATCATTTGTCTGCTCTGAGTTTTTAGTTTTCTCATGTGTAAAATGGGGAGAACACTAATTTTTAATACCTACTCATCCATCAAGATTGTAATCATTGGTACAATCAGCTTGAGAGTCAATTTTTAGCCTTCATCGTGAGCATTTGTTCCTCAGAAGTCAGCAAATGCTATAGGTTGGACCTTGATTCACTGCTTTATTGGCTATCTGGTCTTCAGAAAGAACTGGAGAAAAATTTAACATTGCAAAGTAAGCTTAAAACATATCCTATATATGTCTGTGTATATATATATGCAAATATATAAATATATGTGTATATGCATAAATACATAGTCACATATATGTATGTAGTATAAATATGTATACATACATATATATATGTGTGTATACAAGCATACATATATATGCATATGAATAAGCTGGTTGTTAAACACTTATCAGCACTTCTGTGGTTCTGATATATTATGGGTTAACAGATGCTTAAATAAAATTATCTATGTTAAGTGCTTTGCAAATCTTCAAACAATGTAAAAATATCAGTCATTATGATGAAGAATTAGTGGCTATTCTGTGACCCTTCTTAGTCTTCCTTTCCTTCCCTACTATAGCTTGGACATAGTGGATTTTCAGTCACAAAAGAACTTATCTTTCTACCATGTCACCTTCTGAGAAGATGAATGCATTACTGACTAAATTAGGATGTTCTCCAGATCTCAAGAAACTAGGGTATTTCTAAAATCTCAAAGAGACTTCAAAATCACTAACATAAAATAAACTGTGACCTAATTAATTGTGACCAATTCCAGGAAATGTGGTCATAAAAAGGTGGTAGTCTGCATGGCATTTAGAAAAAGGACAGCCAAAAAATGAAATAAGCATCTGGCTGAGATTCCAGAATTGCCCAGGGGAGATGATACCCTGGCCAACTGTCACAAGGGTTCTGATTCAGTCAACTGGCAGAATGCAGCCATCGTAGCTGGATTATACTTTCCTTCAAGACAATCCAGCACTACAAAATGTAAGAGCTTAGGACCACATAGTCCTACATTTTACAGAAATTGAGGTCCAGAGAGGAAAACCGAGTTGCCAAGATGACAAAATGGCCAAGATAGGTCTTGATTGTGGGTCTACTGATTTCTAACCCAGGACATTTCAAAAACACTACAATAATGTAGGATGGTTTCTCTCAAGTTTGATTGTATTACTTGATTATTGTGTACACTTTTGTATGGACTATAACATATGGCTTAGTTCTGTATCTCTAGATCTAGGTTGAAAACCTACCTCACACATATATGAATTGTGTGACTATGGACCAGTGTCTTAACTTGTCTAAGGCTCAGTTTACTCATCTGTAACAAAGACAACAGCTCTGGTCTTTTAGGGCTATTGTGAGGATCAAATGAGCCCAAATGGGCTGCTCCCAATTGACTCCTTATTACATTTTATCTGGGCTTAATTTTTTTGCAGTCCAAATGCTGATATCTTGAATTTTCCTCCCTTCATTCACCCTAAATCCATGATATACACAAATGATGCCTTGGGGCATTTGAAGGAAACTTAATTTTAAACAGCTAAGCCCCTTGATTTAGAAAATTTGCTCAGCCTGAACATTGACTTCCCATCATACAAAGCCAAGTAACTGTTGGAAACAGACTTAAAGGCACTGTTTCCTTCTTTGGAGGAAAGACCTGCTATTCATTTAGGCAATGCACTATAAAGAGGAATTTATACAGTGGGCTGGGATTGCTCCCCAGTTTCCTGGATCAGCAGTGAGCTGCCTAACATAGGCTTAAGCTGGATTTTGACACTTAAGAACCCATCGCCTCATTGAAGGAGGGTTGGTCAATTCAGTAATGCCTGAGTTGCTTAGGTTTTATTTTTCAAAGTCAATAAACATGTAAGGAAGAGAAAGGAATCAATATGGCAATGGTCAAACATTTCTTGAATGTTAATGATGGCACAAACAATCAGTCAACAACCTTTATTTATTAAAGACTTACTTTGTTCTGGAGGTATGCTAAATGTCAGGGGTGCAAAGAAAGACAAAAAATAGTTCTTATTCTCAAGGAACTCATATTCTAAAGATGGAAATAATGTTTATATAGGTAGATCCAAGATGTATAACAATAACAATAATAATTTTTACTGTTGTTCAATTGATTGAGTCACAGCTGATTCTTTTGGAACTGTTTTGGGAATTTCTTTTCTCTCTTCTTTGGATTTTATTTTTTTTAATAATAGTTTCCCTCTAGTTACATGTAAAGACAATTTTTAACATTTATTTTAGGAGATTATCTCCCTCCCTCACCTTCCCCTTTCCTAAGATGGTAAACAGTTTCATAGTGGTTATATATGTGCAATCATATGAAATATATATATGTATATATACTAGCCATGTTGTAAAAGGAGAAATAGAGAAATTTAAGAGAAAGAGAAATAACCATGAAGAAAAATAAAATGAAAAATCGTATGCTTCAAGCAACATTTGGATTCCATTAGTTCTTTTTTTGGATGTGGATAGTATTTTTCATCATAATTATTTTGGATTTTCTTGGCAAAGATAGTGGAATGGCTTGCCTTTACCTTCTCCAGCTCATTTCACAGGTAAGGAAACTGAGACAAATGGGGCTAAGTGACTTGCCTAGTTTCATATAGTTAGTAAGTATCTGAAGGTAGATTTGAACTCAGGAAGATGAGTCTTCCTAACTCCAGGCCCAGTGCTCTATGTACTATGGTATCACCTACCTGGCCTACTAGGTAATACAAGATAGGTAAAACCAACACTAACAATAATAACAGCTAACATTTATATAGAGCTCACTATGTGCCAGACATTGTGCTAAACACTTTATTATTATTATATTTTATATTATGTTATAATATAATGTTACATTATAATATATTGATTACATATAAATATATAATTATATATAACATAATTATATAATTGATTAAATAATAATTATAATGATATAATAAATATATAATTGTATATTTTATAGTTATATATTTATATAAAAATATGTACATATATCTTGTTTGATTCTCATGACAACCATGGAAAATTGTACATTATTATTATGCCCATTTTATAGATGAAGAAACGGAGGCAAATAGAAGTTAAATGACTTGCCCAGGATCAAATAGCCAGTAAGCCGCTGAAGCTATATTGAAATTCAGGTATTCCTGATACAAGGCTCAGCATTCTTACTCCTACATCACCTTGTTCCCCTTACAGAACAAATGGGAGGTAATCTGAGAAGGGAGGGTATTAGAAGCTGAGGTTACTGGAAGAGCAACTCTGCCTCACTTAAATCCAAGTCACAGGCAAGTCAAGGCATCACCCTGTGGTGTCACTGATCCACTTCTAAAACAAAAGACGAAACAAGACTGAAAGAAATCTCCTGTTGGAGGAAGGATTTAAGCTAAGTCTTGAAGGGAGCCAGGAGAAGAAGTGAAAGCAAATCAGCATAAAAAGACATAAGAATTCTGAACAATGAAATAACCAACCTTGACTCTAAGCTGGGGTTTCTTAAACCCTTTCCACTTGAGATTCCTTTTTGCCTGAGAAATTTTTATATGACCTTGGGTATATAGGCATGCAAAATAGGTGTAAAAATCAAACATTTGCTGAAAATCACAATTTCACAACCCCAACATTCAGTTAACAAGACCTATATGGAGTCAAGAATCACAGTTTAAAAGACTAGGTTCTGAATGACTGATGATAAAACATACTTCCCTCCTTTTGGTAGGGAAATGGCAGATTCCAAGGGAGGAAGTGCATTTCAGACACAAAGGATGGGTGGTGAAAGGTTCCTTTCAAGGAATAGCAAATAGGCCGGTGTATAAAGTATAAAAAGACTAGAAATATGGGAAAGGGCTGAGTTATGAAGAAAATTACAAGAGCTTTAGAGGTCATTTCATTCTCCCTCTAAGAATCTTTGTATAGAAACCCCATCAAGAGACTAAACAGCATCCAATTTAAGGCCATCAGTGTTAGGAAATTCATTCCCACTAGAGACCTTTCATCCCATGTTTGGACAACTCCAATTAGGAAGAAGCTCAAATCCGTCTCTCTGTTCCTTGCAGCCTTCTGTCCTGTTTCTGTCCTCTGGGGCCAAGCAAAACAAGTCTAATCTCTTTTTCATGGAATAGTCCTTCTGGTACTTGAAGATAGTTATTAGCCTGTTTACCAAGTTTCTCTTCACAAGACCAAACATCTGCATCTCCTTCAAAAAATCTTTATATGGCATGTTCTTAAAAGAAAAGAAAAGGATTTTTCCATAATTTATTTTGTAATACCCTATTTCTTTATTAATATGGACTTCCTTTTTAACAAGAAAGTATTGTTGTTCAGTTGAGTCCAACTTTTCTTGGTAAAGATATTATAGTAGTTTGCTTTTTCCTTCTCCAGCTCATTTTACAAATGAGCAAACTGAGGCAAACAGGGTTAAGTTCCTTGCTCAGGAAGTGTCTGAGGCTGGATTTGAACTCAGGACTTCCTGATTCTGGGTCTAGTGCTCTATCCACTGTGCTACCCACCTGCCTCTTTGCCAACAATCTATCCCAATTACTGTCATAACTAAGTAAATTGTTTTCATGGCATTGTTTGCTTTATTCTTGATAGATTCATATAATATTACTAGAATTCATTCTCTCTCATGGAGCAATGATATTCCTTTACATTCTTATGTGCTCTTGTTGTTTAGTTGTGTCTGATTCTTTGTGATCCCATTTAGGATTTTTTTGGCAAAGATGCAGGAGTGGTTTGCCATTTCCTTCTGTTTTATCATTTCATTCTTACAGGCATATACAACACTGAATACAGTGTATTCACTCTATAATTTTCTCCCAAGTTTTGTTGTTTTTTTTTTTTTTTTTCTATCACAAAAAGTTCTGCTGTATATATTTTTTGCCTATATGGAAATACTTACTCCATCTTACACCTCTCTTGGGGTATATTCCTAATAGTGGCAGTTAGCTGCTGGGATTGGAGTCAGAAAGAGCTGAATTCTAGCCATGTGATTCTGAGCAAGTCACATTTACAATGTCTCAGTCCCTCCTCATCTGTAGAATGGAAATAATAATTATAGCATCTACTTCCTATGGTCGTTATGAGAATCAAATAAGAGGATATTTGTAAAGTGCTCAGCACAGTACCAGATACATATTAGGCACTATATAAATGTTATCATCATCATTATTATTAGAATTTGCAATATGATGAATACAAGATAAGATGAGTGCTTCTAATTTGCAATTGTGTTATAATTAGCAATTTGGGACATTTTCTCATATGGTTGCTGATATTTTTTGAAAATTGCCCATTCAGATATTTTGCCCACTAATCCATTGGGGAATAGGTTTTGTTTTGGTCTTAATGTTTATTTGCATCATTATGCACTTTGGATGTCAGACTGTTCTTAGAGATTTTTCTACAGAGATTCTCTCCTCTCATTCCCATCAATGACTGTTTTTATTCAAGTGAACAGATTTTTTCATGAAAACCTTTTTATTTTACATAATAGAAATTGTCTATTTTAGCTGTTATGATCATTCATGTCCCTTGTTTAACACTTTCCGTCAAGCATACCTCCTTTTATTCTTTAAATTACATCATGTGGCTTTTTATATTAAGGCTATTTCTCTTTTTGGAGTTTATACCAGTACATGGTATAATTTATTGGTCAAAATCTCCTAAATTGCTTTCTAGTTTTCCCAGAAGAACTAATCAAATATGAATTCTTGCCCCATTAATTTGTGTTCTTGGAATAACAATGTACAAGACTATGATGGTCTATCCATGCTTGGTCTATTCCACTGATCAATTTATATATATATATATATATATTTTTTTTTTAATTTAATTTGTGATTTTATCACTGTAGGGAGCTTCAAATGAGAAAATTCTCTCAGACCAGTGACTATTGTACAATTTATAATCTTAGAAAATTACCTAGGGAATTGCAAATTAAGTGATGTTTTCCACCGGTATATGTCAGAAGTACAGTTTGAACATGAATCTAAAACTAGCTCTTATTTCATTCTGCCACAGAACTTCTCTACTTGATAATTATTGCTTTATGATAGATTTTGAAGTATTATTTCCTCTCTGTCCTTTCATTATCACTTTTAAGATTTTTGGCCTGTTGTTTCTCCTGATGAATTTATCTATTATTTTGTGCATTCCTTGGTTGTAATTTTGTGTAATTCCTTGGTCGTTTTGTTGGAATGACACTAAACTTGTAAATTAGTTTAGGTAAAGCCATTATTTTTGTTAGATTGGCATGGGCCAACAATGAATAAGCCACCAATTATTTAAGTCAACCTTTATTTCTACAGAGTGATTAATAATTATATTTCCATAAGTCTTGAATATATCTTGGATTTGAATTCAAGATATTTTAACATTTTATAGTTTTTATAGGAATGTCTTTTTCTATGTTCTCTGGCTATTTAAAAAAATAAAATATAGAAAGAGTGGTGACTATTCTGCATATATTGTATATCTGCTATTTTACTGAAGTTATTGTTCCCACTAATTTTTTCAATGAAACTATTATTCTTCAAGGAAATTATCTTATTTGAAAATAAGGATGATTTTTGTCTTCTCTTTTTCTAGGCTAATTCCTTAAAATTATTTTTCTTGTCTTATTGTATGAACATTTCAATAATTATATTAAATAATCATGTCGACAAGGGATGCCTTTGATTTACCTTTTATCTTATTGGAATGGGTTCTAATGTTTATCCCTTACAGATGATGCAAATTTGAGATTTAGACAGATGCTCTGTCCTTTTACATTGGTTATTCCCCATAACTGGAATAATCTCTCACTTCATTCCCATGTTTCAATTTTCTCGGTTCCTTTTAAGTCTTGTGTATATCCCATCTTTTGCAGGTAGCATTTCCTGAGCTCTCACCCCAATTGCCAGTGTCTTACCTTTTGAGATGACTTCTCATCTACTATGTATTTATTTTCCATATATCCAATTATATATATTATCTCCCATTTGAATATGAGCTCTTTGAAGATTGGGACTCTTTATACTCTTCTTTGCACATGATGAAATTTTTTGGACCAGTTGATTATGTTTATTTTCTTTAAAAAAGGTCCACTTATTCTCGTGCTTTTTAGTATTTTTAAAAATAAATCAATGCTGTATTTTTGTCAAGGGATTTTTTTCTTTCTTATTGAAATACTCAAATGACTTTTAAAAATGAATATGATTTATTTGACATAACCTTCATGTGAGATCCACTAGGAACTGTGAGAAGGACAGAAACACTTTGAGAAAATTCAAGCTAATTTTTTCCATCAATGCCATAATTGATGGTATTAGATCATTCTCTGCCTGTAGCTCCTAGGAGCCATTTGGGTTTGAATTTAGGCAAAAGATAGGGTTTAAGTGAGGTAGTTTATTCTGAATCTTCCAGGCTTGTAACCACTTCTTTACCAGATTATTGTTAGAGACAATCTAGTTAATATACAGAGTATTATATAATGTCAAAAAAATATGCCCAGCAATGAAGTCTACACAGCTCAGGCTAATTGACTTTGCCAGTGTTGACAATCTTACTATCCATCTCTACTTTTTCATTATTTGTTGAAAATCAACAAAAAAATTGATCATAACAATATTTATTCCTCATAACATCATAGCATAGAGTTCACTTCATTGCCTCAACCTGGATTTCTCAGAATCCTGATTTCTCAAAGGTGATATCTATCAGTACAACTTTGGAAGCAAGGCAGAAAGCTTTCAAGTATGAGCCAGTTGATGGTCTGTATGTTTTCCATCTAAGGACTAGCCTTGCTTTAAAAATAAAAATTCATCATCAAATAAGTACTCAATTTTTTTTTTCAATTATAATTCACAAAGTCTCTCTGATAAGGCACAGTGGGGTCACACTATATACCAATGGAGACTTTTGAAATCATGGATTTTATTTTACATTTGAAATCATGGATTTCTAATGTATTAAGTACGATATATCTTGAAATACTCTTCCTGGATCATGACTGAAGGGGCTTGCATAACTCAATGAAACTATGACATGCATGGTTATCCAAGAGGGACAAGTCACAATTCTGACAAAAGGTGATCCACTGGAGAAGGAAATGGCAAACCACTGCAGTATCTTTGCTAAGAAAACCATATAAACAGTATTAAAATGATAAAAATGGAGTACAGAAAGACCTGGAGGTGCGATAGGCCATGAAATCATGAAGAGTTGGACATGATTAAACAGCAACAGCATCTTGAAATGGGTACATTATAAACTGTATTTTTTTTCATTTTTTTCATTTTTTTTCTGGAAGGTATCCTAGGCCCCAAAAGAGACTTAGATGGTTCCCTTGTCTTATCATCAATGTATATATAAGCTACCTCCTAGAATGGCTTATTCTTGTAGCTGCTTATTTTCAGCCAACCTATATTGGTCTTAGAGTCACATCAGATGGTGATATTTTATGAATTCTCATGAATTCTTCTCCATATCCTAAAGGGTAACCTATTTGGCCCCATAACTCCTTACATTCTGACTACTGCAGTCACCTTGGATGGCAGTACACTTATTTTAATGATAATCCTGTTGCTCAAAATAAAGTTGGGATTCTTCTTTGGAAATGGTCTCTGTCTTCTAGAGTTGACAAGAAAAGAATTTTAAATGATTTAAATTATAGCCAATAATTTGGCTACAATTTGTTTCAAGCTTCTACCCCACCCCTTCTTAACATTAGCATAGATAACTGAGAGCTTCCTAGGGAGCATGCTGATTTGGGAGGGAGAGACACACTGTGTCCAAGGACTCAAGTCTCCTAATCCCTACCATCATAGATAGAGATACCTTACTCCAGAGGTAAATGAATGGGCAGTACCTTGAGGGGAGGAGAAGAGCAAAGATTTTGAAAAGCATGCTATGGAAAAAGAACAAAAAAAGAGATTTACATAGATAAGAGCTGGTTCTATTAGATATGTAACTATACAAATATATACATATAATTCAGTGTCTGGCATGTAATAAATAGTAAATTTTTATTAAAAGATATGTTATAATAATAATAGCTCATATTTATATAGGAACGTACTATATGCTAAGCACTGTGCTAAACAGTTTACAGATATTATCTCACTTGGATCCTATAATAACCCTGAGAGGTGGATGCTATAACAATAACACAATATAACTTAGATAACAATCTTCATTTTACAGATGAGGAAACTGAGGCAAACAAAGCTAAGTGATTTGCCTAGGGTGATATAGCTGGTAAGCATCTGAAGCAGATTTTAAACTTGAGTTTTCCTGATTCCAGACCTGAGGCTATATTCATTTTGTCACAATAAAGCTGCCTCTAGATGCTTAAGGATAGTTGAAGGTGGCCATAGAATATATGATTCTTGATGGTAGAAACTTAGACTTTTATTTTTGTCTCTCTTGCTTCTAGCAGAATGTGGCTGGAACATAATAGATAATAAATATTTGTTGATTGATTGAGGAGGGTCAAAGGAGGGAAGAAGGAAATACAAGGTGACCTGCCATGGAACTGCTATGGTAGTTGTTTCTACCTTCAGAGATAGGTTGGGCAATGTAAGGAGAAGAACACCAGGCTTTGGGATGGGGAGATGTGTCCAAATCCAGATTATAGCACCTGTTAGATGTGTGACTATCATTTAGGCTTCCTGACCTTAAGTCTCCTTATTTGTAAGACCAGCAGACCCTTACTAGCAGAATGACCCTCAATTGCCTTAAAAAAAAAAAAAAAAAAAAAAAAAGACCAGTAGTATAAATGGTCAATTAGTCAGCAAACATTGTCAAGTACAGTGCTGGGTTACAAAAAAAAAGCAAAATATAGTCTTTCAAGGAGCTCCCAATTTAAGGGAGGAGACAATATGCAAACAACTGTGTACAAACAAGTTGTATAATGGAAAAATGAGAAAAATCAAGAGGGGAAGGGCACTAACATCAAGAAAGACTGTGAAAGGCCTCTTATAGAAGTGGGGATTTTAGCTGAGACTTGAGGAAAGCCAGAAAGGAAGCTTGGGAAAAGCAAAAATGACAACAAAAAACCTCAGGATTGGAAAGAAAATGTAGGAATTGACTCAAAGGTCAGAGAGGCAGTCTGTATGCCATGTTTTATGTATTTAATATGTTCTGGAAAAGTCGTACTGAAAGCCAATCATTTTTCAAATGAACGCAAAAACTTGCCATCTGGACAGAGGACCTTTGCATTTTCAAAGCAAACATTTGGCAATGTTAATTGCTACCCTTGAGTGTATTTGTTTTATAGGCCAATTCAATGGAAGCTCCTTGAGTGTGTTTGTATGAGAATTGACCTGTGAAATTCAAATAGGCTACAAATTCGTAATATGTGTATGTATTTGCTTATGTATGTAGCCTGTATGTGTGTATATGTATACACACATTATATATTTGTACCTTGTACATGCATATACACGTGCATACTTATATGTGCATATGCATGTACATATATTATACATATAGACAAATGTATATGTGTATCCTGTGCATCCTATAAATATGTGTGTCTGTACATAAGCCACATCTATATACCCTACATACACATATACATGCATGTGCACGTTTATATGCATATATTTATATCCTACACATATACACATATACATTTGTAGTTTATACATGTATTCACATATCTATATATCCTATGCACATGCATACATCTGTGTGCATGTACATCTACGTATACATATATTTGTAACCTATAATTTATACATATACATCCTATACATGCACATACATACACACACATATATCCTATACATATATTTGTGCCCTACATATATATATATATATATATACAGATATCTATATATCTTATACATGTAAATACAAATGTGTGCGTATATCTATACATAAATAAACATACCTACACACCCAATACATATACATGCACACATGTGCATGTACATATATGTGTGTATATTTGTATCATATATATATATATATATATATATATATATATACATATATTTCTTTCCTATACATTTATACATATACACTCTATACATTCATACATACAGGTGTGTATATATTTGCATCACATATATATTATACATATATATTTGTACACTATACATATACATCCTACACACATACATGTATGTATACATTTGTATCATATATATATGTAAACTTATTTGTATTCCATGCATTTATACATATACATACATGTGTGTATGTGTGTATTTTTGAAATTATACATATATTTGTGCCCTATACACACATATCTACATGCCTTAAACATAAACATATACATGTGTATATATTTGTATCCTATACATATATTTGTACCCTATATATGTATACATGGCACCTATATATCTTATACATGTACGTACACTTGTGTATGTGTGTGTGTATGTATTTGCATCCCATTTGTGTCCTTACAAGCTAGCATAGTGCTTGGTACTGGCACATGGTAGGTGCTCAATAAATGCTTGTTGGATTAGGTTAAAAAGGGTAACCTGACTTGTATTCCCTACCTCTCCGAGCTGTTGAGAGGAGAAAGGTCATAGACTCCTAGCTGGAAGGGATTTTAGAGACCATCCCGTCCAGGTCTCTCACTTTATGAGGCATAAGAAGTTTAGGGGATTTGTCCAACATCATGAAGTTAGCAAGCATCTGAAGTGAGATTTGAACTCAGATCTTTTTGATACAAAATCCAGTAGCTCAGCATTGGAAGTTCGACAGAGCTATAGAAATGTAAGTAGCTGCTTCCTTTCTCAAGGACCAACCACGGAGCCATACTCATCGTGAGAGTCCAGCGCTCTAGAGGGATCCCCACTCTGCAGGTAGAAAGGCGCAGTCTCCCAGAGCAGGGGGAGAGGGCTCCTTGCCGCGAACTCTGACAGGATACCTCATCAGGCAGATTCCATCCAGTCCTGGCACCTCATTACGAGAACGCTGTAGCCACCCAGGAGGGAATTCAGAGCCAAGCAACAATTCTGATTAGGGAAACGACAGGTTGATTTATGAGGCAAGTTTCTGAAGCAGAACCATGATAACGGACCATAGATAATTGAAGGGAGAAGACGCCACCAGGGGAGAAGAAATGTATCTCTATGTGTGTGAGTGAGGGAGAAGTGGGGGAGCTGTCTCTTGAAACATAACTGGATGAAAATTTTAAAAAACCGTGCAACTGGCTTTGGGGAAAACTCTGTGATAAGCAGAGAGCAGGATGAGTTTAGAATTGAAATGGACTTATGGGTCATCAAATGCAACCCCTTCATCTTACAGATGGAAAAACCGAGGTCTCAAGAGACTGAATTACTCAGTTACAGGAGTCATAAGCAATAAAGCTCAATTCAATCCCAAGTTTGTTGGTTCCAAATTCATTGCTATTTTCACTGGGTTACATTGAGGTTAGTTGGGGGGGAGTTGTGGGGGGTGAGGTCGGCAGTGGTGAATCCTTAGAAGCAGTGGGATTTCTGAACTTGGCAATTGAGATGATCAGTGTGGGAAGCAATGGTCTCACCCCTTTCTTCACATCCTTCATTTAGAAATTGGAAAATCAGATAGGCTGAGGCCCTGGCAACTGTTACAGAAGAACATTCTCTGGATTAAATGAACACAGCAGGCCATCCTCCTTCCATCCGACGTTGCTGGAGAATTACATTCCTTTGGTCTCACCCTTTTCAAACTGAAGGAAAAGTGATTAAAAACTGAAGTTGCTCTGACTGGTGGAAGCACAAGTGCCAAATAAAAGCCAAGTGGAAAGTGAATATCGACATAGAGGCATGATTTCTATAGAATGACATGAAAGATCATGAAATAATTATTATTAATAAATGAACAAATTATTAATAAGGTAGTGCCTGAGAAAATTCCTTGCCTAGTGGTCAGGCTTCTGGTGATGAGCTTCTCCAAATTCCTCCAGCTGGACCTTTGATGGAAGCACAGAATTCACTACTAAATCTAATCTTGGAGTCTTTCCAGCTTGGCAAAACCTGAAAGAGCTAACATAGCTGTGGAGAACTCAGAGACATCTCCACTCTATTTGGTTACTTTTCATTTTCCTTCAAGCTCAACTTGATCTTCTCAGACTTTATTAAAATATTCTCTAATTTTAGGCCAATAACTCCCTGAAGATGGAGTGTGTTTTTTAAAAGAGACCTTGATACCTCTTTGGGGAGAGAAGGGATGATGAACCAATCAGAGATGGAGAAACTTAGCTCTAGGAGATCACTCTACCCCATCTGGTCTTATAGTCCCTATCAATGTGCTCGATACATAGTAGGTGTTTTCTGAATGCCTCCTGATACATTGATTAGCCAACCAGGACTTCAATTTCTAGAAGGTGTGATGGTTGCTTGAGGCTTGAGTTGATATATAACAACACAGAGCCACGTGGACAAATCTCACATTCTGTTCTACCACATCTAAGTGAATGCCAGTTTCCTTAGGTAATTCCTCCTTTCCCCTCTTTTTATTTTCCTATTTCCTTCTCTCTTCTCTCTTTTATCTTCTTGTTTTCCCTTTTCCTCTCAGTCTGGGATTGCAGAGGGAAGGGGACCAAATGACTAGAAGTAGTATAGGCAAAGTATTCTTATTCTTTTTCAACACCCTTCCCTTTCACCTTAATTCTGTCCAGAAATCCTGTTCAGATGATTATTGATATTATATTATATTATATTGATGATGGCTCACCCTCCAATACCATTCATGGTTTTTTGTTTAGTTGTGAGTTATTTTACCACAGAAGGGGAAGGTAGATGGTACAATGGAAAGAAAACTGGAACTTAAATTTTCATGTATTTTGTTCTTGTTTGCTTTTTTCTTTATCTTTTTTTTCTCTTTTGATATCATTTTTCTTGTGCAGCATGATGAATATGGAAATATTTTTAGAAGAATTGTACATGTTTAACCTAATCAGATTGCTTGCTATCTAGGAAGAGGGGAAGAAAGGGAGAAAAAATTTAGAACACAAGGTTTTGCAGAAGTGAATGTTGAAAACTCTCTTTGCATGTATTTGGAAAAATAAAAAAAAACTATTTAAAATTTTTAAAAAAGAAAACTGAGGTCCAAACTCTGCCTCAAACACTTAAGTAGTTGTGTGATTCTGCCTCTATTTCTTCATCTGTACAACAATGGGGTTATATTCAACGGGTTCTAAGGTCCCTTCCTGTTCTATATCTATGGTCCTATAAAAACCTGATTACCATTGGCAAAAAGTGAGCCCATAAATTTGTGATATTATTTTAATGCCCATGTGCTTCATATTTTTTCCCAGTCACTTACCCATGCTATCTTCTTTCATCTTCATGACCCCATGAGATAGGTAGGCAACTATGATTATTTCCATTTTCCAGAAGAGGATATTGAAGTCTCCAGAGTATGTAGTGTGCTTATAGTCACAAAGTGAATTAGTGACAAAACTCATTGATTCTCCTGATCATGCTTGCCACCTAGACAGTTATCTCCAGAGACAAAGTGGAAATGGAAATAATACAAAATAATAAAAAGAAGATGCTCACCTGCACTGGTGGAAGGAGTTTCCTCCTCCTGGAGTTTACTGATGAAGCCACAGGCCTAGTCCTTAAATATAGTTGCCTTTTGCCACTGACTGGGGACTCTTGGTGCAGAGAACTTTGCCCCAATCTGTGAGTATTTAGGGAACCATCCCTCTGGATTTTCTTTTACTTTTAAAAGGTAGAACCTTCCATGCTCAACCCCCCTGCATCCTTCATGTCCCCCAAATGTGACCAAGGTCATGAGTTTTCATATAAGGAAGGAGAAAACCAGCAAGTCAGTTTTGTGCATGAAGCTCTAACAGGTGGACATTTCTCCTACATACTTATGGTCTTTGTGAAATACTCAGCCTAGGCTCGCTGGTCCTTAAACATTTATCTTTCCTATTCTTTTTGTCTATGTCTGGCACAGAGTGGGACCACATGTGAAACCTGAGCATTTGTCCGAACTTGGTGACATCCAACCCTCCCACAGCTGCCACCCTCCTAAAAGAAAAGCTAAATTCTGGAGCCTCTTCAGGCTAGGGTTCTCTTCTGTTCGTATGTGATGAAGATGGGGCACTAAATGCAGACCTCAAATGACCCCCTGATCTGTGGGTGGGCAGAATATCACCAAGGCCCCCGTGGAAAGATCACATGGGGATAATTACTAAAAGTGAAGTGAGGGACCAAGATGGTGAGTGACCTGAATACCAAGTCATGTGAAAATCAATTGAAAGAACTAGGGCTTAAGTTTAGGGGCAGCTGGATGGTGCAGTGGGTAGAGCATCTGGCCTGGAGTGAGAAAATCCTAAATTCAAAAGTGTCCTATGTAACCCTGGGTAAAGCATTTTACCCTGTTTAACTTAGTTTCCTCATCTGTAAAATGAGCTGGAGAAAGAAATGGTAAAACATTGCAGTATCTTTGCCATGAAAATCCCAAAGGGGTCATGGAATAGGGTGACTTAACTGCCTTTATTGGAGAAGGTTTAAGGGAAACACAACTGCCATCTTTAAGTTGTTTCCACAGATTTCCTTCAATATCATAGGGAAAATCGGGTACCTCCCTTTACCAGACAAGAGGAAAGATGATAGAGGTGATTAAGGTGATAAAAAGATTGCTGGAGATTTTAATCTCCCTGGAGTGAGTTTTGTGGAGCATTTCCAGCAATGGGCCAGTAGGGGGGAGCATTGCAAAGGCTTTCCAATCTGAATCTGAAAGAGTTTGCAGTTATTTGCAAGGAGAAGAGATCCTGCAGCAAAGAATAAACCAACTCTTTAGAGCTAAGTCTCATCATCCTCATTATCACCATCATCATTATTGATACTTTTCATTTTTGCATCATCTTCATTTCCAAAGAAATCACTCCAATTTATTTTTCTATGCAGAAAACCCCTTTCAGGTCCCAGCTAGTTCTAAGTGCTGCAAGCTTTTCTTCATCCTCTTGGATCTTAATGCCTTTGTTCTGAGAGTATCTCTAGTTTATCCTGTCTATATAGTTGTTTGCATGTCATCTCTCCATTAAACTGTGAGTTTCTTAAGAGAAGGGATTTATTTATTTATTTGCATTTCTAGGTGTCTTCCTTGATTAGAACAACACCTGGCATGTAACAGGAGCTTAATAAATGCTGACCCACTTGACTCAAAACAAATAATTATAAGAAAGAAAAAAATGAATGAATAAGAATAACATAAACAAACAAAATAAGAATAAGGAAAAAAATTGACATCAATTAAGACTGGCAGTATAAACTATCTTCCATGTTCAGATTCCTTCATTTCTTCAAATAGGGGAGAGAAATTAGAAGGAAATTTTTATGGGCTGATGAACTCCTGAGCCTTAGAATGGTCAGCAGCCTCCAAGAAAATCTTTATAACTTATTGAAAAGACATTTCTAAAAAATAAAACAGAGCCTAAGATTAGAATTTCAGGACATATGGATTCTAGTTCTGACCTTGAGAGTAACTATGCAAATCACTTCATCTTTCCTGGCTTTGGAATCTTTATAAAGGAACTGAGAAGACTATAACAGACACATTTTTATTGCTTTTAGCAAAGATCCAAATAAAGTACCTCATGCTATTGCTGGGAAAAAGATGGAAAGATATGGTTTAGATGAGAAATCAACCAGAAGCTGTCATAACTGGTTATATTGTAGAACTCCAAGAACAGTTGTTAATGGGTCAATGTCAACATTGAACAGTGCTTGGGACTTGTAATTTTTGTTACAAGTCGTTTTCAATCATACCTCTCTATGACCCTATTTGGGATTTTCTTGGCAAAGATATTTGAGTGGTTTGATATTTCCTTCTCCAGTTCATTTGACACACAAAGAAACTTAGGCAAACAGGATTAAGTGACTTAATAAGGTCATATAGCTAATAAGAGTGTGAAGCCAAAGACAAGTCTTGTGATTCCAAACCCAGTGCTCTATCCACTGAGCCACCTAAGTCTTTATTAAATGCTCATTGATTGATAAACATGCCAAGAAGTTTCTGGTGGTTTACTTCAGGCTCCATCCTTGATCCTGTGTTATTTCACATTTTTATCAATGACTTGGATGAAGACAAAGATGGAATATTCATGAAATTTGCAGATGACACAAAGCTGTCTGGGCAGTTAATATACTAGAGAACAGTATTGGAGCCTAAGAGAATCTTGATAGGCAAGAGAATTAGATTGACTTTAATAGGATGGAATGCAAGAGTGATAAATGTAATATCTAGTACTTATATCCAAAAAGAAAAAGAAAATCAACTTCATAAAGAGAAGATGGAATAGTTAAATAATGATCTTTCTTATAAAGATGTGGGATTTTCAGGGGACAAGTTAAATATGAATAAAAAATATATAGTGGCAGCTAAAACATGTAACAAGGTTTGAGATTGCATTAAAAAGAGTTTATCTTCTGGAGAGACCCTCTCTCTATGTCTCATTAGACCTCATCTGATGTTCAGTTTTGGCACCAGCTTAAGACAGACATTGATATGTCGTAGTGTCAGAAAAGAGCAGCCAAGATAGTGAAGGTCTTGAATTCATGATTTGAGGATTGGTTGAAAGAAATGAGCATGTATGCTTCAGGAAGAGAAAAAAGAGGGGTGGTTGGTATTCTTGTTGTGACATTATCAGTCATATCTGACTCTTTGCGAGCTTTTTTGGGGTTTTCTTGGCAAAGATACTAGAATGTTTTGTCATTTCCTTCTCCAGATCATTTTACAGAGAAGGAAAATGAAACAAACGGGTTAAGTGATTTGCCCAGGATCACACATCTAGCAAATGTCTGAGGCCATATTTGAACTCATGAAAATGAGTCTTGCTGATTCCAAGCCCAGTGCTCTATGCATTATAGTTGCCTTACAGCTATTTTCAAATGCTTTAAAGTTTGTCTTGTGGAGGGGAAAAAAGATGATTAGACTCAATAGAAACAGAAGCAAGCAGTTGTACAAAGAGAGTATCCAGCATAGTGCCCGTGACTGCAAATCAATCAATCCTTGAATGGTGTTTATTCGTGATTATCCTTCATTCTCAGAGGACTCAAATGACATAAGAGGACCCAAATGTCAGGCTACAGTAACTCCAACTATGATTGATCAGATCAATATGAGCTCAAAATGCTCTACCCTAGGTCAGGCAAAAATAGTTTATGTGAACAGTTATTCAATAAAAATTTATTGAGTACCTACTATGTTCCAGGCCCTATGCTAAGTACTATGAATATTTTTTTTTAAATGAAAAAGGAAGACAAATTCCTTCAAGGAACTTACAATCTAATGAGGGAGGAAAATCTACAAAAGGATGCTGAAAAGGGAAGTGTGGAAGGTACTTGACATGAAGGTCAATCCAGAGGATGGTGGCTGGTGTGAAATGAAGAGACAGTTGGCCTGGGAGTCCTCCTTAAATGGGGGGTTCTGGAAGAACTTCTCTGTCTCTACTCTCTTCAATCAGACAGAAGAGTCCCAGAGGGAGAATGAATTTAGGAGGTATAAGTTTCAGGGTTGAAGTGATCTTTCAGGATGATGAGATTCCTCAGGGCTCTATTGCTATCATCTTTAGCAGGTCCAGGTCTATACTCAGACAGAAATTGCCCTATAATAGAACAAATTGGCATGTGCAGGTTTGGTATTTGTCAACATTTGGGATTTCTATAATTATAACAGTTAATACTGACATAGCACCAGGTAAATATCATCCCCATTTGATCCTCATAAGATAGAGGCTATTATAATCTCATTTTACAGATGAGGAAACTGAGGCAAATAGGTTACCCAAGATCATATAGCTAGTATGTGCCTGAGGTCCCATTTGAACTCAGACCCCTCACTCTGTGCACTATGGTGCTACTTAGGTGCCCCTCCTTTGCTACTCCTGGTGGAGTGTCACCAGTGGATTATTCCTCAGGTCAAAAAGAAAAGATTTTGTTCTTTAATTAATTTACTGGAGAGGTCTTTTCCCGCTTTAGTCTATCACTTACCTTTCCAAGGGAACATTCCCACAGAAAGAGCTATAGGAGAAAATATTTCCTAATACCTCTAGAGAAACTAAAACAGGATTTTACTATTCTTACACAAAAATCCATTAGTTTTTTTTTTCCAGTTCTTTATTCATGAAAATCATTCAGACAGGAGAGACTTACATGAACTGATGTTAAGTAAAATGAGCAGATCTAGTAGAACACTGTACACAACAACATTCAGAAAATTAAGCCAGCTTTGAAATTAAGGCAGCTTTGAAACCATCCAGTCTAACCTTTAATTTTATAGATCAAGAAAGTGATGCTTCAAGAACACGGACACACCTGTGATAAATATCTAAGTGGAGATAAAAATCCAGGTCTTGCTTCTTTCTATTCCATCATCATGAAGGCTTGTCTATCTCTTGTTTTCTCATTGTTTCAATCATATCCAACTTGGGATTTTCTTGGCAGAGACACTAGAATGGTTTGCCATTTCTTTATCCAGCTCTTTTACAAATGAGGAAACTGAGGTAAACAGGGTAAAATCACTTGCCCAAGGTCACACAACTAGTTAAGTGTCTGAGGTTGAATTTGAACTCAGGAAGATGAGTCTCCCCCTGATTCCAGCACTCAATCCACTGCAGCACCACCTACACTTTCTACTTTCTTTTCATTGTTTCCCTCCATCCCCATATTACTGGGTGAAAGGATATGACATGTGCTTAGCAAGCATATTCAGGAATCTCCCTTAGAATTTCATCTTATAAAAATAAAACCACAAAGAAGATAAAGCCAAGAAAGAATCTATTATCTTTCTTAATATTATACTCCTCAACTGAGGTTCATCTTCCAGAAACAATGTTACTTGAGTTATCATAATCTATATCCAATTCATTTCTAACTGGCGACAGAGATAGCCAAAATGACACATCTTGTTTCCTCCCTAACATGACTACTCTCAAGACTTCAGTAACACTTATAGGAACCTTGGGGGGAAAAGTTAACATACAGTCAAGGAAATATTTCAGGATTGAGCAACCAGGTGACTATCTCATTGTTTCTGGATCACTCCCAGGGAGGAGTCAGTGAGGTTCCTCCCAGAGATGATATCAAGAATCTAAATTGAATAGGAAGCTATGGAGTGTCACCAGTGTATTATCCCTCAGGTCAAAAAGAAAAGATTTTGTTCTTTAATTAATTCACTTGAGAGGTCTTTTCCCCCTTTAGTCTATCACTTACCTTTCCAAGGGAACATTCCCACAGAAAGAACTATGGGAGAAAATATTGCCTAATACCTCTAGAGAAACTAAAACAGGATTTTACTATTCTTACACAAAAATCCATTAGTTTTTTTTTTCCAGTTCTTTATTCCTGAAAATCATTCAGACAGGAGAGACTTACATGAACTGATGCTAAGTAAAATGAGCAGATCTAGGAGAACACTGTACACAACAACAGCAAGATTATACAATGATCAATTTTGACAGACATGGCTCTTTTCAACAGCAAGATAATTCAGGCTAGTTCCAATTGTCTTGTGATGGAGAGAGCCATCTGCACCCAGAGAGAGGACTGTGGGGACTGAGTGTGGATCATGACATAACATTTTAATTCTTTTTGTTGTTTACTTGAATTTTGTTTTCTTTCTCATTTTTTTTTTCTTCTTGATCTGATTTTTCTTATGCAGCATGATTCTTGTGGAAATATGTATAGAAGAATTGCACGTGTTTAACATATATTGAATTACTTGCCATCCAAGGGAAGGGATGGAAGAAAGGCAGGTGAAAAAAATTTGGAATACAAGGTTTTGCAAAGGGGAATGTTGAAAACTATGCATATGTTTTGAAAATAAAAAGTTAAAAAAAAGGGAAATTACTCAGGCAGAGAAACTCTTGTATTTGCCATCAAGGCTTCCTCACTTTTTTCTCTTAAAAGACCCCCCAACATAGGGTCACTTTCCTTCTATACATTCTACTTTCCCTCTCCCTCCAACACTTTTTGCTAGACCTAAGACTTTTGTTGTTCAAACTTTGTACATTGTCCAGAATCTAATATTATGTACTGCACACACACCCTTTATAAATATTTTTTTGAATCATTGAAGCAAACTGGCGAGAACAGTTTAGAGAGAAAACATTGCCATACAGCCCTTTGTTCTCAGGTCAGCAGGACTAGTGAATACAACTTCTTCCCCTCCCCATCTGCCCATCTGATGTGAGAGTTGAGTCTTGAAACTCTGAAAGCCAGGATTGAACTAGAGTTTTAAGATCTACGAGTGTCAGGGCAGCTAGGTTGGATAGTAGATAGAGCACCAGCCATGGAGTCAGAAAGACTTGAGTTCAAATACAGCCTCAGATACTTGGCACTTATTAGCTGTGTGACTTTAGTCAAGTCACTTAACCCTCATTGTTTCAACAGCAATTGCTATGAGCCTGATACAGTCATCACTCTGTTTCTATGAGAATCCAAAGGAGAATTTTACCAAATATGTTGTATAGTAATAAAGTGCTATATAAATTATGATAATACCTGACATTTGTATTGTATAGATCTACATTGGAAGAGGAACTTCCCTCACCAGGACTTCTTTATTTTGATGAAATCATAGGTTTGGTCAGGAAAAAACAAACAAATAAAATAAGGTTAGCAGTAGTCCTTTTGACACTGTCCATGTACTACCTTTGTGTGTAGACACGACTAAGTAACTTTCTAGTCCTGAATTTCTCATCTGTAAAATGGCAGATCAGGTAAAAGAATCAAACACTTCCCACTACTTGCAAATTGTTTTCTTGGCTTTTTAGTTTGACAGAAAACACTAAGATTTTCTATTAGCTTTTGCTATTCCCCCCCCCCCCCCCCCCCAGGATTGCAGGAGAAAAATATCTGAATTTATTTCAAAACTTGGATATAATAAGAACTACTCAGTATAATGAAAATGTTTGAAGAGAGTGATTTCTAAGGTTTTTTTTTTTTTTTCCAGACTTAGGAGTCCACAATCCTATTCACTGTACCATCATTGTCTATTATTTCACACTTATCTACCCTTCCATCTTCAAAAGAAGGAAGCTTACCAGCTTCTCCATGATGGAACGTTGAACTTTCTAAGGAATCAACCAGGCTTTGGTCACTAGGGAAGCTGCATTTATTTATTTAAGATTTTTTGGCTTTAAGAGTAGGAGTCGGGGAGCAATTAAGGGGCTGCTGGGAGTGGGGATGGTGGTGGTCCCCGTGGGACTTTCTCAGACTATTGCAGTGAAGTTCTCACAACTTGGATGGATGGCCAAATGATAGTCTGAATTTATTTGGCAACTACCACATAAACACAATACCAGAGATCATGGATTTTCCCATCTACTAGACATCAATCTTCCCCTTTCTATTTGGATGCTCATTCTTGGGATGTGTTCACACTGCCCTCTAGTGTTTAAAAGTCAAACTGAAGCCCCTTGCCCAACTTCATCATTGGGTTCAGGGTGCTTGCTTCCTCAGCCAGGCTGCTGTAACTTGTCAAGGGACCATAGTCTCATAGCTTTAAGAGCTGGAAAGGATTTTCAAGGTTATCTCATCTAACGCACTTATCCTATACAGAAACTGTCCCTGGTACAGGATGAGTGACATCATGTTACCTGGAATTTTCACCAATCAATCCTAATGGGAAAAATCTAATTCTTTCCCTTGCTTTATTGGGGAGATATTTTACATTAGGATTTGCTAAAATTGCTTATTGCTAGAGTTTCTCATCCCTGTTTCTAATGAAAAATGATGAAGTTTGACAGGACTTTCCAAACCTCTTAGGTTCACCGAACTCCAAACACATTTCCATTCACCCTTTCCCCTTTTACAGAAATCATGTATATTACAAGGCAAATTCAAGCCATATGTAAAGGAATCAAAAACTTTCCACTGCTTACAATATGGTTTTAGAAGGCTTTTTAGCTTAAAAAAATACAACCATCCCCCCAAAACAACAATAACAACAACACAAACTTAAGTCTTCTATCAGCTCCTAATCCCCCCCTCTCTCAGACTTGAAGAGGAAAAGAAATATCTGGCTTTAGTTTAATAACCAGGTATAATAAGGGCCATGTAATACAGTGGAAACAAACCTAGACTGCAATTTAGGAAAGGCATGGGGTTCAAATCCCAACTATGACACATCCTGGCTTTATGACCATGATGGGGAAAATCATTTAACCGCTATGAAAATCTGTTTCCTCATCTGTAAAATGGGAATGATATTCATAGCACCCACCAGTTATCTTGAACAAGTGAGATAATGTATGTAAAGTGTTTTGCAAACTTTAAAATGCAATGTAAATATAAAATATGATTAAGATATGGATGATACATGGCAACAGCAAGATTATACGATGATCAATTCTGATGGACGTGGCTCTCTTCAATAATGAGATGATTCAGGCTAGTTCCAGTGGTCTTGTGATGGAGGGAGTCATATGCATCTAGAGTAGGGGTCCTCAAACTTTTTAAATAGGGGGCCAGTTCACTGTCCCTCAGACTGTTGAAGGGCCGGACTACAGTAAAAACAAAAACTTTTGTTTTGTGGGCCTTTAAATAAAGAAACTTCATAGCCCTGTGAGGGGGATAAATGTCCTCAGCTGCTGCATCTGGCCCATGGGCCGTAGTTTGAGGACCCCTGATAGAGAGAGGGCTGTGGGAACTGAGTATGGCTCACAACATAGTATTTTCATCATTTTGTTGTTATTTGCTTGCATTTTGTTTTCTTATTTTTTTTCCTTTTTTGATCTGATTTTTCTTGTGCATCATTATATATGTGGAAATATATATAGAAAAATTGCACATGTTTAATATATATTGGATTACTTGTCATTTAGGGGAGGGAAGGGAAGGAAAAACTAGTTACAGAAGGTTTGGCAAAGGTGGATGTTGAAAATTATTCATGCATATATTTTGAAACCAAAAAGCTTTAATTTTAAAAATTGATATCAGCAATACAGTTATGCCAGATGCCACTTGAAAGTAAAGGATGGAGCAAAAGTGCTGCATGAAGTTGGTGGTGATACCACAGAGGAGATTTTAAAAAATCCACCAGTGTGGCAGCCATCCAGGTGGTATAGTGTCTAAAGAACTTTCCTACAGTCTGGGCTCAAATCTAGCCTCAGATACTAAGTCACTTAACCTCTACTTGCCTCAGTTTCCTCAGGTATAAAATGGGATAATAAGAGGTGATCATAAGTGATAATAAGATAGTGAGATGAAAATTAAATGAGGGAATATTTGTAAAGCATTTAGCACAGTAGCTAGCAAAAAGCAAGTGTTACATAAGAACTCATTCCTTTCTTCCTTCCCCTCTCCCAATGGAGCTACCAATAGGGAGGAACCTTCCCTGGGTTCCTTCTCATCCTATACCCAAATTTTGATTCTAGGCAACTGCCCTGATGGAGAGACCCTTAGCCATCATCAAGGAAGGTCTACGAAATTATCACCGTCTCCTTAAATTTTCCACATGGAAAACAATGTAACATATGAAGAGTGATACCTCAGGATGCTATGAAAACAAAATCTGGAGGAAGAACAAAAGGGAGGTTCTCTATAGGCAACATCAAATGGAGAAACCTGGATTTGACAGAAGGGACCTATCCTAAATGCAACAACTCGATTATGCAAATTCCATTTACTTTCTGCACAATCTCATGGAACTGGATTGATGCCATATGAAGCTTTGTGGTTAAGTGGACTATTGTACAATGTCAATATTTTTACTTCATTGATCTCCTGTCAAGGCCTTTGTTCTTCTGGAGGCCCCTTTCTGGGACTGCATTTTGCCCAAAGAAATGAGAAGACTATCATGTGGAAGCCTGTTTATCCCTTTCTTGCTGGCTACAGACACCCATGAACATACCTCTCTGGTGGCAAAAGTCATGTATCCTCCCACATGGAAAGAGCTGTTAAGTATTCCGGGTAAACAATAGTTCTGAGCAGAATATGGGCTTGCTTTGGGATCTAGCAAAGAGTAGGATGTCATATGACCTGTGTCCTGGGATTATTTTGTAAAGACAATAGGCTTCTATCTTGAAGCCAACAAAAGAAAGAAAGAAAGAAAGAAAGAAAACTGAAAAGAAGCATATAGTGCTTTTGATAGTTTCTTGGCTCCTTCATTGCCTTCCTGATCACCCTTGTTTAACTAAGTCACTTCCATTAGAAGTTTAATTGTTTAAGAAAAACCAAAACCCAAAACCCACTATCCCTGATGCACTACTCCAAGCTGATTGAACTGCAATGCTTATGAGTGTATGGAATCCCAAGGGGGCTAGTGTCTTAACATGAGTGCAGAGAGGGTAACCAACAGATAAAGTGCCTGAAGAACTGAGCAATTCAAAAGCCCGCACACAGTTCATAAAGGATGTGTTTTAGTGCAAAATGAGACATAATTTTTGGATGTGGCCAAGGTGGGAATTTATTTTGCTTTGCTATATATATTTATTGCAAGGGTTTTGTTTTTCTTTTCTATCTCCTGCCCTCCCCCTGGTGGTGGGGATGAGGAACAGGCTGAGTAAGAGAAAATTTTATTTATTGAAGAAAATAAAATAAAATCATTTTTTAAAGATGATTTTTATGGAGGAATAGCAGTTATTTAAGAAGTCTCTTCTATAAGCGAGTGTGGTGCCTCAGTGTATAGACTGCTGGGCCTGAAGTCGGAAAGATGTGAGTTCAAATGTAGCTGAGTAACCCTGGGCAAGTCCCTTCACCTCTAATTACCTCAGTTTCCTCAACTGTAAAGTAAAATTATAATAACATCAACCTCATGAATTGTTTGTGAGAATCAAATGAGAAATGTATAAAGTACTTAGCATGGTATCTGGTACATAGTAGGTGCTATAGCATAGAAATGCTAACTATTATTAATAGATGATGTTATCCAATATACCCTTTACATTCTATCAGCCTAGATAGTATTCCTCTTCAGTGCTTCCTTATTGAATCCTGAAGTATAAATCTTAAAACTTGATATTCAATCCCTGGTATTCAAATTGGTACATCTGATACCACCCTATTGTTCTAGCTCTATCTCTTTTTTCTATCTCTATCTTCTGTCTCTAGCTCTATTCTCTTTTTCCTGAAAACAATCTATGTTTTCTATGGTCTGGACCTTTGTATCTACTGTGTACTTCTGCTGGAATCTCTTCCTCTCCCCTTTACCTTTTCTCTACCTCCTCATTGAGGATTTTGAAGTAATGTGGTATCAGCACTAGAATTGGTGTATCATGGATCGAGCACTGGACTTGGAGCATCATGGATGTAGCACCAAACTTGAAGTCAGAAAGTTCTGGGTTCAAAATCCCCATCAAAATGTAATTGTTGCATGATTCAGGGCAGGCCATATCTTCTCTCTAAGTTTGCATTTTTAGTTGTAAAATTGAAGGTTTAGACTTGATATTCTTTCTTTAAGGGTCTTTTAAGCTCCAGATCTATGATTCTATGATCTTCTTATCTGATCTCTCATTTATCTTTCTTCACTCAGTAGACAGTAATCTTTCATTTCTCACATAGTACTTAGCTTTGTATCTCTGATGCATTTATATATTATTTTTATCATAGCTATTATTACATATGATAAACATTCATATTGTAATTGTTCCATGAAGGGATAAACAATGTCTTAAATAATCTCTGTATCTTCTCGAGCACCTGTTACATTCCACCCCACCTTAAGTAGATACCTAATAAATGTTTCTTGAATTAAATTGATTCTTGACCAAATGTAGCACATATGGAAATTATTTTTTTGACTCAAATGATGTCTGGCCACCTAGAAATGACTCAAATAATGAAGAGATTATTAAGATTTAGACACATCATAGGTTACTTGGCATAATCCACCATTCCCAAGGAAAGTAACTCAGTCACTTTGAAGAATATTCTATATTGATTTCAAATAGTTTGCATCCATGTACAGCTCAGTCACAATCCTTGATATGAGGCCTTTCCCCAGAGGCTCCATTCTTAGTATTCTCATTACTGATTTAATTTTACATGGTATATGAGGAATAGTGGTATATATGTCTAGTGGGTAGACTTCACCTTTATCACATGTCTGTGTGACCCTGGGCAGGTAATGTAACCTTTCAGGTTCCCAGACAACTCTGTGAAACTATACCTTGCTGGAACACAGAGGAAAAAGGAGTTCCCTAAGTAGAGGATGGATTTGAGTGGGAAGAGATGAGACAAGAAGATTATTTAGAAGGTTATTGAAGAAGTCCAGATAACAAGTGAACAAGGATAGTGGTTCTTTGAATGGAGAGAAGAAAAAGTATGTGAAAGATTTTTTGAAGATAGAAACAAGAAGATTTAACAACAAATTGAAAATGTGGGGTAAGAGTACTATCAAGTCTAACACTGAGATGGACACCTGGTTCATTGGGAGGATTGAAGTGTCCAGAAATTCTAAATGAAGAGGAGATGGAGGCCCCATAAAGCTGTATTTTATATTAGATAGGTTGAGTTTAGGAGTCTATGAGTTTCTAGTTCAAAATGCTTAAGAGGTAATTGGAAATGAGTGACTTACAGGTCAGGACAATGCTTAGGACAGCATCTATAGATCTGGGAATCATCTGAATATAAATGGTCATTGAACCTATCAAAGCTGATGTAGACTATGAAATAGTATAGAATCAAGATGAAATAGTCTAGAGGGGGAAGAAAAATAGGACTTAGGACAGAGCTTTGGTAAACATCCACAATTAGTGAGAATGATGTGAATGAAAAACCAGCAATCAAGAGCAAGAAGCAGTAAGACATTTGAACTTCCTGTCACAAAAACTTAGGAGGGAGTATCCATGAGGAAAAGCTGAGCAAGAGTGTCAAATGCTACAGAGAGGTCAAGAAGGATAAAGATTTTAAAAACACTTAAACCGGACAATTTAGAGGGAGGGAGGTTTCAGTTGAATGATTCAAGAATTTAGCAGAGAAATAAATTCTTTTATTTTTTAAATTAAAAAAATATGAATTTAACAAATACCAGCAAATATCATTATCACTGTATGCAAAAGAATAGAAAAGAGAGAATTTCATGTGAAAACACAAATTTCTACTATATTCAGCTAATTTTCTTTTTAAAAAATATAAAAAATTAACACATTAGTTTCATAGTATCCTCTATATCTGTTTCTCCCTACAAGCCTCTTTATATGGTTTCTCCTGTGTATTCTTTTCTCTGTTTCATCAATTCTCCTTTTTTTGGGAGGGGTATATCATTTTCACAATCTTTTCCTTCCCTCCACAATGTAAAAAATCCTACAAATAAACATAGGAAAAAAATGCAAAAAACCCTACACACTGTTGATGTCTAAAAGTATGTCTCATATGGAATCTGTTATCTATCACCTCACTGTCAATACATTAAAAACATGTTCCCTACTCCTCTGTAGTAAATTACATAGACTGTAGTTCTCAAGTCTTTCAAAATGGCATTTATTTATTAGAGGGTAGTCATTAGCTAAAGGATATGAAAGAAGTTCTCAAAGTAAGTAATCTAAGTTATCAATAACCATATTAAAATAATCTAAATAACTATTAATAAGAGAAATGTAAATTCAAAGAACTCTAAGGTTCCACTTGCTATCCATCAGATTGGCAAAGACAGACAGGAAGGGAGGGAGGGAGGAAGGAAGGAAGGAAGGAAGGAAGGAAGGAAAGAAGGGAGGAAGGAAGGAAGGGAGGAAGGGAGGAAGGGAGGAAGGGAGGAAGGGAGGAAGGGAGGAAACAATATATGTGTACCTGTCCTCCATATAGAATTGCCTCCAAGAATTATCGTTTTCCTACTTTGTCAATTTTGCCAATCTGATGGGTATGAGTTAGAACCTTAGAGCTGTTTTGATTTATATTAATCTTATTATTAGTGACATAGTGATTTTTTTTCTTTAAAAAATGCCTCTTCATATCTTTGGATAAAGATCTCATTTCTAAGATATCTGGAGAACTGATTCAAATATATAAGAACAGAGCCATTTTATCTTTGGGGACTGTGGTTTTCTCATGTAAAATGAGAAAGTTGAACTACTTGGGAGGTAGACTTGAGAAAACATTATCTCTAGAGTCAGAGAACCTCTGACAGTCAGTTCTGATCATCACAATCTGAGTAATTTTAGAGAAGTTACTAAAACCTCATTGACTTTCTGTCTCCTCATCCTCAGAATGAAGGGGCTTGCCTCTGAGGTCCATTCCAGCTGAGATTCTATGCTCTCCGAGGTCCCCTTTTAGCGCAAACATTTTGTTCTGTCTTATTGTGGATCTTGGAGTTGGAAGGAGACCTATGTTTGTTTGAATCCTACTGCAAGCATTACTAACTGTGTGACTCTCAGCAAATCTCAAGCGTCAGTTTTGCCATAATAATGTAACACTTACTCATAGGATTGTCATGAGGCTTAAATGCAATATGTAAAGTATTTTGTAACTCTTACAGCTCTATATAAATATTCATTGAGAGGTTGCTATCTAGCCAATAAGTATCATGGGTGGGATTTGAACCTGTCTTCCTCTTGAAATTATTCAGAATGCCACAATGCCAAATTGTAACAAATATGAATAGTCAAACAAAAAAAAAATCACTAAATCGTCCATGTTCAAAAAATATGTCTCATTCTTCATTCTATTCTCTATCAGGACATAGGAAGCATGTTTCATCCTGAGTCCTGTGGAATTGTGACTGATGAGCAATTATTGCACATTCTATTACTGCATCAATCAGAGTTCTTAAGTTTTTCAAAATTATCTTTTTTTTTTTTTTTGAGGCAACTAGGGTTAAGTGACTTGCCCAGGGTCACACATCTAGAAGTGTTAAGGCCACATTTGAACTCAGGTCCTCCTAAATTCAGGGCTGGTGGTCTATCCACTGTGCCACCTTTCTGCCTCTTAAATTATCCTTACAATGCTGTTATTGCTCAAAGGTTCACCTTATTCTGCATCAGTTCATACAAGTCTTTTCAGATTTATATGAAACCATCCCCTTCTTCATTTCTTATGGCACAACAGTATTCCATCCCATTTAATCATTGTAACTTGCTCAGGCATTCATTCTCCAATGAATGGGCACTCCTTAACAAAAAGATGTACTATCAATATTTTTGTACACCAGGATCCTTTCCTGTTGCCTTTCCAAAGTCCTTAATCTTAATCCCTGCTTTTCTTGGAAACAGTAAGTGGTCCCGCTTGTAAGCAGATTTCACTTTGAGGCCAAATGGGATTTTTTTTTTTTTTTTACTAAGGCAGGCTAGTCTTCAAGGTCTTTCTCCTCTAAGCATTTCCAAATCAAAATGACACGGGGCAGAATATACTGCACTGCATTGTTCATCAAGCTGCCTTCACAGTCCCTAGGACTGTTGATGGTCAAGATAATGATACTAATGTATCACTCAGTGAATGACCAAAGACAAAGTATCGTAGAAATCTTAAGACTGAAGTTCCTGACTATAATTAAAATCTGAGCCAAAATGCCCTTCCTGATCCTCCAGCTAGTTACCTCCCCCTCCAAGATGTTGAGCTTTTAACTTTAAAAAACCCCCAGAGAGAAGACTTATGGCTTAAGAACATGCACACACGTCCCTATATTTATTTATACCTTGATTATCAGAAACAGCTGAATGGATTTTCTCCCTCAGTTTTGCAGAGGCATTTCCTTCTCTGGGTGAGAATCTTTAGGAAAATCTCTGTTAGTGAAAGCAGGAGCTCACATGGAAAATGCCATCCCTGCAATCACAACTCTAAAAATAAACATAACGGGTCCAGCTCGGTGAAGACAGCCAACTCTTACAGGGTGGGCAGCACCGGATAAAGGAAAGCAACTAGAACAGGAAACATCTAATGAAGGTTTGTCCAGAGCTGGAACAAACCTATTCTAGCAAGAAGTTGAATGAGGCCCTCCTATATGGGAGAAAGCCTGGCCAGAGACCAACTCTGAGGCCCTGGATCCTGTTAAGTGTTTCACAGGGTCCTTTCACCTTTCAGACAGCCCATATAGCTCTGTCTTATAACAGAACCAATCCAGCTTTTCCTATATAGTGAATGTCTCAAAAAGGTTTTCCTCATCCATTCTTTTCTTCCATTCTAATGCTAGAGTGTCACTGCCTATGACCTTAGAGCACCAGGATCGGCTGATAAACAACAACAACAAACAGACAAACATGAGACCCAGACATCTGTTGGATGATCAAGTTGTAGTGTCAAGATAGTCTAACAGTTCTCTGGACAGTGATGATTCCAAACAGATCAAATAAAATATACCGGTCTCTATCTTGGGCTGAAGAAGAACAGCGGGGAAGGAGACACCCAAGGAATCAGTAACAAGGGAACAAATATTTAATAGGTGCCAACTATGTGCCTGGCATTATGGGGACATGAAGAAAGCCAGAAATGGTTTCCATCCAAATTACAGTCTTGTTAGGGAGAGGGGAGGAGAATGGGAGAGAACTAGTGGAGATATTTTTTTCTAAAGAAACCTCACTTATTGTTGGTCCCTAAACTATCTTCCTTTCTTTACTAGAAGGCCCATAATTGGAGGGTTTTTTTGGGGGGAGGGGTGTAAGATTAGAGGCAAAAGAAATAGTTTTTTTTAAATAAGCATTTATTTTTTCTCCCTCTCACTTCCTTCTACTCATTTGGAAAAAGAAAAAAAAACCTTGTAAAAATATGTATAGTTAAGCAAAATAAATTCTTGAACTAACCCTGTCCAAAAATGTATGTTTCATTCTGTGTCTGGAGTCCATCAACTCTCTGTAAGGAGATCAATAGTATCGGTCATCATTTTCCCTTTGGAATTACAGTTGGTCATTTCATTGATCAGAGTTCTTAAATCTTTCAAAGTTGTTTATTTTTAGGAGGTTATTGTTACAAATATATTATTTACTTGCTTCAATCATGAATTTTCTGGTAAGTGCTTCTTTTTTCCCTATTTCATGGGATCGCAGGATCATAGTTAAAAAGTCCTCAGAGATCATCTATTCTGCAATCCCTTTATTTTATATATAAGAAAAATGCAGCCCAGAGAAGTAAAGATTGTATAGTCCCATAGCTCAGGATTTGAAACTGAGTTTCTTTTGCTTTGGAGACATCTCAGTGGTTCAGTGGCTATTTCACTGAGCTCAAAGTCAGGAAGACCTGAGTTTAAATTTAGCCTCAGACCTTTATTAGTTTTGTAATCCTGGGTAAATCACTTAATCTCTATTTGCCTTAATCCCCTGGAGAAGGAAATGGAAAACCATTCTGGTATCTTTGTCCAGAAAATCCTATAGACAGCATGCTATGATCCATGGAATAGACACAACTGAACAATTGAACAGCAACCTCTGAATCCAAATCCTTCTAGTTTTCCACTCATCATGTTGTCAATCACCCTTGGTAAGCAATATCATGAGCTGCTCCCTGGTACAAAGAACCATGTTTTCAACACCGCTATGAAGTTGTTCATCTCGAAACTCCTCAGCTTCCATCCTACTTTTTCAGACTTCTGATTCATTATCTTTACACACTGCAATGCAGCCATTCTGTCCTCTTTTATAACTGATCAAGTGCTTCCTTCTGCACTGAGCCTCTCCACATTCCCAAGATCCTAGTGTATTCCTCACCAAATTCTTATTCATTTTGTATCCATTATGTGTATGGTTATGTAGATGCTGCTACTAGTTTCTTGGAGCTTGGTTATAGGGAGACTTCCCCTCCTTTCCTGTGCCAAGGTCTTATGTCAAATTCAGTGCTAGAATAACCTTCTAAGTTGAGGAAACAGGATCTAAATTTTTACTCTCTTGGACTTCCTCCTCAATATCCAGGAGAAAATTGCAAATTGTAGAAATAAGTGTATCTTGAAAGTCAAAAGAGATCCCCCCTAAAATACGAATCAGGAATGGAACAGAAAATGTCTTCCTGCATAAAAGCAGTGATAATCATAAGAATCAGAGCACATACCAACAGAATGATTAGAGCAGAATTATGACTATCTTCTGGGAAGCTGGGAGCAAAGCCTCATTGGGACATAAACAGATTTGAAAGGTCGCTAACCATTTTATATTTGTCACTGCTTGTCTTTCTTCAATTAAACAAGCAAGTCAGATTTCTCTCTGAGAGCAATTTCTTCTTGTACTGTTGAAATCACAGCCATGCTAGTAGATGTTGTCATCATTGCAGAATTATGTGACTTTGTAACAAATGGGAAAGTAGAAGACTGCTGATTTTTTTTTCTAAAATTTGGTTTGGGTTAGTGGGACAACATAGTTTGACCCACCCTAACATATGGTGTGTAGCTGACACTGTTTCCAGTAATTCTGACTAAAACCGATATATGTTGCTCTTCCTGATATCCCATACCATGCTTTGTCCCACCCATACTGACATTCAATCAGTCAATAAACATTTACTAAGTACTTCCCCTGCTAAGGACACAGAAAGAAGCCAAAGACATTCTGTACCTTCAAGGAGCTTACAAAATGCAAACAAAAATGTACAAAGCAATCTATAGACAGTATAAACAGGAAATAATTTAGAGAGAGAAAGCACAGAATTAAGAGACACTGGGGAAGGTTTCCAGTAAAATATGGGATTTTTGTTGGACTTAAAGAATCCAATGAAGGAAGTAGTTATAATGGAGAAGAGAGAATATTCTAGTCATAGGAAATAGCCAGGGAAAATACCCAGAGCTGAGACAGAGTGTCTTGTTCACAGAACAACTAAGAGACCATTATCACTGAATCAAAGAGTACAATTAGGGAATAAGGTATAAAAAAAGATTGGAAAGGCTGTAGGGGCTGGGTTATAAAGGAGGGGGCTATGTTTTAAAGACTTTGAGTTTGATCCTGCAGGCAGATCCTTATTGTTGGAAACTTTTATTTTTTTTATTTTTACTAGTAGCCTTTTATTTTCAAAATAAAAGATAGTTGTCAACATTCACCCCTGCAAAACTTTGTGTTCTAATTTTTTCTCTATCCCTTTCCCATATCCCCTAGACAGCAAGTAATCCAATATAGGTTAAACATGTGTAATTCTTCTACACATATTTCCATATTTATCATGATGCACAAGAAAGATCAGATGAAAAAGGAAAAAAATGAGAAAGAAAAAAAGCAAGCAAACAACAAAAAAGGTGAAAATGCTATGTTGCGATGCATATTCAGTCCCCATAGTCCTTTCTCTGGATGTAAATGGCTGTCTCCATCACAAAATGATTGGAACTCGCCTGAATTACTTCATTGTTGAAAAGAGCCACTTCCATCAGAATTGATCGTTGAATAATCTTATTGTTGCTCTTGTACAACATTCTCTTAGTGCTATTCTCTTCACTTAATATCAGTTCATGTAAATCTCTCCCAGCCTTTCTGAAATCATTCTGCTGATTGTTTCTTATAATGCAATAATATTCCATAACATTCATATACCATAACTTATTCAGCCATTCCCCAAATGATGGGCATCCACTCAGTTTCCAGTTTGTTGCCACTACTAAAAGGGCTGCTTACAGACTTTTTGCATATGTGGATCCTGTTTCCTTTTTAATGATCTCTTTGTGATACAGACCTAGTAGAGACACTGTTGGATCAAAAGGTGTCCAAAGTTTGATAGCCCTTTGAGCATAGTTCCAAATTGCTCTCCAGAATGGTTGGATCAGTTCCCAACTCCACCAACAATGTATTAGCATCCTGAGTTTTTCCAATCCCCTCCATTTATTATTATCTTTTCCTGTCATCTTAGCCAATCAGAGAGGTGCATAGTGGTACCTCAGAGTGGTCTTAATTTTCATTTCTCTGATCAATAGTGACTTAAAGCATTTTTTCATATGACTAGAAATGGTTTTAATTTCTTCATCTGAAATTTGTCCGTTCATATCCTTTGACCATTTGTCAATTGGGGAATGGATTGTATTCTTATAAATATGAGTCAATTCTATGTATGTTTTAGAAATGAGGAAAATTACTAACTATATTTCCTGCCACCCTATTTCTCGAAGTTATATTTTTCTCTCTCTTTTCCCCTTTTCCTTCTTCACTAATGTTTTGCTTCTGACCACCACCTCCCTCAATCTTCCCTCCCTTTTTTCCATCCCTTATATATATAATATGTATATAAATCAAATATTTACTTATAATAAATAATAAATTAATTTTAAAACAATTCTTTGGTATACATAGAATTTTACCACTTATTAAAATTAAAAGCAAATTTGCATACTTCTAAGTTGGATGTGCTTTTATTTTTACATAAAGAATTAAATCATGGTGAAATATTTGATACTTTTTACTGTTGCCAATTTTTAATGATCTCTTCCTCATTCAGTTAATTGCCCCCATATAAAGTTACAACCCACAGTTTAAGAAGTTTTGCTCTAGAATAGAAGTTTCTGACCTTTAAAAAAGGTTCTTAACTTTTTTTTTTTTTTTTTTTTTTTTTTTTTTTTGGCATTATGGTCTCTTTGGACAATCTAATGAAACCTATGGGCCTTTTCTTAAAATAGCGGCTTTATTGCCTACATTCATAATGAGAGCAATGCTAAATTTCCATTAGTAGTTAGTAGAAAATAAAGATGTATTTTTTTCCTATCCAAGTTCATAGACTGCCCCCATCCTGAAATCTATCCATGTATCTCTAGGTTAAGAGTTCCTGTTCTAGAAGAGCCTATTGGAATAAATCAAGTCAAGAAACATTTCTCAAACTGTGTGTACTAGGCAATGGACTAATAAACTAGATATGGAGTTATTATATTTAAGTTTTGGTTGATGACAATCATAAAACTATATAAATATTCTCTCTCTATATATGTGTGTATGTATATATATATAACATATATATATACTCTCACTTTATATATATATATATATATATATATATATATATATGCATATAAAAGCCCTGGGACTGAGCTTTTCAATAGTGCCAAAATGGAACTTGCTATGAAAATCTGTTTGGGTTTACCTTTTGTGTCTCCAGCCACATGATATATTCTTTTGCTTCTCATACTCTTCCTACTAACTTCCCCCCTCCCACTATTTAGCTCCTTAGAAGTAATACTAATCAACTACTTAGGGTGCTTGTCATTGTTGTTTACAACATGCAAACAAAAACATATGAAGGAATCTATATACAGTATAAAAAAGAAATGATTTTGGGTGGCTTCCATTAAAAGCCAAGAATTTCAAACAAACAAACAAAAAAAGGTCTCATTTGGCTAAGGCTAAAGATGTAGGCTGCCCTGAAGCTCAGGGGCATGGTGTTCTCCTAGATTAAGCTAGATTTAGGAGATGCAGCAATGCTGAGAGTTGAATATTAAACTGCTTACTTCTGGAAGTCAGATTGATTTCCCTTCAGTCTGGAGATTGGGGTGTAGAGGTGGCAGTCGCATTACGTAGAAGGCCAACAAAGCTGGGCTGTGATCAGGACTCAGTTGGCGGGCAGGCAATTTCTCTTTTCTTTCCAAATGAATGTTTATTGCTCTGGAAGAAGTCACTCAGTGAAGGTTCACAGAGTGTGCTGAGGAATAATACCTAATAAGGGAATCAGGAATGCTGGGGGTAGGAGGGGAAGCACAAGAACATTCTGGATTCTTTCCTGTTTCTAAGGAGAAGAAAATGGCCCAGGAAAGTTAAGTGATTCAACCCCAAATTGTATATACTTAATTTGATTAATGGCATAGCCAAGATTTAAACCAAAGTCTCCTGGTAGCTTTTTACTGTGGAAAGAATCAAGGTTCTAGAAGCAAAGGGCTTGGGTTCACATCCTGCCTCAAATAATTACTATACATAGAATCCTGGGCAAATAATGTAACCTCTCTCAACCTTTATTTTCTCACCTATAAAACAAGGGAGATGGGCTGGATGTCCTTTGGGCAGCTGGATGGCACTATAGTGGATAGATTGCCAGTCATGGAGTCAGTCATGGAGAAAGTCTTAACTTTCTGGGTTCAGATTTGGTCTCAGACACTTACTTACTAGCTGTGTGACCCCGGACAAGTCACTTAACCCTATCTGTCTCAGTTTCCTTATCCATAAAATGAGTTAGAGAAGGAAAAGGCAAATAGCTCCAGCATCTCTGCCAAGAAAACCCTAAGTGGGGTCATACAGAGTAAGGTATTACTGAAACTCAATTTACAAGAAGTACAAAATGAAGAGGGAGAATATTTCAGACACCAGGGCCAGATTGCATGAAAGAAGATACTTGTCATGGAATATTATCTGTGAAAAGACAAAATGGGCAGTTTCAAAAGAAACTCTAAAGCTCTCCGTGAACTGATTCAGAGAGAGTGAACAGAACCAGACCAATTTATAAAATGGCAACACTGTAGGGAAAAGCAACTATGAACAACTTTAAAATTCTGACAAGTGTGGTAATAAGCCATAAGTCTAGAGGATTGAAGGAAAAACATACCACCCACCTCCTGCTATAAAAGTAATTAGCTTAAAATATGCAGAGAAAGATACATATTTGGGCTTGGCCAATGTGGGAATTATTATTTTTTTTTGTTAGACTATGTATTTTATGAGAATTTTTTTTTGTTCAGTGTGGGAAGAGGAAGTGGGAGAAAGATAAATGCATGTAAAGTTTATTTTAAAAATAAGATATTGCAATTTTGCATAATTGCTTTAATATGTAAGTAGATATATACTATGTATGTATGTACATGATTTCCTAAGGGATCTCATTTTAATAATAATAATAGCTAATATTTTAGAACTTATAATGTGCCAGACACTGTGTTAAACATGTTGCAAATTATTATCTCATTTGATTCTCAGAACCGTCCTCGGAGGCCAGTGCTATTATTTTCCTAATTTGATAGATGAAGAAACTGAGGCAAACAGATTGAGTAATTTGTCCAGGGTTACATAACTAATCTGAGGCTAGATTTGAACCCAGGGGCTATGACCTATAGTTGGTGGGATAAAGTAAAATGTTCAGACCAATGCTACATTTTACTGTATAAAATATAGCAAGTGACTTGCCATCTGGTTCTTAGCATCTATTTCCTGCCTCAAAAAGGTCTTAGAAGAGTCTCCTACTCAAGTGAAAAGCCAAATGCATCAATCTTTTTATTAATAAGCTTGGTACAGTAATTTCTCCTCTTCACAACTTCCCCACCCACATTACTCATCTGCTTTTTGTTTTCCTTGACTTAATTAACAATTTTTGTGTGTGTGTGATGGGAAAAATGCTCACCAGTGCAGAGATCTCCAATGGCCTTCTTGATACTAACAAATTCATTTTGCATGTACTAATATATGCATGAGACTTTGATTTCTTTCCTTGAATTTCCCCAGAACCTAACACAATGTCTGCAAAAAAAGTGGATAAGAAGTTAATTGTTTCATAGTAAAACAGCATTTTCAACTAAAAATCTTCCATAGGTTCCAGTACCAAATCCATTAGCTGGCACACAGCTGGTGCTTATTAATAAGTATTGATTGATTTATCGATCAAATGCATATAGATTATCCATGTTGATACATGTTGGGGGAGAAGTGAAATCTTAATAGAAAAGACTTAGCTGTAAAGAGACAGGGAAGTTAAGTGGCAATCTCTGTAGGTCTATAGGTATATTAGACACCTAAGTCCCTCAGTTCTAATATAAGAAAAAGAATACCATACTTTAAAAAACTTTTTCTTAAGGTTGTTTTTTTTTTTTTTTGAGGGGGTTCTTGGTTTTCTTTTGCAATACAACTTTTATGGAAATATTTTGCATAATTTCACCTGTGCCTTCTCAATGAAGGAGGTGGGAAAGGGAGAAAAGGAAAGAATCTGGAACTCAAAAGTTTTTAAAACTAAATGCAAAAAATATTATATAACTGGAAAATGAAAAAATATGTAAATAAAAATACATCTAAGAAAAATAATGCTGTAAGAATCCAATATATTGTCATTCTGTTGGCTGGGCTACAGAAAGAGAGAAGAGAGTGGAAGAACTAGCATGGATAGTAAAAGAGGGGAAATTAACCAAAAAGCTTAGGGAAATTAGCTCACCAAGGAGCATATCACAATGGTTTTAAAAGGTTTCAGCCTATAAACTGTCTTGGCAAAAAAACAATAATAGCTTTTGAGTCCTGATCCCTCAAAATGAAGAAATAAGACCCATGTTCCTAATCACTAAAGGTTAATTCCAGCTAGATTGTATTCTGCTTTTGTCATTGGATGATAATGTAGGTTCATACAAGTTAAGGATTTCTCCAGTCACACAGCTAATTAGTGAAGGGCCAGGTCCAGATCTAGGTCTTCTGCCCCGCAGTGCAGTGTTTTTTCCATTATTTCATACTATCACTATTCTGTCACACTTTTCACTTAGGCCAACCACCAGAGTGGGAGAGGGAAGTTGAGGTGTGGGAAGGAGTGACTACCATTTCTAAGCATTCATTTTTATACTTTTAAAAATATAGGTTGAGATATGAAATTACAATTTTGTTATATATGCAATAATTTCAATCACATGACTCTTTTTATGAGACTAGATTTCCAGACCAGCCCCCAGACTACCTGTAAAACATCCCCACACCCACGATTTATTCCCACAACCCAAGACAAGAATGACAAAAAGAAGACATTGAGCAAAGTGATTAGAGGTAGAACTAGTCCTAATTCCTTTCTCCCAAGAGAAACCCATTAATGATTCTAAAAATTAATCATACTTCAGACTACAGACTTAATAGACTAGAAGGGGCAATGGGCAACTGAATGTATCAAACAGAACAAACAAGCATCTCAATCAGTTCTAAGTGTTTATTTTTCATCTCCAAAGTGGGGGGAAATATTTTAAGTTGATTAAATAAATTCCAAATGAAGATTTAAAAAGACCCACCCTTTAAAAAAGTAAGCCAATGACATCCTAAGTCTTATTACCAGAGAATTCTTTTCAGAGGATCATAGATTTTGAGTTTAGGGCCTTTGAAGTTATTGAGCCAACTCCCTATTTTACAAGTATGGAAACTGAAGCCCAGAGAAGTTGTGAGTTTTCCAGTATCACACAGCTAGTAAATGTCTGAGGAAAGCTTTCAGCTCCGATCTTCCTGATTCCAAGTCCATTATTCTGAACGCGACAGTTCACGGTCAGACTGATTTTGAGGTGGACACAATGTAGACCATTAACTTGCTTGGAATCCAATTCTCCATGCACAACAAGGGTAACCCCAAACACCTCATTTTCTTTTTCCCAATTGATGGGTCAGTCAGCTTTCCCTATCCTAAGTGCACCCCTTTCCAATTAACTGACCCATGGTAACTTTCCCTTTGAATGTTATTCAAGCTCAATTTTTCCACCCTCAACAAAAAGTAACAGACACCAGCAAATTCATGCAAAATCTTTATTTGGAACATGTGCATTAGGTAGCAGGGTTAATTACCCTTAAATAATAATATAGTAAAGCAACAGTATTTACATTGTGCAGAGAAATACAAAGCTCTTTGAAGACATTCATCCCATTACATTTTACAAATATTTCATTTGCTTACTTGATTCTTCCCCTGCCCTGAATGTCCCCTTTACTGCCCCTTCTCACCATGCATTCTCTTGGACCAGATGATCTGTAGCCATGGTTCAGAGCTGGCAACAAGCCATTTGTGTGCTGCTGCAGCTTGCCATGGGGCTCCTTTAACTGTTTTCTGGAGTTATGTCACTGATACATGTGGGCAGACTCAGACTAGTCTTGGTTCACCAGGGTGCTTGTTTTTGCTACATTTCAGAGATTTCTGCAGGGATGTTTCTGATTATTTCCTCCATCAGGCCTGGGTGTGATGGTTGGGATTTCTGTTGACCCAGGTAAAGAAGACCTCATTTAGTTTGTAATCTTAAGGTTACTGCCATTTCACATGGCTAGGATATATCATTTTTATTTCTAATTTCTGCCATATGCTGTTCATGTCTGCTTTGCCTTCCCTTCCACTCCAAGACACTGAGGGCTAATAGCAAGTCTCTGATAGTGTGGGATGGAGGGTAAAGGGATTATAAGGAAGTTGAGCTACTTCTTTGACTCAGCAGCTGAGATCTAGGGGACTTGGCTTTCATATGGGAAAGAGAATTATCTTATGGAAAACACTGCCTGGCCTCCCTACCCTAAATCAGGGCTTTTGTGCTAATGGGCTCCAGTTCAGGTTCCTGTATTGGTCTCTTAACAGGGACCACCTAATAAGGCCCCAGGTCTTCTATATGATATTGTCTGAGCTCAGGAGAGCTCCAAAGTCAGCATTAATATAGAGAACTCTCAATCTTTCCCCCTACCCAAGACTGTTAGTCCCCAACCTACAGCACCCTTCAGATTATGCTGAAAGAACTTTTGCTAAAAAGGGATATAATCTAAATTCATATTCATTCTCTCTCTCTCTCTCTCTCTCTCTCTCTCTCTCTCTCTCTCTCTCTCCCCTCCCCCCCCTCTCACTTTCTCTCTGCCTGTCTACTCCCTCTCCCTCTCTTTCTTCTGCTTTATCATCTCCCTATTCTTGGCCTGATCAGTCCTGGCCAGAGGGAAACATCCCACTCTTTGGAAAGACCTCCCACTGTGCAGATTCTTAAAGGTCATTTGGAATGTTTTTCCTAAATCCAGTTTAGAGTAGCAATTCTACTCCCATAAACAGATGCACAAAATATATAGCTCGAGTGGAAAAAAAAGACACACAAAAATTCCTCACTCAAGCAATAGCTTAGCCCCATCCCACCCCCTACTCTTAAATCCTGCCTCCATTCATGGATGGATCAGGCAGTCACTGTTTTAAGCAGAATAATGGCCTCAAATATGAAAGTTTTTGTTTACAAAAACTTAGGACATCAGAAATATTTCCTCAAAGTCTAATATTTATATAACTATGATCTTGTGGCACTTATCACTTTCCAAGAGATGTTAACCTTGATACTTAATTCTGCATTACCCAGTAACTTTTAACAAAGATGGCCAATGATCACAAATATATTCTTTGAAAGTTGCTGCATTAAGCCTGGGTTTCTTCTAGTCATTTGTTCTGATATGAATCAAAGCCTGGTTTTCTTTTCACAGTCATTAGCATTCCCTAGTCTGCTGCTATCATCCTAGCAGTAAAAATTTCATGATGAACAGTTGCCAGAAGAAGTCACTGTTTAACTCTCCAAAAGTGATTAGGGTTACTTCAAGCCATCTCATTGATGAGCCACTTGAATTTGGGATGGGTATTGTTAAAATGAATCCTAATTCATGGGATAGGCTATTGCACAGGTCAAAATGTGTTCCATGAATTTAGACTAGTTTATTTCACCATGGTGATTTTAAATAATATTTATGTGGCCTGTCACCAAGAAAAAAAATAGATGTAAATATTAAGGCTCTGATGATCAGTGTGGGAATTCCCTCCTATTCTGTAATGAAATAGTATACCTCCCACTAATAACATCTACCCAAATCAAACTGACCAACAAATCCAATGACACTGAAAGAAAAGAGTCTCAAAAAATCCACTGGGCCAGAAAAGTTATATACAACAGAGGTGGTGGTGGTGATGGTGATGGGAACTGCAGGCTTCCCAGAGGGAAATCTTTACACATATAGTTGGTACTTTCTAGGACAAGCTGTGGATATAGCAAAGAACACAGGGAAAGAATGTTAAAATGCATTATTTTCAATCAATCAAAAGTTTGCTACAAGACAAGGAAAATCAGAACCAAGTAGCCATTAGTTAAATTGATTTTCTTTCCTTTTTAAATTATCATCTATTTCTTTTTCACATATGGTTCTTTTATAATCACTTTAATAACTAAACTTTAATCTTTTAAGCCCCCAAACTTTTGATAAATATGACTATCAATGGCCATATTTACCAAGAAAATAATTTGGCAAGTAGGTAATATTAAAATTGCTCATTATAGTTAAATTGGGTAATTGCTATTTAATCAATTATGCTCCATTTAATGGGGAGAAAGTGTTCACAATTTATTGATGTTGTTGTCTTCAAATAAACCATATTTTGGGGGTAATATATTTGTTAGCTGTCTGAGACTAGTGAAAATCTCAAAATCATGATCTTTTATATTTCCTAAATTATCTGTCTACCATAAAGGAATAAAAAATTTCATTTCCCGTTCTTACTTTTTCTTGTGTTCCCATTTCCTCTGCCTCTCTTCCCCACCCCTCATGGACATTAGGAGAAATCTAGAGTGCTCAGTTTCTCTTCTTTCCAATCATTTCTAGGATATTTCTAATTTGAATATATTTAGGAAATAAGTTGATAGTTTTACAAGGGATAAGGTTAGTTTTTTTGAAAAAAAAAAAAAAAAGATTCTTCCCACTTTCTAAATGTGTAAAGGACACCAAGTCCCAAATAGACTTTTCAAGTGGTTCAGTTTCAAGCCAATTGGCCCAACACTAATCTAAGTGGTTAACCAATGATCAAAGTTTGAGTGAACTATTCCCCACTAAAGCCTTTCCCAGAAAGAGTAATTCTGTGGCTATTCTAAGCAGTAACCTGGCCCTGGTTCCTACTGATATGAATGCTATATCTTGTAATACAAAATGTAATTGTAGCCAGAAAAGCCAAAATTTAAAATGAATAATAAAAAATGGCCCAAGATCATTCATTAGTATATCTGAGGGGATTTTGAAGAATGATTTACATGGATCTTATTTTGTTTATAATAAACTAAATATATAAAGCTCTGCTGTAAAAAAAAAATCACACAGTACACATATAAAAGGGATTGTTTAAAGCACCACAAGGATTGTTTTTGGGGCCAAATTACAGACCACCCATAAATGATCATTTCAGGAAGTTGAGAGGAATAAAAATAGATAAGGACATTTTTGAGAATGGACAATGTAAGAGACAATTCTCCTGCAAGGAAGAAGGGGGATGGAAGCAAGAAATCTTCAAATGAATGTTAGCAAACTAGAATATCTTACAAAGAGAGTGGACAGAAACACATAAAAAATTCATAAATAAACTTTGTGCAGGTTAATGCAATATTAAACACAGCAGAATGTACAAGCCTCAAAATACTCTTTGAAATACCACATATTTAATGTCTCTAAGCAATATTTTTAATACAGAGACAAATTTAGAACCATTCCAGGTAAAATCTGTGTGTGTGTGTGTGTGGGGTATGTGCAGCGCGTATGGATGTGTGGTGGTTAGGGGATTGAAAAGTGTTGGATGGACTGGAGAAAGTGTATTTTGGGGCTGTACAATCAGATACAATATGAAATCACTTTTTGGTCATTCTAGTTAATCTGGCACCAGGATTGGAGGATTTTTTTTTAGCTCTACCCTGAAAGGGATGACTTTCAAAAATACCCCATCAGCTATATTTGAGAAAAATCTTTGTGAAAAATTCATTTTTAAAAAGAGTTAATTAACCCTATAATATTTATATATATATATAGACATCTCTTTTCACAACAAAATCCAAGTGGCAGCATTGTATACGAAAGAGAGATATAACATATACATTAGAACATCCAACTGAACCCTCCTTGGGGTTCCCTTCACACAAAGGGATACAGATTCTTTTAAATATAATACTTCTTTAAAAATCTGCCACCAAACAATAGTTTACATCATAGAAAAATAGTATTTCTCTAAAAAGAAATATAGTTACTTTGTTAAAATGGGCTATTTTAAATCAGCAATTTTTTTTTTCATATAAAAGAATTTCTAAACATCCGTACAGAAAATAAAAGTAGATAATACTGAGTGCAAAACCCACAATGGTATTTTGTTTGCAACTGACCAAAATCTTTAGTTGCTCCATAAATAATATTCTTGGACCATTATGGCTATCCCTTAGGAGCTTATAAGATATTGCTTTTATTACCTAAATGTGGTGCGTTTACTTATATAATTAAAGCAAATTATTTTTGACAGTAGGTGGCCAAACTGATTGTAAAAGGATCAGCTTCTAAGCTTACGTTCATTCCACATTTCCCCACAACTCAAAAGTGCAGAAGGACTCTTAGAAACAGTCTATCTCCAAGATTCCATCTTATAAACATAAAGCTTGAACTTTAGAGATTCAGAAAGGGAGCTAACACATTCACATTCTTTTTCCAGATCATTTTCATAGTATTACCGTGTCTAACCTGTGACCCTGAAGGACTAGCTGAACTACTTCGCTTCATCCCATTTACATCTTAGCTGCCTCCATCGATGTGAAAATACCTTGACAAAAGTAGGCACAACTTAATTAGAACGGCGACAGGAATAGGTGTCACTTCAAAGGGCAAGATTTTCATTATCTCCACAAAACAGCTCTAGAAGAATGATTAATTTCTATCGGCAGTGGTAAAGGCTTTATCAATACAGCAAAAACTAGTCACGATTTCTAAGCAAATGCCTGGGCCAGGCAGACCGGTCGGCCCCGAATCGGAGAATATTTAATGAAAGGGCTGGAGTGTTCGACATTTGCACAGGCGTTCACATCAGACTCTTTCAACTCTGCTAGGATCGTATGTATCTGTAAAAGTCAAGAAAAGGAAATAATCAGTAACAGATTAACCACTTTTTATCCTCATGCACTTAGCAAGAGCAAAACAGAAAAAAGAGCAACATTGTCTTCTTCCTTCTCCTTTGTCCTTCCCCATTTTTAATAGTGTCTAAATCAATTTTAGTTATTTCTGAGAGTGTTTACTCTGGACTTGGGATGCGAATTTCAACTGATGTTTAAAAGGAAGCACATTCAGTCATTAAGTGGGAGGCCGGCCACAGAGGGGAAGTAGTAAATAACATTTTGAGAGTTTTTTTTCTTCTGTTGTTCAAAATGTAATACAATTAACTTTGAAACAAGCTGACTTCTGTTGTGTTCATTTGTGGCTAAGAATGCCTTTTGGTTTTCAGTTACATATACTTAACACAATGTACCAACTTCGCCAAGTGAGCCTGAATTTCCGTCCTGAAGTCAAATGCTACAACTTGTTGGCTTGAAGGACACGCAATTCTTGGCTGCTTGCCACACATTCCCTGAAAGGGACAAGAGAAGGAAGCTGATCCCTAGCCAGAAAGAGGGGGCCTTCTGCCCTTAGGACCCCAGTCATGGGCGTACTTGGATGCATGGGAACTCTGCATTGTACTTGGCTCAGCTTCTGGATTAACCCAGTTTCCAGTCCCAAACTGGGCACTCACATTCATTCATTCATTCATTCATTCTCTCATTCTCTGTCTCTCTCTCTGTCTCTTTCTCTCTCTTCTCTCTCTGTCTCTCTCTCTTTCTCTCTCTCTGTCTTTCTGTCTCTTTCTCTCTGTCTTTCTCTTTTCCTCTCTCTCTCTCTCTCTCTCTCTCACTCTTTCTCTGTCTCTCTTCCTCTCTCTCTCTGTCTCTATCTCTCTCTCCCATTAATCAAATATGAAAAATACATGATCCATAACCCTTTGTTCTACTAAAGCATTCTATTAGACTCAGAATAAGGCAACATTCTTTGGAGTTCCATTCCAGCTCTAACAGTATGATTCTACCATTCTCTCCTGGGATGCTAGTTTTGGACATACTACATTCAAAATGGCTTCATTTCATGAATTGTCAGCTGAATTTTTCTTCTTTTAAAAATAAAAAGAAGATAAGAATGTTGAAAAACTGCCTGGAAGCAAAATTGCCACAGTTTGGAAGTTTTAAAAACAAGATGCTATAGCCTCTGCTCTCAGGAGGCAGTAAGTGCTATGATAGGAACACACTGAATTTAAGCATCAGGAGACCAGTTTGCTAACCAAGACCACATAATTGCTATGTCTCAACTCCATTGAGCCTCATTTTTTTCATCTGCCAAAAGTGTTTAAATGCCTATTATGGACCATGCACTGAGTTAAAAGCATTTTATAAATATTATCTCATTTGATCTTTACAATAACTTTGTGATGTAAATACTATTATTATCTCCATTTTATAGTTGTGGAAACTGAAACAGATAAAAGTTAAACGACTCGTTTAGGGTCACACAGCTAGTGTCTCAGGCTGGATTTAAATTCAGATCTTCTTGACTCCAGGTTCAGTATTCAATCCTTTTTAAACATTTTCGCTGCTTATTTCACAAGTGTCTTGAGGATCACATATGTCATGCCTATAAAGCATTTTGTGGTCTTAACACAATATATTTGTTATCATATTATTTCTGCTTTCCCTCTGTCTTGCTGTATCTCATGTAGAACATGTAGTCAGTATATTAATGTCTTTACCATCAGAATGTATTCAATAATTTCATTTTACTCAACTCAGCTATATTGCTAAGAAGATTGAAATGATTTTGTATATATGTGTTTAGGGCATCCTGAGTCAGTAAAGATTGAGATACTTAAAGGGCTAGGCAATTTCTGTATTTAACACAATACCTTCTATGTTAAGAAGCATCTCTCCCCATGTCTTCTTCCGACATTCAACACTCAGAATAATATTCACTGCTAATGTGAGAGATTCAAACATGAACCAGAAAATGATGAGCTTTCGGTCTGGAGTTGTACTAGACCTCTTGCTGGGTTAGTTTCTTTGAGGAATCTTTGGTTAACAAAGCCTGGTTTCCCTACCACCCACAATGAAAAAAGGGAGACTTTTCATTCATGAAAGTTTGAAAATGTCAAACTTGCTACTCACTGGAGGCCTGAAAATATAAATCCTTCCTAAATGCCAAGTTAATTGGCTGTCAGCTAGATAATAAGTCTTTACAGAGCACTTCCATGACACTTAGAGTCCTGAGTAGCTACAGCCCAGAGTACTCACTGGATAAATGTTGTATGGAGTCACCAAAGACTCCTTCCAGAGTCTGCCAACAAGACAAATAATAATAATAACAACAATAATAATAACACCATTCATATATCACTTTTAGGTTTGCAAAGCATTTTACAACTATCTCATTTTATCCTCACAATAATACTGAAGGGTAGGAGGAGGTGGTATTATTGTCCCCACTGTGTATAGTTGAGGAAGCCGAGAGAAATAGAGCGAGAGAAGAGATTAAGTGACTTGTCTAGAGTCATAAAGCTAAGACATGTCTGAGTGATTTGAATTCAATTTCTGACTCTGGTTCCAGAATCCTACCTACTCACTGTGTCACCTAGTTATTTAAGCCAGACTAAAACTTGTTAGATTTCCTAAAGACTGCTGATAGCTATCTCTAGCTCAAAGCTTCTTAAACTGTGGGTCAGGACCCAATAGGGTCCCTCTGAATGTGTGGGTTGCAAAATTATGATTTATTATCAGTAAATGTCAGATTTGTATTCCTATTTTATATAGTTCTATGATCATCACATAAAAATTTCTCAGGTGAAAAGGCTCACAAGTAGAAAAAGTTTAAGAAGTCTGGCTCTTGCTGACCTACTCATGGGCAGACAGCCACTGAGCTGGAAGATTCACAGATTGAGTGGATATCTGAATGGGGTGTTATAAACCAAAACTGTAAACAAGACCCTGATTTTGCAGACCCTGTTAAGTTCCATCTGCTTCTGTTCCATAAGTCAAGTACTTCTAAGGTCTTCCTATCTGCTAAGTTCTTTGCTAAGGACTGAGAAAATAAAGTACAAAATAACATAGACCTTGACCTCAATGAGATTACATACTTGCTTCAGTTCAAGGAAGCTAGATGGCAATACAATTAGCCAATTTCTGGGCCTGGAGTCAGGAAGACTCCTCTTTATGTGTTCAAATCTGGCCTCAGATCCTTACTAGCTGTGTGATTCTGGGTAAGTCACTTTGCTCTGTTTGCCTCAGTTTCTTCATCTGTGAATTGATCTGGAGAAGGAAATGGTAACCACTCCAGTATTTTTTCCAAGAAAATCCTAAATGGACATGAAGAGCTGGACATGACTGAAAAGCATGTCAGTTTGTGACAGTTTCTTGGTAGTAGCTCATGGTGGTAAGCCACTAACAGCTTAATGGTGGCATAATTGAGCCATCAACACTTCTCTGCTGGGTTGGGAAATAGAAAAACTGGACACATATGAGATTATATATGAGATTCTTTTTTCTTTTGAGACTGGATCTCTATCTCATTCAGGCTAAAAGTATGGTAGTGACTCATAGGTCCAGCTAGTAAGTATCTGATGTCCAGAAGGACTTTTTCCTGATCCATTTTCCCATCTCAGTCAGCTCTCCAGTCTTTGGGCATTCCTAGCAGTTCACCATCTTAATGCTGAATTTCGCATGGACACCCAATGTGTACTACAGCTCAGAACTCCCAACTTCAAGAGATTTTCCCACTTGGCCTCCCTGATAGAGAGTGCGCCACCATCCCCAGCCAAAGATGAGATCTTTAGACTTCTCTCTCTTTTAAGGAACCCCTCTTGTTAGGATACCTAGGAAGCACTCTATAAATCCCTGTTGAATTGAATTATGCAGCAGAGGCTACAAAAACAAACAGGCTGAACTCAATCAATACCTTTCCAAAAGTAATTCAGCATTGGACAATACGATCCATATGCAAGCTGGATCCACTAGTGAGTCAGTTCCAAAAGGAAGAATAAGACAGTACGGAACCAGCCATATAATCCTTCCATCCACAATGATTCAGGGAAAGAGATAATAGCCCACAATAAAGGCAAGAGAGTCCAGGATGTAATCCCATAAGGACCTCTATTTTATGTGTTTAGGCTGAAGTAGGAAATCTCCTGTCAGGAACTGAGGTGAAGAAGAGAAGCCCTGACACTTGGGTAGAACATCCAGCCCAACTTCTCATTTTATAGATGAGAAAACTGAAGCCTAGAGAAGTGGTTTGATGCCATGATATTGGCCCCACAGAGTATGCTTCTGCTAATATTCAGCCCTCTTTAGGATATACCATATTGATGATTTTTTTCCCTTTTTAAGCAGTGTAAAGACTGGGAGAAAAAGGTTGCTTAAAAAAATTTCAGGGACAACAACACAGATCCAGAGCTCGAAGGGACACTGACGGTATCTAGTCCCTTCATTTTACAAAGAAATTGAAATTCAAAAAGGTTAGATGACCAAGAAAAGTCAACACCATGAGTAAGTGTGAAGGTGAGATTTGAACCCATGTCCTTTGACTACAAAACAAATGCTCTTTCCTTCATATCATACTACTGCTAAGCCAAAAAGTACATCTGCCTACCTCAGTTTCCTCACTTGTAAAATGAAGATAATAATAGCATCCATCTCCCAGGGCTGTATAAGGATCAAAAGAGATGTTTATTGAGTTTTTGGCACAGCACCGGGCACACATTAGGTGCTTAATAAATGCTCATTTCCTCTCTCCCTCCCTCTGTTGCTATAGACAAACTTTACAGCATGCCATTTACGTGCACTCAGTCTAATGTGAAGCATTATGAAATGCAAAGTCTTCACGATTCATTTGTTTAATGTAGTCAAGTGTGCAGGACCAAGTCCTAGGCCAGCCCTTCTTGACTGTGCTAGCCCTCCTCAGCTTTCAAATGTTTAATTCCTCTGCTTAATAGGCACCAAAAATGAATAAGAGAAAGGAAACACATCTGCCAAGGGTAGCCGTGAGAGATATGGCATGATAGACAGGACCCTCATTCATTTGTGAATTATCTAGGAGGGTTCAGCACATAAGAAATTATGAGAGTTTCTGCTCTAATCCTTATTTATTAAGGGTTTTATTGTTTTATTCACTAAGGCAGCAAGCTAGAGTCCTCGGCCTAAAGCCAAAAAAAAAAAATGATATTCCCATCCAGTCTCAGACACATTAGCTGTATGGCTCTTGGCAAGTCATTTAATATTTGCCTGCCTCAGTTTCTTCATTGATAAATCAGATATAATAGTAGCACTTCTCTCCCAAGGGTGCTGTGAGGATCAAAGGGGAAAATAGCTGCAAAACCCTTGATTATAGAAAGGCCTTAGTACACATTTAATAAATATTTGTTCTTCCCTTTCCACTCCCAACTTCCTCTTTACATTAGTCTAAGATTTTGAATTTAATAGAGCATTATTTCTTTCAAAAAACTAGGAGAGCTTAACAATAAAAGGACAAAATCTTAGATTTCTAGTCACCTGAAGGAACTCTGTCCCTTGTAACATTTTTTATAACATATTTGTCTCTTGAATGTTGGATCTATTCCTTGTGATCCGACAAAGGTATTTCTGTCTAAGGCACTTGGTTTATGAATCCAGTGACTAAATGGGTCCACTAGACTGTCCAGGGGCTCCATGACATAAATAAAATAAAAAATGTCCCCATTCCAGAATATTCTTTTATAAAATAATCTATTTTTTTGTTTTGAATCAATAATTATTCCCCAATTCATTTGATCCACATGCCAAATTTCACATGTTGGTTTTTCTTAAAGTAGGATGAGGTTATTTCTTATATTCTGAAAGGCAGTGCAACCTAGGGTCTAGAAGACTACCTTTGAAATCAGAAAGACCTGTGGGTGGGGAGAAGTTGTGCCTCTGACACCTACTATCTTGCCTGCACCACAGGCAAGTTCATTAAAATTTTGCAGTGACCCTAGTCAACTTTCTAAGGCCATACAAATTAAAAACAAATTGCTAATCTGCCTTGGTAAAGGGAGTCTCTACGTCAAGAGTTCCCCCACACCACAGAAATCACCTTTCCCAAAACGATTCTAAGACAAGATAGACTGTACTCTTCCCTAAGAAAGCATCACTCAAGTGTTAATGCTACTTACCTAGGCAAAAAAAATCTTGCTCTGCATTCTTCTTTACACTATGTACTGTCTGGTGGCCATTTTCTTCAAGAGATATGATGTGCTTCGACACAGCATCAGCATCCTCCACTTTGTGTCCTGGGTCACTGCCATTCAAAGAACCAAAGCTCCTTTTCTGTCCTTCCAGTCTCCTCTGAATTTTCTCTTCCTCTGTCTCCTCCCCAGAATCCGTGCTCTTAGAACTGAGACGCCTAATTCGAGAAATGGAATCCACTTCCTTCATTCTCATTAGCCGATCCACAGCTGTTTTGGTTGGGGGGCTGACTAATTTTTCTTGGATGGTTTCAATCACCTTGGAGGTGCTTCTGAATTTCTTTTCTGAGCCCATCCCGGTAGAGTTTCTTTCCAGATAATGAAACAAAGTTGACTTGTAGGACTGATTTGTCCTGAGGTCCTTTTGATCATGGAGCTTAGATGATGATTTGGGCTCGAGTTTAGGGACCAAAGAATTAGTGGTGTCATCACCATTTCCATCTGGGTTCAGTTCAGAATCTTGGCGAATTACACGTGTCTTCAAATGCGTGTCTCTCTCCCCTACAAAGAGAGGGCTTTCGGTCCAGCCACACTTTCTCCTGCTATCAAAAGCGCTTTTTGATGATGTGGACTCAGCGGGATTTGGCTGCACCAAATTATATGATGTTTCTACTGCTAGAAAATCAGCCTTGGGAATATTTTCAGCAGGACCAGGAGGAAGGTGTGTCCCCTTGTCCTTGTTACCATGCATGAGGGACTCCACTGCTACTTCTATGCCCAGAATCCGTGCAGCCCGTGTTTGAAGAGGTTCATTAGGAGGGATTTCTATTGCACCTGGTTTTTCTAAAATGCCATCTAACTTGTTGGCCCTATGCACTGGACCCATATCATGCTCCACAAACTTTACTTCTGGTTCAGACAGACCCTGGGTTTTGTTCACTAAAGAAATGTGTCCTTCTGACTCCCTCTCTTTAACTCCATCACTCCTGGGATGAATCATTTGGCTTGGTTGTAAAGAATTTAATACATTGCTATATTGCCTATTTTCTTGGGGCTCTCTTATGTCAGTTGGGTAGCTTGAGGAATTTGGAGCTGTCTTCATCAAATTACTTGACGTCATTCTTTTCCCAGGGTCTGGGCTGATAGCCAATCTGTCTATTCTATACTCCATTTCCTGCTTTCTTGTTTCTGGAATCATGCTTTCAACCAAAGGCTTGACAGATTCACCTTTGCTATCTCTTCTTTGCAAGGGGATCTGTGCTTGGGGGTAGTCACATATGAAATCAGATATCAGCTCCACACTCTTAACTCTTCCTGATTTAAATACAGGAATCTCTGGTGCTGTTATCCTTGGCTGTAGTCTAACTGTCATTTCTTGACTGGGTTCATCGGGCTTATAGTCCTTTAGGTCAGCATCAGCACCAACATCCTCCTGCATCTGTTGCTCACTTTCTGCAACTTCTCCATCAATACTGCTATTGCTTCTGCTACTATTACTACTACTTTCTTCCTGTTCTTGAAGTTCCTTGTTAAAACTTTCTAACTGACTTATTACATCCCAGGGACGACGGCTAACTGGTTTTAAGAGAAACTGACCAAAGAGCTCCTTACTATTGCATGGGGCACTTAACTCACCCTTCACCACTTGACCTTTGGATACTGGCTTAGTGTCCCTCTCGTTTATATTTGCAGAGGGCCCATGAGGCTGGCTTTGGACTGCTTTTGATGTAGGAATTGTGGATGAAGCAGTCCTCGAGAAAGCACTATTGCTAGATGGACTGAAGTACATTTGACCTTTCAGATTACAGGTATTTGGTCTCATCTTCCAGTCACTGGGAGGTGATGCTGTTGTCTTCAGAGTTTCAGAGGCAGAGGGTTCTGATAATTTCAGAGTGGGGTCAGATACTTTTGGAAGGGGAAGTGCATTGTGTTGGCTCTCCATCTTTCTAGCAGGGAGAAACTGGGAGGTTCGGGATTCTTGAGTGATAGGGGTCTGCGTTTGCTGGTCTCTGTACTGGTCACCTGGCCAAGAGCCAGAATATCTGAGCTCCCTGTGTTTGATGGGGTGACTGAATCTGAGGTCATTTGTTTGTTTATACTGTTTTGGCCCTCCAGGTCCTTGTTTTTGTAACTCAGTTTTACTGGCCATATTTCCTGTAAGTGCTTGCAGCTCCAGGTCGGTGGAAGACATGCTTAAGAGACTTTGTTCTTGCAAAACCCCGTTCTTATCATTGCCATTCTTTTTATCAGCATTCTGTTTTAAATCATTGTTATTCCTATCTGTATCTGGCAGATGTGGCTCTGATTTAACTGGGACAGAAACCAAGCAAAATACAGTCTCGTTCACTTTTTTCTTTGAACTTTTCTTGGTCTGAATCCCAGTTTGAAATGTTTTGAGCTTAGTTATGGTTTCACAGGTACTCTCCCACTGTGGGATTTGGGAAGAAACCCTCCCTTTAGTGCACTGCTGACGGCTGCTTCCCTTATCAGGTTGCTGTTCGCTTAAAACACAATTGTCTCTTTGGTCAGGCAAGGCACAGATTTCTCTGTCTGGGGGGGTTGCTGCTGGGAGCCACCCTCCGAGGTTAGGTGCATACGTGGCAGGATCATTCTCACTTTTGGTTGTGGGGACTTGACTTTCGGGATGCGAAAAGGCACCATCATCTTGTGCTTGAACCCGAGCTGGGCCTTGGAAATCAGAGGGACCTGTGGTACATAGTGTTTCAAGGAATTTGGTTTGCTGGCCGAGGTCCTGATGATGGGTCATTTTGATGTGTCGAATTCGTGGGTCATTGAAGGGAATATACTGAACTGAGCTGTTACAAGCTTCCACGTGCTGGGGGTGTCCAGAAAACCCATGGGGGGGACACCCACTTGCACCATATTGATTCCCAGACCTGTAGGAGCTGGATGAAGAGTAATGCCCAGCAATGGGCTTCTCCATCATCAGCCGCTGCTGCTGCTGCTGTATGTGACCATCATACTGGAAATGAGGCACTTCGTTTAGGAAATGTGGATTTGTGTTCTGCTGCGGTGGTGACCTGTAAGATGGTGGTGGAACATACATAGGAGGCTCCAAATTTGGATCTGGGTTATAGGGGTCCTGCCTGGGATCATTAGTTTGGGGCAGAAAAGAAACACAGTCTCTCTGGTAGTTGTCCTGATACCTGCTGGTTTCTACTCCACTTCGAGTTTGTCGGTGAAATTCATAAGACGGAGGTTTTAGGGGTCTCCCATACTTGGGCTTTTGTAAAGGAATATAGGGGTCAACCTTTTCAGGATTTCTTAAGTATTCCAAGTTTGATGTACTATTTGTAGAATAAAATAGCATTTTAGTATCCCCCGGGAAATGGTAATCATTTATCAGAATGGGCATTTCCACACATCTTAGGCTGTCGGGGGAAAGAACTCTAGGCAATGACTGGGACTTCCCCTTGTTTTGGGAATTAAATGTATTATCTCCTTTAGTAAATGAGTACACATCTTGAAGCAGCTTCTCACCATCTCCATCAGACATCTGCCTCCCCAGTCTCCTAGGCTGGTTCCAGCTTTCAAAATTTGTATTCTGCCACTTTGGATCTCTGGATATTTTCCAGCTGTCTTCCAATACTGCTCTCTTCATCGTGTTTTCCAACCTCGATCCTACTTCCAACTGACCCTCTCTCACATTTCGGTTCATACCATGGGGCTCTGCCATTCTGGGGGTTTCCAGGTTTCCTCGGTCTGTATAATCCAGCAGCACACTGAAGTCTTGTCCTTTTCTTCTCCAATAGGCAAGATCTGGCTTAGGCTGAGAAGACCACTCTAATGGTGGCTGGTTATAAAACCTACAGAAAATAAACACATATGCTCTATTAAAAAACAACATATAAAAGAAATGTGCTTTTTCTTTGCCTTCTGGCCTTCCAGAAGTGCAACTTTGCTTTATTCCAAATGAATTTCCATTTCCCTTTTGTTAATTACTCCCTCTCAGATTGCACTAAATATTTTTTGGAAAGACTGGACAGATCATGATTACTAGGATAACTATTTGTTTTAACATCCAGCTATGTAGGGATTAGAATAGCTGCCTATGAAGAGGCAAAGGTACAAGCCCACTGTCTATCATAGCCAAATTAGAATGCAGCACAGTAAACCTTGTTCCAATCATTTAAGTGGTTAAGTTTGGTAGTATTGGTAAAGTTGCTGGGCTAAGCAGATGAAGGCAAGGCAGAAAAGTTCAGAATGGCCACATCCATTATCGGAAATTCGAGGTTTAGTGAGATAGACTGGCAATGAGGCAAATTATGATCAGCATTGTTTTCTGTGCCCTCCTCCCTCCTCATCCACATTGTCCTCATTTCCTCCTCCTCATTAAACACATTAAAAACCCCTTGCAGAAATTTTTATCTCTCATATCAGGTCCTTGGATTTCCATACTTTGAAATTCAGGCTCCATCATGCTAACTTCTGGCACTCACTCTTGGGTCTAATATTTGGTTTATACTTGTTCCATTCTTGATACGGATCCTAATTTCCTCTATCATCTTTCCCCCACCAAAGTGTCCCTTGGGTGGCCATAATATAAAAAACATAGCAAGCATAGGTATGGGCCAAGATGGTAGCAGAAAAGATTTGATTTTTAGGAGGCCCAAAGAAGAGAGTTGACCTAGAAATCTGCCAAGAGTAAATGTGGATGGCTTTTTTTCTGACCATGTCTGGTGAGGAGATTCTAGATGCCATACAAAATTTTCTCTTAAGTTGCAATTTGCTAAATGTCTCTCTTTATCCTAAGGCAATAAATACCACTACTATCAAAAAAAAAGTTTCTGAAAAAGCTCTCTGTTAGGTGTGGTATAAAATGTTAAGGGACCATATATTAGTGTCCAGAGACTAGAATTTTATTATATAATAAAAATTCAGTTATCTGGAATGCTGAGGAGAAACAAGTGTTCTAGTGAGTAAATAGTTAAGCAGAAAACTGTTTCAATTCTTGTCATAAAAGGCTTTCAAAGATAAATTACTTCTCTTTCTGCACAGTGTCCTGAAAGTTACTTGAGAACATGTAGTGCCTTGGGTTTCTACTTCCAAATATCATCTCATTGTCTAAACTTGTAGTTAGAGTAGTAAGAGAAATTAATGTGTATTCTCAGGTATTTACCTTAGTGATTACTATTTTGGGGGGACAGAATTCCTGATACAAACAGTTTTCCAGTGATTAACTCCTTTCTCCTAAAAGTTGAAATCAATTAAAGTTCTTGAGTAGGGAATGTTAGTTGGGTTCTGCAAGACCGAATTACATGGAAGTTATATGCACTTCAATAGAAACAGTCTATTAAATAGCTACTTTAAGAAATGACATCAGTGTCAAGTTCTGAAAAAAAAATAGATTCATTTCCCTGAAATCCTGTTTATTTTAGGTAGAATACTGCCCTCATGAACCAGAACTGATTCTGACAAGAGACCTGGGTATTGGTAGGGCAAAGAAAGCCATAACTTTGTCATTTTTATTTGACTCAAACATTTATTTCACATAACAATCCCCAAAGCTTTACAGGCACAACCAAAACCTCTCCAGTTCCAAGAAGCAATCTGTACTGACTGGCTGATGGATGGGTATGCACAAGTCATCCCCTGACATTGGCCCCATTGGCTTGGAGGACATACACACTGTTTACCATCCAAGACCACCCAATGGCCCCTTCAAAGTTTTGCAACTTTGTTCTTTGTGAGTTCACTAGAACATCCTCCACTGTGTTAGGGAAGATCAGGCTGACAAGGAGAGAAGAAGTTGAAATATTTTTAAATCCTTAGAGTTGGCTGATTATCAGAAATTAAACTTAGCAAAACTGTACTTGGCAATGATTTAATTCAAAGTATATAAATTTTGTAAGACACTAGAAGCTGTCAGAGGAACAATTAAAGAGGCAAGAAGATAAATAAGAAGTCCATGGAACATCTCTTAGCCTTGAAGAACATACAGGACGACTCTGTCTAGGCTTAAGCTGCCATATGTTCTGCAGACCATAGAGAGAAGCTGATTGCTAATGGCTGATATAGGGCAAATTTTCATTAATATGCAAAACTCCTTGCTTCTTAAGACTCTAAGCACTATACAGTTAGCAAAGTGACAGTTTCTCATTCAAGAACCAATTGCTATAAACAGATATAAAAAAATCCGAAAAAAGAAACATTTTTTTTTTCTCATTTAAGCTTAGCATACAGATGTAAATTTTTCTCTACTTCCAATCATTGTGTGATGGGAAAGATGGATTAGTCTCATGGCAAGATCAAAGGATGTCTAATGGACAGCCCATGAGCTCCACTAGCATTCTCATGATATTAACAGACTTTAGCGAATGCTCCAAAGACTTAGGATGGGATTCCTTACTATAGTAAATCTATGGGTTGCAACCTGCATCATCAGAGGGAATATCCCTTATTAATGAAATTACAGCTCCATTGGAGAATGGAGCTATGTTTTTACTAAAGTCTGACTCTGCTGATATCCTGGAGAAAACCCTAGGTTGTTAAAGAGTACATCAGCAGGCTGACTCCAAAAGGAAAAGGTTTGAGGACCAAAGGAGCAGCTAGGCAGTGCCTTAGTGCATAGAATACTAGACCTGAAGTCAAGAACTCATCTTCCTGAGTTCAAATTCGACCTCAGACACTTACTAGCTGGGTGATCCTGAGCAAGTCATTTAGTGTTGTTTGCTTCACTTCCCTCATCTGTAAAATGATCTGGGGGAAGGAAATGGCCAACCACTCCAGTATCTTTGCCAAGAAAATCCTGAACGGGGTCAAGAAGAGTTGGACGTGACCAAAATGACTGAAAAATAATCACCACTAGAGAAACAACACAATTAAGTTTGAAAAGGGTTTATTCACCATGATGGCCAGAGAATAGTTGTTTTTCTTTTTTTAGCCTTCAAAGACTATCTTCAAAGTAATAGGAGAGTTATTTAATCTCTGCAGGAGTTGATGGAGTGTGTGCCCCCATTGAGGAAATATTGAATATGTTGTGTATATGTGTGTGTAAGCATACATGCAACATAGTGTTTCAAATATATAACAGACTTATCTCATAATCTTTAGGTCAGATATATCTCAACTAACTCTAAACACCACCTATGTGAATGAAGAAAGTAATAACTATACTGTGAGGTGGTAGTCCATTACCTGAAGTGTGTGTGTGTATATATATATATATATATATATATATATATATATATATATGTATATAGTCCCTACATGAAAGGACTAAAAATAATCTAATGGAAGAGATAAGATAAATACACCTGTCTTTTTAAAGGGTGCTGCTTATATCTAATGGACATTGTATTTCACCCCTATATACCTCTACCTCAAACTACCTCTTCCTAACTCTTATTTAGAACTCTTGTAAGACAAATAATAATCTCAATAATCCATAACAAGGAAGCTAATGTGACCTATCAGGAGACAATATAAAGCCTGAGCTTTGTAGCCAGAGGACATGAGTCCAAATCCCAGTTCTATCTTTTAGTATTTGTATCCCCTTAGGCAAGATGTTTCATCACTTTGAGTCAATTTCCATATTTGCCAAATGAAAGCTTTGGACTAGATGACCTTTCCAGTTCAAAAACTATGATCTTGTGATTATGGCATATTTTATTGGAATATTTCAATGGAATTGTGGAATGATTATGGAATGTTTCAAATCTATCATGTTGATCTATCTGGACAACATTAAGGTGATTTAAAACCCATTGTTACAGTACCAGGATCTGGCTTATAAATGTCAAGTTTTTCAGTAGGTGGAAAAGAAAAAAAGGGGAAGTGGAAAGGGGGGGTTATTGGAACCAGCTGTTATTAGCCTAGAGAAACTCCACTGAAGAGGGGAGTATTGATCAGGGATACTATTGGAAGAGAAACCAAATTAAGGACCAAAGGAGCAGCTAGGTGGTGCCATAGTGCATAGAATATTAGACCTGAAGTCAAGAACTCATCTTCCTTGTCAAAAAAAGCTGTAAAGCTTTTGGTTGAAATCTTCTGCTCCCTTGAATTAAAGCCCTGTTTAAATAGAATAGAATCTGGCATGTTGATCTTTTACAGAACACTTTGAGAAGTGGCCTGCCATTGATTTTCTTTCAAACTGTAGTTGACAACCATTTTAGATGATTCAGCCCCTCCCCAAAGAAGAATAAATAAGAGATAAGTGAGAGGCAGTGAAATTGGATATCACCAAAGAAGAGCAGAATCATGACCAACCTAGAGAAAAGTGGTCAGATCATTGCAGCAATCTGAAAATTCAGGAGGCAGTGGAGAATAGAAGGTCAGCCTTGGAGTCAGGATTCAAGTACAACCTCAGACACAATAAGTGACTATGAGGACATCCTTGAATCACCATAATTATAAGTTACAGAGACATAGATCCCTAGTTGGAATTCCCACACTAATGAAATCATGGGTCTAGATGAAATAGCCTTCCATTCCCATTCTCTACTTCCTTTGCCAAAAACTCAAAATCCAAGTAGATAAAGAAAATCTTAAAAGCTAGTCAAGGCTATGAGAAAAGTTATTTTCAGATAAAGAATTGATTGTATCTGAATACGACACGTATTTTTATTTTATTTTTCTTGAGGGTTTTTATTTGGAAGGATATATATATTTTTAAGACATGACTTCTATGGAAAAGCAGGTCAAGGCACAGGCAACATTGTACAGACAAACTTCTGTATAGGGTAACCTGGATTTTAATGGGACCAAGAACTCAATATGTTTCAATAGTATGATACTTGGCAGCTAAGGAAGCAAATATAATTTTAGGCTGTATTAGATGAATATGAGGGGAATAATGAGAGGTGCAATTGGAATTCATTGCCTTTGGTTCTGTGGACACTTTGGAAGAGATATTAGTAAGTTATAAGCATTCACGGAGGGGCAACTAGGAGCTATAACTGAAGGTGCTAGAACTGAACTAATGAAAGAAACCAATAACATTTAGCCTGCAAAACTGTACTTGACATGTTTTAAACTGTTGTGTTAAATTTGAAATCTAAAAAAGGATACACAATGATTTCTAGTATATTTATGTAAGGAAGTGAAATCCAATTTTTCTTTCAAAGAAAAATCATTCAAAAGAAACTCAAGATTGCAATAAAAGCTGCAGGAGGAACCTAAGGAAAAGTAACAGTGTACATTAAAGCAAGGAGGGAAAAGATAAAATACCCAAATGGAATTTCTAATCCAAATAAAATGGGTCCAGGGAGGAGTCTATTTAAAGATTTATTGAGCAGGAATGAATTGATTATCATGGACATTTTGTACATTGAATGAACAAATGATAAAGAATTTATTAATTGTTCACCTATGTACCAAGCATTGTATGCAATGCAAAGGACACAAATACAAGAAAGTAAGAGAGTACTTAACTCTCAAGGAGCATATACTAGGGAAGACAACAGAAAAAAGGACTTAAAGGGGGATGAAAAGAGCCAAAAAATGAGTGGACTCCTAATTCCAGGAAAGATAAGAAAAAGTTCATCTATTCCCAAAATAGTTTCAAAAGCAGTCTGGTGTTCTGTGAGGGGGATGAAGATGATGGCTAGAATGCCTGCAGGCAGCATGTCTGGAAAGGAAATTCATTTATTCAAATGGGGATTGTTGAAAGTTTTGTGTTTTAAGGACTGAGTGGAAGGGTCTTAAGTAGAAAAGGAGCCCAAAGAGGGCTCATCCACCAAAAGCACAATTTCTGGAAATGGATTAGGGAATGAATTTTGACAACTGGGAATTCCTGAAAATGAGTGTTATTTTGCACTGTTATTTTACAGATGATACACAGGCTAAGTAATATTTTAAAAATCTAAGCATGTATAACACATTATTTCTAGATTATTGACATCTTTAAAAAGCAAAGAAAATTAGCCAATCTAATAACTGAATGTTTTAAAATCAATTGCAAAAGAAAGCTGGATAAAGAGGAAATAGATGTTAATTCATAAAAGTTGCATGTGAAAGCCTTTCAAAAGATAACATATACTCTGAGGGAAAAAATAGAAAGAGGATTGGGGTGAAGCTAGGGCAGTATTGCTAGAAATCAAGAAAATTAAGAAAATATCATTCTAATGAAATACTGGAAAAATAGAAACACTCCAAAACAAAAATCTATGTTGAAATGAGCCTATAAAAGTGAATGAAGAGAGAAGTTGGGGAAAAGATCATACAATACACATTTATTAAGTGCTTATTACATACCAAATATTGTGTTAGGCATTAAGAAATCAAAGACAAAAGGAAACAGTCCCTGTCCTCAGGAAGCTTACTTCTACTGGAGCAGATTAGATTGGACTCTTGTTCCCTGAAAGGGTATGCATTTAGACTATGAACTAACTTCCACATCAAATGTTCCAAATTAGAAAGAAAAAAGTACCATAGAGTTTCCTGTTATTTAAATTCTATGTAAATCATATATTAATGTAGAGTGATACCCATGGGACTACTTAGTTCAGTGGCAAATTAAGTACTAAAGAGGCCTTGGGGCCATAGATTTTATTCCCAGGAAGGTAGTTAACTTGCCCAGAGAAAATACATGTCTCTATACCACTGATTAATAACTTAAGTCTTGTCAAAGTATATATAGCATTTTATTTTACAAAAAGGGTACTTTTTATCTCTTCTCTTACATTATTATATATTCTGTATGTTGTGTACATTATATGCACAGTATATGTGGAAAAAAAATGACTCTGAAGGAAGTCCATTTAGATATTTATATTAGATTCAGAAGTTATACTCAAATTCACAATTTTAACAGCTGCCTTTTCCTTATGAGGCAGAGAAATAAAGGCAAAAAGGACAACTCAAAAGCACCCTTAAGTATGTCTTACTGACCTTATACACTCAACGTCTTTTGTGTGACTTAGATTGTAAATTCCTAAAGTATGTGTCAGGGGAGGGAGGGTACATTTTATTATAATTGTTTCACAGTTACTAAATATGAACTTCTGGGGCAATTTTTCATTTTGATTCATAGACATTTAATAGATTGTTTTCAAATTGTAGGTAGAACATAAAGACATAAGGCCTCAAGGAACATTTTGTTATTCAGCTGTTTTTCAGTCACATCCAACTCTTTGTGATCCCATTTAGGGTTTTCTTGGCAAAGACACAAAGTGGTTTGCCATTTCCTTATCCAGTTCATTTTACAGAAGAGGAAACTGAGGCAAACAGGATTACATGCCTTTTCCAAGGTCATACAGCTAGTAAGAATCTGAGTCCTGATTTGAACTCATGAATATTAATCTTCCTAACTCCAAATACACTGTATCAATTAGCAAGGAATTTATAATCTAAAAATATGAGGGAAAAAGTACAGTGGTAAGCACTAGGTTAGAAATCAGAACTCCCTTTTTCTAATCCCATCTCATTATTTAATGGACCTGATTTTGGGTGAGTCATTTAATCTCTGTGGACCTCAGTTTTCTCATTTATAAAATGGAGAAATTAAAACAGAGAGCCTCTAGATCCCTTCTACCTTCAAGTTTATGATCCTATGACCTTCAGAGAATGGTGTAAGGCATAATATAATGGCAAAGGAGAGATCTAATCAAAGTGTAATGTTCACAGTAAGACTGTTTTCATCTAGAAAACATAGGGAACGTTTCATGGAAGAGGTTAAATCCCTACTTTACAAGCAACTGGTGTCTTTTTAAGTAATGGGTCCTCATAATCTTACACACTTATATGGTAATGTTGTTCAATCATATATTTTCTAAGCCAATGAATATAGTTAACATGGTGCTAGACTCTTTGGAGAACACAGAGCTCTAAGATATAAAGACCTTAAGGCATACAGACATCAATTTGAGCAGACAATTATAAGTATTTAGTTACATTGTATAAACTGAAGCAGATTTTAAATTCCAGTCTCCCTGACTTCATGTCAGCATTTTACCACCTACCAGTTTCTATGAATTTAAGAGAGCCAGGAATTGAACCTATGTCTTTTAGATATTAAGTCCAGTGCCATATTGGATTGCAGTTCTAGATTGCAGTCAATATACTTCAATGGCCAGTCACAATATGTAGGCACTAGGACTCCTGCTCATTGACAAGTCTACTCAGAAGTACCATAAATAAGAGCAAGAACAGAAAGTTTTGTTGTCAGAAAGCATTGAGCGACTGTTGCTAAAAACTGGTTTTAAATATGAATTTCATAAGAAATTTAATCAATGGAAAAATAGACCAAATTACCAGACAGAAAGAGAATAGTGAATTGAGGCAATAATTCCAATGGGTGAGAAATGGTCCCAAATGACCTCAAAGTAGGATCCAGCTCAAAAAGTCTTGAACCAAACAATACATTTAGACTAAAGTTATTTTATTCACTCTTCCTTTCTTCCCTCCTTCCCTTCTTTTCTTCCCTCCTTTATTCCTTCCTCCTCTCCAAATTCCTTCCTTCCTTATTACTCTCTCCCTCTCTCCCTCCCTCCCTTTTTCCTCTCCTCTCCTCTCCTCTCATCTCCTCTCTTTTCTTTCCTTCCTTCCCTCCTTCCTTCCTTCCCTCCTTCCTTCCTTCCTTCCTTCCTTCCTTCCTTCCTTCCTTCCTTCCTTCCTTCATTCCTTCCTCCCTTCCTTCCATACAACTTATTACCCATGACCCTGAAGAAATCATTCTGGACCACAGATTTCACAACTGCAAAATGACTAGATGACTTCATTACATCTATGACCCCATGATCCTCACTAGAACTGTATGAGTCTAGTTCTATGAACATTACATTTACAGATAAAGACAATTAGGATCTTAAGAATTAACCATGATTTCTGTCAACAGGGTGAAGGGTGGATTGAATTAAGAGGAGATTATAGATGGAATGGAGAGTTTGGGAAGCTATTGTAATAATCCAGGGAAGTGAGAACCTATACTAGAATGGTAAGCAGAAAAACAAGAGAGGAAGTAGGGGATGAATGCTATTGCCGAGGCATGTTAATAGCACCTGATAATTGATTTGATATAAAAAACATTGGACCTGGAGTAAGGAGGATTTGAATTCAAATTTGAACTCAGACACATTCTAACCACATGGCTCTGGGAAAATTACTTAACTCCTATTTGTCTCGGATTTTCATCTGTAAAATGGGGACACAGGAAAGAAGAAAAAGGGCAAACCAGTCTAGTATCTGTCAAGAAAGTGGAGAGTCAGACACCAACTGAACAGCCCAAAAAAATTGGGCTAGAGAAGTAGAGAAGTGAGGAAAAGTGCGTGAAAGGTAGTGATAGTAACAAAAATAGTGATGTTGGGCAGAAGAGCAGATATGGAGGAAAAGTTCTGCTTGAGGAAGCTGGCTAATTGGCATATTAAAAAAATTAAATAGCAGGCAAGTTCATGGTTGGTATTGATGCAAAGGACTGACCAACTTAACACAGTATGTGGAAAATCTAGACCTAAAAAGAAAAAAATTGCTGGAAAATATATGTATAACTAGAATTGTGTCAGGAAGAGGTAGGAGTCTGAATGTCAGTAATGGGAAGTCAATCTCTGGATGTTGAGACCAGACTGAGTCTGTTATAGATTAGAAGGAGTTGGGGGAGAGAAAGAAATAGGAGAAGTAATGGGAATCCAATCACTGTATGCTGAGAACAGATTGTGTCTCTTATAGATGAGAAGGAGTTGGGAGAAAGAAAAATGAGGAGGGAGTAAGAAAGGGGATGAATTTAAAGACAGAATTTAAGCTTCTTGAAGGCACAGACTGAATTTTTTGCCTCTAAATACAGAGTTCCTGGCAAACAGTAGGGGATTATTATTTATTTAATTTGATTAACATAGTAAACAGGCTAGAAAAGGAGAATGAGCAGAGAAAAAGACACATTCATAGAAGAGCTGTGGCAGAACCCCACTTAAGAGGCACCAGCAGCAAAGATTTGATGTCCTTAGAGTTGTTCCTGAGAAAGGGCTCTTATGAAAATCTTTAAAACCCTCACTCCACAGGACATTCAAAACTTTGTGCAACCTTAGAAAACAAGTCTTTAACAAGTGCCTATGAGAAATAAGAAAAAGCTCCCCATCCCTGCCCCTGCCACATTTAATAATTTCTATTATTCATTCATTTCCCTGGTTGATATGGCAATGAACTTGATAGAGCCCATCTTTCCCCTTTTTGAAGAAGCAGCTTCTGAGAAGACTAAGAAGTCCCAGCATCCTCATGTAGCTGCACGTGATTCTCAAGGATGTAGTCTGCTATTTCTGTCTAGAGTCCAGACTGCATTTACATACTTCTGAGATGTAAGGTCCTAGAATCCAGCTGGGAGGGGGAAATTCAGGCTTCAAAAATATGTTTTCTCAGAACAGAACTCTCATCACCAAAGCAGCAGTTACTTCCGAGGGTCATCGCTGAGCAAACAAAGGAAGGCTTCAAACATTCCTTCCATCACTCAGGGGGTCCCTGAGACTGGCTGCAACCATTGATTACAGGTCAGAGGGAGGACCCCAAAGTGACAATTACAGATTGCCTGATGAACTCTGAGTCTTGTGGAAGACAGAGAAAGAAAGGTCAAATATAGAAAACCAGGAGAACCTACTGCTCCAAAATTACCTGTCAAAGGGTCTACTCTGGGTCTCAAACTGCCCCAGGAGCTCAGAATCAATGAAAAGCCTTTGATGCTATAATAGGTGGATTTTTTTAGGTGTCTAGTACTCATAATAACACAATTGAAAAACAAGGAGCAGGGTGACATTTTTGAAGCCTACTATCTTTGCAGGAGAAAGGGGGATTTGACACAAAAGGAAGGTTAGTGTCAGCTGGAGTGTTGGGCAAGTCTATCACAATTCATCTTTTAAATAAATTCATCTTTAAATCCATCAGACCCATTTTCTGGGTCTGAATCAAAAGGACTTAGAACAATTCACTTGTATGTAGCATCTTAACACAAAGAGTTTAGCTCACAACTTTGTAAGACTGGCAATGCAAGTTTCACCTCCTTGATGGAGATGAGGAACTCAAGATTTAATTTGTCCAGAGGAACCAAGTAAGTGCCAAGGGAGGGAGTTAATGCCAGAGCAGTCAAACAATAAGCATTTATTAGAGTTCCTGACTTTGAAAGAATATTAAAACCAATCCTCTCTCTACTATATTGAACTGCTCCATATTGAGGTAACTGGCCTCTAGGTTCCCTTCTAATGAGATAACACTATCACCCCATGATACAGTCCCTCATGTTATGCTCCAAAGGGTAGAACTCTAAAAGGAAGAAGTTACACCCGTTTATATAATTCCATTGTAAAAACAAATATTTAGTTTACTGAAATAAAGCAGGAAGAGCAAGTTTAGATTCTTTTTCCTCTGCACCCATTCATATAGTAGCTAAGGCTGACTATTTCAAACATGGCTCTGGTGCTGAGGAAAAATGGGCATTGTAAGGAAATGAGTTTTCCCTTGCCTTTGTTGGAAACTAGAGGGACCATGCTACCTAATAAGGTACCTTAAACTTATTATCCTAAATAGTTAAAACTCTCTAGGTGAAATGAGAGAATCACATGCTTCTTCTTTAATGGAAAGAGATTATTTGTGAGAACATGGACTAGACGTGTTTTTTGTTGTTGTTGTTGTTGTTGTTTTTTTGGTCAGAGATGTGAGTCAAAGCTTCAGGGCAACTGGAAGGAGATTGCTAGACTAAATCATTTTTTTTGACATCTCCAAGATCAGGGCTTCTTAAACTTTTTCCACTCAAAATACCTTTTCACCTAAGAAATTTTTACATGATTCTGAATATATAGGCATAAAAAAGATATAAAATCAAACATTTACTGATAATAAAGCATAATTTCATGACCCCCACATTCAGTTACAAGATCCTATGTGAGGTCCTGACCCACAGTTTAAGAAGCAGGGCCATAGATCTGGTTTTCACATCCTGATCAACCTTGCCAAAAATCACCTCAGGAATTCCTAGAACACTAACCCATTTTCTCTAAGTGAAAAATAATTCCAACACCAGCAGCTCCCCATAAGTGTTAATGCTGTGACCAAGTCTACACATCTCATGGATTTTGATGTTGGTGAAGTCTATTCCTCAACACAGGATAGGGCTTACTAGCCAGATTAGTAAATCATGCTGCCTTTCCTCAGGACAGCTCACTACACTTTGGCCTCTGTCTCTAGAATCACTGTGGGCCTGACCACAGTGCCATATTTTGTCCAGAACCAGGCACTCCATTATCTCACAAAATGCACAGTTAGTTAAGTATTTGCCCAGAATCAGCCCTCCACTCCACTCCTCAACTATCTCCATTATCTCATTTCGTTTAAAAAACAACCTGTGCAGTTATTATTCTCCATTTTACATATGGGGAAACTGAGGCTCAGAAATGTTATGTTACTTGTCCAGAGTCACAAAGTTAGTTAAATTTCTGAGGCAGGACTTGAATTCTAGACTTCCAGATTTTTAAGTCCAGTGTTCTATCTGTTCTACTCAGCTCTCTCCCTATTGGGTTGAGTTATAAGGAAACCCTTTTATATACTACAAAACACTATATAAATATGAGCAGCTGCTTCTTCTTCTTTTTCCTCCTCCTCCTTCTCCTTCTATCAAAATTTTATTATTATTCTTGTTATTTCAGTAACCCATGAAACAGATTAAAATTTTTTATTACTAGACTTGAGTATGGGAGCTGGGGAGGAAACAGACCACCATGGCAGCATCTGCAGGGGGAGGTACTCTAGTCTGAACATTTTGACAGTTCCTTGAAAATCTGCCTTGTGAGTGAAAAAAAAAATCTTAGTTTAGGGGGTTCAAGGGCAAGGGAGGAAGGTGATGTGGATGTCTGCATTAGCAAACATGTTCTGAAGCAGACCAGCCCAAAAATACATATTTCTCTCTGTGGAGGGGTCAAGACAACAGTTTCTAATACCAAGAGCATGAAATCAAATTAGTTTAAAAAACAAATCACGTTTATAGATTTGACACCAAAACAGATGTTAAGTTTGAATCTTTTTTTTTTTTGGAAAGCAAGTCTAAGCAGGATATGATTTTAAAGAAATACAAACAAGCCTCTAAAAATTAACTGTTTTCTACGTGCAGTAGCCTTGTCTGGAGGGTGTACTTGGCCTCCCAAGATGAGAGGCCCCCCAAACCACTGCATCACAGGAGAGGCAAGTCTCTAATCAGTCACAATTCTTACTGAGGACACAGAAGCACAGACCATGGTTAATTACAAGCTGTAGTGGTGATGAACCAACAAAAATCTTTCCCAGAATTCCTAAATGGAGTTTGTGGGGGGAATATTATTATAGCATGAAAAGAAAAACAGGATTTACACAGCTTAAACCTCCCATGGAAAAGATCACAGAGAAGTGAAGAGAACCAAGAGAACATTGTATACAATAACAACAAGATTATGTGATGATCAACTGTGATGGACTTGGCTCTTCTCAACAATGTGGTGATTCAAAGCAATTTTTAAAAACTTGGGATGGAAAATGCCATCTGCATCCAGAGAGAGAAATATGGAGACTGAATATGATTGAAATATAGTATGTTTACCTTTTATTTGTTTGTTTGTTTTTTCTTCCTCACAGTCTTTTTCTCCTTTTGGTTTGATTCTTCTTGCACAACATGACAACTATGTAAATATTTTTTAAAAGAATTACACATATTTAATCTATATCCGATTGCTTGCTGTCTTGGGGAGGGGAAAAGTAAGGGAGGGAGAGAGAAAAAAATTGTAACTCAAAATCTTACCAAAATGAATGTTGAAATCGATCTTTACATGTATTTGGAAAAATAAAATACTGTTGAAAAGAAAGAAGAAAAAAAAAAGAAAAGATCACAGAACAGGGAGTCAGGAGAACTGGGTTTGAAGCAAATACTTTCTAGATCTCTGATGCTAGACAAGTCATTTAAACTCTCCCTTAGTGTCCCCATTCATAGAAAGAGATAATAACTCACAGGGTTGTTGAGAGGATGAAATGGGAGAATAATTGTTAAGTACTTAGCATAGTGCCTGGCACTGGTAGGTGCTATATATTAGCTATTTTTATTAGCTATTATTGAAACTTAAGTTACTTCATCTTTCTGGTCTTCCAACTCCTACACAATGAAAAGGATGAGCAAGATGACCTTTAAGTTCCTGAAAGGCTTTAGTGACTATATGATTCTTGTTGCTGCTGTTGTTGAGTTGTATCCAATTCTTCGTGACCCCATTTGGGGTTTTCTTGGCAAAATACTCCAGTGCTTTGCCATTTCCTTCTCTAGCTCATTTTAAAGATGAGGAATTAAGACAAATAGGGGTAAGTGACTTGTCCAGGGTCACACAGCTAATAAGTGTCTGAGGCCAGATTTATTCAGGAAGATAGGTCTTTGTATGATTATAGGCACCTATAAAGTTCTACTTTACTAAGTTATGCTAAAATTTCCTCTGATTATAAATTTCCAGCTCAAATGCATGTACAAAATCCTGTATATTTGATAGCAACCTAATTTAATATTCAAGTAGTTAAAAATTAATATAGCTATATTATATTCTATATATCGCTATATACATATTATTCAATATGCATCCAGATCTGTACCAAATTTGCAGAAGTTATAAACATACTGTTTTGTTGTTATCTTTTCATATGCAAGACCTCTTTCCTCAATTACAAGTTCCTTCCTGAAAATAGGGAACCCAATATCACTTAATATCTTTCAAGACATATTTTTTTTTGTTGTTGTTTTTTGATAATGATACGGCACAATGGAAAAAAAAATAAAAGGATCATAGAATCCAAAAGTAGGAAGGGATCTTAGAAATGATTTAATCCAACCCACACTGGAATAAGAACGTCCTTCCCAAATTGCCTGAGTACTGGTCATCCAGCCTTTGTTTAAAGACCTCCAGTGAAGTCTACCAACTGGATCCTCATGTAGCCCATTCTATTTGGGGGTAATCCTAAGGGTTAGGATGTTTTTCCTTACATAAAGATCATATCTGCTTCTAAGTTAGAGAATTGAAGTTAGAGAATTCTAAAGCTCCAAAGAATAAATCAAATCTCTCTTCTACTTGATAATCAATCACCAAGCATTTAAGAACCTACTGTGTACCAGACCCTGGAGATGCAATTCTCATGTTCATTAAATCTTCTTTTCTTCAGGATAATCATTCCTTATTTCTTTTTACTGAGTATTATATAGCATAAATTGAAGCCTTGTTGCCATTCATATTGCTTTCCACTAGACATTTTGATTTGTCAACAAAACTTCCTCAAATGATGTGCCCAGTACTGAACATCATACTGCTCATATGATCTGACCTGAGCAGAATACAGAACTGCAATCTTCCTTTTAATGTAGCCCAAGATTGCATTTGTTTTCTTGGCTGCCATGTCATATTGTTGATACAGGTCATGAAAATATGAATTTCACTTAGAGAGGGTTGTTTGGTTGAAGGAGAGAGTGCTACATGCAGATCAGAACAGCAATTTCACAGGTGCAAGAAAATCCCCATGTAAAAACTTCCTCTGCTAAAATCAAATCAAAACTTTCTTGTAATTTTAGAGTCATGGAGAATTGTTCGGGGGCACAAAGAGGCTAAAGGATTGGATTTGCTTATTGTTACATAGCCAGGATGGATCAGAAATTGGACCCAACGGTAGATCTTTCTGATTCCAAGGTTAGCCCTCTACCCTCTAAGCCAGACTGCTTCTCGGGGACTACAATGATATCTTTTCCAATTATATGCTTTTCTCCAGCTCGTGACTCTAAGAAAACAATAGTCAATTTCATCACCCCTTTCTCAGCTCTCATATCACGGTTATCAACAACAATTTAAGAAAATCAATAGTAATCAACTTCGCTAAATGGTTTGTGAAAGTAGGGAGCTATTAATACACCAAGGTCTAGTCAACTTCAACCAGACCTTAATGTAACAAAGCAAAGGGGCTCATAAACGATTTTATAGAAATTCTCAGCCTCCATCCCTAGGGTTCAACAAATACTAAGAATAATCTACAAACATTTCATTATTCCCTGGATGATCCATATTCCTCTTCACAATAGTTCCTCTCCAAACTGACCCCAACTGCCTTCTGATACCAATAAGGAAGTCTTTCCACTTCCATTCCTTCTTTCCCTCACCTGAAAAACTTGGCATTCCTATGATGATAAAATCATAGTAGTGGGTTAACAGGCTAGCATTCATTTTACCCAGATAAAACAATTACCAAAGTAGCATGGATAATTAAGAACATTTCCTAATCCAGAAATTATTAACATATGGTTTGGGATTACTTTATGGGATCTTTCCCAAGAGAATTAGACTCCTTTCTGTCCAATCTTCATATACTTTACGCCCTTCCACAAAATCTATTAACTGGTAAGTAGCCCCATTGTTGTTCCTCACAAGACAATATAATGAATCTCCTGACTCCAACTATCTTCTCAGCCATCCTCTAAGCTTGGAATTTTCTCCCTCTTCATTCAACATCCTCCTGGCTTCCTTTTTGTCTCGACCCAAATTCTAAAAGATACATTTTCTGGTCTTCCCTCTGAAATTATTTCTAATTTATTCTGCCCAGATCTTGTTTGTCCATAGTCATGTCCATGTTGTCTTTCCCATAAGCTCCCTGAGACCAAGGAAGCTTTTTACCTTTTTTATATCCCTGGTCCTTACCACAGTGCCCGGCATGTAGTACTAGATGTTTAATGAATTCTTGGGGGAAAATAAATAATAAACAAATTCTTGAAGACTTGATTCATGTTTTATGAAGTTATAGATTGATTCACTTACTGGATTACTTGCTCCACTCTCACCTTGATGTATCAGAACTTTTCTGCCATTTGATAGTCAGATAGCAACCTTTTAAGAAGGTTATAAAACAAGTCTTCTGTATGTTCTTGGCTATTTATTTAGCATAAAGAATAGATTACCAGACTTAGAGTCAGAAAGACTGATATTTAAATTGTGCCTTAGACATTGCTAATTGTGGGACCTTGGGCCAAGTTCAGTCAGTGGATCAACATTTATTAAGTTCTTAATATTTGCTAAGTGCAGGGAATACAAAAAGAGGGAAAAGACAGTCTTTGCCCCTCAAGGAGCTCACAAACTGATAAGGAAGACAATCACCAAACACAAATGTACAAAATAAATTCTACTACACAAGATAAATAGGAATTAATTAACAGAGGGAAGATACCAGAATTATGAGGATTTAGAAGAGGCTTCCTGTAAAAGATGGGCCTTTATTTGGGACTGTGTCAGAGAAAGCAGCAAGTAGAGCCGATGGGGCAGAGAACTGCAGGCATAAAGGACACCCAGAGAATAAGGAATGTTTTATTGATGGAACAGCCAGAAGGCCAGTATCACTTGACTGAAGAGTACATGGCAGAGAATAAAATGTAAGAAAACTGGAAAGGCAGGAGGAAATTATTTTACAAAGGATTTTGAACATCAAATGGAGGTTTTTGTATTTGATCCTGGAGATAATAGGGAGCCACTGAAGTTTATTAAGTAATGAGCAATGTGGTTGGACCTAAGGTCTAGGAAAATCACTTTGATGCATGAATGAAGGATGGATTGGAGCAAGGAGAGATTTCAGGCAATCAGATCCATCAGCAGAATACTGTAAGAATTCAGGCATGAGGTGATGAGGACCTGTACTGGAAGGGTAGCAGAGTCAGAGGAGAGAAAGGAGCTTAAATCAGAGATGTTACAAAGATGGAATCAATAGGCTTTGGCAATAAATTGGATATAGGGGGTAATCATTTAACCCCTCTCAGTTTATTTTCTCCTCTATTGAGATAATGATAACTTCAGGGCATGTGAGGATCAAATATATACACATTTATATGTATATATGGGCGCATATATATATATATATACACACACACACACATATATTTGTATGTATGTGTGTGTATACATGTTCTTGGCAAATCCTAAAGAGCTACTACAGAAACATTAGCTATGATTATGACTATTCTGTTTGGAACACTGTCATTCATTATGTGTGGCTGGGCAGGTATGCACACAGAAACAAATTTGAATATTTCATGATTTAAGATTGAAGAATCTAGAGAGAATTGCTATGGCTGAAAATTCATGGTCTTGTGACAATCTGGAGAGGAATATCCCCAACTGACCTAAGTTGGTCCTCCTGTACCCAAAGCCTTTTCTGCTGGGTAGAACCTGTCCAGAGTTTGGATTTTGTTGGCACAGTTCTTGAGAAGCTACAATTTTCTCCATGCCTCAATGAGGCATCAAAGTTTAAAGGAGCATACACCCTTGGACTGGTGGCTATTCCCTCCAGGAATATAAAAAGTAATCTTTCCATATCTGGCCTAATACATGTGACTCTGATCCATGTTCTCCCATAAGTAACCATACAAAGTCCCAGGTAATGCTAGGGATCTTCCTCATTTTCAGTGCAGGGCTCAACAAACTATGGCCCAGTCCATGAACTAAGAACAATTTTTTTTTGCATTTTCTAATTCAATAAAATTTAAAATATAAAATGTATGTGTGTGTATGTGTGTATATGTGTGTGTATGTGTGTGTTCTCACTATACAAAAACAAGTGGCAGGCTGAATTGGCCCACAGGCCATAGATCGCCAACTTCTTTTCTAGTGATATCACAAAGATACCACTGGAGCACATGGGACTTCCATCAGGTATCCCCGGCTGTTCTTTTTCCAATCATACATTTATTAAAAGTAGCATGTATCAACCTTGTGTATGTACCAAACTTATATGTTAAACGTCACTGTATATGTAACAATTGGTCTTTGAATATGGGACTGTTGCTCATTTAGAAAAAGAATAAGGAATATGGGACTCTGAAATTAAGCCCTATCATTTGAATTTATCAGAATTCCTTCCATAAAATCCTGTTCAAGTGGTCACCATCATTAACTCTTCTGATTCACAAGAAGGAGAGGGATATATCTAGGAATAAGTAAGCAGTTGCTGTATTCATATTTGAATTACTATTGTGGGGAGGAATCAATAGAGCATAGGGAGAAGTTAATTGAATACAGCATAATTTTAATTTTCATTGTCTTTCATTTTTTTTTCAGTCTTGTCTGATTGTTCATGACTCCAAAAGGGGTTTTCTTGGATAGGAATAATTTGCCATTTCTTTCTATGACTCATTTTACAGATGAGGAAACTGAGGAAAACAGGGTTAAGCAACTTATCTAAAGTCACAAAGCTGGTAAAGTATCTGAAGTCATATTTGAATTCAGAAAGATGAGTCTTCTTGATGTCAGACCCAGAATCCTAATGACTTCACCAGCTAGCTACCCTCTCATAGAAATAAGTTGTCATAAATGGTTGAGAAAGAAGAGCCTGGATAAAGGGAACTTTTTCTTTAAGCAACCTGGCCTTTGCTGAATTCAGATCTAACTTTTTGTATATAGTGTGCGGCTCTGGGAGAGTTCCTTATCTTTTCAGCACATTCTTTTATAAACTGAGTTGAGAGTGCTGACCTGCACTGGTGAAGGGAATTTATATAGGCCACCAGCTACATGTGGCCTGCAACACTTCTAAGTACATTCAAACCAGATTAAAATGCAGTTGAAAAATATTTAAAACATAGATATTACTGTATTTTAAAATTAAGTCAATATGTGCAGGGACCTACAGAGATCTTTATGGAAGATTTAATTGCTTGCATTTTAAAAAATTTAAGCTTAATATCACTGTTCCATATCAATAAAATCACAACTCTAATCCCTATCCCTATATTCACAAAAACAGAGAAATCTTTTTCAAGTGACTTTACGAATATGAAAGAGAAAGAAATTATGGTAAGCTAGTTTTTGTTTTTTAATAATACTTTATTCAACTCCAATTATATGTAGAAACAATTGCTAAGATTTGTTGTGGGTATTTTTTTTTTAAGTTTTTAGTTCTAAAATCTATTCCCTTCCTTCTCCTCTGCTCTCCCTAAGATGGTAAGCAATCTGATATAGGTCACGCTTGGGCAATAATGTAAAACATTTCCATATTAGTTATTTTGCACAAGAAGACTTGAACAACAAAAAAAGAAAGAATAAAAGAGAGCATCAGTTCTTTCTCTGGTGATGGATAGCATTTTTTCATCATGTGTCCTTTGGGATTGTTTTGGATCATTGTATCGTTGAACATAACTAAGTCATTCACAATTCTTCATCTCACATTGTTGCTGTTACTGTGTACAGTGTTCCCCTGGTTCTGTTTACTTCACTTTGTATCAGTTTATAATAAGTCTTTCCAGGTTTTTCATTGTAAGTTAGTTTAAAAGAGGATGTGGCTCAGTGGATAAAGCACTGGACCTAGAGTCTGAGTTCAAATCCAACTTCAGACACTTACCAGCTCTATGACTTCAGCAAGTTGCTTTAACCTCAGTTTGTCTTAATCCACTGGACAAGGAAAGGGCAAACCACTCTATTATCTTTGCCAGGAAAACCCCATGGATAGTATTCCTTCATTCATTCTGGTAAGCACCATCTCATGTCTGCCTCTATGGTTTTGGATCAAAGAAGGGCCACATGATACAGGGCAAAGAACACTATTCCATAATCTAAGGATTTGAATTAAATCTCAAATGACTGTGGGAGAGTCACTTAATTCCCATATCTACAGAGAACAAATGAATATATCAATGAATGCAAAACCCGTTTATTAAAACACATATTATGTGCAAAGCACTGTGCCAAGTACTGGGGACACAAACAGAAGAGACAGACTCTGGTTTCATGGAACTCATATTCTAGTGGGGAAGATAACATATATGGAATTTTTCTTCTGTAAACGAGATGAAAATGTCCCATGGTCCTTAAGGTGGAACAGCAAAGCAGATGTTAATGCATTTTCTTTAATGTCATATCCAGTATTAGTTTCTGTTGTTTAATTACTTAACAATGTCAACACTTTGGTGTTAAGAACTTTGCTTTCTGGGTTTTCAGTAGCTGTGATTATATCTCTTTCAAGAGAAACTTCCACACTAGATCGCCAAGGTGTGTGCTGCCCAGGGTAAAGGCACTGGGCTGGAAGCATGGCTATTCCTAAGGCTCTTGGGTTCAGAGTCCTGAGCTGTCTCCATTGGAGTCTGAAAGAGGTTGAGTAAGACAGTTGACAATATTTTGATATGACATGTGATGATATTTAAATGATACTTGAAGCCATGGGATATGGTGAGATCACTAAAGAATAAAGTGAATATATTGGAGGAAGAAAAAAAGGATTGAAAAGAAAGCCTTGGGGCTGGGACACAGATGATTATTCAGCAAAAAAAAATCCACAGGGAGACAGAAGGAGGTTAGAGAACCTTTACTAAAACAAAAAAATAAACAAAAGACTATAGGGGAGACAGCATCCAGGAAGGTTATCTGGTAAAGAGGTTCCGAGAAAGAGAAAGAATGAAAAAAGGCCAAAAGGCCATCAGATTTTAAAACTAAGATATGATTAATGATTTTGGAGAGAGTAGTTTTAGTTGAATGATGAGGTCATAAGCCAGATCAGTATGGAGAGAGAAGGGAGAGAGGGAGGAAAAAAGATGAAGGGAGAGAGACAGACACACAGAGAGAGACAGAGACTGACACAGAGAGACAAAGCGAGACAGAGACAGAGACAGAAAGATAGACACAGACACAGAGAGACAGAGATAGACACAGAAAGACAGAGCGAGAAAGAGACAGAGACAGAAAGATAGAGACAGACACAGTGAAATAGAGAGACAGAGAAAGACAGCAAGACAGAGACAGAGACAGAAAGATAGAGACAGACACAGAGAAACAGAGAGACAGAGAGAGACAAAGACAGTAAGAGAGAGTCAGAGACAGGGACAGAGAGAAGTAAAACAACACAAGTGGATGCTTTTCAGAGAAGTTTGGCTATAAAAGTAAAGTGATATAACAACATGATTTGGGAACGGCAAGGGAAGATCACAGACAACAGATCTCTGAACCCAGAGGTTAAGCAGGGTCAAAGGTCTGAGAGCCAGCAGGAGGTCATATAGTATAATAACAACTACTACTAACATTTACATAGCACTTTAAGATATACAGATGTTTTTACATGCCTTTTCTCATTTGATCTTTGCAATCAATCAGTCCACAAGCATTTATCAAGTATGTGCTAGGGCTGTGAGGTAACCTAATTATTCCCATTTTATAGATGCAGAAAATGAGTCTGAGTTTCAAAATACATAGCAATCTTAGCTCTACCTCATTCCAAGTCTGTGGCTCTATCCACTCAGCCATCTTTACACCGAATCAGCAGTTGCAGGGCCCTGAGTTTGAAGGCCACTGGGACTTTGATTTATCACTGTAATCACAACAGAAACAATGGCAATAGCTCCCATTTTAATAGGATTTTAAGGTTTACAAAAGACAGCTAGGTGATGCAGTAGATAGAAACTACTTCAAATTTGACCTCAGATACATTGCTGTGTGACCCTGGACAAGTGATTTTACCATGTTTGCCTCAGTTTTCTCATCTGTAAAATGAGAAAAAGAAGGAAATAGAAAGTCATGCCAGTATATTTGCCAAGAAAACTCTAACTGGGGTCACAAAGAAGACATGAAAAACAAATGAACAACAACAAAGTTTACAAAACACTTGACAAATACCACTTATATGATCCTCACCACTCTGGGAGGCAGGTGCTATCTCCCCCCACATTTACTGATAAAGAAAATAAGGCAGACAGAAATCAAGTGACTTGCCCTAGATGAATGACCCCTTACTGGCTGGGTAACTCAAATTATCAGCAGTCTCCAAATTTTTAAATTTGATGACTTTCTCACTTAGCTTTCTTGAACGTTTTTCACCATCTCATCTTCTCCTGGATACTCTTGTCTTTGTGGGATGTTTTTGTTTCTTTGTTCTGATTTTGTTTTTTTGTTGTTGTATAATTGTATAATATGTGTGTATGTTTTAGCAATGGCTTTCTCCTGGCTGAGGCCACCTTTGACCTCGGGTCTTCCTAACCCCAAGGACAGGACTCTCTTTTTCATACCATCTAGAAGAGGAAGGAACACAAGAGAAGAAGCTACTCATCCTCTGACCAAGTAACCTTATATGAAAAATGAGGGGATTAAACTATATGAGCTAATATATATAAAAGCACTTTGCAACTCTTTTTTTGAATTATTCAGTCACATTTGACTCTTCAGGACCCTGTTTAGAGTTTTCTTGAGAAAGATATTGGAAATGGTTTGTTGCCATTTTCTTATCCAGATCGTTTTACAGATGAGAAAACTGAATAAAGTTTGCACAAAGTTACACTGCAGTTACGTGTCTGAAGTCAAATTTCAACTTGGGTCTTCTTGACTCCAAATCCAGTTGCCTTAAAACTTTAAAGCTCTATAAATAGGATGATGAGGAAGATGACTAGATAATAACTATCTCAATGATTCTCTCAAGGCTAGGAGACTCCATGCCTGAGGTTCAGTAATTAGGGAAATTTAGACAGTTGTAAAGATAAAAGTAAGATATTTAAGACAAAGGTCTATTGAATCAGATCCAAAGAGCTAGAATCCTTCAGAAAGTGACAGAAGTTCAGTAAATCCAGAGGCCCACATTGACTGGTGTCGACATCAGAATGAATTGTGCTTTAAAAGCAAATTGTGTGTAGGAGTGAAAGGTAAGACTCAGCTTCAGAATTCAAATAACGTCATTACATAATACTTTTTAGTTATGACTCTTATACATCTTATCTCATTTGGTTTTTTCCATATCCAGTGAGGAATGTCATTCAAGTATTATTCCATTTCATAGATGATGAAATTGAGATTCAGAAAGTATATAAGATCAGGCTGAGGATATACAGTGAGTAAAGTAGCAGAACCTGGGACTGTTACAAAGGCCAGATAGTACAAACCTTATTTATCCAGGAATCCCCTCAATACTCTTGACAAGGAGTCACCCAGACACTACTTGATAAGAAACCCACTACCTCTTACAGTAGCTGATTTAGCTAATTAGGAACTTTTCTTCCACATAACTAAAACAAATCTGCTTCTTTATAATTTTCACTCATTGTTCTTATTCTCCCCTTTGGGGCCAAACAACTCACTTTAAATTCTACTTTTTCATGAAGAATCCCTTAAAGTATTTATAGATAGTTGTCAGGCCTTAGCCATGCCTTTCCCTGTCCCTTAACTCCCCCAACCCCTATCTCCCCCCTGCTCTTCTTTACTCTAGGTCCTTCAACATTCCTTGTCATAACATTCCTTGTCCTAACATTCCAGGTCCTAAACCTTCCCAGGTCCTTCAATTTCTCCTTGTATGGCCTATCATCATTCTGGCTGCCTTCTGTAAACACTCTCCAGTTTATCAATGCTGCTCTTAAATTGGAGCACCTAAAATGAAACACAATATTCCAGGAAGAGTAGAGGGAAACTCTCACCTCTCTTTCCCACCATGATGCTTCTCCTAATGCATCTTAGATTAACATTAGTTTTTTAATTGCCATCATATCACATCAAAGTTCAATGCTTGCATTTCATTAAATATATTTACCTTTCCCCCCGTACAAACTGTTATTTAGTCTTGATTCCTTCATCTCATAGTATAAATTTGATTTTCGAATACAGTATATTACTTCACATTCATTTCTATCAATTTCCATCTTAATCCATTTCATCCAGCATTCTAGCTTGTCAGTTTTTAGTAATCTTGATTTCATCCATCTCACCAAGTATTTTTTTTCCAATTTTGTGTCACATGCAAATGTGATAAACATATCATCCATGTCTTTAGAAAAGTCACTCATAAAAGCATCCTGCAGCCCAGGGCAAAACCAATTCCACAGGACACTCAACCAGAGATTTCTCTCCATGATGACAAGAACTGGTTATGAACTTTGGGTGTGGTCATTTGGCCAATTCAAAATCCACCTCACTATACTGTTATGTAGCCCATATCTTTGCCTCTTACCTAAAAGAAAGCAAGAGATCTAGTGAAAATTGCTAAAACCTAGGTAAACTGCATTTGTTACATTCCCTCAAGTCTAGTAACATTTCCAATAAAAGAACATGTTGAACACCCATGATCTGTTCTTGACTACTCCCACCAGGAACTTCCTTTCTAGATATTCAGAAATCATTCCTTTAGTAATTATCCTCCAGAAGTTTGCCCCAAGTACCAAAGTTAATTTAGCAATTGATACTTTAAAGGCTATGTTTCCTTTTCTTTTTTGAAAATTGAGACAACTGTTCTTCTCCAGACCTATAGTATTTCTTTCCTTCTTCCAATTGTTTCAAAGATTTTTGACATTGACTCGGCAGCCATATTTTTCCATCTTTTCACTTCCTTGAGGTGTAGCTCACTTGCCCCAAAGAACTTGTATTTACTTAGGGCAATTGGGTGCTCTCTTTCCATGCCCTTATTTATTTTGGCTATTCCAGGTCTCCTTTTTTATACAATCCTTGCTCTTCTCATTGAGCGTCTCCATTTTTTAGAATCTACATTGAGCATCTTTTCTAGAAAAAGCAGCTGGCAAAAAGGGCAGAAAGAGCACAGCAGGCACAGAAAGAAATTTTGAAATCCAGAAATTTGTACATAAGGAAGTTCTATGGGTTTTCCTCCAAAACAGGTAATGCTATTACTATGAGCCAGAAATGGTTCTGGCTTTGGAAAGTAGCTATTTTTAATGGGCTTGAAGACATTCAACTGTATTGTATTGAGAAAAAAATATTTTTAACATAAGAGTTTAAAATCAATCTCTAGAGCTAAACACACCACATTCTTGATCACATAAGCCATTACATGTCAAATCTTTATCAAGCCTTCTTCAAAAGGTTACACTTACATAAGCAAGGAGCAGAAAGTTAGTAGTTAGCTTGAAAAACAACCTTTTTCTCTTTAAATTGTCTCTCCCCCTCCACCTTTTTTCCCCTTTATTCACTTATAACCTATCCCACACAATTACATAACATGTACCATGAATACATGGTACTTCCTACCTAATCTATTCCCATTCAAACATGCACATTTCTCACTTTATAATGCAATAGTTTAGCACGAACAAAATTTTATGATGTGATGACAGGGGCTTCCGCTAGACCAGAGCTACTTTAATCAATGTTTATGAGGTCCTTTCTCTTGTTAATTTTGTGCTAAATGGTCTAAATCCCCTCTTTGCTCCCCTGACCTCTATCCTATACTTTTCTCATTGAGAAAGATACTTTTATTTGGATATTACTATCACCACTACCACTAATCCTGTGTCCTCCACTGAATACAGTATTTGTACAAAAAAGAAAAAAAAACAAGATAGGCTGGGAGTCAATGGAACTAATGGGCAGTATGATGTAGCAGAGAGAATCTGAAATTTGGGAAACCCTGAGTTCAAATACTGACCCTATTACTTATTACCTAAGTGATCTTGAGAAAATTATCAAACTCCCCTCGTTCACAACAAGTATAAAACTGGGGCTTGGACTGTTGTTGTTCTATCATTTTAGTCATGTCTGATCCCAATTTGGGGTTTCCTTGGCAAAGATATGGGAATGGTTTGTCATTTTCTTCTCTAGTACATCTTACAGCTGAGGAAACTGAGGCAAACAGGGGTCAAGTGACTTGCCCAGGTAAGTGTCTGAGGCCAGATTTGAACCCATGAAGACAAGTCTTCTGGACTACAGACCTGGCATTATCCACTGCATCATCTGGCTACTCTGGGTTTGGACTAAATGGCTTCTTAAGTTCTTTCCAGATATTTATATATTATGATGTTTGTCTGAGTTAATTGGAAAAGGTTAAAAAAAAATTAAAAGAATGCTCAAATAAAGAATAGGATTTTTAAGAAAAAAGAAGTTAATAAGTCCCATACTTCTTCCATAAATCTGTAATCTCATCAGTTGGATATTGCTTCCACTGATACAAACTGCAATATGGCTACATCTTTTCATTCTGAACAATTTTTATTTGTCTCTTTCTGTATTTGAGGAAGCATAGTGGATAGAGAAACAGTTTCTGAAATAGGAAGTTCTAAGTTCAAGTCTCATTTCCGACATGATTATAGGCAAGGCACTTAAGTTCTTGGTGCCCCTGGGCCACTAAGACACCAACTAGTGTCTGATCTCCTTTATTCTTGCTATGTGACCACAACTTCCAGCTTAGCATATACAAAGATCCTCTATAACAAGAAAAATCTCCAAAGTCAAGATGAAAGTAATTGGATGATATTGACACTTACCCCTCCTTAGAGTGATGGAAAGCAGATGAATTTGGGGGATCTCTGTGGCTCCCCAATCCTGCTCCACTGTGCTCATTGTCACTTAAATATCCTTTTCCCAGCGATTTCTTATTATAAGCAAAGGCTGTAGGGTGTGCTTCATACCCATTCAATGTTCCATGACCAGCTCTACTCTCTGAACAATCCTGCTGATATCCATCATATCTATCCCCATGGGGTGCTGGAGGATTACGTGACAATTTGTATCCATGTGAAATGAGGAGATCCTCCACACTGTACATGGTGCATTGGTGTCTGTCAAAGCTCAGCCATTGGAAACCTCTCTCGGGCAGGATCCGTCACTGAGAGGAAAAATAAAAAAGCTCCGTTTGCAAGGAGTCTTTCTTTGCACATGAAATGCTGGGTTGTATCTGAGCTCATGGCATTCCTCTACTTATTCCAATTGAAAATCATGCCATAAATTAATTAATATAACATAATATGGGTGCAAAGGACAAACTACGCAATGGTCCATTCAAGACTATTCCCAACTGTGTTCAGTCAGAGAAGACAGATATAATATAGATGCTAATTGCAAATCATGGTTTTGATAGTGACCCAATAAGCATCTATGAAGCCCCTCCTGGGTACTAGGTACTGGGAACATGAAGACAAGATGAAACTCTCTTGTTCTCACTGATTTTACAGCCAGTAACGAGAAGCAACATGTCAACAGAAAATTACATACAAAATATAGAGCAAGTGAATACAAAGTAATTTCTGGGAAGGAAAGTACCAGTAATTGGGGAGAGTAGAAGGATAGATAAGCTTCTTGTCAGAGGCAGCATGTGAGTAGATCTTTGAAGGAAGCTAGGGATTCCAGGATCCAGAAGTGAGGGGGGAGAGAGAGTTAGAGAGAGAACGAGCAAGAAAGAGAGAGAGAGCAAGAACAAGAACATTCCAGTCACAAGACATGGGCTGTGTAATGATGCTATCGCATAAGACATGAGATCAGATGTCCTATACGAGGAACACAAAAGTCATCCAGTTCAGTTGGGATAAGAGTATCAAAAGAGTTATGTGTAATAACCCTTTCCAAAGGGAGATTGGAACTATATTATCAAGGGTTTTACACTGGAAGGAGTTTGCATTTTATTCTAAAAGCAACCAGAAGCTACTAAAGATTCATGAATAGGAGAATGACATGATCAGACCTGTGCTTTGGGGATATTAATTTGGCAACTATATAAGGAAGCAGGAAGCCCAATTAAGAGACAACGTTACTAAACTAGGTAAGCAGTGATGAAAGCCTGAACTGGGGTGACTGTGAGTAGAGAATGAATGATGGGAATGATCTATAAAATTGTGTACCTTGGAATTAAGTGAGAAGGACACAAGGGCTATTGGGAGTCTGGCAGGAGGACAGCCTTGAATACATCTAAAGAAATAAGATGTTTAACAGGTAGGGCTAAATCCCTATCCAGATACTCCCTGGCCTATCCTCCTACTAAACAGTCATAAGGAATAAGGACAAAATAAAGGCAGAGTTTAAAGCTTAAATTACAGCTTTATAGTTTCTAAAATGGGAAACGGCCAATGTCCACTTTAATCTCATCATATCCCATTGCTTTCATCAGATACCTTTTGCCCTAGGAGTGCCAAGTGAGATCTCTAATCAAGTAGGTATAATTGTCTCCTCTGAAGTCTCTAGCTAAACTCTGACTGCAATGGATCCTACCACATGGCAGTTAACTGGCATCCGAAAATAGCTTCTCAGCCTAAAGGCTTATAATAAGGAAACACAGCAAACATCACACATTCAAAAATACTCCTTCCCCAAACTATTAGAAAATCTGAACCCTTCCTTTTCCAATGGGAAACTCCTAATAATCAGATTTCTTCCTGGTGGATCAGGAGGAATTATATTGTATTTTAAAACCAAGACTGTTTATGCCTCCAAAATGAATTCTATCAGTATCAATAGCAGTAACTTCTAGAACAAACTTTCTAGAGAAGCAAGACATATCATATGAAAGAAAGTTAGAGGGAAATAAGGTAGAAAAGGATAAAAAGAGGAAAGAGATGGAGAAAGGGAGAAAGAGGGAAGAAAAGAAAAGGAAAGAAGGAAGGAAGGAAGGAAGAAGAGAGCAAGGGAAGGAGGGAAAGAAAGAAGGGAGGAAAGGAGGAAGAAAGGGAGGAAGGAAGGAAGGAAGGAATGAAGGAATGAAGGAAGGAAAGGAGGGAGGCAGAGTGAGGGAGAGAGGGAGGAAGGAAAAGGAAAAAAGAAAGATGTTCTTAGGATCAACAATTTGAGAAGTTAGATGAAGTTGTCATAAATTTCTTATTCAAGTAAAAGGCAGACTCAGATTAACTGCAATTACCAATCTTGGTCCTAAAGTATAAATGATAAAATATTAAATCCATCTCAGTGGAGAGATGAGTAACTTTAGAGCCAAAATATTGCATATTCTGTCAAACTTAGTAATTTTATCAAAAGGGAGAGCTTAATGGGTGTGGAAGTTATATATCATAAAATGACTAACGTAAAAAACAAAATAAAACTTTAAAAAATGTTCTTGTTCAAACCAAAAATCATTAAAAATATATAAATCTATAGATTGTCTGCCCTTTACCCCAGGGAACAGATGTTGTGGGTCAGGTTGGCTGGGCTAACAGACACCATAATCAACTACTGCTTCCATAGGAGTCACATCTGGGCCTTGGGAGCAGCACACTGATCTGGCCCTTAGACATACTTTGCTGAGGGATGGAAATAGATTCTGCTGCAGGCATCATAAACAATAGTCAGGAAATGCCTGCTGGACAACTTGCAGGTGAAAGGAAGACGTGTGTGTTTCCTGTTAACAGCAGTTTTTGTTCAGTTCCAGCTCCCAGTTCTGCTGACACTAACAGTAGCAAGAGCACCAGAAGCCAACTGTGTCTCACCAAGCTTTGAGAGAGTCTGTATTTTCATCCTGCTCAATGTCCAATGTTTCCCATTAATTCATTGTTGTCCATGTGAGGCAACAGACGAAAAGGGAGTGATATTTCATTCTTAGGTTCTAAGTGGCCAAATATTTCATTGAAGATTCCCCTGGGTGGACAGACCCACACACAGCTCAATGCCACTGAAATCATTTCAGGGACAAGCTACTAAAAAAAAAAAAAAAGCATAAGAGTCCCTCTCAAAAAGTAACTCTAAAGCTTTTTGGAGGGAGGGAGGGAGGGAGGGAGAGAGGGAGAGAGAGGGAGGGAGGGAGGGAGGGAGAGAGAGGGAGGGAGGGAGGGAGGGAGAGAGAGACAGACAGACAGACAGACAGACATGGCACCATAGCTGAATGCTCCTGCCAAAAGCACACGTCCAAACCATTTGGAACTATGTGAGAAAAAGCAACATGTCATTATACCCTTTGACCCTCTCTGTGATCAAAGGCAAGAAAAGTCACATTTTCATAGAAAATAACACTTTCTGTGAGAGTAAAGAACTGGAAATAAAGTGGTGTCCATTATTTTTGAAAAGGCTGAACAAACTGTGTGTATTAAATTCAATTATGTAACATTATTGGGTAAGAACAAGGATAGAAACTGCACTTTTGATTTCATCAATGTAGGGAAACTCCCAAATGAGGAAAAGGAGCTCAATTTATAATCTTAAAGAGTTACCCAGTACACCAGGCAGTGATTTACTCAAGGTGTCATATCAGGAACATGAAGAATTTAGAAAAAGATGGAAAGACATATAAAGTGATGTAAAGCAACATACACGACTACAATAATTTTTAAAAAAAACACTTAAAATGGAGAACTCTGAATAATTTTGGTTACCAATCTCGATCCCAAATAATTGACGATGAACATGTCAACTTCCTTTTAGTAGAGAGGTAGGGGAGTTTGGATAGAAAATATGATGCAGTGGATATGTCTATGGCTGTTGCTAAATTGTGTCTCTTTATTACAAAGGAAGATTAGTTGAAGAAGGATCTCGTGTACACACTAAAAGCAAAAACAATTTAAAAAACAAGGAATAGTTGACCACACAATGAATAATTTAAATATAATATTTTTCTTTAAGGAAAACCGCAAAAAGCAACATCTCCACAGAAGTTGAAGGGATAGCAGGACAGTGAGAAATCTGCTGAAGTCCAAAAGGAAGATGAACAGCATCTGAAATGAGGAGATGAAGGAAGAAATGGCAAAATTTAGTTGTGAACTAGACACAGGAAGTTTAAAAAAAACTCAGAAAAGGCAATATTTGGAAATCATGTTATAATGGAAAAAACAGGATAAAGAATTTATAGAGATGAACCAGGAAAATGCAGCAAAGCAAGGATGCTTAGTCATATTTCAGCTGAATAGATTCCCCCCTAAAATAATACTCATTTACATTTATGTGGATTACAGTTTACAAAAAAAAACACCTCCCATTTTTGTTAATCCTCATTTGATATTCATAATAACCCCAGTGGGTAGGTAATTCAAGTATTATCTCCATTCTACAAATAAAGAAACCAAAGTACAAAAAATTTAATTGACTCCCCAAGCAATAGTTAGTCATGGCAGAACCTGATCTAGGAACAGGAGTCTCTGAAGTCTAAATCACCAATATATTTTTGTTTAATTTTGGTATCTTTTAAAAAATAATATTTGATTCCCCCCCTGCCCAATTACATGTAAAAACAATTTTAACATTCTTTTATGTTTGGCGTTCCAAATTCTATCTCTAAGACAGTTAAGTACACCAATCTACTATTTGACTTCCATTATGAAATATCTCCAAAGAGTTTCATAAATTCCTGCTTCAGACTTTATAGTAAATATGGAGCTGGAAGAAACCTTAGAGACCATTTAGTTCAACCTCCTCATTTCACAGATGAGGAACTGAGTCCCAGAGAAGGTAAATATCATTAGGTAGAAAGCATCAAGTGTGATCTAGACCTGGGTTATCTGACTCCAAATCGAATCCACTTTCCATATTGGCTTTTCATGGCTAGCTAGGAGTTATCACATATCACGTAAGGTATCTATCAAACATGTGCCGTCTTAGCCACCGAGAAGATTGACCCATCCCACAGTCTACAGATTGCCACATATAGTATTGCCCTGACACCCACTTCCAGGCAAGATCTGCACTCCATAACCTACCAGCTGGCATCTCCTCCAGGTTACTTTAGTGAAACCTTGATAAGGGAATGTGCTGGTGACTGGCAAGAGCAAAGTTAAATCACTATAGCAACATAGACACTCTTAAAATATAGCCTGGGCATGTCCCTGTGAGCGATTTTCACATATTCAACTCTTTATCTTTATTGTGATCAATTTTCTAAATTATTTTCTTTCCTTAAAGTGGAGCACTTTCAATGAGAAACTTCCTCTATCATCTGAGCTAAGCAACCAGAGTTGATTGGGGATATAAAGAGGTTAAGTTAACTTGTCCAGGGTTATTCAGAATGACTTAAAACCAAGTCATCTTCCTGCCACCAAAGACAAATCTCCATTCATCATCCAAGCTACTAGTCTGTGATCAAAAGACTAGAAAAAATTTAAAAATGGATTTGGAGTATCTTCATTTCCAGGATGGAACTATCAGAGAATTTATAGCAGACATGCAAAAGATGAAACCAGGAAAGAATCCCAAGTCCACAGATCATGATCTCCTATTGACCTTTCTTGAGAAACCCCAAAGCTGATGGTCGGTAAGCTCCATTCACCCTCACCATGATTCCCAAGGGACAGGAGGAGAAAGAAGATAGACCAGCATAAATCCTGATCTCTCTCTTTCTTGAAAGTAATCAGGAAAAATGATCCTCAACAGGAAAAACGGTTTGAGACCTTTGTCCAGACCATCTTGCTTAAACAAAAACTTAGAGATTTTGCATTAAATAAAACACTCATCTATACGTATTTTAGGTCCTCTCCAGGGCCATGCAGCACTCTTGGAATTAAGAAATAGTATAGGACACAGTTTAGTATTCCAATTTTCAATATGTGCCAGTAATAAACAGCAAGAATTCTTTCCAGATTCTCTACTGAAAGAAGGGGCTCAGGGTGATTGTTTCATTTACTACCTGGCTTCTCTGTTACACTTCATCATTGTCTTCAGAAATCATTTTTCTGCAAGATCTGAAACTCACTCCTCCTCAATACCCCCTGACCTTGGGCTCCTCACTTCTGATTGAAGACAGTAGATATTGGAGGGCTCCTCTCAGGGGGCTACATTTTCCTCTTGGCTTAAGATCTCTCTCACCTCTGCTCTCCTTTTTGACTTTTTTTTTTTTAATGTGCTGTCTTTCCAAGTTGGATTGAGAACTTATCAAGGATAGGTACTATCTTTTGCCATTTTTTATCCCTGTGCTTAACATAGTGCCTGGAACACAGTAGATGCTTAATAAATATTTACTGGCTTGATTAAAATGAGAATGAAATAAAACAAAGGTAGAAACAATTATAACAAAACGCTAGTGTTAGGAAATTTCTATCTAGTGGGATTAGAGTAAGACTTATCTACCATAGTAAGACTATGATCTAACGATCATAACCTTAGATCTAGTGAGATGCTGAATCATTTAGAACCTGACATGAATATAATCATAACTAGGGGTGATGGAGGTGGGGGGGGTTTCAGATTTGCTAAAAAGTCATAACTTGACCTTAGAAGCATGGGGTCCAAAATGTTTTGATTGTCTGAAATGCTTAACTTTGTTTTCACCTGACCTATAACGAGTGGGTACAATGGCACTGGATATCACAGAGTGAGAAAGAACTATGTAGGGGGTAGGAGATCAAGCAAAAGAAATTATATGAAAATCACGTTAAATCTTCCCAGGTGGCAATCTGATCCAGAAAGGGCTCTTTTCTCTCAGTCCCTCTTCTTTCTCTTTCCTTCTTATACCTTCCTAGCATTTCAACTCAGTCTTACTTCTTCTTTTTTTAAAAAGAGAAATTCTCATATCTTTTGCTTTCCTCCCTATATATTCCTTCCCTATCCTGTAGCCAGAGAGCCATTCCTTATAACAAAAGAAAAAAAAAAAAAAGAAAGGGGGAAATAGGATGGGAATCAATTGCATAAAAATAACCAACACATTACAAGTCTGCCAGCATATGCAGTTAAAAAAAAAAAAACATTAATAACCACCCCACCCCCCACTTCCCTCCACTCTGCAAAGTCTAGAAGAAAATACATTCTTTCCCTCCCTCCTCCAAGGTTAACCCTGATCATTATAATTACAGATACGGTTCCAAGTTTTTTTGTTGATGTTCTTTCCATTTATACTGTTGTACTTCTCAGCATATATGGTGTTTTCTTAGTTCTGTTATTTCATATGCATAAATTTAGATAATCTTCCCATACTTCTCTATATCAGTCATACTAATTATTTCTCATGGCACAGAAATATTTTATTAAATTCATATGCTGCAACTTATTTAGCCATTTCCTAGTCAATGAGCATCTACTTTTTCCCTAAGGCTTTGCTAGTACAAAAAATGCTGCTATACATATTCCAGTGAATATGGAGCTTTTCTATTTTTAACCTTCTGGTGCATATGTCTAGCAGTAGGATCCTTGAATAAAAAATATGAATATTTTAGTTATTTCTGAACTTAAGGCTAAGATAATTTCTAGAATGGCTAACTCCTCTTTTCAGTGAATTTTTTTTTCATTTTCAGAAGCATAGACCTCTATCATTCAAACACCTAATCGCACACTTAGTCTCAAAATTAGGTGGTGCAGTGATTTAGAGCGCCATGGATCTGGAATCAGGAAGACTTGAACTAAAATCTGGCCTCAGACACCTGCTAGCGCAGCTGTATATCCCTGGACAAGTCACTGGACATATACCTGCCTCTGTTTTCTCCTCTGGGGGGGATAATAACAGTGCCTATCTCCTGGAGTCATTGTAAGAATCACATGAAATGTTTGGACTATGTTTTATAAATCTTAACACACACACACACACACACACACACACATTTGCATGCACATATGTGTCTGGTGAAACATTTTATAGTGGTTTTTAATAGAACAGTCAACCAAATGAATACAATTCTCAATTTCTGTACTATTTTTGCACACTATTCTTACCTCCTAAGAAACAAACTGATTGCTCTCCTATGATCTGGAAACTTACAACTTAATTTACAAGTGTTTACTTCACTCACCAAATCACCTTTTTAAACAGCAAATGAAAATATTACAGCACCTGCTTTAATATGTGAGTGGTACAATAGTATTTTCACCTTTTTTTGTTGTTTGCTTGCACTTTGTTTTCTTTCTCATTTTTTTCTTTTTGATCTAATTTTTCTTGTATAGCATGATAATTGTGGAAATACATATACAAGAATTACACATGTTTAACATATATAGGATTACTTGCTATCTAGGGGAGGGAGTGGGGAGAAGGAAGGAAAAAACTGGAACAAAGTTTTACAAGGGTAAATGTTGAAAATTATCCACATATATATTTTGAAAATAAAAAGCTTTAATAATAATAGAAAGAAAACAAAGATGTGAATGGTAGAGGATTAGGTATACGATTCTAGTCAATTATCATAAGTGGTTTTTTCCCTTTGGGACACGGATTCCCTTATTTCTTTTCCTACTGTTTTCTTGACCTAAATTTTCCTAGTAGATCATTCAGAAAATGCTGATCAAGAAGAGAAAAGGGACTGGTAATATTTCATATGGGATAATTGAAAATATAGGTATTGTTTAGCCCCAGAGAGTGATGAGGTTTACATTTGGGGAACCCAAATGAAATTAGGATTTCTGGTGGTCAGGGAGTTAAATGAGGTCTAGTGGCAGGCTCAGGATTCAGGGAATCAAATGGAGAGGTTTGTCTCCCCTGCAACCCTTGGGATTTAGTGCAAACATAGATTCTCTGTAAAGGAATTTACAAGACTCGAAAACCTGGATTGATAAAAGAGGTTTATTATGGGAATTGGAAGTAAGGTTAAAGTCTGGTTAAGGAAACAGGTGAGGGTAAAGAGAAGAGGGAACTGGAAAAGAGTATTCCATTGGGGCAGAAGTTCCTTGGGGTGCCAAGCATGGTATGGCTGGAATGTTTGGAACCTCTGCAAAGAGAGGGTTTTAGTTTGGCTCTTTTATAATAGGGGGCTTTGGCTACAAGCTAAAGGGGCTTGTGGGTGGAATCCCAAGCTGGCTTCTAGCTGGGTTTCAGCTTCGAGCTGGAATTTGAATTGAATTCAATGAGTTTCAGAGTTGAGCCGAAGCCACCCAGATAAAAAAAGATGAAACTGTTTGTCCTTGGGGTGGGGTCCCTCATTGAGGCAGATTTGAAGGAGACTTTCTCCTTTAAGGTTTTTCAGAGTTTTGGGGTCCCCTCTTCAAGGGGAGTCCAAGAAGAGACACAACTGTCATCAAATATTTAAGGTGCTCTAATGTTGAAAGAGCATTAGATTGGCCTTGCCTTGTTCAAGAGAACAGAACTGAAATGAAGGTGGAAGTAACAGAGAAGAATATGTTGATTCAACACAAACAAAAATTTTCTTAATGGGTAAATCCATCCAACAATGGGATAACTAGCCTCTGGAGGAATAAAGTATAATATGACACTAAAATGACTGATGGCATTAGAATTATTTTATAAGGGAGTCTTGCATCAGGGAGATCCATGACCTTTACCATCTACCTTCTTTACTTTTTTTTTTCTTTCTATCTAGAACTTAAAAGTCAGTAAGCCTGACAAAGATGTGAGGAGGCATTCTTAAAGCTTTAGTATAATCAAATCACCCCACTAGCATTATACAGGTTATACAATTAGCTTGAGAAACTCCTCAGCTCACTGTTCTGCACTGAATAGCAATTCTGTATCACAATCCTACCTCTCTACATTTGCTTTCCTAGAAAATAATTATATAATGGTTTGAATTATTTTTCTAAACCCTAGAAGTAAGATATAAAGAGTCCAAGGCTCCTAAAAAAGGCAGGACTATATTTTCTGCATCTCTTATCAGTCCACAAAGCACCCAATATGGGACTCTAAACAAAGGGATCAGGAATAAATGTTATTACTTGATTGAGAAAGCCTACAAAGACTATTGTCTATTGAGAGCGGAAAATCACGGGACCTAGAGTTAGAAAGAACTTTAGTGATCACATCATTGAATATTCTAATTTTACAGATGAAGAAACCAAGACTCAGAGAGGTTAATTGATTTGTCAACATTCAAACCAATAGATGCTAAGATGCATACCCAAGTTCCTCTGAATCCAAATCCAGCATGCCTTTGATCACACCACATTGAGTTGACTCTTAATGTAATCAGTCTATGTTTTCAAAAGCACACATGTATTTTGAGATTGTTTAACAAAAATCTATCTGGAGACCACTTTCACTATTAAAAATGGTCAAAATAATATTAAATGGAGATGATGTTCTATGTTTGTCATTGGTCAATTACATTTGACTAAAATTGCATCTATCTCCCAGTAAGCGTATGGGCCGAGAGAATCATCCAACTAAGAAGTCTAGCTTTAGTTCAAGTTCATTGGCAAATTATGATAAAGAGAAATTTCTCCAGACCTTCCTTTGTGTTGTAATCTAAACCTGGAACCTCTCCTTCTTTCAGTTTGAGAAAGGTTAAAAAGCAATTCCTTTCCCTCTTTAATGGAATTCCTTTAATTCTTTTTTTTCTGGATTTAATTGTTGATTGTCATTGTTTTCCTCCTCTTCCTCTTCTTCCTATTCCTCTTTCTTTTACTTCTTCTCTTTCTTCTCCTCCTCCTCCTCTTCCTCTTCACCTTCCTATAGAGCCAAAAGATCCTCAGTCTAATGAGACCTCAGTCTAACGCCATCACTCTCCATCAGAAAAACTCACTAACAAAAATCAAAATCTAGCTGGTCTTTTTTTCTGTCTAGGAAATATTATTTCTCCCACTCCCACCTCATCTACTTCATTCTTTTCTTCCACGCAAACAGCTCCCCTGTGGCATTAACTGGTGTCCCACAGTAAAATATCAGATCAAGAACAAGTAACAGCACATAGAATTCCTCATGCAACCTTCATTGTTGCTCTGCTATTCTGGCTTGTCCAACTTCAATTCAGTTGAGTAAAACCAGATTTTTTTATTATCATTATTAAAACCAAATTTGTAAGATTGTTTTTGCAAGAAAGGAAAATATAATCACACATATGAACTATTTCTATTTTTAAAAAAAGATGAAAGTTGTGTTTAGCTATGCAGTATTTGTGGGACAGAGAGAAAAGACAAAAATATATCATTTTGTACCCCCTCCTCCAGCTGCTGTTACTTTTATCTCTTACTAAGTTGTACTAACTTCTATGGAGTTGCCCAAGGCATTGAGAAGAGATTGCTTTCAAGGTCACAAATCTATCAAGTGTCAGAAGCAGGATTTGAATACAGGTCTTCTGCATTTCAGTCCAGTACTTTATTAAATCAGGTTGTCTCTGAGAGTACTAATATGGCTGAAAAGCCATATGCTTTTGCTCTGCTTTGATGCAATAGTAGATATAAAAAAGAAGAAAAAGTTTAAATTAGAGTAAAATTGAAGTAGATGAATGAGAAAGATGGGCCCGTCATCAATTCCTTTGTCATTTCTCTCTAAAACTGACATTTCCATAGGATGAAAAAAAAATACATGTGCATAGTTTCTAATTTGAGGAGAGAGGGGAAAAAAAGCCAACCATCTGGCAAATGCAATTGTTTTCCCAGATATTCTTTTTTGTTTGACTTGTGACATCCCTTGTCCTGTTCCATAATAGGTTTTACTTCCTGCAGATTACTGTTACCCAGTTTATAGCAAGAACTGTTAAAAGTTAAGCATTCCAATTTCCCAACAGTATAACCTTATAAATTCTCTGGCTTCCCATTCCGCATTTTGACTCAAGGTCAATGTACTTTTATTTTTCTTGAGAAATCTGTACATATGTGCACATTAAAAAGGAAAAGTTTACACTATGAGCATAAGGCTAGTTAATAGATCTTGTGTCAAGGTCTAATTAAACACACCATATGACACTTTCTCCATTTTTTTTCCTTGTTGTTGTGGGGATTTCAATGGTGTGGGGAACTTGGAAGAGCCATTCAATGATGTTGACTGGCAACTCATCTGTGACTAGAGTCATCTGTGACGTGAGAGTTAGTTATTGGGGGTTCTGGCCCAATCTCACAGCTTGCAGATGCCTGAGGCACGATTTGTACCTGGTCTTCCAGATTCCAAGTTGAGCCCTCTAGCTGCTTTGGCAGGCTGCCTCTCCAACATTTTCCTAACAATGGCAAGAAGTTTTCAGATTTCCTAAAGCTATGAGACAACAAACAAAAAACAATGTCATGTATTAAACAAACTAGCACTCTGTCTAGAGACAAAATTAGACAGTCTTGGGTCCAGTCTGTGAATTCTGTACCTCAAAGACTCAAAGTCAATGGCTCATCTGTGAATGAAAGTGATGAGGAAAATGGCAGGAGATGACTTTCACAACTCTGGAGAAGAGGAGAATTTTAAGCCAAAGAATAGAGGTGATCTGAAGAGACAACATAGGTAATTCTGATGACATAAAATTAAAAGGGACAGCAGCATGGAATAATAGAGAAAAGCAGCCCTCAAGGTCAAGGTCAGGATGAGTTGGATTTTGAGTCCAGCCTCTGATATATAGTGGCCATGTAATCCTGAGCAAGACACAAGTTCTCAGTGTCCTGTAAAAAAAAACTCTGATACTAGATCAGTTTGTTTATCTCCGAAACTTCCTAGCACATAGTAGATATATTTTAATAAATGTTTATTGATTGATATTGATTGATCTACATTTATAGAGTTTCCACAACAGGGAGCTTCTCACACTGAAGAATTCACAAACTTAGACCAAAAACAAAACAAAACTTTTTTTTTTAGGAATAAAATTAATAAAGGCAGAAAAGAAAGTAACAAATAGAGAAGAATATTTGCAACCAGTTATCACCAAGAAAAGTTACACACACACACACACACACACACATACCCCAAGAGACATTTTTGCAATAGATAAATAGCTAAAGAATATGAACAGTATCCTAACAAAGAATTGCAAACTAGGAATAACCAAGTGAAGAGTAAGAAATTGTGACTAAGGAATTTTTTGTATGAATGGGTTCAAAGAAAAGTAGGCAGAACCAAAAGAACAATATCCAGTAACCACAAATGCAATGCAATTATACTAAAAGAAAGCTGGATTCTGTGAAACTAATAATAATTTTATGTAAAAACCAAAAGTATCAATAAAACTTCTTTTTAAAAAACTTTGAACATGTGTTCTCATGTGTGCTTAGAATGTTGGGCATTCAATAACATCAATAGAGTCCTCGATTATAATATACACTTGATCTCCTGGGTGACCTTGAGCTGTGTGGTCATCTAGGGTTTTGGTCTTTTTCAGTAATAAGGGTTTTTCCCCTTCTCTCTATGGAGCTTAGAAAATTGAGTGTAGTGCCAAAAGGCTATTATGAAAAAATATATTAGAAATGAGAAAGTGCTATGTAATAATCATTTGTTATTCATTATAATATGATAATAATAACAAATAGCTACCATGGTGATAACTGGATTACAAATGAATAATATTTATAAAACCTGATAAAGATGGATAAGCAAGACAAAGAACATATAATACAACATGCTGGAAAAAGCTGCAGGCATCAGATATGATTACTCTCAACACTTACTACCACTGTTATCTTTCTAGCAATTATCTTCTCCTATGAGCAATTGATATGACATTATTGTGGTATACTTAATAAATAGGTTCTTTTCTAAAAATCCAGAAAAATATGTTTTCTCCCTTATCTCATATTTCTAATTATGTAGTCAACTTTCCAGCCAAAATGTCCCCTGTATGAACCCTATACTTTCTTTCTGCCTCGGTGCATGCTGTTCCCTTTGTCTGGAATGTTGTCCGGCAACCTCCTCTTCCATCTGATGAAATCCTAATCATCTATTTTTGTTGTTGTAGTTGTCCTTCATTTTTGAAGAGGACCTTGACATTGGAGAAGGTGATGTCATGAAAAGATTTAAGTGAGACAAGTTCTACAAAGTCACCAACTTTGTGGAAGGAAGGAAGGAAGAAAGGAAGGAAGGAAAGGAGAGAGGGAGGGAGGAAGGGAGGGAGGAAAGAAGGGAGGGAGGGAAGAAAGAAAGAAAGAAGGAAGGAAGGAAGGAAAGAAGGGAAGAAGGAAGGAAGGAAGAAAAAAGAGGAAGGGAGAGAGAGAGAGAGGGAGGGAGGGAGAGAGGAAAGGAGGGAGGAAGGAAAAGAGGGAGGGAAGGAAAGAGGGAGTCAGTGGGAGGGAGGCAGGAAGGGAAGGAGGGAGGGAGGGAAAGAAGGGAGGAAGGAAGGAGGAAGGGAGGGAGGGAGAAAAGGAAAGAAGGAGGAACTGCATAGCTAATTGGGTCCCCAGTGGGATAACTACTAATACTCACATATTGTCTTTTATTCTTCATTCTTGAAAACCAGAGAAGGTGATATCATGACTTCCAAGTGAATTGGATTTAAGTGAGTAAGAGTTTTCTTACCTACCATTATTCACTAAATGAGAGTTGCCTCAGACAATCTAAGATCTGCAAAAGACCTTAATTTAAAAAGGCCAGTATCTCACTGCATCCAGTCATCCTGACTTGATTTTGTCACTGAACCCAGATAGCTCCAGAGGAGAGAGTGAGGCTTAAAACTCATCCTTTAAAGCCCAATTCAAGCACAGCCTCTTTCCCGAGGGCTTTCTGGAGAGTAACTAATCCCTTCCCACCCAAATTGCATCCTCCTCCCTGTCCCCATGATCTTTGGATCTTGGAAAGAAGGAGGGAAGACCTGATCTATATTCAAGTTATTTTTTTGTCATACTCCACTAGACTATAAATTTCTTAAGTCTATATCTTATCTGAATTTTTCAACTTCTGTAGTTTATGGTTTAGTGCCTGTCCTCCCCATGATAGGGATAGGGATAAGGATAGGGATAAGATGGGAATGGGAGATGGATGAAGATGGGGAATAGGAGGAGGATGAGAAGAGAGATAAGGATAATAATAGGGATGTGGGAAGTAATTCCCCTCTCAAATGGGGAAACTCTCTCTTTTAATTCAAGTTGACACCTGCTCTGCAACTTAGCATCTTAGAGAAATGTCTGGAGAATGGAGAATTTAAATGACTTGACAAAGATTACACAGCTAGGTCTTCCTGGCTTTGAAGTCTGCTCTCTATCCACCACTCCATTCTACCATGCCCTTCTAGCTGGATTCCTAGGATTTGATTCTACCATGATCATGATCCCTGCAAAGCTCATCACCAGCAAACACAACATCCCAGGCCAACTTTGGTACTTAAGCCTCTGGCCCTCTGATTTCGGGGCTGGACAGAGCAAAGCACTACTTCCTCAGTTTCTTTTTTATGTGTTATCTTCTTTCATTAGACCTTGAGAGCAGGGACTGTGTTGTAGTGTGTTCCCAATGTTCAGCACAGTGTCTGGCACATAGTAGATGCTTAACAAATGTTTATTGAATTGAACTTTCTCTTACAAATAACAAGTGCTAAAAAAATGTCAATTGAATTAAAGAATACACCTCTGAGACAAGGTTTTTAGTCTGGGGCTCATGAACTTTTAAAAAGCATATCGATTTGGATAATGATATTTCAATATGAACGGTTTCAGTGGTTCAGCGGATAAAGCACAGGCCCTAGAGTTAGGAGAATCTGATTTCAAATCCAGCCTCAGACACTTGACACTTATTAGCTGGGTGACCCTGGTTAAGTTACTTAACCCCAATTGCCTCATCATAAAAAAAAAAAAATCTAAATATGAACTATTTCCCTTGTTAATCCTATGTACTTTACATTTCTCATTTAAGAATATTATTCTTAAGAATGGGCCATAGATTTTACCAAACAGTCGAGAGAGTCCAGAACACGGATACAAAAAAGTTAAATACTGCTCTGATTCACAAGGTGAGAAAATGATCACTTCAGAAACTGATATAAATAAGAAACCACTTAAATGATGGAGATAAAACAGAGAATGTATAATCAGGGAAAAAAAAAAGAGAATAGAAAGCTTCTGGATTCCATCAGGGGACTAGGATGTTCCCCTAATGTCAAGAAACTTCCAAAGACAGGTAACATGGTGGAGTGGAGCTGAAAGCAGTGGACTAGGAACTAGTTGTCCTGAGTTCAAATACTGACACTTGTCATGTGACTTGAAATAATTCACATTCCTGCTCTGGAATTCAGTAAGGAGGGGCAGGGGGGAGGCATTTAGGCTAAATGAGCTCTAAGTTTCCTTTCAATACTAATAATCTGTTATTTAAAAACCCCAACTGGGATGGCACAATCAATGTATTTCAGGAAACTAATCTTGGGAATTCTAAAAAGATTAGAAACTGCTCAAAGTGCCTCTAATAGTCCATAGGAAAGGATATCTGGAGGGCACATTTCATTCCACTTTGCAGGTATATACCTACAGTAGAGATTAATGCACCAGCCTATCATGGCTGGACAACGCTGTCCATTGAGATCACCTCATTTATAGAGTTTCTGTTCTCCAAGAAATCTTCTGGATACTGACTTAACTCCCCAGGTAACTGGGAAATGAATGTATATACCCTGTGTGAGTATTCTAGTCTGCTTGGAAGTTAAATTTCCCAGTGTAAATTTAGCCAACCTAAATCAGTTCCCCCAGACAGTTGAATATTACTTCTCACTTTTCTTGAAATGTGTCAAAATATAGAGTTTTAAGAAGTGGCGAGTTTGCTGTTGTGGTTAGAGTTGGCTCAGGGCCGGGAAGATCTGAATTCACATCTTGCTTCCAACACATAATGGCTATGCACCCGGGCAAGCCACTTAATATCTCTCAGACTCAGTTTCCTCATCTATAAAGTGAGGGAGTTATATTCAATGGCTTGTAATGTTTCTTTTAGCTCAAAATCTATACTCCTAAGATGCAATGAACTTGCAAGGTTCAAGACTACACAAAACAGGTGAAAACAACCTGCAAACGCTCAGCAGACCCCATCAGCCAAGCTGCATTTTTCTGCCTGTTTTGTAGTTTGAGATACAGTCCCTCTATGTCCCTGGCCAAGCATCCTAGACTCCAAGCTCAGTTCTTTCTTTTGTAAAACAGGGCATGAGCCTCCTTATACTTTCTATCTGACAAGGTTGGGCTGATGATACATTGTGACCTTGTAGCATCTAGTGCTACACAGTGACATTGACCTTTGGAAGAGAAGGAAGTTGCGGCCAAAAAGATCAAGGAAGGCTTCACCAAGGACATAAAACCTGATCCAGGACTCCAATAATGGGCAAGATTTGTGTAGATAGATGGATGTGGAGGAGAAAAGATTTTTCACTTCCTCAACAAATAAGATTTTAAAATATATAAATATTATAAGTCTCTCTATATATACATGCATGTGTATGTGTACATGTGTAGACTGACAGATACTATAATATATAGATATACTATATACACACCTAGATGCACACATATATATACACTTTAAAATTATATATATATATAATTTTAAAGTGTATATATATGTATATGTATATATATGTATATATCTATACATAAATGTATGTATAAGAAAGAGAGAGAGAGAGAAAGACAGCGAGAGAGAGAAAAAGAGGAAGGAAGGAAGGAAGGAAGGAAGGAAGGAAGGAAGGAAGGAAGGAAGGAAGGAAGAGAAAGGAAAGGAGGGAGGGAAGAAGGGAGGAAAGAAGCAGCAAAGGAGAGAGGGAAGGAAAGAGAGAAGAGAAGAGAAGAGAAGAGAAGAGAAGAGAAGAGAAGAGAAGAGAAGAGAAGAGAAGAGAAGAGAACCTGGAAAGATAGGTTAGAGAGAGTCTTGAATCACAGAAGGAGTTTAGACTCCATCCTATGAACAAAGGGGAGACATTGGAGCCTTTTTTGTGGAAGACTGTCATGGTCAAGTTTGTCCATCAGGAAAATTAGCCTGGCAGCTACATATGGGATGAGAAAGGTCTTGGAGTTGAGGAAGTCAGTCAGGAGGCTGTGAAGTAATTTAGAGAAGAGGCAATAAGAACAATAGGATGGGGGTAGCAGGAAGGATGACAATGGATAATGACATAGTCAAAAATAAAAACAAGACAATCTATAAGACTTGGCCTGTGACTAAACATGGTGTGTGAAAAGAAGTCAAAGATGATATCAAGTTTTCTGTCTTAGGTGACCAGGAAAATAGAGGTGCTATCTATAGGAATCGTTTACCAGGAGGGGGAGCCATTTTAGAGAATGTGACCAGGAAAGCTTGGTTTTTAATATTATATAGTTTTAACTACAATTCTTAAGACATTTTCTTGTTCCTTCCAGAAAACAAATTCTCCCAAGTTGTCAAGTAGAATTTCATTCAGATCTTTTTTTGTTAGCGCTGACAATTTTAATGCAAGGAATCTTAACCTTTTATGTGCTGTGGACTACTATGGAAATCTGGGGAAGCCTAAGAATCTACTCGGTTCTGTGGCACACTAGATACAATACAGAATCCAAAATCAGGAAGACCAGAGTTCAAATCTAACTTCAGACACTTACTAACTGTGGATCCTGAGTATGTCACTTAACCCCTAGTTGCCTCAATTTCCTTATCTGTAAAATAGAAATTATAGTATCTAATCCTCACCCCAAAGTTGTTGTGGGAAACAAATGAGATGATATTTGTACAGCACTTTAAAGTGTTATATAGATGGTGACTAATATGAATTGAATAAAATAAAATATATAGATTACAAAGGAAATCAATTCTATTGAAATAATTTATATATATATATATATATATATATATATATATATATTTAATTTCACAAACCCAGGTTAAGAACTCCTGATCTAAGGATAAGGATAAGGATTAGACCCATGAGTCCAATGGTATAGGAAACTCCCTCTACCAATGTAGGTCAGCACCTTCTCCGCGACTTAAAATCCTAGCCAGCTGCCTCAAGCATTAAGAGGTTGTGACAGCCAGTATGTGGCAGAGCTGGGACTTAAACTGAGTCCTCACTGGTTCAAAGCCAGCTCTCCATCCACTATGCTATGCTGCCTAAGATTAAAACTATACAAGTTCAAGTTTCTTGGCAGAGTTTAGGTCCTTAGTATCATGACCAGATCTATAAATAATATTATATCATATACAGATATATATATATATGTGTGTGTGTGTGTGTGTGTGTGTGTGTGTGTGTATGTATGTATGTATAATGTCCCATATGTGCTCACCATTTGGGATTTAAGAAACACCCAACAGCTCTAAGAGGGATAATTCAAACAGGACCAATATCTAAATGACATACAAACATATGATACTAGGACTTATACACTATAATTCACATCATCAGCTTCAAAGCTGTCACTTTGGGAAATCATGAGTTGTTGTTCAAAACATTTGGGGATGTCAGGATCACCTACAAATCTGGTTTCTAAATGAAAAAAATAACCTCATTACTTTATTACTGTTAATTCTAAAAAAACAGAGTAGCTTTAAAAAGAAAACCAACAAAGTTCATCTGATTTTAGATGATATTAAGAAAGACAGTGTACAGAATAAAGATAGCAATGCTCCTATTAATTATATGCTGTCTTAGTCAAATCTGTAGTATTTCACTTTTTGACAACTTTTTTTTGACAACGCCAGTTTCCAGTGGAGTTGGTCCAAAAGAGAGCTGACCTTGGTGGTAGGAAGATCAGAAATGCCACAAGAGAATCAGTTGGGAAGAAATGAAAATTTTTAACATGGAGTAGAGGAGATATAAGGAGGGACATGATAGCTATCTTCAAATATCTAAAGGGCTATTTTACAAAAGAATTAGATATATTTTTCATACTCCAGAGGACATAACAGATAGAATTACAGAGACAGAGTTAGATTTAATGCAAAGAACTTTAATTCAATTCAATAAACACTTATTAAGTATCTACTGTATGTTAGGTATTCTAAGTACTCCTGCATTTTCTTGGTAAATGAAATTCTAGGAAAGTTACTGTCATCTAATGACCCTCTAATTATTAATACTCTACCATACATAAAATATAGCTTTCATACTTTTGCACATTTCACTTTGAATCAGTTCATATAAATCTTCCCATACCTTCTCTAAGACCTCCTTAATGAGATCCATGAGTACTCAGCAATGAAAAATCTATACTGGCAAAACTAACTGAATTAAAGATCCTTTTCATTCAGATAAGGACAAAAACAATTTGAAGGTCAAGTCTCTGAGTTAGTCCATCAGCATAACAATTTGGCAGAGGTATTGCAGGTTGATATTGCATTGGTCCCAGAAATGAAGAGAAAGAAGGAAAATGGGTTGACATGCATTTGGGAAATCATACACTATTTTTCATAATCCCAAGCCATTCCCTGACACAAAAGCCCACCATGTTTATTATTAACATTAATCTTCTACTAGTGATATAATGTAGAGTTACTCATGAAACAAAAGAATCAGATTGGCAAGTGATCCAAAGAGAAACTAAGAGGCACAGAATGAGAGCAAATAGGCTAAAACATATTCTCTATCCATTACAAAATGCGATGGTTCTGGAGTCAGAGGTTCCAACTTTAAATCCGGCATCTGACGTAGATGCGGCTCTGAGCAAAATGAAGGGTTTAGCCTAAATGATTTTTGAGGTCTCTTCTAACTCTAGTTCAATCCCATGATCTATATACACAAAAAGGGATATTATCAGTGAAATATGATAGGAAAAATAGCTGGACTGGTTATGCATTGGAAGCAAGTGCTGGCCAGCCTGAGCATAGTATTGATTTAGAGGCAGATCTCCAGGATTCTGGACAAGTACTTTATGGAAGATCCATGGGAGAACAAAAGTAAGAATCACATTGGATTAAAAGGCAATAAAATCTGAACCAGTGGAAGGAACATTCACACCAAGGAGACTGCAGGTACATAGAAACAATCAAAGTAGAGCAAAGGGAAACTTATAAGAAAGTTGTTCAAAAGTGGAATAGGTTGCCTTGGGAAATAATATTTCCTCTCCTGGGAGTTTTTCAAGAGGACAACTGGATAACCAGTTATTGGGTATGTTTTAGAGAGATTTCTTGATTAGGACTCTTCTATCTTTGGGATACTATATGCCATATCTTGTGGCAATCATTTTTTGTCCGAAGTTAAATTGTCTCAAAGTATCTATTCACTTAGATGGGTTCTCATTTGCTCACTAGATATATCTCTGTTTCTGAAAATCAAATTTATCTTCAAAGAATGAAGAGAGATATTGCTAAAGTTGTTTAGAAGAACATAAATCCTTAATTTTAAAGGATTATGAAGCTATTTTGAGCAATGGCAATACACTGCAATAGGTTCATGGCTTTCCAAAGTGACTACTTGATTGGAACAAAATTCATCTGAGTAGATAAGTTTTGGAATATTATAAAAATAAATCATTTATATCAATTTAATTTATATCATCACTTCTCACTATTAGATTCCCAATTGTTTTCTATGTTTCTAGTCTCTTCCCTCTGCCAAATTGTCTTAAGACATAGATGTTATCATGTCATTTCCTTGCAGTGGCTCCCTATTGCCTTCAGAACAAATTACCTAGCATTTAAGGGCCTCTAAAATCTAGTTCCAAGATATTCTTTAATCCTTATTTCATTCACATTACTCTTTAATGCACACTCTGTTCTAGCCAATGAGTGCTACTAGCTGTTCCCTGAACTCAACATTCCACCTTTTAGCTACCTATGTTCACTTAAGCCTTCCCTCAGGCCTGAAATATACTGCTTCCTTAGTCCCACCTATAAAATTTCTTATTGGCTATTAAAGCTCAGTTCAAGGGCCTCTCTTCCAAGAAGAACTTTCTGATCCACTCTACCCTCCTCTGTTCATTCACTCTACCCTCAACACAGTGCATTTTTCCTCTTCAAGTTTCCCAGTGTTTATCTATTTGTGTACATTTTATTTGAAAGTCAGAATTTTTGCTTTTGGCTTTGAATTCCTAGCACTCAGCATGGTGCTAGAACACAGTAGGTATTTAATATTCAATTGATTAAGGTTCAACAAGAGATTAATGACTGAGATTAATTTCTAACATACACTATAAACATATAAAAAAATTTATGCTGCTGTTCAATCATTTCAGTCATGACTAACTCTTTATGACCCCATTTGGTGTTTTCTTGGCAAAGATATTAGTGGCTTGTCATTTTCTTCCCTAACTCAGATAAGAAAACTGAGGCAAACAGTTATGTGACTTGTCCAGGATCACAGTAGTGACCTAGTAAATGTCTGAGGTTTGATTTGAACTCAGTTCTTCCTGACACCAGACCCAATGCTCCATCTACTTGGTCACCCAGCAACCCTATCCGAAATTACCTTTGCTAATTATACTTTCCCATGTCTTCAATTTCTTGATGATTTTTTTTCTCAAATTGAATTTGCTGCTGAAAATAATCAAACTTAATATTAGGCCCACAAGAAAGTTAGTACCTGTTATAAAGCACATGAACTACTAGGTGGTGCAGCTAAAAATTATGTGATTTCACTGTACTGGGGATTCTTGCCACCCCAGAGGATGAGAATTCTTTCATCCCTTAGGAAGCAGAGTCTATGAGAGAGATGGATTTGGATTCAGAAGACCTTGCTTCAACTTGTGAGTAAGAACTTAATAGTTGTATAAGTTAAGGCAACTCACAACTTCTCTGGACCTTAGTTTCCCTCCTCATGGGTAAAATGAAGGGGTTAGAGTAGATGATCTCTATGGTCTCTTACAGTTCTAAATCTCCACTTTCTGCTGAACCCCAGAACTGAGACAGTTTCCTAGGTAACAGATATCACTTGTTCCTGGATCTGTATTTCAATCTTTCCCAACCCAGAAGAACCTGCCAACATTTTTTCTCTACTGTTACAACCTATGAGAATTCAGGGTTACCTTTAGACAACAGATGAAAAGCTGGAGCAAGATTTCAATGGGGATAACAGATCCATGCACACAAACGTAAGGAACCAACATTAGTTTATAAAGATAAGGCTAATGAATCACTCACTATAAGTGGCGTGGGGGTGCTCAAGTTGTTTTTTCTACTAACAGGAATGAATTCCTGAGCATCCAACTAGATGATTTCCCTTGTGACCAATGGCATTCATTTGGCAGATAACTGGTTAGTTAAGAATATTCTATGGTCACTTAAAAGCAAAATTATCAGGTCAACATGGGAATGGACCCTATACCTCCAAACCTATTCAATAAAATCTAGTGTAATCATAAAATAAAGTCAGAACTTTGACTTCTCCCTAACCTCATCTCTGCAGCCAGGAGAGGCTTAATAATATGTCACATTCACATAGCGCTTTAAGTGTTTATCCCACAACAACCTTGAGATACATGTATTGCAAGCAGTACTATCCCCACTTTATAGATGTGGTAACTGAAGTGTTTTTCCCATTTTCCCATGATCACACAGGCAGTGTCTGAAAGAACCTGAATCTCTGAAAGAACCTGAATCTCAGTGTTCTTCTTTCAAATATAGTGTTCTAATAGGCCACAATACAATAACAACAAAAACTCAATTGTGAATAACTAGAGGAAGACTGAGAAAAAAAAACAACCTTGAAGATTAATAAAGAATTCCATTATGTGTTATGCAAAGCCAAATCATATAAAATTCTGGTATAGTCTTACAACCTGTGACATGAACTGATTAACTTGTTTGTGATAAGCTTACAGTATGGGGCACTGCTGACAAAACTCGATATATAATTACTTTAAAAACATCCCAAGTTTCCAGCCTCAAGGAATTTCCCATTCTCCACCCCCTCCCGACCCAACTCCCCAAATATGTAACTTCTAAGCTGTATTCACTGACATTCCATACTTAAGATGTAACTGGTTTTTGGAGTTATTAGAAGTTCAGTGTAAATGTTTTCTTCAACTGAGTTCTAATGTTATGATTAATGAACAACAATGTACTCTCATTAAACAAAAGGTAAATATCCAAGGCATAAAAAAAAACCCCGGACATAAGTGAATTACAAAGTGATACATGTCATCCCCACTCCACCCCACCCCACCAAATGGCCAAACTGTTTGATTCCATTCTTAGAAATAAGGCTGCCAGTTTCTTTTATCTTAATTATTAAGTAGAATTGTTCAAGAGTTCCATTTAAAATACCTAAACATTAAGCTCAAAAATTCTTTCCACATCCCTGTGATATTGGAGCCAGAGCCTCACATTTGTGGGAAACACTGCATTTTGTCGGAAGGAGTACTTAATCTTTGAAATCATCACTCTAATAAGGACTTCTTCACCCAGTTAGAGTTTCTGAAGGGGATAGAAAATCTGAAAAATGGTGTCTAAAATCAAAAGTGTCATGAAACACTAGTATCTCAGTGGATTTGGTCAATACTAGCCTCAAGTTAAAGTTAGAATGGCTTGAGCATGGAATGTTTTTCTCCTCTTAAAAATGTTATTCCCCCTTAAAGGAGAGAAGAGGACCCACATAAGCAAAAATGTTTGTAGCAGCTCTTTTTGTAGTAACAAAGAACTGGAAAATTAATAGGTACTCATCACTTACAGAATGGCTGAACAAATTGTGGTATATGAAGATAATGGAATATTATTGCTCTACAAAAAATAAGAAACAAGCTAATTTTAGAAAGACTTGGAAAGATTTACATGAACTGATGCTGAGCAAAACAAGCAGAACCAGGAATATATCACACACAATAACAGCAAGAGCATGTGCTGATCAGCTATGAAAGGCTTGGTTCTTCTCAGTGGTTCAGTGATCCAAAGCAATCCCAATAGACTTTGAACAGAAAATGTCATCTGTGTCCAGAAAAAGAACTAAGGATACTGAATGTAAATAAAGACATGTTATATTCACTTCTTGTAAAGTATGGGCTAGCTCCCTGAAGGGCCTCGGGGTCAGCCAGCATCAGGATAAATTAAAGTCCTTGGTCTTTAGTGGGGAGAAGTGAAGGAGGCAGGCAAGCAGAATCCTGGATTCTGGAGTCCAGAGTCACCAACCTCTCTCCTCCTTGTCCTGTTGCCAAGTGACTCTGGCCTCTCCTCCCCCCCTTCCCCCAATCCTTGCCTACAATTATCTTAACACCAAACATACAGCAAGCACCAATGGTAAAAAGCCATTATCTAAATATATGCTAATAGAGCCATTATCTTACATCAAATAGGTAATTAGTCTTAAGTACTTGGTTGTCTGATTCAAGTATACCTTTTTGGAGTTTCAGCCCTCTACAACTTCTTTTTTTCTGCTTTTTAAATCTCTCTCCCAGTTTTTCCCTTCTGTTCTGATTTTTCTCTCCCAATATGATTCATAAAGTAATGTGCATTAAAAATAAATAAATTTACTAGAAAAAATTAAAACTAAAAAATGCTATTTCCTCTTACTTAATGATATAATATTAAAAATTGCCAATATTTATATAGTAAAGTTGGCAGAATACTCTTCTCACAAATATCCTAGCATTGCATTATTATCCACTGTATTAGTATAGATGAAGAAACTGAGTTTCAGAATGGTTATCATATTCTCACAGTAGGAACTAAGTCTTTGGATTCAAAGTCTTTTTCTACTCAGTCTCATTGCTGTTCCTAATGTCTCATTTTCCTCACCACTATATTCAGATTTGAAAAATTTCTCCTTTCTTGACTTTTCCTTCATCTATATAGTCTTCTGTACAATAATAGCATTAGCCTTAATCATTTATTACAACTTAAATACTGTACATTTTAAAATGCATTAGAAGTCATTTCATAAAGACTAAGACCAAACACTTTCTAATTTCTCAGATCCTAGAGACATAGGAATGTGTATGTGGGGGGAAGGAGGGAGCAGTTTCTTAGCTGTAAGACAGCATTATAAACTCAGATGGTAGAGCAAAATATTTACATTAGTTTTGTTTGTACAAAAACTTTTCAGTTTGGTATAATCGAAATTTTCTATTTTGTGATCAGTAATGATCTCTAGTTCTTCTTTGGTCATAAAGACCTTCCCCTTCCACAGGTCTGAGAGGTAAACTATCCTGTGTTCCTCTAATTTATTAATAATTTCATTCTTTATGCCTAGGTCATGAACCCATTTTGACCTTATCTTGGTGTACGGTGTTAAGTGTGGATCAATGCCTAGTTTCTGCCATATTAGTTTCCAATTTTCCCAGCAATTTTTATCAAACAATAAATTCTTATCCCAAAAGCTGGGGTCTTTGGGTTTGTCAAAGACTAGGTTGCTATATTTGTTGACTGTTTTATCCCTTGAACCTAACCTATTCCACTGATCAACTAATCTATTCCTTAGCCAATACCAAATGGTTTTGGTAACTGCTGCTCTATAATATAATTTTAGATCTGGTACAGCTAAGCCACCTTCATTTGATTTTTTTTTTCATTAATTCCCTTGAAATTCTTGACCTTTTGTTTTTCCATATGAATTTTGTTGTTATTTTTTCTAGGTCATTAAAATAGTTTTTTGGAGTCTGATTGGTATAGCGCTAAATAAATAGATTAGTTTAGGTAATATTGTCATCTTTATTATATTTGCTCGCCCTATCCAAGAGCATTTAATATTTTCCCAATTGGTTAGATCAGACTTAATTTGTGTGAAAAGTGGTCTGTAATTTTGTAGAGCAAAATATTTAATCTATTATTTTCAATCCAAATCCACATCCAGAAATATAAGGTGTGCTAAGACATGCAGTTTTAGGAACTGACTAGTTAGTTCCAGGAGTACCCTATGTGGATGAAATGACAGGTCAGTACCAAAATAAAAAAGAAAGGGAAAAGAAAAAAAAAGTTGACAGGTAACCTAATACATCCTAATAACCATGGAGTCAGAGAAGTTTTTTTTGTTTTTGTTTTTGCTTGGGGGTCTTTTTTCCCTCTACATATTGAATTTTGACTGTTTACATTTAGATATCCATGAAAATTTTAGCAGATTCTGGCAGGAAGTTATAACCAATATATGCTGTTTTTAGAAAGGGTAGTTTTTAGATATGTATATATTCTTGCTTGCTTACCCAGAATATCCACAACTAAGTTTTTAAAGGTAAAGTTAAAAATAGATGAAATAGGCAAACAATGATAGTACTAAAGTTTCAATTTTTTTTCCAAGATGAGATTTGAGAGGTTATCCTTTTCTCTTTCCCATTAAAGCACTTATATAACAGAGGTTTGGATTTTAAAGGCGATATCAAAGTGTTTAAAGTTTGACCTACCCTTTCCTTTTAGGCTGGATTTTGTGAGTAAGCTTCCCCCAGCATTCCTTAAGTCAGCAGGCCCTTGAAACAAAGCACAATGGCAAGGTTTTAGCAAGTGAGATAACCCTTTCCATCCAAGAGGTGGAAAACAACATCTGTTAAAACCAAATAAGATGTAATAATGGGTTCAGCAACAGACCCAGAGGATTTCAGAAACAGTTTTTCCTCGTCAGAGAAAAAAAATAAAAAGCACAATTGCTTCAAACTCAATTCTCTCAGCTCCAGAACTCCCCTTAGATTAATTAGGGTGGATTCTAGCCAAATTTATTTAAACAGGACTTTGCATTCTTACAGGAACTTGTTTCAGATTCATTACCACCACAAAATTAGGACCATATCTTCCTTTAAATACAACCAATTGAGGTTGGGGTGGGGGTAAGGGGTTGGGGGAAAGAAAACTTAGATTATACCAGAACTTTCTCCTGGATATGTGACATAATTTATTTTAAAAATTCTTTCATCAAAAAAACAAAAACAAAATAAAAACAAGAAGCAACCATTATCACAATGTTGGCTTTTCTCACTAAACAAATAGGCCCTTGTTTACTCCCAGTACCCTCAATCACCCAATAGCAACAAATATGGAGCTAATAAATAATATGTGACTAATCTCTGACGATAGATTATGATGAGATAGACAAACTAATCCAAGTTCATGTAACATTTACCCTATTTGACACCTAGATGTTTTAAGTAACATAGTTGAGGAAGTTTAAAAGATACACCCTTTTTATTTTAAAATATAGCCTTCCAAGTAATACTCTAGTTCCCATCCAAAAGTATAATCTTTAAAAAAAAAAAAAAAGCAAAAACAAAAAACTCTGTAGTTATAGAATGACTATAATATAAAATTTATATAGATTTTTAAAGATTTCAGAGCACTTCACAAATATTTCATTTGAGACTACCAACAACCTAGTGAGGTAGATGCTAATGATTTATAACCCCCTTTTACAGATTAGGATATGGAAGCAAGGCATGGTCAAATAACTTGCTGAGAGTCACACAACTAGTGTCCAAGGCAATATTTGAATCCAGCCTTCTGATTCCAAATCCAGCATTCTCTCAGTTATTCATTCCACTTGACATGCAAAGTTTCAGGATAAGGATGATAAAAAATGAATTCTTACATCACATTATAGATCATTTCTGATTTTGATGAATTTATTAAATTACCTAATCTTATATTGAGAGAGGTATCCCCCAAGCCTCACTATTCATAAAGTTATCAAAGCAGCTTTTTAAGGCATTTGTCTTTCAAAGTGACTCCTAAATTGCCCTAACACAATAATGTAATTCTAGTTTATCCTAACTCTTCACATTTCTTAACTTTAATTTCCAAAACTTAAATCATCTAGAACTATATCTTGAGAATAAGCACCAAGCAGTGGACAGAGCAGAGCATGGGCCATTGAGTCAGGAATACAGAATTATAGTTCTTCCTCTAAGACACACCAGCTCTTTGACCATGGGCAAGTTACTTTACCTACCCAATTCCCTATGACTATAAATTACAGAGTTGAAAATACACATCCACAAAAGGAGTTTTAGTCCTGGGAGTCCCCCCCCCCAAAAAAAGAAATTTTAAATCCAGACCAAAAAAGAAATAAAACAGTAGTATTACATTGTAATATCTAACCATGCAAATGCTAGGCTTTCTTTTTATAGTAAAAAAAAAAAAAGTATTGTTCAGTTCATGCAATTTAAAAATCACCTAACCTCACTTCTATTTTTAAAAAAGTGAATTCAGAACTCACACTGATTTTGATCTCTTTGAAGATTGTGGACTTTCCTGTTTGCTGGACTGAAAAAGAATGGGGCAAAGAGCTCTGGCAGATGGAAAATAGAATGAACAGAAAAAGAAATGACATCCAAATGTCAGAGAGTCAGAGACTCTGGGCTATATCCCTTACTCCTCCATCCCTCTTTCTCAGCGGGAAGATAATTCACTCAGGATCTGAGAAATGAAACTGGGGGTGGGGAGAGGAGGGAAAGGTGATTAGGATGGGGTTGGGGGAGAGAAACGTCAGATTTGGTCAATTTAATTCTGCATAGCTTAACACATACGAACACCCCAGTGAGTTTACTGGGTACGGTCAAGCTTCGCTGACCAAAAAGTTTTGCTTTCTGATTCTTTAGTAGTGAAATCAGAGTTTATTTTTTTAAACACACAGAAGCATCGGAGTTATTAGTTTCTATTACCAGTAACAAGAAGGAAGCAAAGGCGGGTCTTTCAATCGTGTAGACTGCAGCAGCGGGAATACAAGCCTGCTTCAGTCCTGTGCTTGTGGTCTCAACATCTAAGAAAGCCGTAGTTGCTGTGACATTTTATGGCCGATTACGGCACTTCTCTATGGAGGGGTGGAGCGAGAGGGGGATAGGGGTGAGATGCTTGTCGGAATCAGAGAAAGATAGAACAGGCTGCAAGGCTCATAAATGAGCTAGCTGATTAAGTGGATTTGCTCTGCATTTTACAATCTCTCTCTCTCTCTCTCTCTCTCTCCTCTCTCTCTCTCTCTCTCTCTCTCTCTCTCTCTCTCTCTCCCTCTCCCCCCCCTTCTTTCCTCCCCTCCCCTTTAACAAGAACAATAAACACCACAGAAGAAACAGTGCTCAGAATTCACAGCCAGAGATTATAGCCATAATCCCCCAGACCTTAAACTGTGTGTGGTGTACACGTGGGTGTGTGCCAGCAGTGGCAGGAGCCGAGGAGATCATGCAATCACCAGCCTTTCCCTTGCATGTGGTCATTTAAACAGGCAAAAGAGGGAGGAGGGAGGAAGGGGGGAAAGGCAAAGGGCAGAGCTTTGAATTTGGAACTTTAAAATTTTAATGCAGTTAGTGCCCGATTTGGGATTACCGCAGAATTGAGGCTCCCCTAAGGGTGGTCTGCCGATTTGCGGTTGCCTCATGAAGAGATGTCAAATAGGAAACACTGCAGGATCGTCCCCTATGAAGTTGGGGAACTCAGGGGACAGGGAGGAGCCTCCAAAAGGAGAGAGGGCAAAAGACAGCAGCTTGTCCTCTTGGCCTCTGTGATAGGCTGGTGCCGAGGGAGCAAAGGGACAGGCAAGGTGAAGCCCCGAGAAGAAAGAAAGCTAGCGGAGAGAGAAGGGAATTATCTTCCAAGGGAGTTTGCAGGCGGCGTGTGCCCAGGGCGCAGCCCTAGAACCTGAGCGCGCAAAAAGGGCAGAGTCGGCGACCCCCAGTCCGGGGGCGGGGTGGGGGTAAAGCGAGCACCTCTAAAGGCAGAACCGCCGCCGCTGCTGCCTCCCGGACCAGCGCTCTCCTGGGCAGAACCAGAAGGAGGAGGACACCTAAGGAGCTGCAGTACCGCGGGGTGGCTGCGATCTGCCGGGGGGGGGGGTCGAGGGGCAGTGGGGAACGCAGGTTGGCTTCTCTTATTAACATCCCTCACCCGAAGCTGTCCACGGGAGAGGACTGTGGGGGCGGGGGCAGGTCCCAGGCTGCAAAAGTTCGGAGGGGAGAAAGGCAGGGCTCCGGCTGGAGGAGACACGCGAAAGCGGTGTAAGAATTGGGGGTGGAGGGACTCAAGGCAGAAGACGAGGAAGTCAGGGACTTACCGAGAGGCTCCTTCATGCTGCCTCCCGCTGCTGGCCCCGCCGCAGCCACCGCCGCCGCCGTCCCCGGCCGCGGGGTTGTGAGCGAGCGAGCGAGCAGCCCAGCCTGAAGCGGCCGCTGCTGAGCGAGCATGCCTAGTGCGCCTCGCCCTCTGCCTCCTCCGCCTCCTCCGCCTCCTCCCGCTGCTTCTGCCGCCACCTCCCCCGGCCCCCTCCCTCCTCCCCACTCCTACCCTCCCCCCAGGCTCAACGACTTGGAAGAAAGTGCCTCCCACCCTCCCTCCCGGCCTCCTTCCTCTGCGTGCAGCCCCCGCTAAGCGGTTCGAGTCTCCGCAGGGGTGCAAGGTGGCGGGGCCGAAGGGGGAGCGCTGGAGAGGGACGAGGGAAGTAGAGGGGGTAGGGTGGGGAAGGGAGAGAAGAGAGGGAGAGAGACAGGCAGAGGGAGGGAGAAGAAATGAAGAGGGGTGAGGGAGAAGGAAAGAGAAGAAGGTATTGGGGTAACCTTCGGAAAACCTGGAGGGCACTATTTTCCGGTACCGGTCCGGGCTGCGCTCCTGAACTTGCCGGCTCACCTGGACTCGAGCTGTGTCCTAGCTAAGCCAAACACCCGCAATCCGTGTGCCCGGAATGTATGAGAAGCAGGGGGATGTGTGCCATGTGTGTAAGGGTGCATCCGAGGAAGAGCACCTATCCAAGGTAGGAGGCAGTGGAAGCCTCGGCTGGTGACATGTGAAGTTGGGGGGGGGGGTTGCTTTTAAATAAAGACCCTGGGGAAATCGGAATGTGGGAGTGGGAAGGGACCTTGGAAGCCATCCAGTGCAACCCCATCATTTTCCAGCTGGGCAGATGGAAGCCCTGAGTTAAATGTCTTGCCTGAGGTCACTCAATAGTCTAGGGCCAGATCAGGGACTAAAGTTAGCTCTCCTAGTAGTACTCGTCCCGGGCTCCATCTATAATAATTCCACATTAGCTCTGAAGATGGGACAAATCAAGTTCCTACCTGGTTCTCTTAGCAAGCAAAGCTAAAAGAAAAAACAAAACAAAATAAAACAAACTTTTTTGTAAAAGGATCCTGGATTTGAAGTTAGAAGTGGGCCAAAATTCTGGGTTTGCTTAGTGTCTGTGTGATTTAGTTAGCTTCTAAATGCCTTTATTTTTAAAATCCAAGGGTTAGACTAACTGATTTCTCTTCATGTTCTAAACCTTGCATCTTTCAGAAAAAAAAATTAAAATCTCAAAAAATTTCAGGTGTGTGTGTGTTCGTATGAAGTAGTCAAATGAATGAGGGACTTTGATTCACCAAAACCTGGATTTAACTTCTCCCTCTGACATTTACTTGCTGTGGGTATTGGGTCTCATCAACGTTACGGAAATACCAGCCTCCCAGAATTGTTTTGAGGCACACATGAAAATGTAAAAAAAGTTCTTTGCAAAGCTTTTAGCACTACATAAACCTTAGTGGTTAGTATATATAAATAGCTTTGGCCAGTTGGGCTAGGTTAAAATGAGCCCCACACTGATCCTAATTACCATTTTTCAGGAAATTATTTAATACAAATAACCATATATGGAATACTGAAGTGTCTGGCACTGTGCTTGGTTCTGTGGGTTATGACAAAACTCTTTACAAGTAGTTTGTAATCCAGTTGGGGAAATAAGAGCTGTAAAATGAAAGAATTAATGGGAAAAATACATTTGGGGGGTTCATATTTATGATTTCATCAGGCATAAGGGACTCCAAATCTGAATAAGCCCTTCCACCAAAACAGATCAGAAGTTCATCAAGAACTTCATCAGTAAGACTTAAAGTTGCCTGGGGTCACTGAGAGGTTAAGTGACTTGTCCACGATCATAGAACTATTATGAGATAGAAGCAGTACTTTGACCCAGACTTTCCTAATTTCAAGGTCAGGCCACTATACATTAGGCTATATTTCCCTTCAATGGCAAAAGGGAGTAAGAAAGTGCTGAATTGTGCTGTACAGATAGGAGGACTGATTGACAATGATAATAATGTGCTGTTCCCTTCTGATATCATAGCTCCTCATAACTCCTTTCCCAGCAATTAAACTGTGTATGTTGGGGGAAAGGGAGGTCATCTTTGCTTTTCCTCTCCCTTTCCCCCTGTCATCCAACTCAAGAGTTTCTATTCATATTTAGGGAGTTCTCAACACATACAGGAAAAAAATACCCTAGAGATTCTTTTCCATTAGAATGTTAACTTCTTGTGGGCAGGGAACCTATTTGATTTTCTTTGTATCCCTAACCCTTAGCGTGGTGCCCGAAACATAGTAAGTAACAAATTCAAGTGAATTTAACTTGAAGTGTCATTTTAAAAAAATAAAATATGCACCCTAAATGGATAAGTGACTGAAGACTATGAACAAACTTCTCAAAAGTACAATCGAAAACTATTAACAACCACAGGAAAGAATGCTCTAATAATTTAAAATTAAATAATAATTAATTAATTATTAATTAAAATAATAACAAAAAACACAAACCAAAGCAACTCTGAGGTGTAGACACTCATACATATACGGATGTATATAAAACACCCTGCAAATTTGGCAAAGATGATAACAAGCTGGGAATATGCAATGCTGGAAGAGTTTAGGGAAGATAGCTATACTAGTACATTGTTAGTGGATTAGCCTGACCATTTTGGAAAGCAATTTGAAATTATGCAAATAAAATGACTCATTCAAATTTCTATACCCTTTGACCCAGAGGTTCTATTACTAGGTTTACCTCTAGGATGTCATTAATAAGGGGGAAAAAAAGTACCCACTTACACCAAAATAAATCTAACAGTACTTCTTTGTGATAACAAAGAATTGGAAGCAAAGGAGATAACTCCTTGATTGGGGAATGGCTAACCAAATTATGATATATTAAAGTAATGAAATATTATTGTTCTGTAAAAAATGATATCTATGATACATACAGACATGAACGGAAAGATCTGTATAATGCCAAATGAAGTAAGCAGAATCAAGAAAACAATATATTTATAACTACAGCAATGCAAATGGAAAGAACATACATACACAAATCAAAAGTGAATGTGGCCAAATTACAAAACAAAAAGTATGGTTCCAAACAACATATCCAATTCCTTGCAGAGGTGAAAGGTCCACATGTTATGAGACATTTGTGATGCATGGATGAATTTAGCTGATTTTTCTTTTCTTTTCTTTTTTGTCTTTAAAAACACTTTATTATGGAATGGCTTTCTGGGAAGCAAAACAGGAGATAGACTGGGGATAATGTAGGAGATTAAAAAAGACATCAGATGTTAAATTAAAGAAAGATAATATACATTTGCCTATATGTATATGTATTTATATCATCTTTCAATCTATCTATATCTACATATACATCTATATATACATATCTATTTATCTCTCTATAATGATGAACTTCAGAGACCTGACTGTAATATGGACCAATAGTTTAAAATCTCATGGTTTGGGTGTTGGAAGGAAAAACAATTGGATTTAATCTTGCATCTTCACCCTGCCCAACAACCTCTCCAGGAAGACTGAACCTGAATATAGCTGCATGAGCAAAACGATTCTTTAATTATTTGCTTGCTATCTTAATGTCAAGTTTTTCTCTGCAAGACTGTATTAATGGAAAACAACCTTTCTGACTCCTTCCCAAGTTCTATCACCACTTACTCCATGCAAAAGTTTGCTATTTAGTTGTGGCACTGCATATCCAAAGCATCTCATCCATAAGCAGCCTGGATAATTCTTTGCCCAATTTCATGATGAAATTACTCAAATAGTACCATCCTTAAGGCAATGGCAATAGCTGGCTGTGTCCCCACTGGAGCAAAAGCTATGCATGGCATAGTAGTTTAGGAAGGCAAGATGGGGTGTGTGTGTGTGTGTGTGTGTGTGTGTGTGTGTGTGTGTGTGAAAGAGAGAGAGAGAAAGAGAGAGAGAGAGAGAAAGAGAATCCCTCCACCATCCCATCTACATTTCATATCTCACTTATCCAAGAATCACATGAAAATCATTAGAGATTTAAAATTTATATTATTATGTTGTTTTATTTTTTTTTTAATAGGGAAAATATGAACTGTGAACCAAATGTTTCACTCACAGTATCTACTAGCAGAATATTACCAGTTGGCTAAAGGAGTGAGTCATAGATGTTGACTGGGTCATGACATCTATGAATAGTAAGATGAAGTGAGTAGGAAAATTATTATATAACAAGGCAATTTCTAAACTGATTTGTGCTTCTTCTGAGTTAGTGGTGCTACTTATATTCAGAAGAGCAGGTGAGTCACATCTTTGAAATAGAGTCATCCATACTTAATACTATCAATGCCCAGTCATCAAAAACAAAATACTACACACAGAATCAAGACTGCAGCTGAAGTCCAAGAGTTGCAAAGAAGACATTATGTGGTCCCTACCTCAAGAATACCCCTCCAACCTTCTTGAGTTCTTATCTTGTGGCATACTTTTACTTTTATAAAATCTATCTTAAATTCTGTTTGTTTTTAAATTCTATTTGTTTTCTTCTTAAGTGTTTCTTCTTAAATGGGTTTAGTCTTAATATTTTCTGCTATTTGTGAGTTTTGTTCAATCTCATGAAAATTAATTTTCCTGTCCAATAAATCAAAGCAAAACCTAGAAAGTGGAGGGAACACTCTCTCACCCACCCCATGACACATGAAAAAGAAAGTTCATTTATGATTTGTGGGAAGATACCTGAGCCAGACAATCTGAGTGACAGAAAAGAAAATCAAGCAGGTTCATCAAGTTTTCATCAGAAACAACTGAAATGTAAAGAACAAACATATAATAAACCCAAAATCTCCGTCAAGCTAAGTAGCTGCTGAATATTCTTTTTGCTACTGTAGCAGCATTTACATGATGATTAGAGTTTTGTCACAATTGCAGGGTCTTTTTCTAACTTTGAATCTTTTGTCCTCTTTTCTCTCCAGTGAAAATATGCTAATGGTTTAGCCTGAAAATATAGCAATCGGTTATTTTTTTTTTTTTTTAACAAGGGAAAAGCCATTTCTCCTTGCTGAAAATCTCATTATTGAAACCAGTTTGGGAAGTCAATCCAAGTCAATGGTTTTAGCACATCAACTTATGCTACATAGAACAGTATGGGATGGGGGAGAGGAAGGGGAAGAAGTAGTATGTTTTTAATGATGAGCAAGGAAATAACTGCATCTGTGTTTTAGTTCTCAAACTAGTGAGTGTATTAATTCTCCAGTTAAATCTGTGGGGTTCCCCCCCCTTTTATTTATTTATTTATTTATTTATTTTTTACAGTTTTCCCTACAGTTCTTGGTGCCTGGAATGTATATTAGAACTTTGCTGAAACCACCACATACCTGATGGTTACCATAACTAACTAGTCACAGATGTAGTATTAAATCTGCTGCTATTATTTCTTTTCTCTATATGGCACACATTGGAGCCATAATATATTAAACTTTCTTGGAACAGATACAATTCATAAACAAAGCTACTATTATCATGGAGTTTTTTTTTTTAAATCCTGCTTTTATATAGCTAGTTACTACCTGTATATTTAATTCATACTTATTTTATATCATGAATGTGAGAACCCAATTGAATTTATCCACTAAAAGACAGGTCAATAATGTGTCAGGGAATAGATGTTCATTAGTCATTTTTTCTATGCTTCTTTAGGCTGCAGTACTGAAATTGTCTTTATCAATTCTGGAATTTATTATAGCAAAGAAAACCCACTGGATCTTATATGGTAGTGCTGGTGCTAGTCCAATAATGGGGTGATTAATCAGATCTTAAATAAAGTATTAAAAACAAAGGATCTCAATATCTATGGTAAAGTACTCTATGTAAAAGTCCAAGCACAAATGAATTTTCTTGATTTTAGTTGAGACAGAATAATGGAATAAAGAATCTAATCTCCAGAATATGACATACCCTCTCTCAAAGCTGGGAAATTGCAACCCACCCATGCTTTAGTAGATAAATCTTAGGGAATTGCCTGAAGGATGGAAGTTAAGTGAATTGTCTAAGGTCATACAGCTGATAAGTGTCAGAGTTAATATTTGAACGCAGCCCAATAGGCTAGCTGCTCTTACAGCTTTAGGATAATGGATGACCTTATTATTGTTGTTTGTCCTTTCTGGAAGAAAACCCTGATGTCAGGAAGGTGATGCAATGACATGCAAGTGAAAGGGATTTAAGTGAGAGGGGGCTGTGCAACTTGCTTCACTTTCTCCTCTACACTATCTGAGTCCAGGTCTCAGTTTGTCTGAGACAACACCCATTCAATGATTAAGACTAGGTAAGAACTAAAGAAAATATTGGTCTCTTTTACCTAGTCAAAAAAAAAAAAAAAAAAAAAAAGCCAACCTTGAAGGGAAAGATCCTCAGGGTTTCTGGCCAAGCAGAAACAATCGCTGTTTTCCTTCACTCTGAGTCAAACTCTGATCAACTGGGGCTTAGCTTGGAATCTCTTGTTGGCCAATCAATGAGAAACAGTGTGATTTGGTTTTAAGACTTGGCCCTTAAAAAAGAAATGTAGCCAGTAAATCCCAAGATATCGTAAGAGGTTTCAGCCATAAAAAAACAAAAACAAAAACAACTATATTCCTTTGGGCAGAGCACTTGCAGGTGAGGGTATGGTACAATACCCTACATGGAAAGAGAGAGACCGAGAAACATGGAGACAGAGAGATAGAATGACCTGTGCTGTCCAAGTGGCTCTACTCACAGAAGCTGTTGTTTGTTGCAAGGACCATGACGTCGGAGAATTGATGTCATGACATACAAGTGATTTGGATTTAAGTGAGGGAGGGCTGTGCAAAGTCACCAATCCCCAAAGCCATCAGAATCCAGTGGAAAGATAAAGATCAGGAAGACTGATAATTATGTTCAATGGAAAACTAAAAAAGAGAATAAAATATTTTTTTTTTCCTGAGGCAATTGAGATTAAGTGACTTGCACCAGAGTCACACAGCTAGGAAGTATTAAGAGTCTGAGGTCAGATTTGGACTCAGATCCTCCTGACTTCAGGGCTGGGCTCTCTCCCACTGTGTCACCTAGCTGCCCCTAAAGTACACCTTCTAAAATCACTTGCCTTTTTCATATAAAGGCAGAGTCCAGTTTCATAAACTCTTAAGTTCCATTGTAATTAATAATTACAAAGAACTTTGGAATTCTGGTTAATTCTTACAACCTCTCCATGAACTGGATAGTTTTATCATTCCAGTTTTATAGATGAGCAAACACAAGCTGAATTATTTGCCTCAGGTGTTGACATAGTAAGTCAGTAGGACTGGATTTAGAATTATAATGCTTCTATTGCTCCTATTTTTATGCTACCCATCTAGCACTTATCATAAGTTATATTAGATTGAGATATATTGGCCTACTATTTTGGATTTAATATATATTTTTACCATGTTTAACATATATTGGATTACATGCCTTCTAGGGGAGGGGGTGAGAGGAAGGGGGGGGGAAATTGGAACAAGAGGTTTTTTCAAGGGTCAATCAAATTGAAAAAAATTATCCTTGCATATGTTTTGAAAATAAAAAAAACCTCAATTAAAAAATAGATATATTGGTCTAATATCTATTGTCTAAGATGCTATCCTGGAATATACTTACACACACACACACACACATATATATGTATATATACTTATACAGACATATTTATTCTCTTCTGACAACCTCATCAGCTCCTATCCATTTAATTATCATCTCTATGTAGGACTCTATATCCAATCTCTATATCTCCTTATCCAATCTTCAGTCCTGGGTCCTCAATTGCCCATTGTATATTTCATTACTGGATATTTCAAAGATATCTCAAATTCAACATGCTTTCATTATTCTTTGCCAAAATTCACTTTTTTTCTGAGTTTTTCCACTTTAGAAGACACTATTTTTCCAGTCTCCTAGATTTATAACCTCAGCATTTTCCTCAACCCCTCATTCTTCCTTTCTATATAATCCAATCAGTTTTTAAAATCTTACTGTTTTTACCTCTATGCACTAATTCCCCCATACCTGCCCCCTTCTTTTTACTCAGTCAGTCACCACCCTAATTCTGTCCCTCATCACCTCTCCCTTCACTAATTAGAAAGACCTCCTAAGGTTTCCTGGCCTCTCTGTCTGATCCAGTCTATCCTCCAAAGAGCTGCCAAAGTGATTTTGCTTAAGTACACTTCTAACAATGAGACATCCTTATTTGATAACTCCAGTGGCTTCCTATTGACTTTAGGATAACATAAAAATTTCTGTTTATTTAGCTTTAAAAGCTAGCCATGATTTAGCTTCCAATCAGGTTTATATTACTGCTTTACTGCCCCTCCCACACCCCACAATCCAACCTGGACTTTTCTCATTTTATTTCTCTCTCTTACACACACACACACACACACACACACACACACACACACACACACACACACACACTCACACTCACTTACTCACTCACTCACCCCCATTTCCTGTGTTCATACCTTTCCATCGGTTGACCCACAAACGTAATACACTCTCTCCTCATCTCCGGCTCCAAAAAGAAGCATTGCTTGATGATTTGGTCTTCACTAGCATTAATAAGGTCTTCCTTGATACTTTGTTGTTGTTCATTCCTTTCAGCTGTTTCCATCTTTTTGTGACCCCATTTGGGTTTTCTTGACAAAGATGCTGAAGTGATTTGCTATTTCCTTCTCCAGCTCACTCACAGATGAAGGACCCAGGCAAACAGCTAAGTGACTTGCCTAGGATCTTTTGTCTTTTATTTTGTATTACTACAAAATTATCTGAGTTTATTTTGAGGATATAGGATCAAGCTAGGCAGTTCTCAGAAACTCCTTTATGCTCTTAAAAATCACTGCGGACCCCACAGTACTTTTATTTGTATAGCCTATACATATCTATCTATCTACATCTATATCATATTAGAATAAATTTATTAGACATATTAGAATAAATTTATCATTATTAGAAATCATAATATCTTGGTATTTTTCATGAAAATTAGTTTGACCTCACAAATACTGTAAAAAGGATTTGGGGGACTTAAAATTGTCTCTGGTCCTCACTTTCAGAACTTTGATAATAAACATTGAAACAAAAAATAAAAAACCTTATTGGATTATGAGGCTCTAATTTCACTAGCATATCACTCATAAATAAGGAATCTGACCTGTCCAACTTTGTGTTTATTTTATTTTGTTGACTTCTCTGATATCCTGACTCTAAATTTCAGGCTGACTCCTCCTATTTTCAGTTGTTACCTTATATAGCACCTTGATATCGTCTAGCTATGCATAAAAACATTTCGTGTTTTTCTGTCACTTGAAGGTCTATAAGATATTTTTCTCAAAATAACTCAGGATTAATAATACAGATATCATTATCCTATGTTGCAGATATCAGAAATATTTTTTATTTATATATGGCATTGTGCTAATTGCATCAAGTCCTCTCAAAATGTATGAATCTCCTGGAAAAAAACAAAGCCATAACACTCAAAGGAATTGGCCTTACCATCTACATAGGAAAAATCAAGTGGATGAATAATGCTTGTTGCAAAGATTATGACATAGTTCTATGGACAAATTGTAGAGCTTGTCGACCCAGTATGAATATAATGGGACAGATAGTACAAATAGATAATGAATCAAACCCAAAATTAAACAGGATGGAAGGATTGCTTTCAGGAAATTGTAAAACTCCTTTAATGATCCTAAATTTTTTTTTGGAAACAAGACTCATCTTTTTAACATGAATTTTCTACTAGCATTACCTGGCTATGATTAGACAAAACAGTTTCTGAGGAATTAAAAATGAATGTGATATAAAAGACAATGGAGAAATGCTCGATGAGTGTGAGAAACTGATAGCATATCACAAATAAGGAACTTTGAAGAACACTTAGATACTCCATTGGTAACTTCACAATATAAGGAGAAAATGAAGATGGTCCCAAAGCACACTGGGTGGAATCCCACATAAAACTTATAGGAGGACATGATGGGTTGTGATCTGCATCATAACCGGAGAGAACATAGAAATCAATGAAATCACAAATCCCTTGAGTTATTTAGACTTGCTAATGAATTTGAAACTCAAAAAGAATAAATGTCAGAGTAAGGATTAGAACCCAGAAATCTCGACTTCAAAATGTTCTTTCTACTACACTATGCCATCTAGTTCTAACTCCTGATTCTGGACATTCTCTTCCATGACACAGCATGTTCCTCATCTTGAAAGTTCATCCTACTTTTGAACTTCTCACACTGGAAGCACATTCTGCTCCAGCAGCTCCTTTCTCTGATTGGCTGATTCTTCCCAGAATCTCCATTTTAAGAGAAATGTCTAGACCAGCCATGTATTCAATCCTCTCCTGACTCTGGGTTCCATTCTGACTCTAGATTTTTCTCTTTTATGCCGCCATACAGATCTTCTCCTCTCTGACTCCTTAATCCTTCCCCCTACCCTCACACCCACTTTCAACTTCTTTTAATACTGTCTCCTCCCATTAGAATAGGGGTTATTTTTCTTTCATCTTGTATTTTTACTTCTAGAATTTAACACAATCCTGGCACATAGTAAGCACATAATAAATGTGAATTGATTGCTGAATGTGCAAGAATTAGCTAACCAAGAATTCCCCCACACACACTTTGAAGATCTTCCTATTAATATATATTTTAATTTAATTATCCTAAAAATGGGCTTTTCAAGTATTAAAAGATGTTTATTATAATAATAACAATAATACCTAGCTTTGAGAAAAGACAGAAAGAAGCCATACTTTACTTTTCTAGGCTCCATAAGCATCTATATCCTAATAATCTGTACTGAAGGTAGCAGCCATCAAATAAGTTAGAATACAATAATTTAGCCAACCATTCCATTGGAATAGACATATCAAAGGTACAACCTATAAATATGTGCATTAGAAGTAGATATCTAAAGACTGACAGACAGCAGACAGGCTTATAAGTGGGTAACTGAGAAGATTGCTTCAAGATCAACCTTCACTTTCATTCTGTGACTATATCTCTTTCTGACAATGACTAGTTGAAGACTGGTGCAAATGCCAGAAATGGGATGAGTAATATGGAAACTATTGAAGACACAACATGGCTGCATTTATATATATATATATATATATATATATATATATATATATATATATATACACACACACACACACACACACATATATATATATATATATATATTGGATATTATAAACTTCCAATTTTTACAAAGCAACCTATTTTAATACCAAGAAATTTTCCTTTCTGTATCATATAGACACTGATTTGGTGATCTCAAGTCACTCATATTTCAGTGAAGGTTCAACATAGAGAAAGCATAATTTTTAAATGCTCCCCTGGGTGCCTAAGTAACTTATTCTGGCTCAGAATGGTACCATCATTTTGCTAACTATAGAGAGCTCATTCCCAATAAAGCAAGCTGTCCTGCCAGTTAAAGAACCTGACTACACATTTTCAGTAACTACTTTCACATTCTCTTCCCAACAGTCTCTCCATGGCTAAATATAGCATCTCAGAGTAACTCCTGGGGCTTTTACCCACACTATGGTAAGGATACATGCATATGTTTTATTTATTGAAGTAGAAAATGGCATAGAAATACCAAATGATTAACATAAAATCTGGGCATATTCTCTAGTAGCTTCTAAAGAAGGATGGTGACTGTAATCCTAACTGTCTTTGACATTGGCTGAAGAGGAACAGACTATTATTGAAACAAGGAGTCTATCAGTTCCTTCAATTCTGTTCAAAGATTCTTTTTAACCTTGTAGCTAGAAAGCAAGATTACTGTTTAGAAACAAATGAGGGTATTATAAAGGAAACTGGTATTCACAAATTTGAAAAGTTTGAAAATCCCCTGGAAGATACAGAAATACTGTTCAGGTCTTTGAGATATCCCCTAAGGCAGAAAAGTCAGAGCAATGTCTATCATTACCTGCTTCATTCTGCTACGGAGCCCAGATATCACAGAGCTCCAAGCATATCCCCAAACAGGCTCGAAAACTGAATCTATGCCCTGGAGGGTAAATGTGTAACAAGAAGTCATAGACTTTTATCCTTGACACTTGAGAAGAGTTAGATTTTCAAACTTTCTTGGAAAGATAATCTCAGCACAATTATTAACACCATTAGCAAAAGACTGTTAATCACTTTCTCCTGTGGAAGTATTGACATAAATACTATGAATGAAATAAGCAACAGAAATGAAATAATCCTCTTTCCCTTAGTTGATTGAGTGCTGGACTTAGAATCATGAAGACTTGGTTCATAATCCTACTTGTGACACTTCTAAACAAATCCCTTAACCTCACCTCTCTGGACAATAGTTTCATTATCTGTAAAATGGGAATGTATGGTATCTGTCTCAAGGTGACTTCATAGAGTTTCATGAGATTCAAAGAAGGTAAAATAGGATGTCCCAAAGGTTTTAATGCAATTTTAGGTTATTAAATCTTAAATGTCCTTTGCAAAATTCAAAACACTATGATGACATATTCATATCAATGATGATGCTGAGAACAATAGCTCAGATTTATATAGTGCTTTAAGTTTTACAAAGAGCATTGCAAATATGATCTCATTTTGTCTTCACGATAACTCTGGGTGGTATTATTATTATTATCTCCATTTCACAGATGAGAAAACTGGGCGAGACTGAAGTAAAGTGACTTTCCAAAACTCATACAACTCTTCGAAATAGGATTTGAATTCAAGTTATCCTGCTTCACGGTCCAGCACTCTAAACATTGTGCCATCTAGGTTCCATATAAATAACTATTACTATTACTGCTTCTTTATTCCTTTGAGTTTCAGTGAGAGAGAACCAAGAAGGCTCTCTCTACTATATCTTTATTATTTCTATTTTAAATATAACTTATTTATTATGAGGGTTATCATCTGACTGGAACTTGATTTTCTACCCTGATAAAGGGCTGCCCTCCTCACACTTACATAGTGATAAAATCTCATCTTGTACATCAGTAAGCTACTAGATGTGTGACCTTGGGCAAGTCACTTAAGCCTGTTTGCCTCGGTTTCCTCATCTGTAAAAGGAGTTAGAGAAGGAAATGGACAACCACTCCAGTAACATTAGCAAGAAAACCTCCAAAAGGGCTCATGAAGAATCAGACATGACTGAAAATGACAACAAGCACCAAAGAGCCAAAGTGAAGGTACTGGGCACATATACCACTGGGATGTCTCCCAAGAATACAATGATAATGTCCTCAAAGCGTGTCCAGAGGCAGCTAGGCAGTACACTAGAGAAAACTCTGGCCCTGAACTCAGGAAGATCTGAATTGAAATCTAACCTCTGATACCCATTACTTGTGTGACCCTGGGCAGATCACTTAAATTCTGTTTGCCTCAATTTCCTCAACTGTAAAATGAGGATAATAACAGCTCCTATCTCCCAAGGTTGTTGTGAGGATACAAGGAGATGATGTCTGTAAAGCACTCAGCACAGTTCCTGATACATAGTAGATACTTTATACTGTCTAATTCCCCTTCTCCCTCACCTTTCAAGAGAAAAGTATCAGAATCTGCATCTATGCAAGTCTCCAGCTGCTGGAGGACTTGGTTGGGATAGAGGATCCAGAAAAAACACTGAAAATAGAAGAGGAGAATCAAGGAGCATGTATTGTTTATGGCATGTTCTCTCTCCTTTATTATTCAATCAATTACATCTTTATAAGATTGGTTTTCTTTTAAGATAGTAATCATGGTTCCAAGAGTTCTCATTCCAATGGAATATAACCTGAGTGCTCCAAAATGGAACCTATGTATCCTGATGATTGTAGCTAAAATCAAGATTTTGGAGATGTGATAAACCTTAGGAATCAACTTTAATTCCATAATCTTTCAGATCACAAAGCTGAATTCCAAAGAGATTTAGGGTGGTACAGTCAGTTAAGCATTTATTATGAGTTCACTTTGTTCCAGGGATTGTGATATAATTAAAGGCAAAATATGGTCCTGCCCTCAAGGAGCTCACAATCCAATGACACAGAGACCATGAAAATAACATCTCAAAGAAGAGATGGAAGTTAACATCAGAAGCAAGGCCCTAGCATTGGTATAGTGGGATTCAGATCCCATTTCTGGTGCTGATTTCCTAACCTTGGGACAGCAGTTTACTCTCCCTTTTTTCTTCTGTGGAAGGAAGAGGTTAAAAGAGAAGGGATTTTAGGGTCTTTTCCAACTCTAGATCTATGATGTGAATCCTTATGAACATTAACTATAACCACATTGTGGCTGTCACATGATTGAGATTCACGTAACTAATACCATTGTGCTTTTTAAAAAATCTGTTTCTGGTAGGCTTCTTTGGGTTCTGTTCTTCTCATTAAAACTGCCAGCCTGGTGTACTTTAATGCAATTGACCCAAATTCATGGAGGATAGTTTTGGTTTTTTTTTGGTTTTTTTTAAGTGCCCCATTGATTTAGCATTCATGTCAGTAACAAGAACACTGGAAAATAGTTATAAGCAGGGACCAGATGAACAATTCAAGTGACCGAGACACTTAAGCTTGGACCAATCTTATTACATTACAATCAGATGCTGGATGTTTAATGGATCCCAGGCAACTACATTCATTCTGGGTAAAAATTTGGGGTTTTGGTTTTTGTATAATATCCAGTCAGTGCTACATTATGAACTCCAAACAGCAATAGTATGCTGCACTCTCCGAATCGTGAAGTCAGTTTATGGGACAGAAAGATTCAGAAAGGGTTTAGAAACAACAACAAAGCTCATTAGAAATAAAAAGAGTATCTTTCACTATTACCAGCCAAAAAAAGGGATAAAAAGCTCTCCATGCGAATTAAGGTAGACAGCAAAGAAATGCAAGTCTTATATATCTGTCTGTGCTTATTATCTGTTTTCTCCAACCTGACACTATATTACTATCACATTGCTTACTTCAAAGGGGTTATAATTTGTCAGGCATCCTTGAGCTTTGAATAATAAGTGGAGTCAGTACGTTTCCTAGTTTACGTAGTTTCATTTTTATGTTATAAATATTGTTCAAATAAGACGTTTGAAAGACAATTTAGAACATAATCAGAAAACTAGGAATGTGATTTTATTCTGGGGGGTGTAGGAAGCTTTAGATAATAAACATAGCTTAAATAGGTGCTTCAGTGGCTAGAATCTGGGACTGAATAACTGGGGTTGCACCTGATACCTTACCTTACTGTGTGACTGTGAACAAGTCAGTTAATGTCTTTGAGCCTCAATGTCTTCATCTATAAAATGATAATTATAATAATACATGTAGTAGCGATTTCACATGGCTCAAATGAAGTTTCAGTGGCTCCCCATTGTCTTTAGGACAAAATAAAAATTCCTCTCTTTGATATTTAAATCCCTTTATAATCTTGAGTTCAGTCTATGTTTTTTAGGCTAATTATATTATTCCTTATTGCATATTCTACATGTTCTCATTACATAATGGCATGAGTGACAATGACAAACCTATTATTCCCTATTCATGACATTCCAACTCCTGTCTTATACTCCCTCTCTCCACATTTAGAATTCTCTCTCTCCTCACCCTTACTTTTTGCAACCCCTTGCTTCTACCAGGTTCAAGGATGGACTCCCTGATGGGCTTCCTTGGGTCCCTTACTGGCTAGGCAAATTTCTGTGTACTAACTTTGTATATAGTCTGTATGTACTTGCTCATGAACATCATATAAAAACACTGGCAGAATGTAAGTTCCTTGGAGGGAAGGGCTGTCTTATTTTTGTATTTGTATCCCTAGTGCATACCACAAAATATGATATGCATCAGGAGCTTAATCAATGCTTGTTGATTGATTAAAATGAAATAAATAAAAGTGCTTTAAAACTTAAAAGCTTCATGTTATTATGTATTATGTATGTATTATTATTACTTAGTCACAGTCTTATTGACTTTTTACCCTTCCAAAAGTAAAACATAGTCCCCATTTCAATGAAAAGGAATAGATTTAGCAAACAGTTGTCAGTTTCCTCTATTTGTGATTTGAAGGATTAAATGTAGAATGGATGAGAATGTATAAGAACAAAATACTGAAGTCATAATCATGCTAGCACTGTAATAACAGCAACAATAATATAACCGGCCAGCATTTATATTGATATGAATTATATTATTGTATACAATGCATTATTTACAAGTATATTTGTGTTTATATAAATTATATGCATATTCTATTATTTATATATGTGTATATTTACATAAATTATATTGTTTATATATTTACATAAATTATATTTACATTTTAAAAATATATGGCTTTAATATTTGCAAAACACTTTAGTGATATCTTTTTTTAGCTTCACAACAACCCTGAGAGATAGATACTATTATTAATTTCATTCGACAGAAGACAAAGGTTAAAGAACTTGCCCAGAGCTAGTTAGTATCACAGGATAGATTTGAACTCAGGTGTTCCTGACTCCAAGTACAATATTCTATCTGCCGAACCATCTAACTGCCTCCTATCCAGCACATAGTAGATAACAAATATAATTTTCCTGCTTTAATTTTACTGCTTGAAGGTGTACAAAACACTCTCCATACATTATTTCATTGGAGAGGGCCAGTGTAGTGGAAAGAATGCTGATTTGGAGTGAGAAGAGTTGTGTTCAAATCCCAACTCTGCTTCTTACTCTCTGTGTGATCTTAGACAAATCACTTAAAAATCAATGTCTTCATCCTTAAGAGTGTTTGGACTAAATGAAATTTAAGGTACCTTTCAATTCAAAGTCTATTATCCTATGATACTTAACAACTTTAGGAAGTGAGTCATTTTACAGATGAGGAAACTAAGGCTCAGAGAAATTAAGGGACTTTGCCAGGATTGCAAAACTAATAAGAGTCAGAAACCTCGATTTTTACCTTAACAATTGTAACTACAAATCCAAAGTTCTTTCCGCTACCCAATACTATGTATCTTTCGTACTAATCTCAATACTGATGAAAAATTAATTCATTAGAGAAAAACCATCATGCTTTCTGTCTTAGGAATTCTGAACCTTCATAACAAGAAATCTTTAATTTTTGGAACAAAAGTTTGGACAGTCAGTTTATAAATATTCATCAAGTTCCTGTGCCTGCCATTTGCTAAGTGATAGATATATAAAGACAAAAGATGGTCCTTTTCCCCACTAAGTCTCATTGGAACAGTAATTGAAGGCTAATGTGCTCACAGCATCATAGATCTGGATTTGGTAGGAGTCTCTGAAATCCTTTCATTCAACTGCCCATTTTATGGATGAGAAAGCTGAGGCTGGATCACATAAGTAATCTACTTCTGAAGGAAAATTTGAATCCAGGTCTCTTAATGTAGACTAGAGCTCTTTCCCCTACCCACTCATCTTGTGTTCTTTCTCCATAAGTTCTCTCATGGAAAGAGAAGTTGCCAGGTCCCATGGAAATGCTCAATTCATTGGCATGGCAAAGGCTAAAACATTTGTCTGCCAGAGCAATATATCAAACATTTCCATGGTGATCTTACTCGTCACTGTCCCAAAGTAATCGGAGTGGCTTTCCTTCCAAGGTAGCTTCTGAATCTTTTCAATACAAACAGAGCAAATTCATGGGTAATAACATGATATTATTAACTAAATTACTAAGACATTATTATTATTATTATTAAGAAAATTATTAAGACCAGTGAAAACAAATACCCACAATAAAACTGGAATGGTCATTTAAGTGGTCTTCAGGAAAAGGCATAAATGAAACTTACTTTTCCAATCCAGTCACTGAAGACAGAGGCGAGCTTTCCTGTGAATGTTGTTGAAGAAATAATCCATTCCAGTCAACCCCTCTTGGCAGCAGAGCAACAAAGACGTAATGCTGTTTTTTCACAAATCTCACAGAATTTCCCTACAGGGATTTCACCTTGCAACAGTATCAAATGTATGATACACAAAGCCTAATTGGAATTAGAGAAAGTCAAACATCTGAATCCAGGCATGTACTTGGCCCCCTCTAAAGGCTGGGATAAAGAGTTCCATCTTTTAATAAAGAGGAACGTTGCAAAATGGCCATTGACGGCAGGCTAGGCAAGTCCTTCCCCCCCACCCCGTCCCCCAACAATAAAAGCTCAGGGGAGACATATCAAATAAATACTGAATAGGTTGGATGGATGGACAAAAGGAGCCCCTCCTGAGCTTACTGTCTTTGAGGCAAGTGATTATAGTTCTAGCTTAAAAAGTCAGAGTGGTTAAAAAAAATACATCTGTGCTAATTGGAGACAGTTGGGTGTTGAAAAAATTATTCAGAGGAGCCACTTCCATAATGATTGTCTGACAGAAGAAAGTCTTCTGGGGGCTTATTTCAAACTGACCATGCTATTCCATAGGATGGTCCACAGGACAATAGCAAATTCCACTTTAGAACCAGAGTCAGGGTATAGCTCACTTTTCTCTTGGCTTTGCTTGTTAGTAGGTAATAAAGAATGTCATTAAGAACTGAGAAAATGATTCACAAGAGAAAGGATGTAATAAAAAAAACATGCACATAGGTAACAAGTAGCTCATTTAGTCCTCATGCTCTCTCTGTAGTTTTTAAAGAGTGTGTGTGTGTATGTGTGTATGTTTATAGAATTATCTTTATACTTTCCTTTTAGGAGTTGTGAGGAGGAAGAATGGAAAAGATCACAGCTTTATCAATATGGATATAATCATTAATTTCCAATTATTAGTAAAGCTATATCTAACCTTTAGCCTATTCATCTTTGGATGATTCTTCTAGGTTTCCCCCTTACAATGAAAACATGATCTTCAAATATAGTAACTCTAGGGGCTGGTAGGTAATTGGGAGCAGAATTTCTTTATACAATCTCATAAACCCACTTTATATTCATATTAAATACTTGGTTGCAGGTTTTTGGACAAATTTTTAAAAATTATTTAGTATTTTCCTCCTATATAAGTAAAAAGAATGTTTACCATTCATTTTTTAAAAAAAACTTTGAGTTCAAAATTCTCTTCCTTCCTCCCTTTTCATCTCTGCCTCTCTGACTCCTGCCATAGAAAAGGCAAGGAATTTGATATAGGTTATACATATGTAGTCATGAAAAACATTTCCATAATAGTCATGTTGTGAAAGAAAACAGACAAAAATATCCTCAAAAAAAATAAAGTTAAAAAAAAGCATGCCTCAGTCTATATTCAGACACCATCAGTTCTTTCTCTGGGTATAGACAGCATTTTTCATCATAAGTCCTTCAAAGTTATCTTGGATCATTATATTACTGAGAATAGCTAATTCATTCACAGCCGATCATCTTACATATTGCCGTCACTTTGTGCCCAGTACATTTCACTTTGCATCAGCTCATGTAAATTTTTCCAGGATTTTCTGAGAGCATCCTGCTCATTATTTCTTATAGCACAAAAGCATTTAATCATAATTACAGGCCACAATTTGTTCAGGCATTCCCCAATTGATCGGCATCCCTTCCATTTCCAATTCTTTGCCTTGAGAAAAGAGCTGATATAAATATCCTTGTATATATAAGTCTTTTTTCCTCTATCTCTTTTGGGATAGAGACCTAGAAGTGGCATACAATTTTTTTTTTTAAATATTGATTTTGTGTCATGTGGCAGAAAGAGATCGTCATGGACATCATGAGCTACTATGCCTTTAATTAATTTAATGAACTTATACTTGCATAGATATCACTAATCCTCATTTTCAGTTATCTTTAAGGTTTAAAAAATAGTGTAAATATTCAGAAGAATTTGTGGTAGAAATGGAAAAAATGTCTTTTGCTTTTTTTTCTTTTCTTCAAATGATTTGACTCAAAGACATAGGTGCAATATATTCCGTTTTTTAAGCCTGAGATTGTCCTTTCCATTCTTTATTCCAGTTATTCATTCTTCTAGTCGCTGGGCATGATTTTTTAAAAAAAAATCCATCATTCCACCCCACTTTTGTGTTCTCTCTTAAAGATCAATATATACAAAAACACTGAAGGGAGGAGGGGTAACTGAATATGAATACAAGAATGATACACTCCTATGACAATAATTTCAAGGGAATTTAAGGACCAATATGAGCTAATGTTTGCAATAAATTCTGAGGACAACAGAAAAGACATTTTGAGATATCCTGGGGAGCAAGAATCAGATAAAAGAAAATCTAGGGATGCTGAGTTTGGGAAAGTGAAATGAGGGAAAGTGAATGACCCATTCAATTCCTATTTAGTCTATGTTTACCAAGGAGAATGATCTTTAGACAAAAAAAGACTAGAACAAAAGAGGTAAACAGGGAATTAAAAACTGAAGATAAATAAGGATATGATCAGATTGCACCTACTTTCAATAAATTAAGGTCATCTGTCTCAGATCAACCATATTGTCTAACCTCAAAGAACTTTCAGATTTCTGAGGAATGAATCAGAGCAAATCAGAGCAAACTTAAGCAATGTTCAGTTTTCTTAAATGATAAGAAAATAGATTCTTCAAACTATGTGGACTGGTTACCTTTATTTTGATTTCTAGTGCTGAGAATTATATAGTAGATTATTAAGTGCTTGCTTCATGACTACTGAAAAAAAAAAAGGAAAATGCAATCAGTAGCAGCTAGAATGAGTTCAATTCAGTCATATTAGATTTTTTTCTTTTTCTGTTTTCTTCCTTCCTTCCTTTCTTCCTTCTTTCCTTCCTTCCTTCCTTCCTTCCTTCCTTCCTTCCTTCCTTCCTTCCTTCCTTCCTTCCTTCCTTCCTTCCTTTCTCTCTCTCTCTCTCTCTCTCTCTCTCTCTCTCTCTCTCTCTCTCTCTCTCTGTTTTTTTTTTCTTTTTCTTTCTTCTACTGGACCTGGAGTCAGGAGAACCCGAATTTAAATTCAGCCTCAGATTCTTGCTAGCTGTGTGATTTGGGGCAAGTCTCTTAACCTCTCCCAGTCTCAGTTTCCTCATGTAAAATGGAGGTGATAATAGCATTGACCTCTCAAGGTTGTTGTGAGGATCAAATGAAATAGTATTTGCATAAAATTTAGCTATTATTACCAATTGTAATATTTTTATGAAAAGCATATGGACTAGCACAAAGGATAATGAGGTGCTCATCATTGGGGTGTTTTATTACTGGATTCATAATTTGGATATATGTTGGACCAAATAAACTTTGAGGGTTTTACACAGTCTGTCATTCCATGAATCTTTGATTCCTGGTAGAAAAATAAGCTCATGAATTCAAGGATTCTCTTGAGTAAAACCTTACCTAACCTACTCCTTCACATTCATCTCATTCTTGATTGTATGATAATTACTTTTATATTTTTTTCCTACTTATCCCATTAACATGTAAATCTTTGAAAGCAAGGCCAATGTTTTATCTATCTTTGTATCACCAGCATCTGGTAAAGTGCTTTGCAGGCAGTAAGAGCTTAACAAGTATTGAACTTTTGTTCTTAAAAAGAGTGCCATAACTTGGCTCTCTTTAATAATGAGATGATTCAAACCATTCCAATTGTTCAGTGATGAAGAAAGACATCTACACCCAGAGAGAGAACTATGGGAAATGAATGTGGATCACAACATAGCATTTTCACGCTTTCTATTATTGTTTGCTTGCATTTCGTTTTCTTTTTCATTTTATTTCCTTCTTGATCCGATTTTTCTTGTGCATCAAGATAACTGTATAACTGTATACATATATTGGATTTAACATATAATTTAGCATACTTAACATGTATTGGACTGTCTACCATCTAGGGGAGGAAGAAGGGGAAAAGTTGGAACAGAAGGCTTTGCAAGGGTTAATGTTGAAAAATTACATGTGTTTTGTAAATAAAAAGCTATAATAAAAAGAATCCAAAAAAAGAGTGCCATATTTTTAGCTCACACTCTTCCCAAGTTTGTAATGAATATCACTGTTACCACTACTTTCCTCATCTCCCAGGCTCACAATTTATCACCTTACTCCTGTATCTTCTTCTTTTCTTCTCCTAACATATCTAGTCATTTTAGGACTATTGCCTGTGGAAAAATAGTCTTGCAGAGAACAAATATTTTTTGAGCTCCTTCTACGAAGTTTAATAAGGCATTATCCCTGGCCTCAAGGAGTAGGAGCAAACTAGTAGGAGAGATAAGATATACACAGAGCTATGGTGAAAGCAGGCAGTGCAAGTGTCAGGAGAGCCAAACAATGCTATCAGGAGAGATAGTTTAGTTCCTGCTGGGATTGGGGGGAGGAGGGAGGAAAAAGGGGAAAGTGGGTAACCAGGGAAAGTTTCACAGGAAGAGAACTGACCTTGGCCTAGAATAATAGGATTGGCAAATAAGTGGGTAGGAATTAATGGACAGCTGTTGGGCTAAGGGCACTACATTTAGCTAGGAGAACTTATAGAAATAGGAAAATGAAGGACATTTCAGCTTGATAGGAGAACGAAGCAAGTAAGGAGGGCCTTGTGAAGAGCCTTGAATGGGAGTCCTTATTTTTAAGTGGGTCTTGTAGAACAGGGTGTCTGGGTGGCGTGAGAGGATCCAAAATGTGCTTTAGGAACATTGCTATGACAACAGTGTGTTTCATCAAGTAGGGAGTAAAGACACTAAAGGCATAAGTATTATTTCAAAAACCCAAGTGAAAGGGGATGAGGTTCTGGACTAGGGTGGCATTGACTGTGAGGGAGACCATTGATTTGGAGCTAGAACAGTTATACATATAGTAAGTGATTGAGCTAGGATTTGCAGGTTCTCCAATAAGAAAAAAGTCAAACATTGGAGGTATAATCAAAAAAGGCTTGGAGACTCCACAAAGTGAATTAGAAAACAAAAGTAATAGTGAATCATGCTCAAATCTTGACATTTTGCCCTTTTGGATCTGTTCTATTTTTTCTTTTAATTTGTTTTTTTGAATTTAGCATTTAAACATTCATTAATCTCTCCCTTCTGTGTTTTTTATTGAAAAAACAAAAGAAAATCAAAACCTTTGTAACAAATATGCATTGTCAGAGCAAAACAAATTATCTTCTTTTTTGTTCAAACAGCCATGCTTGTTTTTGATCTAGCACTTAGAATATGGGAACTAATTCTGATTTGTGACCTCACTTCAAAATTTTCCCCTCTCCTAGTTACCTTGCATACAAATCAATTCAATTTAGTAGCCATTTTAAAGTCCCTAATATGTGTCAGAACCTGGGCGAGGTGCTGGCAAGACAAAGATTAAATAATTTTTGGCCTCAAGAGGCTTACATCGTGTTGGGGGATGGAGAAAGCAACATGTACATTAATCAGTCACTAAAATAAATAAAGTAAATACAAAGTAATTTCAGAGTATGAGCAAGTAAAGGGATCAGGAAAGAAAAATGTCCAGTGAGCCTGGAGAGGGAGATTGGTGCCAGATGATCGAAGAGCTTTAGAAGGCAAAAAGAAGCATTTATATTTTATCTTAAAAGGTGTACAGATCAACTGGAGCTTCTTGAGCAACAGGATCTCATAGTCAGACCTGTACTTTAGGAATAATCTGTTTGGTGACTATGTGCAGAATAGACTCAAGAAGGTAAAACCTTGAAGTGGTAAAGTCAATTAGGAGGCAAATGCAATAGCCCAGAGCAGAATCTGAACTTGACCATGTAAGTAGAGAGAAATGATGTAATAACTGAAATAAATGTTAAGATAGGATCAACAAAATGAAGGGAGAACCTTGAAGTGGTAAGGTTAATTAGGAGGCAAGTGCAATAGCCCAGGTAAAAACTGAACTTGGCCATGTAAGTGGAGAAAAGTGATGTAATTGAAGTAAATATTGAGATAGAATCAACAAAATTTGTCAGCTTACTAGATATAAAGATTGAAAGAGAATGAAGAATCAAGGATGACGAATGCTGTGAACTGTGTGGAAGAATGTTTCTATGCTCAAGAGAAATAGAAAAGCTGGGGAGAGGGATGGGCTAGTGCAGAAAGATAATAGGTTCTATTTTACACATGTTGAGTTTAAGAGATGTACATCCCATTGAAAATGTCCCATAAGCAGTTGATCAGTTGGAACTAAGGAAAGCCTAAGGTTGCTATATAAATCGGGGATCCATCTGCATATAGGTTATAATTGAACCCATGGGAGTTGATGACATCATTGAGAAAGAATGTGTACAGAATGAAAAGGATAAGAAGGCCCAAAATAGAGTGGGCAAGACATGTAGGATAAATTAGCGAAGCAGGTTGAGAACCAGGTGGTTTTCCAGGTGGAAAAATGCTTCTTGGATACTTTCTCCTGTCTGTGTTTTTGGACATGAAAAACCAGAACCAGTATCACAGAAAACCAAGCATAGGCGAATATCCAGGAAGAAGGAAAGGCTGACAGAGTTAAAGATGCTGAGGGGTCAAGGAAGATGAGGGCTGACTGAAAGATCATGAGAAAAGAACAAAAACCATAGGATTTATAGTCAGTGGAGCTGAGTCCAATTTCTGACTTTGCCATTTTCTGCCTGTGTGACTTTGGCCAAGGTATTTTACCTCTATCTGCAAATGAGGGAGTGACTAGTAAAGTCCCCATACCTCTAAGTCTATAACCCTATGGTTTAGCAATTAAAACATCATTGGTTACCTTGGAGAGGACAGTTTCACTGGAGTGATGTCTTTGGAAACCAGACTGGAATCATATGACAATACAGTGAGACAAGATATGGGGAGGGGGGGAGAGTATAGATGGATTCAGGTGTGAAAGGGAGGAGAGATTTAGGACCATACCTTGAAGGGATGCTATGTAAGTGGAGGTTTTTTAAGGATGGGGAGGGCACATAAACATGTCTGTGAGTGAAACAAAAGGATCTAGTAGCTAGAAAGGTAAAGGAGAGAAAGAAAAGAAGATGAAGGAAGAAGAAGAAAAAAAAGAAGAAAGGGAGAAGAAGAGGAGGAGGAGAAAAAGAAGAAGCAGAAGAAGAAGAAGAAGAAGAAGAAGAAGAAGAAGAAGAAGAAGAAGAAGAAGAAGAAGAAGAAGAAGAAAAAGAAAGAAAGAAAGAAAGAAAGAAAGAAAGAAAGAAAGAAAAAGAAAGAAGGAGGAAGAGAAGGAAAAGGAGAAAGAAATAGAGGAGAGGAGGAAGAGGAGGAGAGAAGGAGAAAGAGGAGGGGAGGAGAAGAAAGATGAGGAGAAAGAGAAAGAGGAGGAGGAGGAGAAAGAAGAAGAAGAGGAGGAGGAGGAGGAAGAGAAAAGGAACTAAGAGGAGGGAAATGTGTGTTTAGTGGGATAGGATCTGATAGGACAAACTGCCAGAAGAGACTGTAGGGGAGGTAATCAAAAGTATGAGAGAGAGGTTGGCCTTGACAGTAAGTGCTACCTCATTTTCAGAAACAGATATAACACAAAGAATTCTCTTTTCAAGTATTGTTTTGATCATATCACTCCTGTGTAACAAAGCTACAGTTAACCTCAATTTCTCGTTTCAAATGCAACTTTTCGTTTTTGATACAATGCTCTCAAATACACTCACAATTTTTTATCCCCCCTTTCCCACCAACCTCTCCCCTCACTAACTGTCCTCACCTCCTATCTCTCTCCATTCCAGCCCAGCAAACCTGGTTAATATCCCTGATATGACTTCCCCCACTTTCATCACTGGCCATTACTGTCAGGAATGCTCTTTCCTCTCAATTTCCCCCTTTTTTTCCTGTCAACAAGCATCATTCAAGAATTGATTTTGACCAGGAAAGTAGATAAACTTCAGTTCAATCTTAAACACAGTTTCCTTTTCTTTCTCTTATCCCTTGGATAAGGTCTGCTTGAGCAGGTTATCATTTCTTTCAGCACTTTGGGGTGGTACCAGGCGTGTCTATGAACTGAGGAAGCAACCCAGCATCTTGGAGGCATGTGTCTGTGATGAGATAATACACATCTGGCATACAGCAGCTACTGGAAATCAGTAGGCACTTGTTTGGTAGCTGAATGTGAGAAAAATCACCTCGAACACAATACAATTATATCAAATGCTGTCATAAATTAAATGTCTACTTCGTGTTTGTAGCCAAAGGGGACATATCATTTCTGAGACTTTTGTCAGCCAGGAGTTGGTTGAATTCTAGCCTTTCATTCCATTTAAGTAATATTTTTGTCCGTCATTGAATCTCACCACATTTTTTTTTTCTGAAAATGCTTAATTTTCTCTGTGAGTATGTGTTGTTGTTTGTCCTTCTTGAAGAGGACCAGGACATCAGGGAGGGGATGCCATGACAAGCAAATGAATTGGATTTAAGGGAGGGAGGGCTGTGCAAGGTCACCAGCCTCACCTTCTCCTCTAGAGCCATCTGGGTCCAGTGACCAGATATAGATCAGGAGCACTGGAGATGGCCCTGGGATAATTTGGGGACTTTGACCTTTTTAAGCTAAGGTCTTTAACAGGTCTCAGTGTGACTGAAAAAAAAAACCATCAAATCAGTGATTAAGACTAAGTGAGAAATGAGGCAGAGAATGGCTTATTTTACCTCATCACACACACACACACACACACACACACACACACACACACACACACCAATCTGGGAGTAAAGACCCCAGGATTTCTGGCCAAAACTCAATTATATTCACACTCTGAGTGAATCAATCAGAAGTCAAAGAAGGACCAAATAGGACTTAACCTGGGACCCATTGTCCACCAAATCCATTTCACTTTGGGGGTACACGCTTTCCCCTAAATTACATGCTATGATGAAAATGGAAATATGTTTTTAAAAACTGCACATGTTTAACTTAGATTGTTTGCTGTCTTGGGGAGGGCAGGGAGGGTAGACAGAGAGAAAAATTTGAAACGCAAGGTTTTGCAAAGGTAAATGTTGACAACTATTTTTGCCTGTATTTGGAAAAATAAAATACTATTTAAAAAATAAATCACTTGCTATGCTCTCTTAAGATTGTCTCAAGGCAACAAGACCTTCCAGTACAAAGGAGTGGTTCTAATGTACAATAACCTAAAATACAGATAAGCTAAGTCACCCATGAAACTTAGTCACTCATGCTTATTAATGGGTCCAATTCCTTTCTCAAAGCCCAATTCATAGTCATGTTCACACCTTACTTAACTGAGATACAATTAAAGTCCCCAGAGAAGGCTTACCTCTTGTAACCTCATTAAACAGATCAATCAATTCTCTACCTAGTAAATGTCCTTTAAAAATATCCATATGGTTCACACATTTGCATGTTGCTTTTATAAATTTTATGGGCTAATGAAAAGAATTTCTTGAATTCTGGTGACTTGAAATGTTACCACTGATGTTCAGGACACAGGGTTAATTTGTTTGTGCTTCCTCTCCTCTGGCATAAATTTCTCATTTTCTAATTCACATTTTTAAACCAACATTTTAAATCAGGTCATCAGATGGCCATCTTGTGCCTTCTTGAATGAACATTTCTAACTAGCATAAATCTGACACATTGGACTGACTGTATCTTTTTTTTTTTTTTAAAGATTATTTCTCTGTTTCTTTGTAAGAGTCCACTAATTCTGTCTACACTATTGAACATTTTCCCACTGTATCATGAATCAGATACTGATAAAACAGAATATGTTATTCACCCTTAGGAGGAAAAACTGGGGAATCATATTAAAAGAAACTTCCCAATATAATAAATACACTAAAAAATAGCATTTATAGAATGTTTTAAGATCTCATTTGATCCTTGAACAACCGTGGGAGGTAGGTGATATTATTATTTCCATTTTATAGTTAAAGAAACCAGCATAGACCAAGTGGTTAAATGATTTGCCCATGGTCACACAACTGCTAACTGTCTATGTTCAGATTTGAATACAGGTCTTTTTGATTCCAAGTCTGGTGTTCTATCCACCATGTTACCTAGTTGTCTTTAATATGCTTTCTGTCATTAATATGGTGATTCCTAAATACAGATCACAACCTATCCATGCCTGGCTGCACGGGGACATGCTTGGCCAGCCAGTTGTAATTACCTGGCCTATGTGACTATGAATTTTCTCCTCCATGAATGAGCTCCTCTAAGGTAGGGACCGAGGATCTTATTTTTGATTTTTATCTCCAGTGCTTTGTGCAGAGTAAGTGTTTAATAAATGCTTTATTCATTAATTCTCCTCTGTGTCCTTTCATAAATCATGCATGGGGGATTCACCCCAGAAAATGCATAGAACTTTAGAGCTGAAAGGCCCCTTCTTCATGTGAGACAGGAAGAAAGAGAAGTGGTAAAACGTAACTGAATGATAGGAGTTAGGGATGAGCAGAGAAGAGAGGGCTCATAGCAAATGTCTTCATTTTTTGTTTAAAAAAAATGAGATAAGATTCTCATCTGAGAAAATGGGAAGAGAGGGAGTTATGGGAGGTTTGAAAAGGAGGAAAAGGTCCCTGTGGAGAGTGGGATAATAAGTTGATAAGGGAAGCATAATAGGATTGCCTAGCATTCGTGTGGGCTCAATTAGGGTTACTTAGAACAAATTTGCAGGGGCACTGTTTTAAGTACTTTACCAAGATTATTTCACTTGATCCTCACAACTACCCTTGGAGGTAGGTGCTATTATTATTCTCATTTTACAGATAAGGAAACTAAGGTAGGCTAAGGTTAAGTGACTTATTCAGAGTTCCACAGCTAGTAATTTTCTGAGACTGGATTTAAATCCAGTCTTCCTAACTGCAGGCCCTTTCCTTCCTCCCTCCCTACTTCTTTCCTACTTCCTCACTGAAGGACTTTTACTCTAGTTTTGGGGAATGGAATGCGAATGGAAAGATTATCCTACTTCCACTCTCTCATTTAAAAAAAAAAAAAAAAAAAGGTGAGGCAGATGGGTGGCACAGTGAATAGAACAGGGGACCTGAATTGAAATTCTAGGTGTATTTCTTATAAGCCAAATGCCTTTGAGAAAGCTTTTCTTCTCTCGCTGCGCTTCAGTTTCTCTATCTGTAATAGGAAGGAATTGGTACCTCTAAGATCCCTCCAGTTTGAAGTCTTTTGAAACCTAAGCTTTCTCATAAAGCTTTTGTTTAGCAATAAACGAAAGGAAAAATCCCCCCCCCCCAACTAAGCAACCTCCCCCAAAGCATTTTTATCTAGGAAAACCAAACCTGTACAAAGTGTACTGTAGATGAACTGTTAAAAAAAAATCAGCTAGAAACAAAGTCCACTTATTGTACAGCTTCCCAGCACACATTCAACTTTTCCCTTCAGTGACCTTGGCAGAAAAATCAGTGTGAACGGCATGACAGCTGTCCCTGACATTACTGATAGGACATGAGACAAGAGAACCTAGTCAGTTCAAAGAAAAATAAATAAACTAGTGAACTAACATATTTTTTTCTTTTTTGTCTATAACTGATTAGACCAATAGGGAGAGCACATGTTAATAAGGCCAAGTCAAAGGTTCAATTCACATAGAATAATTAACTGTTTTTCCCACTGTGGTGTCACAAAATCATCTTATATTTGGAACCCAGAAGACCTCGGTTCAGATCCAGGATCTGTCCCTCTGTACACCTTGGGTAAGCTACTTAACTCAGTTCCCTTGCCTGTCAAATGAGGAAGCTGAACTAAATTAACCTCTTAATTTCCTTCCAGCTCAAACTCGACAATACTATAAGAGCTGATTATAGACTCTTATACCATTCTCTTTCTCCACCCTCCATCCACACTCCTGAGAATTCAAATCGATTTCACAAATCAGCTCTCTGATTGTCATGATCCTCTCCTAGTGTGAAGGAAAAACAACAATTGGATCAATGCAAATTTAACCCTACTTTTGGTGGGAAAAGGGAATAATTCAATATTTGTGTATTAAATGATTGACTTGAGTATTGAGCTATTGACAATGGGCCAGAAACAATCTCTGTATCTAACCTTTCTGGCCTCAATTTCCTCATCTGTGAAATCCATGGCTTCCAAAGTCCCTTTCACTTCACAATCTTTAGTTCTTTCAAAATCCTTTAAACATATAATCCTCCCTTTGAGACAAGAATCACTGACACGACTCTCCCTAACCAGAAAGGAAACAAGCATTTATTAAATACTTGCTTGTGTGCCAGACATTGTGGTAGGGGATGTTGGGGATCCTCAAAGAGCTTACCTTCTTAGAGAGGAAGATGATAAAAGGGATTTAGCTGAAAGGAGAATGGGGAAGAAAGGAGGGATGGTTTTGAAGTCAAAAGACAGGGAAAAGGGCTTGAGGAGAATGAAAGTTGTCCAGGATGTCCCCTACATAATGGAGTCACTTAGATGATAGTGTGTTCAGCAATCTCCAAATGCTTACTGCCACAAAAGCTCATTTTTCTAATATCAACAATCTCTCTGTAATTGTACTGAGAATTATGGAATATCATCTTCTCAAAGGAGTCAGAATTCCTAATCACCCAAAAGCCAATGGCAAGACCTCTGGAGGCTGTTGGAATCGGATGCGGCCCATGAATGAGTCAATGATAATTTGGGCATGAATGGTGGAGTAAAGGCATTGTGGAAGGCATGTGTTGTGAGAGAGAGGAATTGGTAATCCCTCCAGAACAAGAGGCAGAAGATGGAAGCCTGGGAGTAGCACTGGCACTTCCAGAAAGTTAAAAACCCAAACCAAACAAACACTAACACAGGAAGGAATCCAGGGTGTCTTGGTGGGTCCACTCGGCAAGATTTAAGAAAAGAATCACAGATGATAAGAAGGCGTGGAGGGGCTGTTATCTATTCCAAGAGAGAGAGCTCTCCCACATGATGAGATCACAAAACTGCCTCAGTGAGCCTTATCTCCTCCTACCAGATCTGAAGCTTGCATAAGGAGCATATCTTAGCATTGTAGCCTCCTCCTACCTAGTACAATGGCTCAAACATAGTGGGCATGTAATAGATGGGGGTTGAAATTGTTTAAGGCTGTGGCTCATTGCCACCACCATAAACACAGAATGGCAAAATGCAAGTTTTCTCTGCCTTTCCTTTGCTCAGATTCACAAATTCATTCATTGGGAAGGAACACAAAGGGTTGTAGCAATACAATCCCCTAGAAGATTACAATGAAATCCTCCTATAACAGCTCTCTCCCCAGGAGCCTCTGAACTCACTATTGCCCTAGAGTCTGTTAGTCAGATAAAGCCAGAGAAATCTTCCACTCCTGCAGACCCCCTCCCCCCCACTGAGAGAATTTGTTTTCTTAGTGTGTATGGACTGATTCTTCAGCTCAGCTTTCAGTAAGTCCGAGTTTGGTAAATAAAAAGAAAGGATCTACAAAACACCCCAAAGCTCACATCAAAGGACTTAATTCAATTTCAGTTTCCTCCCTCTTTAAAAACAAAAAAGGTTCAGAACCACAATGACCCAAAGGCAGGAACTGGATTAAATCCATTTTTAAATTTTTTTAAATTTCAAAGCCAAGTATGTGGGGAGGGGGGAGAAATGAAGACAATCTGTAATCAGAGGAGGGAGACCATATTCACAGACAGCACCTATCAGCTTTCCATTGGGGCGCCATTAGACCACCAAGAGGTAAGGAAAAGCACCTTCAATTTGGAGCCAAGGGGCAGCTAGGAGGCACAATAAATGGAATACTAGTCCTGGAGTCCAGAGGACTTGAGTTCAAATATGGCCTCAGACACTTCAGCTGTGTGATCCTGGGCAAGTCACTTAACCATGATTGCCTAGGCTCCCCAACCCTCAGAAAAAAAAAAAAAATCAGAGCCAGAGGACCTGGATTTGAATCCCAGATCTGCTTTTACTTTTACTATGTAGGTGACCGCTAAGCTTCCCCCACTTCCACCCCCAGCTCTAGATTTTATAACATATTTACACTTTCTGTGTCACAATCTACGAATGGTAGAAGTTGTGACTAGTGGAAAGGCCACCAGACACAAGGCACCCCTCTTCTTGGTATCTTGTCATTCTTTCCTTCATCTGGAGGTTCCATTTGGCAGCCAATCTGTACAACTGCTCTGATGAGCCCATCTGTCTAATCTCAGTGGGACAGAGGGAATAAGGGTGTGATATTCAAATGTTGGTGGGGTTTTTATGGCTTGTTTTTTCACTAATGGCTGCCTGGAGAGATATTCTGGAAGTCCCTACTTTCTGGAAGTTGGTTTTTGAATGACTTAAGCAAAACACCTCTACATCTAATAAGATAAAATTTGTATATTCATGTTATAAGGATGATGGGAAATTAGATAATTCTCCTCCCTCACCAAAAACACAAGAAGTTCCAATAAACCCAAATAAATCACTTACAATACAAACAGCAGGTGGCAGATCTCTAGAAAGCAGAGGGACTTTTCAGTCCTTGCTGTGGGGATGGAAGAGGGATAGGAGAACACATCAGAAATTGTATATTCAATCTTGTAGACTGAACTACTGGTAGGAAGATCTCATGGAATGAATAATGGATCATAGAAACAAGTTATATTTATTGGATTGTGCTTTTTCCATGTGAAGAGAAATACATAAAACGAGTGTTTATATCCCAGCTAATGTCAATCAACTGGCTAATGTTCCTCATCAATCAATTAACTAGCTAGAGAGAGTATGTATTTTAACACTTCCCTTCTGAACTTAATATTTGCTTAGTGAATAACTAATGTCTTTAATAAGGAAAATAAGCACTTTCCCAGCCTCATGGACTTAAAAACACCCTGAGAAATGCATATCCTTCCTATTATTATTATTAATAGTGACACCTAGCATTTACATAATACTTTTCTGCCAGGAACTATACTAAATTTAAAAAATGTTACTATCTTATTTAATCCTCAAAACAACTCTGGGAAGTGGGTATCCTTATCATACCCATTTTATAGATGAGGAAATTGAAGTCACTTGCCCAAGGTCACATAGTGTCTGAGGCTAGGTCACAAATCTTCCTTCAGATTCACTGCACCACCTAGCTACTTTAATAGAAAGGTGGGTGATTCCAGGTGTGGAATATTGCATACAATGGGTTCTGATTTAGTTGGTTTTACTTGATTGTTTTTTTTTTACAAGGAAAAGTTCAGGGGAAGGGGAGCGTCTTATGTCTTAAAAAAAAAAAAAAAAAAACTATGTTTAACCTATATCGGATTGTTTGCTGTCTGGAGGAGTGGGAGAGGGGAGGAAGAGAGGGAGATAGTTTTAGAACACGTTTTGCAAAGGTAAATGTCAAAAACTATCTTTGCATGTATTTGGAAAAGTAAAATGCTATTTTAAAGAGAGAGAGAGGGACAGTTAGTTGTTGTAGTGGATAGAGGACCAGCCCTGAAGTCAGGAGGACCTGAGTTCAAATTTGGCCTTAAGACACTTAACCTGGCTATGTGACCCTGGGCAAGTCACTTAACTCTAATTGCCTCAGCGAGAGAGAGAGAGAGAGAGAGAGAGAGAGAGAGAGAGAGAGAGAGAGAGAGAAACAGAGACAGAGACATAAAAAGACACACACAGAGAGAAATCACCAGCAGTAATACTCACACACACACAAAAAAAAGATGAGGACAAATGCTTGAGCCTCATTTTGCGCATCTGTAAAATGGAGATAATATTTGCCCTCTATAATTCAATGAGTTGAGAGAAAAGTGTAAGAGTAAACCATAAAATATTATGAATTTGTGAATTACTAGTATTATAAAGGAGAAAGTGGAAGTTTTTCTGTATAGACAAGTCACAATGTAGTAATAAATATTAAATTCAATATCCTTGTGGAAAGGAAATATCAGAAATCCACTAAATAGTTTTTCACTTTTTGAAAAGAGAACCATGATTTTAAAAAAATGCATGTATTAAGAAAGGCAAAACTACAAATGAATCTCACAGAAGATGCCCAATATTTTTTAAAATACTTTTTAGGGGAAACAAAGTATAAATAAATGTTTAAAAAATAAATTAAAAAACTATGTGGGGGCAAGAGTAGGATTAAAGAAAAATAACTTACATTTATGTAGGACTTTAATTTTTGCCCAGCACTATACAGATATATATATATATACACTCACACATATTCATACACATACATATATTATCTTATAGAAGGCTTTGACACAACTATATAAAGCTGTTATTGTTTGTCCTTTCTTTTCATTGAGGACCAATGATATCATGGGGTGATGTCTCAACTCCTGTGGGAGTTGAATTTAAGTGAGACAGAGTTGTGCAGTCTCCTCTCTCTTCTAGGGAAATCTGGTGACAGGACAAAAATCAAGATGAATGCTGATGGCCCAGGATGCAGTGGATGATCTTAGGGTCTTTGATGTTTGACCAAACTTTAGGCACGTCTGCCTCAGCTGCCTTTTTGGCTGTTGGAACAAGCTGTTCTGATCTACCCATTCCCCCAGGGGAAGTCTTCACATGCTTGGGGTAGTTACCTCCCTAATTCACTGATGGAGTTAAGCCCTGTCAGTTACCCTCAACCTATTTTAGTCCATCTGCTGAGATGTTTTACTGGGAAATAGCTGTTATTCATTTTACAGATTTTGGGAGCTACAGGTGAGAGTTGGGCGACAGATGGATGCCAAAGGTGAATGAATGGCCCTGAAAAGGACTTGGCAGGCCCTCATGCCAGAGATATTAGTCTTCCCTAAACATCTCCCACACCTCACTATGTGAAGTAAGTCATACAGGTTTCCTGTATGGTAGAAAATCAGTCAGGAAGGTTAAGTAATTTGGCCATAGTCACATAGTAAATATCAGAATAGAATTTGAATTAAAGTCTTCCCGACTCCAACTTAACTACTCTATTATACCATGCTGCTTAGAGTGATAGAATAATAACTTATCTTGCAAATCATGGTTACATTTTGCTTCTTTTTTAGGCTGTAAGCTCCATGAGGGCCAAAATAATGCTTTATGAAATCTATGCATCGTATATAAACTTCACATATTATTTTATGTCACATATATACTTTATATCTTTCCCAGAGCCTAATGTAAGACTCTGTTGTATTAAGTAGTCGCTTACAAAGTGTTTATTGAACAGGAGAACTTTTTTAAAATGACCTTCAGAATCCTGTGTTCATTAACTCAACAAATATTTATTGAGTTCCACTTATAGTAATATGCAACTTAGCCATAACAAAGTAAAATGAATTTATCGACTTATAAAATATATTTTTATATCTTTTACATCTGTAAAAGTATTTAATATGTACTGTATCCTCCTTTTGCTTCAATAAGTTGTTTTATACAATTTGACATTGTTCACAAGATTTTAACACATATTCTTTATTTCTTCATCATGAAGCCACAAATTTGTCACATCAGATTTTTTAATGTATCTTTGATTTTCCCATTTTCCCAAGTCTATCTTTCATTATAACCCATAGGGTTTTTAAATAGGGTTTAAATCAACTGAAGTTCCAGGACAATGAAGTATGTTTATCTGCATCTCTTGCATAAATCTTTTAACCTTTTGTGATTTGTAGTATGATACAAGGTTGTATTGTAGTATTCCATCTCCATTCTAGAATATTTATAGTTACATAGCAATTCTATTTGAAAGCATATGAATATATTAATCAGAGTTCATGGGGCAGCTGGATGGTACAATAGATAGAGCACAGATCCGGGAGTCAGCAGGACCTGAGTTCAAATATTCTGGCCTCAAACACTAAACATTTATTATTTGTGTGATCCTGGGCAAGACACTTAATCCTAATTGCCTCTCAAATTTTTTTTTTAAAGGAAAAGAAAAGCAGAATCAGAGCTCATTATCTTGTGTCAATGAGTACGAGACTTCCATTCCCACTAGAAGTAAATAATCCTCAAAACATTTCTGGATGGATGTTTTACAGGCTGAAGAAGGTGCCCAGATCTTCTTATGGGCTCACCTGGACTTCTGACATTGGTTTTGATATAATTTTGACTCAAAACATGTTTCATTAGTAACTTTTTTTCCAAACTATGTTTAATATTTTAGTCTCTGGTGTGTCATGCTCATGAGAAGAATTTTTCTTCATAGCAAAGATTAACAAAGATTTTAAACAGTTAGTAGTCTTATTGCTTTTCCGATTTCAGGAATCCAATCCCACACTTTAGAAGAATCAACCTGACATCCCCACCTACCTTGTTCCTCTGAAGGTTTTAAATCATTTTCTGAGGATTAATCAAGCTATACTGTAGCAACAGTTTTTCGATTTTTGTTACTGTTTTTTGTTTTCAACAACACTTTGGTACAATTAATCTTGTGTCATTGTGGGCTTGAATTTGTGATCCATTGAAAATCTTTATTTCCCCACACTTACAGCCACTAAAAGTAAGGTGTGCTTTAAAATGAGAGGATGAGCTACAAAAAAAAGTATTCTGAAAAGTTATATTTAAAAACACAACAAAAGAAAATAATAAAATATGTGCATATAGATATAAAATTCAGGTCTCAACTAACTTAGAACTAACTAAAGACAGGGAAACTAGATCATTTGGGTTTTATCTTTTTCATCAGATGTTTTGAGTGACTTTTGTATAAATAAAAACTGTTATTGTCCCAAATTGAAAGTTTTATATATATATATGCATATATATATATATATTTTAAATCATTGCTTATCCCAAATAATTCCCAGATGAATATAGGTATGAGATACTTGCTAGAATTCTGGGGGGTTAAAAGACAAAGAGTATCTCTGCTCTCAAGGAGATTACATCTGGCATATAAGAAATAGGTTAAATATTGAATTAATAGATACAATATTTGCACAGATAAAATCTATTTTTGTCCTTATAATCGGATGAATTTCATGATATTAGTGGAAAAAAACAATGGTATTAGACTCAGCAGAATTCTGTTTTGGTCTTGGCTCTACTATTTGCTATCACTGTGCAACAGGCAAATCATGTAATCTTTTTGTGCCTCAGTTTCTTATTTATAAAATGGTGACAGCAGTTTAACCTTCTTTTTCTTCTAAGACTTCTACTTATAAAGTCTATGATTCTATGACATTAACAAAAAGACCCCAGTCATATTCTGAGGGATAAGGATTTAAGACTCAATAGGAACTTTTAACACGAGCTATTCTTCCTTTTGGGTCTAAGTTCCTATAGGCATACCATTTGTGCTCTGTATTCATGGGTACTGACTGTATGTATGTATGTGTATTCCTAATGAAAACAAAGAACACTTCCCCAGTGATAACTTAAAACTTTTGGTTTGATGGCAACCATTTGCAGAGCTTGAATATGGTTGTCTGATAGATTGATCAATAAAATCAATCAATAAGTGTTTGTTAAATAATTGCTATGTGCTGGGAACTCTCAGGTACTAGAGATATTTTTTTTAAGTCTCTACTCTCAAAGAGCTTATAATCTATTTGGGGGAGGGGTAGACAAGTACATGTATAAGTACATGTAGAATAATATAAAATAAATACAAGATAGGGAGAAAAACAGCAATAACCAGGAGAAGAGGATCAGGAAAGTCTTTGTGATCTATCCCTATTGTTGGAGAATGTTGATGTTTTGGCTCTCTTAATTACGCTTTGACTCATTATAGCCAATCCATCATTTTCTGTTTGGGTATTCAACTTCCATCTAATCTCCTTTCCACAGAGATGGTAGGACTCTTCTATCTTTATCTTCTTTATTATAATAAAGATTGATTCTTATTTTTCTTGTCTTATAAGGGATATCAGCTGGAGCATCATGGGCGTTCCTTTATTGTATCTTTAATGAACCTCCAGGTTTCAACCACATAATCCTAAGGCTGCAGTAAGAAAGTAGCCAACATATTATGATTCCAAATTATTCTTTTCTAAATAAGATGAAATCAGACCCAAAGAGATCATTAAAAATTGGGAAAAGACCCACAGGTTCAAAAATGTTTATAGCTGCTGTCTTTGTGGTGGCAAAGAATTGGAAATTGAGGAGATGACCATCAACTAGGGAATGGGTGAACAAATTGTACTATATGGATGTAATGGAATATTATTGTTTTATAAAAAATGATGAATAGGCAGATTTTAGAAAAACCTGGAAAGACTTACATGAATTGTTGCAGAGTAAAGTGAGTAGAACCAGGGGACCTTTGTACCCTGTGGCAGCAACTTTGTGTAGATGATCAACTTTGATAGACTTAGTTCTTCGCAGCAGCACAATGATCTAAGACATTTCCAAAAGATTCATGATGGAAAACGTTCTCCACATCCACAGAAAAAACTATAGAGACTGAATTATATTGAAGCATACTATTTTTACTTTTTTGATTTTTTTTTCTTTTTCATGGTTTCCTCTGCCCTTTTTTGATTCTTCTTTTACAACAAGACTAATGTGAAAGTGTGCTTAATATGATTGTGTATGTATGACCTATATCAGATTGGTTGCCATCTTGAGGATGGGAGAGGGGAGGGTAGAAGGAAGAAAAATGGAAATCAAAATATTATAAAAGGAAATGCTGAAAACTAATAAATGTATTTTAAAAAGATGAAACCAGAGAGGAAGAGGAAGAGATTAAATAGACAGAGATAGATGAATAAATAAATAAATAGATTAGACAAGCTGTAATGGAGAGAGAGATAGAGAGATAGAGGGAGAGGGTGTCCCCAAGTTTTGGACCAAGCAATGAATTTAGCTTAAACATGCCCACCTGGACAGACAAATCTTAGAAGAACTTAACACCCTCCTAAAGCCAGAGTTCCTCTATGACAACTACCCTAACCCAAGGGTAGTAGCCAGAAGAGACTGAGCCCATTAAATCAGTAAAGGGGGAGATTGGAGAGTTGTTTATTCAATAGGTGCAGAAAATAAGCATGTCCTACTTTCTGTGGCTAAATTAAATCATTAAAAATCTAGGGATGTAACAATATGGTTATTTTGTAAAAAGACATCTCCTTGGCTTCTGTCTGATGCTCTGCAATATGACAGCTTTGGCATATTTTAAAGATCACTAAATGTAGCTAAGAAGAAAAGTTTCAAAAATAGATGTGATACTGGGCAAGCTTTTAATGGCATAATGGATTTTCTGTTTTAATTTATCTTTAAAGGAAGTTCCTGTCAAAAAGGGCTGAGAAGCCAGTTAAAGATAGGTAGTACCAACACATGGAAATTGCTAACATCTGATTTCCTTGGAGGAATGTGGGAGTTAAGAAGGTAGAAAGATGGAGGAGAAAGATTATTTTATCAACTATTTGCATTTCCTCAAGATAGCAATAACTATCTTGTAAACTCTGTTCAGCTCATTTAAGACCAAATTCTTTATTTTAGCCCAGAAGAAAAGGATAAGCCTTCTGCAATGTATACTATCTTAGCGAGTCAGAATAGAAACCAGTAGAAAAGATACCCAAGGTGTTTGGCAGGCTTATGTGGGAGCAAGGAGAAGAATGGGGCAGACATTCAAACAGTGCAACCAGGTCAACTTAGGGAACGGCTTTTAGGGAGTGTCAAACACCTAACTCCAAAATATAAACTGTGGCTATCCAAGCAAAGGATAGATAGTCTTTAGCCTTCCACAATGGGAAGGACTTATTTGGGACCCCTGTACAGAGATCTTGTATCTCTGACAGTGACATCATCATCATCATTGAATACAAAGGACAATGGCATATGTAATGCAATCGCACACAATGAATAGCGTAATAGCACAATGTATTAGAGATGTCAAGAACAGATGATTTTCTTTCCTTATGGTACCCGATCCTGACAAGATATACAGAATTATAGGAGATTCACTATATTAGGAAAAATATTATAAGTCATAAGACCACATGTGAGTCTCACCTCCCTGTTCTGTTTGCTCTGTGATCACAATTAAATCACTTAATTGCTTTTCAGGCTCAGTTTCTTCATCCATAAAATAGGAGTAATAGCATTAACCCTACATACCTGAAAAGATTGTCTTTATGTCATGCATCTAAAATGCTTTCTTATAAAAAAAATGTACTGTTTTTATACTATAGGATACTATAATTATGCTATTGTTATTATTGTTAATTTCAAAATCCAACAAAAGACAGAGACACAGTACCTGGATGTTTCAATTAGAAAACAAAAGGTTTTTTTTTTTTTTTTTATTGGTACATATAATACTCTCACTTGTAATTCTGTCATTTTGGTAGAACTCCTGGTTTGACAGAATATTTTATACATTTGAATTTCATATATTTTGTAATTTTGACAGAACCCCTGGATATTTTCCATTTCTGATTTCTAATTTGTGTATGAAATCCTTATGTCATAGATTGCTAGGACTGGAATAGATCTGAGAAGTCACCTAGTCCAGCCCCTTTATTTTATAGATAAGGAAAGTGGTGCCCAGAGGCAAGCCAACTAGCATCTATTGAGCACCTGCCATGCGCCAAGAAGTGTACTCAGTGCTCAGGGTCCAAAAAAGTACAAAATTAAACTAACCAAACTAAAACTCAGCCTCTGTTCTCAAGAAGTTCACAATCTAATCAGGGAGCTCACAGCATCTAAATACATATTCTTGGAGAGATAATTTACAATGTGCATTTGGTGAAGTCATTGCGATGTAGAAACCATTTGAGGACAAATGTGAGACACTCTAACTGTTACATATCAGACTTATAGCATTAATATAGTCTTTTATGGTTTGCAAAGCACTTTATAAACATTATCTAAATTGATCTTCACAACAACTTTGGGAGGTAGGTACTACCATTAACTTTATTTACAGATGAAGAAATGAGGCAAACATCAAGTCACTTGCTTAAAGTCCCACAGATTGTTAGTGGATGAGATCAAATTTGAACTCAGTCTGGTCTTCTTGACTGTAGACCCAGCACTCTCTCTCCTATGCCAATTAGATAACTCTAAACCTAGTATATAAAGCATGGAAAGACTGAGTTAAAGATCTCTTAAGTATCTATTTAAAGAATTAGTTCATTCTTTTGGCTCTCCCTAACTGACTATACACAGATTGAGCAACTCTAACTTAGCAGCATCTGACAGTACTCTCTAAAATCTTGTACCTTAAACTTGGCATTCTAAGAAATTCTGACTTTAATCTCTTACCTTGTTTTATGTTTGTCTAGTATTCTTTTGCCTTTGATTATAGATTGATGCTCAAAAGTCTTGCCCAGGTATTGACTACAAAAACTAACCTCAGTTACAGTTTGTACCTTATGGGACCATGATAATCAGCAGGTATCACTGAAACAAGGAGAACCTTTGTGTGGTATTTTGTTATCATACCTTAGATCAGGTTAAAATTCTGCTCCAACAAACTACCATTCTAAGTTCTTTTGTTGTAGCAAAATATTATTAAGTTGAATAATTTTTACTTGAAAAAAAAAAACAGCTATGTGACCCTGGGCAAGTCACTTAATAACCTAATTGCCTCAGCAAAAAATAAATAAATAAATAAAAAACAAGCCATAAACGAGGACCTTGAAACATTGGTGTTGTACAGACACTGTCATTCTACTGGGACTTGGTTTGTATTGCATGGTATTTGGCAGGCATGCTTATGAAAGATTGCTTAATCTGGAGAAAATATGGATCCCATCTTATCATGAAAAGAAAAAAAATGAATATATTTTTCCCTAGCACATCGCAAGCTACAGAGAACTTGCCAGTCTGGTTTTAAAAGTCAAGTTGAAGAATTATGCAATCATTTATTTAAACAAACCTTTGTTGGGTGCCTATTAAATGCATACAGACTAGGTAAAGACATAGGATTTCAAAGCATCTTGGTCTTCATGATGCCAAATTAGAGATTGTAGAGTTAAATCTCTCTATTCACCCATTTGTTCAAAAGAAAAGAGAATTACTGTTGCCCTTTTGGTAATCCCTGGGAAACTAATAGCCAGCTTCAGAAGGTTTTATTTTGAGTCTCTTTAATGAAGCTCTCCTATTCAGGGCTTGTCTTATTTAGTCAGTTCAACTCAATAATCAGTAGAGAAGAAATCTTGAAACAGACGCAGGCCAAGCTCTTCAGGCCTAGGTTGTATGGGGCATTTGGCATCCAAAGTGAAAGTCTGAGCCTAATCCACTGACTGTTCAATAGCCAGCAGAGGAGCCAGTGTGCTGAGTAGCAGCCAGCACTGGCTGGGGTCAGCTCAGACTTGTCTCTCTCTGGTTTTCTCTGCATTGCTGTTACTAGGTTCATATGTTTTTTCTGGCTTTCTTTTCCCCTTAGCCTCACCCATACTAAAAAAAGCACCACCAAAAAAAATTAGTGTGAGCCTGAAGATTAACATCTGTAAGAAACAGAGGTTGGACTTTGGAGCTACAGGGGACAAGCCAATCCCTTATGCATTATTTATTTTGTATTGACTAGGTCATTTAATGAAGCCTTCAATTTAGATACCTGCATTCCTGTTATTAATTTCTCATTTACTGTTCTGGGCTCAAAACATAGGGAAATCAAATACATAACACTTCAACTAACCCAGTTTTTAAAGAGTTAAACTTTCAATTGTGCTTTGAAAAAGAGTTCCAATTCCCAAATATGCCCAAATTTGAGAAGTGTTGCATAAGACTATGAAGGGAACAAAAGGCATCCTACTTCCCATAAGGATTATTAAGGCTACAAGACACGTACACGATTCATAACTATTTGGAGACACTGTGGGAAGGTGAATCAAAAACAAGCTCAGATTTTTTTAGTGAGAAACTACAGAATTTTAATTAGCTTTGCGTTCTTTACTCTGCTGGAAATACTGAATCTCTAATCATCTGCTCAATAACATTACAGTAATTATAGCATTGTAGGAAAGGGTAATTTTCCAGGGTTCCACTTAGGGTGCTCTTATGAACTTATTGCCAAGAAAGAAACCATGACTAGTTCTGCAATTGAGTGCCATACCTAGAGTCTTGTTGGGATTGAATCGATCTTTAATAATAAAAATGAGGATAATTGGTCATTCCTTTTTTGTGTATGTGCATCAAAACCTATGATTTCATTGGTGTGTTTTTTGTTCTGTGAAACCTTCCAACAACAGAAAAAAATATGTTGTGAACCTCCGGTGTAATTTAATATTCTTTTAATAACATTTTTTTGTGATTATTTGCCACTTAAGGTACTGTAAAATAACTTTCAGTATTAACCTCTTAGATCACAATCATGAACTCTGCTTCTTTGGAAGAAGGAAATATTTTGTTCTTAAGATTCATGAAAAGATATACAGTATCCAAAATGAGGTTAGACTTTTTACCCTGGTTAGACATCTGAATATTGTGTTCACTACTGGGCATCCTGTTTTAAGAAGGACATTGATAAACTGAAACACTTCTACAAAGGCAAGTAGATAAGGAAGATCATTAACAATTATGCTACAAGGGGAGGAAATAGGAGGAAGTAGGAGGAAATAGGATTTTAATTGAGAAAATAGAGACCTTGGGGGACATACCCACTATCCACAAGTATTAGAAGGACTGCTATGTAGCAGATAGATTAGATTTGTTCTGCTTGGTCCCAGAAAGCAGAATAAGAACAATAGGGGGAAGATTTCAACTACTTATAAGGAATATCTAGCTAACTATCAGAACTGTCCAAAAGTAGAATGAGTTGCCTTGGGAGATAGTGAGTTCCCCTTCACTGGAACTTTCAAAGTGTAAAATGATCATAGAGGCATGTTAATTAGGAGATCCTTATTCAATAACAGATTGGACCAGATGGCCTCTGACATCCCTGCCAACTCTGAGATTCTATGATTTCTGCCCAGAAGAGTAGGAGAAAGGAGTGATGACTTCGTGAGCTAAGAGGCGAAGGATGGTTAGAAGGCAGAGATGAGATGGACAGCAAGGGACAGATATTTCCAGCATAAATGACATGAGTAAGTGCAAAGAGACAGGAAAGCATAGGCCATTTTTGCAGAATCACTATCCAGGTCCTATTCCCTTACCAAGGATGTCCCTAACAGTTCCGTCCTGAGTCCTCTTTTCATTCTCTACATTCTCAGTGATGTCACCAGTTCCTATGAGTATAATGTTATTACTCTATGCCCAGACCTAGATATTCATACGTATTCCTTCTCCTGAACTCTAGTCCCAAATCATCAACAATCCAAAATACATTTTCAAGTGGATATCCCATAGATATGCTACAAAGAAGAACTGATCATTTTTCCTCCACAAGTCACCCTTCTCCCCTACTTCTCCATTTTTGCTAAAAATACCACCCACCATCTTTTGAATTACCAAGTTCCCATTCTTGGCGGTACTTTCAGCTTTTCATTGTTCTTTAACCACGTCCCCATTTCCAAAAGGTTGCCGGTTTTATCAAATGACATCCTGTCACCTCCTCTCCACTCATGTAGCTACCATGGTAGTTTTAAGCTGATCACTTTTTATCTGGGTTGTTACAATTTCTTATTAATTGTGCTTCCTTCTTAAACCTCTTTTTTCACTGAGCAGGATATTCTTAAAATGTAGGTTTGACCATATCACTGCCTGCCTAAAAACTTTCAGTGATTCCCCACACTTCCTGAGAGAAAATCATTTCATGCCTTTCACAAATAATATGGGGTCTAATTTTAAAGGCCCATAAAATAAGTTTTTATGAATATTTTCTATTTCTTTTATCATCACAATATCCCATGTATACTTCTCTTTCCCAGACAGTGTGGCCTAATTTTTAAGGCTTACTACAATTTATTTCTTCATATACCTTTGCCTCCTTGTTGAACTGACCCACTTGCAACTTCCTTTTTTTTTTTCCTCCTCAAAAGAATAAAAGCTCTTTATGGGTAGAAACTTTTTCACTTGTGTCTTTTCTTTGATATCCCTGGGCCTAACATAGTGCCTGGCACTCAATAGGTGACTAACAAATGCTTGCTCAATGAATGAGTGGATGTTGGCTTTGCAATGCCAGCAGCTCTCTCTCTCTCTCTCTCTCTCTCTCTCTCTCTCTCTCTCTCTGTTTCTGTGTATCTCTGTCTTTCTCCTTTTGTTTCTTTCTGTGTGTGTGTCTCTCTCTCTTCCCTCTGTGTGTCTCTCCAACTCTGTCCCTCTCTATTTCTCTACCTTCAATCCTTGTCACCTTCCTTCTCTTCCTTTCTTCCTCCCTCCCTCTGTCTCATTCACTCACTTTTTTTGTGTCCCTCTCATTTTGTCTCTCTCTCTGTCTCTCTTTTCTCTCTGTCTCTCCTTCCTTCCTTCCCTGCTTTACTCCCTATCCCTCTTCCTCTCCCTTTCTTTCTTCTTCCCCCCCTCTTCTGTTTTCTTCTTAAATGATTCTTCCTATTCTACATGACCCTCTATTTATGTCTGACTACAGTTATGGTTGTCCTAATCCAATGTGCTAGAATCAGATGGTATTCCCTCTTTGTCATTAATTTTTTTCATATTCACAAAGTCCTCAGTTTTCTTCAGTTTGTCCCAGGCCTTTTCCTCTCCCTGCTGCTGTTCCTTGGTGCCTGTCTTCTCTTCCAACAGCCTCTTCTCTTACTCCTTCTCCCAGTGCTCATTCAGGTGCTTTTGAGCCTTGTAGAATTCATCTGCTTCCCTTTTCTGTAACCCAGTGTCCAATTTACATTGTCCAATAGATGTCCAAGCTGACATTGTTCTCGTTCCTGAAAGCCGCTCGTGGATATTCTTCCCTAATTCTTCATGTACTCTTACCACCATTCCCTAACATATATGATTGTCCATTTTCACCTTTTGTTCTGTCTCTGTCCCTCTCTTTGTTACAGAAACCTTATCCCAAGTTTTCTTAATCCCTTCTTTTCCAACCAAGGACCATTTTTTCCCCAAGAGACTGAATAATGTCCAAGAACCTATCCTCTGTAAGAGGATGTAAGCTCCCCTAAGGAAGAAACTGTTTCCTTTTGTTTTGTCTTTGTATCCCCAGCATCTAGCACAATAATTTGTCCATAGTAGATGATTAATGAATGTTTGCTAAAATGTTGCCTTGAAGAACAGGGCCTCCATCCTTTCAGTTGAGGGTTTTGGGGGAAGGAAGAAAGGGGGCATCCCCTCTATATCCAGAGGTAAAAGCTTTCTAATTTCACAACTTGAAAGTAAGCAAGTTGTTATTTTTTTCCCTTCTTTCCTCCCCCTGAAGCTAGTAGTCTCTCCCTCCAAAGTGGGGACTATGGCACCCAAGGGATGTGTGATGGATCACATCACTATGGGAGAGTATTCTAGCATGCCCCTTCCAACAGTAATGGCAAAATTCATTTAATTTCTTGAAAATAACAACAAAATACTAATATTTAGTGAGGATATACATTTATTGGCCCAGTTTGCTAGATCCCTCTACTCACGGGGTTATAACTAGATGCATAGCAACAATAGTCTAAGGAAACTGGAAGATTTAAAAGATGGATCGAATCCCACCCTTCCCAAAATATCCAGTTGTGAACCTTATCTCCAACACAACCACATCAATCCTTATCTCCCAACTCACCTTCACCGAGCCCCCATCTCTATTTTGCAGGTTCCTGATCACTCATCTGCTTCTTCTGAACTAAACACCAGCCCGTCAAGGTACATATAATCTAACTTAAACCTGGGCACCAACATTAGCATGTACACAGATCCCACTGGGAAAATTCCTCCTTCCAGCTTTATCTTTGTGGTTGTGGCAGGTAGCATGAGGACCTCAAAGAGAAGGTAATTATCTTAGACAGTGATTGGTGAGTAAGAACCTCCTCCCCACCTTTCTTTCAGGTGACATAAAATGAGTCAAACATTTTTTTTTATCATTATCTCATTTTTTTTACATTTCTATTTTGTATAAGTTTTATATTGTACATATTTATTAACATAGAAGCACATGTATGTAATTTATAAATAAGTAAATATATACAAATTGGAGGTATGTGCTCATTTAAAAAAATGAGAGGGATTTATGTTTTTAAAATGTTGATTACTATCTAGTGACTATAGATTAGATTTCCTGTTATTCCAAAGGTATTATGGTAGACTTCTTTACCTTGTCACCCATCCCAGTTCAATCCAAGGGGAAATGAATTTGTCAGATCTCTCATTTAGGGAGGGAAACAGTACTATACATAATGTTGCCCTGTACCAAGGGGCTCTTAGTTCCAATTTTTGTAACTGAAAATATGTATCCTGGGGATTTTAGGCCTTTGTCTGACTCCTAGTGGTCACTTTAACTATCATTTTTCCACAGCCTCTCTTCTCTTGATCCTAGTACTAGGAACACTGGGAGTTAGATGACCCAAGGTCACATACAAAAAAGCACAGGCCATGCCAAACTTTGTACTGGCCAGGGCTAGAACTGCTACTTGGACCAGGAGGCCCCCAGATAAAGGACTCTGGACTTGGTGGCTGGAGTTATATACTTTAGAGACATCTGCATGGAGGTATAAGAGCAACAGTAGTCTTTGTCCCAGCAGCCACCAACTTTGCCATTTTTTCTAGACTATATATACATAATTTCTAAATTCTAAAGGTGAGTTCAGAATTTAATGAGAATGAGTCAAGTAGGAAGAAATCAAAAAATGCTTTTTTTTCTATTTTACTGAATGATTGAAAAAACCAACAGTTCCCAAACTCAAAACATATGTCTGATATTTACTACATACCAAGCATTAGTGGACTTACCAAGAACCAGTTAAGTGATAGAAAAACAAGTATAAAAGTGAAAATAGCTCATACCCTCAAGGAGTTTATATTCATATAGTGAGAGTTAACACATGTGGGAATAATGTCCAAGGAAGGAGTAAATTGGCTAGGAAAGTTATTGCGATATTAAGTGGAATTATGGGAGTATATACTAGAATATCCCTTCCTACAGTAATGGCAAAATTAATTTAATTTCTGGAAAGTAACAGCAAAAATACTACTATTTAATGAGAATATACATTTATTGGCCCATTTTGATAGATCCCTCCATCCATGGGATTACAACTAGATGTTTAGCAACAATAGTCTCAAGGGAATTAGAAGTCCATCTGGATCAGAAAGCTACATCTTGTCTCTGGTTCTGACTTCTCTAAGATTTAAATGATCCCCCAAATGTACCTAATGCCTATTATTGTGCTACTCATATCCTCATTCTGAGCCTCCATGATTAAGGGCTATACATGAATCTTAAATCATTAGCAAAGTATTTGGCATTTTCTCTTTCAACTTAAGAGTACTTTGTAATAGCTTCACAATGGACTCCTTTTTTATGTGTGGATTGGGGATGTGTAGGCCAAGGAAAAGAACAACATTTGAGAGTATTCTGGTCCTAGATATATTTGGGATTAAAAAGAAAAACAAACTAGAAAGATGGTCCAAAGATATGTTACCACTGGCTATCTTATTTTAACATAGATAAAACATTTTCAAGACAGAGAAATATATAGGCAGAAGAGAGATAGACAGATAAACAATGGGGAATAGAGATAGGCAAACAGAGAGAGGCAGAGAGAAGAGAGGAAAGGATGAAAGAGACAGAAAATAGACAAAGAGAGATAGTCACAGACAGAGAAAGAAAGAAGGAATGGAGGGGTACAGGTAAGGAGAGATGGGCATAGAAAAATGAAAATCACATGCAGGGAAGAAAAAAAGACAGACAGAGAAATAAGGAGAGGAAGATATAGGCATAAATAAAGACAAAGAGAGACTGAGAAAATCAGAAAAAAGAGACAAAGTCAAACATAGATATATGGGAGGGAGGGAGGGAGGAAGAAAGGAGAGAGGGGGAAGAAGGAGGGAGGGGGACAGGGAGGGGAAGAGAGAGAGGGAGGCTAGAAAGTGTTATTATCCCAGAACAAGAGAAAAGAAGATTGGGAGAAGTTGGGGGGAGGGAGAGGGAAAGACAGAGTGAGAGTCACGCTACATGGACCTGGAAGCAGCAGCAGCAGCAGCAGCAGCAGCAGCAAGGAGTGTCAGAATACCAAAGTGAAAAAGAAACAGGCAACTATTGAATTAAGAAGCTACCGGGCACAAAGCCAAAATGTGGAGGGTCAAATTCAGACCTTGACTTCCACTGATGCTGTGATAGTTATATAGGTCTGGGAGTGGGAGTGAGAATTTCAATTATCTAGAAATCTTGAATCCTTTTCCTTATGGTGTGTCCTGATTCCTGAGGAACATGGGGACTACCAGAGAGAATAGTTTCTTGATTCTAGAAATTCCAAATTCTTTCCTCAAATGTTGATGATATGAATATTGTTTCCACACAGTAATACTGTAAGTTAGAAGAACTGTGATGGTCCCTGGGAAAAGTGGGGTCTATCAAGAAAGCAGAGAAAGTTTGAATAGCATCTTCTGGGAGACTTTTTATGGGTTGAGTATAAATCCTTTCTGTATTTATGTTGTGTTAAGTAAGCTATGGTCTGTTTTTGATGTCTTGTCATCCTGAGTGTTTGCAGGATAATTGAGGGCATGGTTCAGGGGAAAGTGGTATTCTCAGATGTTTTCAAGTGCCTCTTGGGAGGTGGTTAAATGAGTCAGATACTAAAGTTTCCCAGGGGGCAGAATGAGCCAGAGAGATGTTTTAATTTCCAAGTCCTCATGTCAGGAATGGCATTCACACCAAGATTCTGGAGGTAAAGTAGAATGATAATATTGCCAAAGGAGAAAAATATAAAGAGAAAATCAGATCGAGGGAAAAATTTTGAAGAATATTCACTTTAACTGGGAAGGAAAGCAGTGAAAACAGAGGAACATTTAGAAAAAGTTGAGGAAAGCAGGGAAGTCTGATGTCACAGAAGCTCAAGGAGGAGACAATATCAAGAAGAGAATGGTCAACAACATGACAAGCTACCAAAAGGTCAAAGAAGATAAAAAAGTGAGAAAAGGTCATGAATATGCTGATAAGGATGTCATTAGTGACCTTTAAGGGGGCAGCTTCAGGAGACACTTGGGGAGAGGGACCAGATTATAAGGGATTGAAAAAGAGAAGAACTGGTAAAGAAGTGTAGACAAAGGGGCAACAGGGGATAGAGTGTAGGAGTCAGGAGGAGCTGAGTTCAAATCCAGCTTCAGACATGTAGCACTAATTAGCTGGGTGATCCTGGGCAAGCCACTTAACCCCAATTGCCTTGCAAAAAAAAAAAAAAAAGAAAGAAAAAAAGAAAAGAAAACAAAGGAAAGGAAGTGTATGAAGGGGTTAGACTGTCCATTCTTTGCTAAGGAAAAAAGAAAATAAAGATGGGCTGGTAACTCTTTGGGGTAGAAAGGTAGAGGCTACGTTTTTATTTTTAGAACTGGAAAAATTGCAGCTCATGACTTGATCCATCTATGAGCCAAGACTCACGAATATCAATTAGCTTTTAATTTAGCTACAATTTTAAGCTTGGAAGAGCAATGTGATATAATGAAATGAGCACTGAACTTGAACTTCAAAAGTACTGGGTTCAAATTCTGACTAATACTTAGAACTTCTTGACAGTGAGAAAGACTTCATTGCTGAGTCTCAGTTTCCTCATCTGTTAAGTATATACAATAATATTTGTATTTCACAGTTACTTTGTTTGCAAAATGTGCAAGGTACAATAGAAATGTGAGATCTTCACTTGGTGATGCTGACAGTGACTGTGGTAGTGGTGCTGATGTTAATGACAGCGATGATTAATTATTTGTATTTTAAACTTCCAGAAGATTGGAAGACATAAAATGGAAAAAGGAGAGTTGTGATGACTTAGACACCAAAGTAGGCATTTTGAGAGCTGAAAGAAGTTTTAGTTTTCAGTGAGAAAAGGAAATGTCAACTGTGTGAAAAGAAGACATAAGAAATCAAAGACTGTAGCATTTCTGTGCTACTTAAATAGGGCCAAACAGCCTTGCATGCTACATTTAGTCTAATACAAGTTTTATAATAATTGATTGTTTTAAAGCACCAAGAAAAGGTCAAAACTTTGAACTCTGATTCAGATGACAGAGAAATGTAGAATCCATTTTAGAAAAATGTTGCTATCCATAGTAGTTAGCATTTTTTTAAAAAAAGGGATCATATTTCACTTGCGCAGAATGTTTGTTCATGTGGCTTAATCTCCTCATTTGCCCATAAATGCTCAGTAAATGAGGTGTCCCTTGTATCTTGCATCTACGAATGTCACTGTGGCACTTATCTGTGTCCCCTTTCTTCATAGCTTTCTCTCTTTTATATATATATATATATTCTGTTCTTAAATTCTAACTATTAAGTCTCTGAGATGACCCACAATCTCCTCAGTCAGTTTTCTAATAATTTCCCCTGCCACAAATACACCTACTCTGGGCTGTTGTTGAAATTGCTTTAATCTTTGCCCTCCCCATCCCCCAACTTCCACTCCTCAATCCAGGAACTACACCCTGCCCCAAACCTCTCATTTCCCTTTTTCTCCATGTTGGGAAAATTCCACTGCCTCTGTGTTTCCAGATCATTTTATGCTCACTTTCTCAGACTCTTTCCTCTCCTAATATTTTCTTGATATCTTTGAATTTGCACACTTTTCTCAGGAGATCTGCATAGCCTTCCTGGATTTTGGCTATCCTGCTCTGTTCTTCTTTATCCCCCATCTTCTTCTTGACCTCCTTCTAAGTTTTCATTCTTGCAAGTTGCTTATTCATTTACTTTTTATGGAAATGATTGCAAGTGGGGAATATGAAACCTAAAACTCTCCCCCCTATTCCTCCTGGCCCTTTCCTCTGTAACCTAAAACATCATTCCAAAGGGAAGATCTGAGTTCATCCACAAACTGTTGATGGGAATCACAAAGCTCTTCCTGCCCCTCCTTTTTTTTTAAAACAAATCTGCGGTAAAACTCCTATGATTTCTATCTTTTCCTATGGCCAATTTTGTTCAATAACTTGACAATATTCACTTCTGCATATGTCTATAGATAACACTTCATCCTTTCCCCTTTTCTTTTCTCCAAAACATCCCCCCTCTTTGGCTGACTTAACCATTACTCCCTTCACATATGGGTCTCTCAGTTATTAATCTTCTGTTGGTGCTATTTCTCTTTTCCTCATGGGTCTTAGTACTGAAATCTCAATTGAGACTCCAACCAAATTTTAACATATTGCTGAAATCCTGAGTTTTTACTAAGATATGATTAGATCCCAGGCCTTCTTGATTCCAAGTCCAGTGGTCTACCCACAAAGCCAGCCTGAGAAAATCCCACAGAATTCAACAGTCATTCTGTGATTTTGTTATGTGTACCAGTGGATAGAATATTCACATTAGTGAGCTGATGAATTAATTGAAATGTCAAAGCCCAGAGAAGTTGTTTTATACCATGGTGTAGAAATTGTTACCTTATTGATATATATTATTATCATGTGAATCCTTCAAATAGCTTACTTTCCTTAAGAAAAGGATTTTTATCTGTCTTGTCATTTGTGTGTTAGAAATAACTACTTGTAGTCTGATGTTACAAAATCTAAATCTTGCAAATGTAGTGGGAATTATCTACTAAATTATAGTAGTGCATTTTTCAAACGCAGTAATACAGCTGTGGTTTATCACCTGCCAAATCCAACCACAGACAAAATAAGCCTCCATCTAATGTGATTTGACGGGCAATAAATGAACCCTACTAGCTGCTACTGAGATTGTATATGTAGAGGGAAAGCTCAGTTAAATATTTAACATGGGACAGTCTTTACAGCCAATTAACAACTTGGGCAACTAATAAATCAGTTCTTAACTGTCAGAGAGAACAGTGCTGGGAGGGAAGGGAACACACTATGCTTCAGTTTGGTTGGTAGATGAAGAGTTGAGGAAATGTCCTAAGAAGGAAAGCAGGCATCCAGTAGAGACATTTAAGCAACTAAGAAACAGAATACCCAAAGAGCTGTGTAAAAGAAGTACCTAGAAAAAGCAAAGTCACCTAGAGGCAAATTTCAGTTTTATATATAAGGAAAACAGGTAGCTGCCTACATGTACAATTTAAGGCAGAGGTTTTAGCCTGAGACTACATGAATATCTTTCTAATATTTTGATAATTGTATCTCAATATAATAGGTTTCCTTTGTAATCTCCTGTATTCTATGCATTTAAAAACATTATTCTGAGAAGTGGTTTCTGCCCCCCAAAATGTTATGGAGTAAGGATTTATTCATACAAACTTTCAAGCAGTACAAATGTGAAGTACACTATACTAGGTTGATACCCAACCTCAAGGATCCCTACTATCAAGGATCTTACAATCTGGCAGGAGAGAGATGTTTACATAGAACATAAAGCAAAATATAACAACTGCATGAAACAAATACACAGTGCTGCATGATCAGGGTTGGGAATAGGTATCTGGAAAGTTTTGTGGGGAATTTCCTATTCCATGTGCCTATTCCAAATTTCTTTCCCACAATCTGTTATAGGGCCTGACATTCTACCATTATCATTCCTTTTAGTTTTGAAGAATTTTTGGTCTTTTGAATATTCTATTAAAATACAGTATCTCCCTCCAAAATGAAATGAGCAGAACCAAAAAAATATCATGCACAGTATCAAGAATATTGTGTAATGATCAACTATGACTGACTCAGCTCTTCTTAGCAACACAACGATCCAAGACAAGTATAAAGGACTCATGAAGGAAAATGCTATCCACTTCCAGGAAAAGAACTGATGGACTTTGAATGCAGATCAAAGAATTTTTTTCACTTGCTTTTTTCTGTTTCATGTTTTTCCCCCCTTTGATATGTTTCTTCTTTCACAACTGTGACTAATATGGAAATCTGTTTTACATGATAGCACATGTATAAACTATATTCAAACTGCCTACTTTCTTCAGAAGGGAGGAGGGGAAGGAAAGGAAGGGAAAGAGAGAGAAAAAACTTGGAACTCAAAATTTTGTAAAAATGAATGCTAAAAATTTTCTTGACATGTTATCTGGAGGAAAAAATGAAATACTATTAGCCAAAAAAGGAAGGAAGGAAGGAAGGAAGGAAGGAAGGAAGGAAGGAAGGAAGGAAGGAAGGAAGGAAAGAAGGAAGGAAGGAAAGAAGGAACGAAGGAACGAAGGAATGAAGGAAAGAGGAAGGAAGGAACGAAGGAATGAAGGAAGAAAAGAAATGTAATAACTCTGATATAATGGCTTAAATTATTGACCCAAAACTGGGATGGATAGGAGGAGATAATAACATCTGAATGAGAGCAAGATCTTGTGAGAATGGGACACAGTATTAGTATTTGGGAGGATATATTAATGTATATGATTATATTAATATTATTTTACATTCTAAAGTATATTGTGGTTTTCAAAGACAATTTTGCATTCTTTATCTCCTTTGATTTTGAGGTAATAATATTTTGAGGTAAATAGAACATGCATTATTAGCTATAGGAAAATAACAGACTAGTTATACAAGTCCTTGTGATTTTGTCAATATAGAGAACTTCATCCACTAAGACAGATTACAATCTATCTATAATTAAGTACTATATCCTAGAGAATTGTTTGAAGCATAAAGAGATTAGTTGACCTTTACAAGGTCAAATATTGAGTAAGGATCAAAGATAAAACCTGAGCCCAGGTATTCTTGATTTTAAGTTCAGGACTCCATAGGTTATGACATGGTAGCTCTAGGTCTGGAGCATCAAGAATGAGTCCAAAATTATTCAAAACCTAAATGTAGAGGTAAGATCATAGCAGAAGTCATATAGGAAGTAATGCTAGAATGGAAAGGAATAGTGGGTTGATGGAGATAGAGTATCAACATAGTGTAGAATGCAAGGTAGGTTCAGAAGCTCCCCTTAATGTATTACTCAGAGTTTAGGTACCATTTTGAGCTAATTGGAAATCTTTCTGAGAAGTAACCAGGGTTCCAAGTCTCTGAGGCAATAATCAATCATTTGCCAGTCCAGTAGGAGCAAGAAAGAGAGCCACTTTGTGGCTTTTTCTTTGGTGGCTTGGATAGACAGACAAGAAGACAGAATACACCAGTTATACAATCTCATTGCTTCTCAAATTTTAAACATGAAAGTGAGATTAACTTCTCCCAAGTAAATCTTCAATAATTCTAAAAGGTGATGAATCTAAATCATTCTTAGTTATATAATTTAAGGGGATCCATTTAAGATGGAAAGTTCAAAGCACCATGACCTTATGCACCTATTAAATCTTTGGATCAAAGGACAAAGTTTAACCAGAAATAACACCTTACCTCTTCCTCGTATATCATATATAGTAGCCTTTGAGGCAGTTAAGTTCTTAATAATTCAATTCTATTCAACTAGCATCTATTAAGTTCCTACTTACTATGTTCAGTAGGAAATGTGTTGGGTGCCAGGGGTCCAGATAAAAAAATGAAACCATTCCTGCCCTAAAGGAGTTTGGTGATAACTTTCAAACATCAAACTATTTGCTGATAGGTGATGAAGAGGAACTAGAAGAGTAAAAACAGACTCTACTTGTTTTATATCCCTGTAAAACCGTAACTTAGAAAAGCTAAAACAAACAGAATTAAACAATATTTTTACAGCTCCAAGTCTAGAGGGTCTTTTAAAAAAGGATTGCACTATACTGACAGAGTGAAGTTTCTTAGACTATAATCTCCACAAGGGCAAGAATAAAATATCATCTTATTTTCATTTTGTATTTCTTCAATCATCTAATAAAATACTCTGTACATAGTAAATGCCTAATAAATGTTTACTAACTAAACAGAGGTATCTATGGCAAACACTCAACCCTATGTAAGCCAACAGTGTTATATTGCCCAAAAAAGTTAATAAAATCTGGGGCAACATTAGTCAAAGTATAATATTAGAAGCAGATGGGGGATAGCTGCACTTTAGTTTGCTTTAGATCACACTTGAAATAGTGTATTCCACTGAGGAGGTGGGGAGAATGGTGTTCTACTTTAAGAGGGACATTGACAAATTAGAATGTCTTTAGAGAAGAATATCCATGATATTACAGTGACTCAAACCATGTCATATGCTCAATAGTTAAAAAAAGCATTGGACCAGATGTCCCTAAGATTCCTTCCATCTCTATACTCGTGATCCCATGATACTATGAATTGGGAATATTTAGCTTGAAAGGAAGATTTGGAAGAGATGTGAGAGTTATTTTCAAATATTTGAAGGGCTGGCACATGAAAGGTTGACTAATTATCAGAATTTCAATAAACTTTTATTACATGCCTATTGAATAGCAGACAATATAGCTGGAGAGGGAAGAGACTCAAATAGGATATTTGCAATAATGAGGTAATAAGGTGAGAGGTAAAAAGAGCTTCGATTAGGAAAGAGGTTATGTGTGAGGAGAGAGAAGATGAGAAGCCAAGAATACTGCAGAGAGCACTGAATAGAGGGTAATTTCTACTATCTCTTCTAACTCAAAGATTTCTGTGAAATTAATCACAGAATATCGATCCTATAGGGATTATAGAACAGTAAAACAATTATTATTTATGGGCAAGAATTTTAAAGAAGAACCTAAGAATAAGAAACTAAACTCCTTCTGAATTTCAATGTAAAATAGGCTAGTGGTTTAAGGTAACCTTGGTTGGATCCACTAGCTGTTGTATTTTAATCTTGAATCTTTAGCAAACTTGCTATATACACATTGCATTTCTCATTTACATCTAATAGGTATCAATATAAACCAGTTAACAGTTAATATTTGGAAAGCATTGTAAAGTTTACAAAGTGCTTTACCTATATAGCATTATTTAATTTTACTTTCACAATCCAGGTGGCAGGTGGTGTAATTATTAAGTGCCATTTTATAGTTGAGATAATTGAGGCATATATAGGTTAAGAAACAGCTACTAAGCGTCTGAGGGGAAAATCAAATTCAGGTCTTCCTGACTCCAAGTCAGCACTCTATCCACTATACCATCTAGCTGCTTCAATATACAACCATCAATAATTATTAAACTTACATAATTAAGTTTAAACTTAATTATTAATCAAACAATAAATATTAAAGCTTCAAAATCACTAAGGTTTTTGGAACGCTCTATATTTGGTTTCTCTAAGGACATTGTATTCTTCATGCATTGAGCTACTAAATGGAATAGTATGGACCTGACTTTATATGTAGTCATAATTTGGGCTACTTTCTTGCTGTAAATCTTTAGTCCTAGCTGCATAAGGCTGCCTTATTGTGTCTACTACTATTGTTACTATTGTCTTGTTTAACTTTCTTACATGAGTAGCTTAACTTTAAATTTCCATGTAGAGGACTATCTTTTTTTAAAAACATTTTTTATTCAAGCTTTTTATTTTTTAAAACATATGCACGGACGATTCTTTAACATTAGCCCTTGCAAAACCTTGTGTTCCAATCTCCCTTTTCCCCCATTCCCTGCCTTAGATGGCAAGTAGTCCAATACATGTTAAACATGGTAGAAATATATGTTAAATCCAATATATGCATACACATTTATACAATTATCGTGCTGTACAAGAAAAATCAAATCAAGTCAGTAAAAAAAAAGAGAGAAGCAAAATAAACTGCAAGCAAATAACAGCAAAAAAGAGTGAAAATGCTACTCAGTTCCCACAGTCCTCTCTCTGGGTACAGATGGCTCTCTTTATGACTGAACAATTGGAACTGGTTTCAATCATCTCATTGTTGAAGAGAGCCATGTCCATCAGAATTGATCATTGCATAATCTTATTGTTGCCATGTACAATGATCTCCTGGTGGAGATCATTTCACTCAGCATCAGTTCATGTAAATCTCTCCAGACTTTTCTCAAATCATCCTGCTGGTTATTTCTTACAGAACAATAATATTCCATAACATTCATATACCATAACGTATTCAGCCATTCTCCAATTGATGGGCATTCATTCAGTTTCCAGTTTCTTGCTACCACAAAAAGGGCTGCCACAAACATTTTTGCACATATGGGTTCCTTTCTCTCCTTTAAGGTCTTTTTGGGATATGAGCCCAGTAGAAACACCACGTGATCAAAGGGTATGCACAGTTTGAAAACTTTTTGAGTGTAGTTCCAAATTGCTCTCCAGAATAGTTGGATCCATTCACAGTTCCACCAACAATGTATTAGTGTCCCAGTCTTCCACGTCTCTTCCAAAATTCATCATTATCTTTTCCTGTCATCTTAGCCAATCTGAGAAGTATGTAGTGGTACCTCAGAGTTGTCTTGATTTGCATTTCTCTGATCGATAATGATTTGGAGCACCTTTTTGTATGACAAGAAATAGTTTCAATTTCTTCATCTGAAAATTGCCTATTCATATTCTTTGACCATTTATCAATTGGAGAATGGCTTGAATTCTTATAAATTAGAGTCAATTCTCTCTATATTTTAGAAATCAGGCCTTTATCAGAACCTTTGATTGTAAAAATGTTTTCCCAGTTTATTGCTTCTCTTCTAATCTTGTCTGCATTAGTTTTGTTTGTACAAAAACTTTTTAACTTAATATAATCAAAATTATCTATTTTGTGATCAATAATAATCTCTAATTCTTCTTTGGTCACAAATTCCTTTCTCCTTCACAAAACTGAGAGGTGAACTATCCTATGAACTATCCTATGTTCTTCTAATTTGTTTATAGTATCATTCTTATGTCTAGATCATGAATGCATTTCAACCTTATCTTGGTATACAGTGTTAGGTGTGGGTCAATGCCTAGTTTCTGATATACTAGTTTCCAATTTTCCCAGCAGTTTTTGTTAAATAGTAAATGTGGAGGACTATATCTTCAAGAGATAGCTTAATACACTAGAAAAAGGTAGTTTAGTGTACTGGAAAAAGTCTTGCAATTGGAGGTAGGGAAGGCCTCTCACTTTTGCTATTCTCTGGGACTTTTGTGTAAATTGGTTAATTTGCCTGAACCTGTTCTCTCATCTATAAAACTGCTGTCCTGAATACTCAACACTGACACAAAAATTAGATGAGATAATGTATGGAAAGTGTTCTGGGAACTTTAAAGCACTCTATAAATGTCACCCACTGCCACCATGACTCCCACCACCACCACCCTCATTTTTTCAATGCCTTCTTTTTCAGTGGTGTGGGGGAAAGTTTTCTGGAGAAAGACTCCAAATAGCAACAGTGTCAAAAAGCAAATATGAAAGCTAGCCAAAGATGAGAAAGCTTAATTCAAATCTTAGCTCTGCCATTAATGAGTTATACAACTTTGGACAAATAGCTTAATTTTTTTAAGCTTTAGTCTCACTATATGCGCCATTATAGGTTTTATTTGAAGGACAGGGGTGGCAAAGTAGATTGTTAAGAGATTCTAAGACAGCCAAGATAGGAGAAATCTCAGAGATCATATGGTACTAGATAGATAGTATTCAGATATCTAGACTAGGGAAGAACTCAGGCTTCCTGAATCACAGTCTAGACAAATTTCTCAGAAAGTCACCAACCACAATCTTTCCAGTAAGATGCAGAAGCTCCAGACCTAATTATTGCCCCCTTCTTTGTTTGTTTTTACTTCTTTTTATTAAAGCTTTTTTATTTTCAAAACATATGCACAGATAATTTTTCAACATTAACCTTTACAAAACCTTGTGTTCCAATTTTTCCTCTTTCCCTCCCACCTTCTCTCCTCCCCTTTTCCTCCAATATATGTTTAACATTGGAATTTTATGATGCCAGGAATTTTACCATGTTTAACATGGTAAAAATGTATGTTAAATCCAATATATGCATACATATTTATACAATTATCTTGCTGCACAAGAAAAATCAAATCAAAAAGGAAAAAAGTGAGAAAGAAAATAAAATGCAAGCAACAACAACAAAAGAGTGAAAATACTATGTTGTGATCCATACTCGGTTCCCATAGTCCTCTCTCTGAGTGCAGATGGCTCTCACAAGACCATTGGAACTGGCCTGAATCACCTCATTGTTGAAAAGAGCCACGTCAATTAGAATTGATTATCATATAATCTTGTTGTTACTGTGTATCTCCTGGTTCTGCTCACTTCATTTAGCATCAGGCCTCTCCAGCCCTTTCTGAAATCATCCTGCTGATCGTTTCTTATAGAACAATAATATTCTATAATATTCATATACCATAACTTATTCAGCCATTCCCCCACTGATGGGCATCCACTCAGCTTCCAGTTTCTTGCCACTACAAAAAGGGCTGCAAATATTACCCCCATTCTTGCACCCTTTACTGGACTCTTTCACATGCCCTGCCATTGTGTCCGCCATCCCACTTGGTCTTACTCTCTCTTCTGCTGCTCTGCTTTCCAAATGGCTAGGCTTTAGCTTCTCACCTACTGGTACGCCTTAAGCATCTTTAGGGTCTTCCCAAATGCCTATACTCCCATATTTATTTTTCCCCTCAATTAGAGCATGAGGTTCTTGACAGAAGTGACTGTGCTTACCACAGTGCAAAATATCAGTAAATCATTTTAAATTCATACTTATTTGTGTGCCCATTGCATCCTCCAGTAGAACGTAAACCACCTGCAGGCAGGAACTCTTCTTCCCCTTTTGTCTGAATTTCTAGTGCCTTTGCTAGTGTCCAAGCACATAGTAAATTAGGTGCTTAACCAACCCATGTTGAAATGAACTAAATATTCTTCTATGAATCAAAGCTATTATCCAATATGAATGGCAAAATTCAAAGGGAATCACATTTTAGCCTTTATTTCCTTGGGAGAGAAAAATGAGACTAAAGAATGACTGACTTCTTCCGATTGCCTGACATTCATCTGGGGCAGGGTGGGGGGAATTGGGGGTGGCAGCCCTCATGCTTTTGGCAGGCTTCCATAAATATTTTCCCAAAAAGTTCATTTTTCCACATGAATGATTTGGATGTGCTTTTTTTTTTTTCTGAACTAAACCCTACCATGGAGCTCAAAATTCTTGGCATCCTCCAGCCCTGTTAAAAAATGCCAGCAGCTAGACCTTTAGATATAGAAAGTCCCTAGTTGCTGTTTCACTGCTTGCCTTTGTTCTGAGAATTTTCACTCTTTCTCCAAACTGCCTCTCCAATGCACCCACACTTCTCAGTTAGCATTAAAAACTGGGCATTTGTATTCATTATGGTCCGTTTCTATCCTCATTTAATGGTGTGGGTAAGAAGAATTGAGTGATGGAGCTGAGCTACATTTCTTCCCAAAGAAGCATTATGTGTTTTAAAAGGCGGTCTAATATTTGGACAGCATTGCATACGCTAGTGTGGGAAGATTTGCCTTTGTTAGCAATCTTGCAGTTGATGGGTCAGTAGATATAAACAGAGAGAAATTAGAACAGGATATAATGAGACCAAGTGACAATGCTACATGCTACCCAAGAGCTAGTAAAGCAGGAAAGTTTCTTGAAGGTCCCATTGGTTTTTTACAATTTCACCTTGGGGTCTTAAGATAAATTGAAGCAATAACATACACTATTTCCTTGCTTTTCTAGAAAGTTTTCTAGTTGGTTCTAGTACTTCTGATTATGTCAGAATTACTCTAAAAATTCCCTCCCCAGGTTGGCTCCTTTACTTTTTTTCTCTTTATTTGCTGCTGTCTGGTACAAAATTTGTTCCAGGCTGGCAATGGGAAACGGGCAGCTCTAATTGGTTTTGCCCTGTTGAGAGTGGTGCATTGGATAGAGTGCCAGGTCTAAAGTCAGGAATATTCATCTTCCTGAGTTCAAATCCAGACTCAGACACTTACTGTGTGACCCTGAGCAAGTCATTTTACTCTTTGCCTCAGTTTCTTCATTTTATAATGGAGCTAGAGAAGGAAATGACAAACCAATTCAGTGTCTTTATGAAGAAAACCCCAAATGTGGGTCACAAAGATCAGATATGACTGAAAAATGACTAAACAGAAACAAACTATGGCATGAGATGGTGAGAAGAACCTGGTACCTGCACCTCCTCTCCTTCTGAATCCTGCTTTTTACGTCTAAGACTTTAAATGGGAGATTCTCATCTTTGACCTCTATTTCCTATTCATCCATTCCATTCTTTATCCCCTTGGATATTGTAAAAAACAAAATATCTTACCAAGAACTCCACTGCCTCACTGATGAATGTAGAAAAGATTTATTTTACATTCTTGTAAGAATGGGTGCCTGTGTGAATAGATACACCTTAGAAACTCCAAAGGCAGCATTTTATTTCCAATAGGAAATAAAAGTTCAAGTTCAAGTTTATTTCCTATAGGAAATAAAAGCTCAAGTTCCTCTCCTGATTCCCCACTGATTGGATGTTATAGAAGATAAGCAACATGAATCTCCACCCTTTATTATATAAATATATTTATTTATATGTATATATATTTTATATTTATATTTATAAATTTATAATTTATATTTATATATTTATAAATAATATATATATATATTATTTATATATATATATATATATATATTGGGAGCAGTCCCTGCTCCCAAGGAGCTTCCATTCTAGAAAGGGGGAAGCTAATAGAAGAAGGTTGAGGGCCAAAAACACAATATTTTTTTTTTCAAATCTCACCTCTGACCACAAAAGTCAGTCTCTGCCCCCAAGGAGCTTACATTTTTTTGGGAGAAGATAGCTTTTACCTTTGATTATTCCTTGATGTTCCTGTGGGTTTTAGTTTTCTAATTTGTTTCATTTCTCCAATTTAATTTTCATAACTGTGGAAACCAAACACCCAAACAGTTTTTACAGTACCAAACAGGATAATAGAAAAAGTTTAGGACCAGGAGCTAGGAGAACTGGACTTGAGTTCCAACTCTGAGACTGATTATTTGTGTGATCTTGACTAGGTCTTCTCAAGAAAAATATGATAAAGTGTCAGACATGGAGTCAGGAAGACCTGGGCTCAAATCTTGCCACAGACACTTACTAGTTATATGACTCTAAGGAAAGTCCTTAAGATTCTTTGTAGGACTCAGTTTCCTCATCTGTAAAATGGGGAGATTGGATTTATTGATTCTCTGAAATTCCTCCCAGAAGTAAATCTATGATCTCATGAATTCTTTGGATGCAATTTCTTTGTAGGCAAAATTAAGTTGAATTTTATGACCTGAGGAACCTTCTAACTCAGGATCCTAGGACCATGCTATTAAAATTGTTCCTTGGGGAGTCACTAACAACATCCATCTTGCCAAATCCGATGGCTTTTTGCTCTAGTCATCATTTCCCATAACTTCCCTACATCATTTGATGATATTTGCCAATTTCCTCACCCCTCAAACTCTTTTTGTCTGGCCTCGCTACCCAGATACTCTTCTGTATTTCTTCATTCTTCCCCACTACCAATTTTCTACACTGTCTTCTCTTCCTCCTCCAATACTTTTGCGAGGAATCATCTCCAAAACTTACCCTTTGGCTCTCTTCTCTCTGGGTCAAAATTATCTACATGGCTTTTGATACTCTCTATAAGTTTTCCCTATTCTACCTATGTAAGTTCATGTCATAGAATCTGAATCTCTTGAGTTGACAAAACTAGAGGTCAAACCATATCTGAAACTTGAATGTACTTTATAAAATCTTTAAAAAATGGCCATCTAGTCTTTTCTTGAACTTCTCCATAGACATGGAATTTAATGCCTCACTGGGCAGTCTTTCACCCTTTTAAGTAGTTCTAATTGACAGGAAGTTCTTCATGACTAACTTGCTTGCTCAGTCACAGGATGAGGGGAGAATCCCCAGGTAGAGCCAAAGTTATCACTTGCTAAGGATGATATGAGAGGGTTTCTGTTTGGCAGCAGATTGGACTAAATGACTTTGTCACTTTGTTAGAAAGCACAAAGTCCTTTCTAACTCCAAAATCCTGTCACTCTAAAACTGAGAGTTGAAATCCTCCTTTCCCAAACTTCTACTCAAAACAAAACCCAATTTCTGCTCTCTGGAGCCAAATAAAATCAATCTAATTCTTACTTTACATGGCCATACTTCAAATATTTGAAGACAACTAACATGTCTCTTTTAAACCTTCTCTTCTCTAGGCTAAATATTTCTGTTTCTTTCAAATGATCCTCATAATGCATATTTTCAATATTCCTTACCATCCTAGTAACTCTCCTCAATTTGCTAATATGTAGCAGCCATAACCAACCACAACACTATAGTTGTAATCTGACCAGAGAATGCAATAGAATTTTTATCTCCCTCATTTGGAACCCTTTGCTATTAATGCAGCCAAAATTATATTCAATTTTTTGTCTCTCCTAATGACACTTACAATGACTTTTCAGCCTATTAGAACATCCAAATTCTTTTCACATGAGTTATCTAGGGTTGTACAATTAATCTTTTGTAACCCAAAGGACTTTATATTTATCCTTTTTAAATTTCATTGTATTATATTTGCTCTAATACTCTAATCTGGTGGAGATTTTTTGGTATCTTGATTCTATTGTCCAATGTGCTAACTATTTTGCTTAGCTTTCTATTATTTGTTAATTGGTTAAATGTCACCTAATTGAAGAGCCAGAGAAACAAAATTCATAATTAGCCAAACATGCAAGAGAAAGAATCACAACTGTGAAACAATTGAAGTGGAATGTTATATAATTATAAAGTACAAATTCAGGCCCAGAGAAGATATATGAGAAGGCACCTCTCCTGTTCGTTTGAAAAAATTTGCATCCATGGATGTAAGATGTTGCCTATAAAGTCAGATTTTTTTTTTTGAGTTGTTAGGTTTTACACAATAACTAAGGAGAGAGAGGGAGGGAGAGAGAGAAGAGGAAGGGGAAGAAGAAGAAAAATAGAAGAAGAGACAGACAGAGAAACAGAGAGAGAGATAAAGAGAGAGGTGGAGAGAGAAACAGAAAAGAGAGATAGTCTCAGAAACAGAGAGACAGAAACTCAGAGAGAGGCAGAGAGGGGAGATGGGGTGGGAGGGAAGGAGGGAGAGGGATAGAGAGCTGCATACTTCTTTTAGTCAGTTCTTTCTCTGGAGGCTGATAGCATCTTCCTTCATAGGTCTTTGCAGGGTACTTTCAATCAACCATTAATTGATCAATCAATCAATATTTGTTAAGTGCCTGCTGTGTGCCAGCTTGGGCAATGTTACCTATATTCTTATTTAATCTTTAAACAGCCCTAAGAGGTACGTACTAGGGATAGCAATATCCCAAGTTTGTAGGTGAGGACATGGAAACACAGAAAATACCGATTAGTATTTTATTCAATGAATTGATGAGGATGAGAACAGTCAGCAAGTGTCAAAGAGAGTATTCATTCCCAGGACTTTGGACTCCAGGATTTTCTGGACATTCTTCAATGCCGCTTCCAATTCATTCATTCATTTAATCACTCATTCATTTGTACAATTAAAAATTTATAGGTTTAATGGTGAAACAGACTTTAGAGATCACCTAAATCCAAGCACATTGTTTTATCCATGAGGAAATTGAGACCTCAAAACTTCCATAATGGGAGTAAGTGGCAGAGGCAGGATAACAGACCAGGTCCTCTAGCCTCAAATCCACCATTATTCCTACTATATCTTCCTACACTACCATTTATTCTAGCAAAAAAAAATATTAAGTATAACCTATTTTAGGTGCTGAGGGAAATACAAAGATAAATAAACTAGAATAACCTTTTTTGAAAAAGTTTACAATTATTTGAGTTGGGGGAAATCAGGAATAAGAAGTACAGCTAAGTAAAGTATATATTAGCATGTAAGCATGTAAAAAAAATAAGCATTCAGGAGCAGCTAGGTGGCTTCATAGAGAGCTGGGCTTGGAATCAGGAAGAGTTCAAATCCAGTCTCAGAAACTTCTTGGCTGTGTGACCTTGCCACTGGAGAAAGAAATGGCAAACAGAGGTCCATGGGGTTGTAAAGAATTGGACATGTCGGAAACAACTGAATAATACAAAAATGATATGAGATGCTATGAGAGCAAATAAAAGAGTGAAGTAAGTCCCTTTTATGAATACTCTTCCTTTGTGGCTCCCCAGTCCTAGAATCACTCTTGTCTAACCTTCAACCCACTATTTAAATCTTGCCCATTCTTTGAGTCCAATTTAAGTTTTTTCTCTTCCCTAAAGTTTTCCTTAAGGATTGATTTTCCCAGGGAATCACAAACTTTATTTTTGCAGGCAAAATGAAACCTCCTTCCCCTAACTTTAATGGAAATTGTTTTTCTTGTTGTTGTTTTTTGTTTGTTTGTTTGTTTGTTTTAACAGTGAAGGAGTTAGGTCCCAAATTTGAAATTAGTTGATAATCTAACAAAAGAATAGGTGAAGAATGTTCCACTGGAGGTCAGGGTGGTGTGGGTATTCACCCTAGGCAAAACTGTGATCCAAGAAAAGGAAAGAAGTTACTGAAACTAAATAGGCCCCAGACATCTTTTATCATTACATCTGACCCTATATACATTTTGTTATTATTATTATTTTCCCCCAAGATAGTACCAGAACCGAATTTTATTGTGATTTACTATTTATATCTCAGTTTTATATTTGATTTATTTTAGCTAAATTTTCAAATTTATTTTAAGCTTAAATACAAAATGAGAAAAGAAAAAAATAAACAGCTATTACAGCAGAAAACAACAAATTTCCATTTCAAGAAAATCTATATAATAAATACTATACATTGTTTTCAAAACCACCCAGTTTTTCTTTGCTTCTTTATATGAACCATCCTTCTTTTAAAGTGCAAAAGTTCTTAGCCAGGGACTCATGAACTTTATTTATTTATTTATTGAGAACTCGATACAATTGATTTCCTTTATAATTCAATGGATTTTATTTTATGCATTTAAGGGCATTACTCTAAAGAGGGGTCCATTGGCTTTGCCAGATTTCTGAAAGAGTTCATGACACAATAAAAAGGGTAAAAATTCCTGTTGAAGAGGATACAGGGTTTTTTTTTTTTGTGTTTTGGTTTTTGTTTTTGTTTTTTTGGTCTTTGGAGAAGGAAAAGGGAAGGGAGGGAAGGAGAGAGAATTATCAGATCAATGCTTGATATAGTCAGGATGAAAAATATTTTTTCACTTAGTATTTTTCCTCCAATTACATGTAAAGATAGTTTCCAACAGTCATTTTTGTAAGATTTTGAGCTTCATTTTTTTCTTACCTCCTCCCTTCCCCAAGACAGCAAGCAATCTGACATAGATTGCATATATATAATTATGTTAAATACATTACCATATTAGTCATGTTGTAAAAAAAAATCAAAACAAAAAGGAAAAAACAGGAGAAAGAAAAAATAAAATTAAATGAAAATAATATGCTTCAACCTACATTCAGATTCCATAGTTCTTTCTCTGGATGTGGTTGGCATTTTCCATCACAAATATACTGGAATTGGGGCAGCTAGATAGTGCAGTGGATAGAGCATCAACCCTGAAGTCAGGAGGACGTAAATTCAAATCTGATCTCAGACACTTAACACGTCCAAGCTGTGTGACCCTGGGCAAGTCACTTAATCTCAATTGCCTTAGCCAAAATATATATACTGGCATTGTCTTGGGAAGGAAATGTATCATAGCTGATCAGCACACAGTCTTGCTGTTACTGTGTATGATGTTCTCCAGGTTCTGCTCACTTTATTTAATATCAGTTCATGTAAGTCTTTACAGATTTTTCTGAAATCTTCCTGAATTATTTCGAATAGTAAGGTCTATTTCATTACATTCAGATAACACAACTTGTTCAGCCATTCCCCAGTTGATGGGAATCCTCTCAGTTCCTTGGCATCACAAAAAGATCTGCTACACATATTATTGTACATATGGGTCCTTTCTCTTTTGAGGGGATACAGTAGCTATCTTTTGGATAAACCTAATAGTGATATTGTTGGACCAAGGGGTATACACAGTTTTATAGCCTTTTGGACATAGTTCTAAATTGCTTTTCACAATGGTTGAATCAGTTCACAACTCCATTCACAGTGTATTAGTGTCCCAGTTTTCCCATATTCCCTCCCACATTTACAATTTTCTTTTTTCTGTCATCTCAGCTAGTCTAATAGGTACCTCAAGTTGTTTTAATTTGTAAATCTCTAATCAATAGTGATTTAGAGCATTTTTCTAAGGACTATAGGTAGTTTTAATTTCTTCATCTGAAAACTACCTATTCATATATTTTGACCATTTTTCAACTGAGCAATGACATATTCTCATAAATTTAATTCAGTTTACTATATATTTGAGAAATGAGATCTTTATCAGAAATACTGTCTGCAAAAGTTGTTTCCATCCTTCTGCTTCCCTTCTAATCTCAGCTACATTGGTTTTATTTGTGTAAAAACTTTTAATGTAATCAAAATTATCCATTTTTGCATTTCATAATATTTTCTATTTCTTGTTTGGTCATAAAATCCTCCCTGCTTCAAAGATCTGACAAATAAACTATTCCTTGCTCTCCTAATTTGCTCATGGTATTATCTCTTATGTCTAAATCATGAACTCCTTATGACCTTAATGGAGAATAGGGTGTGAGATGTTAGTCAATGTGAAAAAGATTGAAAGAATACCCAAATACAGTTGCTTTAGGGAAGTTGTAGCCTTGTTAAATAAATAGATAGATAGTAGTTAGACAGATAGACAAATAAATAAGAAGACGGGAGAATGTATTTGGAGTAGAAAAAAATGAGCCATCCTACAAATGGACAGCTCTTCTTTCTTAGTAGTTACAGTGATGGTTTTTAACAAGGTCACATATCATAAAGACAAAGCTTTAATGACCTACTCCTTGAGCTGAATGAAAGGATGTGGAAATAGAATAGATACATTACAAAAGGGAGAGGTTTCTTCCTTTACTGCTGTCCTGCCTTTGAAAAAAAAAAAGACCAATAGAGAAAGAAGCACCCAATTATCTAAGAAGGCTGCTTCAAAAGGAAAATAAGTAGTTTCTATTATATTATGGTTAGAATATAGCCTACAAATGTAGAACCGGGAGGGAGCCAATTCTGGGATCGCTGCTCATATGGCAAATCTCAGAGCTGCTGAACTTGATGTTGAAGGAAATAAAATCAGATTCCTGTTTAATATTATGACAAGTTGAATATAATCATCCCCAGCTGCATTACTTTACTGAAATATTGATCTGTTCTCTAACATATAAGGAAGGAAGTCCATGCTGTTCTTTGCATTTTTGTGTGAAATTCAGGTTTTACTTTTTCACTCATATGTCATGGAAATAGCCAAGAGCCAGGATTTGCAGCAAAAGTCTAGAAAACAGTTGATTTCTTCCAAGTTAATCCATAGTATTTTCTGAATCACACTTTCAGCATAAGAAAAAAAGTAAAAAAAAGGTTTACCTGAAGAGACCCCTGTTTCCTCTTATGCTTCTCAAGTAGGATTAAATCAACACACACACACACACACACACACACACACACACACACACACACTCCAACTCACTCATCTGCTAAGAGTTTTAAATCCCAAGGTAGTCTCAGATAGCAACTCTAAGTTTGGACTCTGAATTGAGACTTATTTCAGCCACTAGATTTCTAGTCTGCAGAAAGTAAAAAAAAAATGGGAATTGGGTATTTGGTGAATAAATCTCACACTTCCTTCAGGTCAAATGAACTATCCCAAATCTGATTGAAGCACTGGAAATATATATTTCAAGAACCTTCAAATCAATTTCATTAAAACTCCATGCTAAATGATGAAAGAAAATTCCAGAGAAGTAAAAAATATAATAATTATTACTTGTTCTAAGTAAAAGATGTGTGTGGAATGTCATGTCATGTATTGACCAAGCCAGAATTGAGGCATTAAACTAGAAGACAGATCAGCCTATGGATCCTGCAAAGTGGAAACCAGTGTCACCTGCTAATATAATAAAACTGATCTCCCTGAAGGGTATGTATGCAGGAGGGAGAAAAGTGGGGAGAGTCCAGTGAGTGTTTAAGAAACTGGACCTGAAAGAACAAGAATCTCAGAAATACAGTTAAATCGAGTTATGGGGAAATCTGCAAGCATTTACCAGTCCACGAGTACAAAAACTCTGAGGCGTATGATTACAGAGGATAATCATACATATCTGTGCCTTCCTCATCTCTGAAACAATTTAAAAAGCTATCATCTAGGTCCAGCCAGTGGTCTTCTTCTTCAGCATTTTAGCAAATAAAGCCTACCTTTGGATTTAGAAGGGGATGATTTACTGCATACCCAATCAACAGCCAAGACCAGAGCGGCTAAAATGACCAGCTATCTTTTACAGTAAAGTCTTCCAAAGCACTAAAGCATTTTAACCTTACCACTGGCCCCACTGAGCTCACTCTACCAGTAATCAGGACCATAACTCAGGTGCCAGAGAGCCTTTCATCTCAGAGGATCTTGAGGTGCTTTTACACTAGACCATAAATTATTGCTTGGACAGGGATTGCTGAAATACAGTCACCTCTGGGATGAAATATAAGTGTCTGCTAAGCAGCCAGCAAGCAAATACATGGAGTCAGCTTGAAACAATGCTACCAGCAGACTAGGTAACCAGAAGCACAGCTGAGAAATAGAACACACACACACACACAAATATATACTAGAATCTAAGTTGGAGCTGTATTGCTTTGGTAAAGCTTAGGAGATAGCAAAGCAAAGGCGGGTCAGAGTGAAACTGTGAAATAGGCAAATTCTTATTTTTTGGAAGCTACACCCTCTCCCTTCTTTACTACCCCGCCTTTTTGTTTAATAACCTGCTTTTCTTTTTTAATTAATTTTTTTTGTTTAAATCATCATCACTGCTAGATGTACTCCCCCCACATACAATTGAACTTTTCCTTGTCACAAAGAAAAAATATTTAAGCAAAACCTACTGAAACCCAAACTGCATCTGACAATGGATTCAAAATTATGCCCTTGGTTGTCTAATCTACTTCATCTCTTACAAGAGAAGGATGATATGTTTTATCATAAGTTTTCTGAAAGTATTATTGGATTTTTTTCAGTTACTCAGAACTCAGCTTGCTTAGTATCATAAATTTTGAGCTAGAAAGGAACTTGGAAATCATCAAGTCTACCTCCCCATTTCCATTTTCTACATAAGGAAACTAAGACCAAGAGTGATTAAGTGACATCCCCAAGATTACACAAATACTAAACAGTAGATATAAGCTTCAACTCCAGTTGCTTTGATTCTAAATTGAGCATTGTTGTAGTTATCTGCATTTTTCTTTAGGTTCTATTGATTTCACTCTCTACTCATTCATATAAATTTTCCCACATTTCTCTGAATTATTCCTGTTTGTCACTTATTATGGAAAAATAGCATTCAGTTATATCCATATATCATAGTTTGTTCAGAGGAAACAATCCTCAGTCAATGGACATCCAATTTGTTTTCAGTTCTTTGTTCCCATAAAAGATGGCATCATCCCCTTCTCAGGTACATCATGTTCTCAAAGAATGTTAGGGACAAGTTTTCTAACTCTTCATTCTCCAGTTGAAGACACTGTGGACAAAAAAAGCAAAACATAATTGTTTTTCCTACATTTTGTGACTTCCCAGAAGAAGAAAGTATCATTAAGCAAGATTTGTTGAACATATATTACTAGGTTATATTTCCATACTAGTTCAAAGGAAATATTAAAGTAAGTCACACTGAGGAGTAAGTGTCTAAATGATTTATATGAATGACTGAAGAATGAAATCAATAAAACCCAAAGAATAATACTCACAATGACTATGACAATGTAAAGGAAAAGATCATTATTGGAACTATTGTTGGTCAGACTACTGGATCTGGAATCAAAGGAATTGGATTAGAAACTTGGCTCTGACATTTATTGCCTGTGTAACCTCAAAAAAGTCATTTAATCTCTCTTGACCTTAGTTGATCTATCAAATGGAGACGGGAGGTAAGCTTGATGACCTCCAAGTCCTTTCTAGATCAAAATTTATCATCTTCAGCAAACTGAGCTTTGAATAACAATAATCAACACCTTCCAAATCCAATAATAGTCTCAAAAAAGTTATAAGGTGCCATCTCATCCCATAAGAATTTTAATTTGGAGCAGCCTTGAAGCAAATAAGATCATTTCTGGTAAGGTTAAGTAATGAAAAGGGAGGGGGAAGAAGATGAACCTTTTGAATACTGATAATTTCATGATCATAAGTGCCTCCTACTCTGCCTATTTATAAGGCCAGCACTGTGTCAGGCTCCTATTTTTCCATTTTCTTTTTATATCAAGAGAATATTTCTTTTAATCCATCTTTTTCACTCTGTTCAATTCCATTCCTGTTTATCTAGCCCTTCTCTAAAGATCATTTTCCTATTATTATACTAGGTCATAGATTCATATGTGACTGTGGAGGGTCACATCATTTTCTGTAACCCCTAGAGTTAAAGATTCAATCTTACTTTAGCTCTAAACCTGGTCCTCTCTTTTCCAGCTATATAGCCTTAGATGGAATTAGCTTTTTCTCCCCACATATCCTTTTATTAACTGATCATCTATTTTTAATTTTGAGCTAGAACTGACTCATTCAGCCAAAGTTACAAGGAGCCAGTTATAGTTCAGTTCAAAGAATCTCAGAATGCCAGAGCTGGAGGAAACCTCAAAGGTGATCAAGTCCAACTTGTGCATAAACAAAAAGCCCCTATAGAAGGTCTCCCAACCATAAATGGTCACCCAGCCATAAGGATCTCCAATTCAAGGTCCTCTCCTTGTATCAAGTCCAATTCAGATGTTGCATCCTCTAGGAAATTTTCCCTGAACATCCAAATGAAAACAGCATCTCTTTCCCTTCTTAAATTTCTCATAGCACTTCACCTGGCCTTTCCTTTGCTCTTATCTCACCCTCCCCTATAATAGAGTCACAGGTAATAATATCATAGATTTGGAGCTATAATCTTAGAATCCAATAAATCTACCCCTCTCATTTTATAGAAGAGGAAATAGAGGCAAGTAACTAGGTAGGAAGTCTTTGGGACAGGTCTTCCTGATCCATATCTCAACGAAGTCCAACCTTGAATTCACCATGATATCAATCTAGCTTTCTAGCTTTGCTGCCCACCATTCCTCCTGGAAGAGACAGTGCTAGACTTGTAATCTGGTAAGACCTGGATTTAAGTCCTTCAACAATTTTTATCTGTGTGATCACGGGCAAGTCTTAAGCCTTGGCTTCCTCTATCTGTGAAATCGGTATAGTATAATACCTATGTCACAGTGAAGGTTCTTGCAAAGGTTACATGAGGTCTATGTAAAATGCTTTGAGAACATTGAAGCATTGTGCAAATGTCAGCTATTTTTGTGAACCTCACGTTGCCTAAACTCGATTACCTGCTCTCTGAACATGCCCTTCTGGGCTGCCTTATTTCTGTGCCTTTGCTTATGCTCTTCTCTGTGCCTGAGAGTCTCTTTCTCTCCTTTTTATCTCTGATCTCTGCCGACTGAAGTCCTCCACATTCTCAAGGCTTATCTGTGCCCTGCTTTATACATCCCACAACTGGTGTGTGTTCGATTCCATTCTGGGGGCCACAGTTTGGAAAGGGCATTGATAAGTTTTATTGTATCCAGAGGAAAATACTACTATATATTATACTACTATTATGTGAACATAAATTGAATACTCAATTGCATTAATATCATTTTTAGTCACTGAATTGAAGAAACTAAAACTTATCTAGACTTAATTTTTTAAATGAATCAAATATTACTTTTAAAATTTTTCTTTCTTCTTTTTGTTATATATTGAGTTCCAAGTTGTCTCCCTTTCTCTCTCCTAACTCCACATTAGAGAAGACCAGCATTTGATATAGATGTATGTGTGGAAACATATAATACATGTTTCTATATATCTTTTTCTGGAGGTAGACAAGCATTTTATTTTATGAGTTTTTCCTAGTTAATTTGAATGTTCCTGTTACTCAGGATAGCTTAGTCATTCATAGTTACTCTTCAAACAATTTTGCTATTACTGTATACAAAATTTCCTTCGTTTTGTTCAATTCAGTCTACGTTATTTCATGGAAATATTTCCATGCTTTTCTGTAAACATTACTTTTTAAAAAATAAAACATAAATTGAATACTGAGCTACCCTTAGGGCCACAGAGATATTGACTCATTTCCCATCTTTGACAGCCTGACTGTGTAACCCTGGACAAGTCACCCAATCTATTTAACCCTTTATTTTCAGACAGTATAATTAATACACACACTATGAACTCAAGATATTAGGAAGAGGTAGAAAGCAGACAGGTTTTGAAGACAGAATATCTGGATTCTAATCCTGGCCCTTTCACTCCTCTACGGAATCTGGGACAAATCATTTAACCTCTGTAGGCCTTGATTTACTGATATTCAAAATGAGGATAAATATACACATTCTATACACACTGGGATTATTGTGAAGAGCAAATGAGCACGTGTATGAAAGTCCACATGTGTACCATGTTCCCCTACTAAAATGGAAGCTTCTTGAGAGTAGGATTTGTGATGCACTTATCTTTGTATTTCTCACAACTCCACTCACAGTGCCTTGCACACAGAAGGTAGTTGGGAAAAGTTTTTTGAATTGCTAAAATGACTGCTCAGGGACTTTCTAGCATAAGAAGTTAAAATTAGTTAGCATGGGAATCCATCTGGGAATTACTGATTCCACTTCTTTCTTAGGTGTCAAAGATATATTACCCCAATCAGGAAAAGGTGAAGCTCCCAGGGTAGCTGCATTCATTTAGGGAATTCAGATTCTTTGAGCCAAGATCAGTGTCTCCAAAAACAACTACATGGAGCCAATTGTTATCCTGCAATCTGTGTAACACAGCACCAGCCATTCTAGCCTGTCCTGAGAACTAGAAACAGGGAATAGAAGAGATTTGTCCAAATATAAACACAAGATAGGAAAGAATAGCAGAGCCCTACAATCCCTGACCCAGAGGGTTTTATGAGGAAGAAAACAAGCAAGATTAAGCTTCAGAAATGGACCATAGAGCCCTGACAAAATAAACGTGCAGCTTGGTGGGAACTGTGTCTTGCTTGCTTTTTTAAAGGATGAATTTAAATATCCTTTCCTTTTCCTCTTTTACCCTAGCCATTTCTAGGCAAGGCCAAGATCCTGGGCTTTCCTTTTATCCCTCCCTGTTCCAGTCAAACTGTCTGACTAGCTATTCCCAATATATATGTAATCTTGGGCAATATATGGCCCCTTGGGACTCAATTTTTTTCAATTGGAAAATGTAGATGTTAGACCAAGATCCTGGTGATCACTTCTAGTCTAGATCTAAGATTCCATGATCATCTAGTCACTAGATTCTATTCCTCCCTTCAGGGAGGTTAAGATGACCTCAAACATTCTTTTAAATTCATGACCTTATGATATTCTAACTCCCACATCTGTCTTTATACAGGTGGCCCCTCCTATTGGGAATGCACTCCCTCTTTGGCTGTACTTCTTGAAATTTCTAGCTTGCTTTAAAGTATGTCTTAGCTAGTTGCTTTTACATGATAAATTTCCTTATTCGTATCCCCGCCTCGATTATTTGTGCCCTTGTTTTTTTGAAATTACTTTTTTTATTTTGTATTTATTTATCAGCAGATATGTAACCCATATAAGTTTTAAGGATCCTTCTCCAAGATCCTTCTCAATCTGACAAACCAATCTGACAAGGCTTGCAGAATTAGGCTGGCTGATTCTCTCGGTGCTCTAAGGGTACCTCTAGTGGGTCAGAGGTGATTCTGATATCATTGACTCAAGCATCCATTGTTGTATTTACCACCAAGGTTCTTAGTTGAAAATCAGATTAATTAGTAAGCCTTAAATATCTTAAAGGAAATATTTACTAAGATGGTACAGTAAAAAAAATTCGAAATAAAACATCCCCAAATGTCTGTGATAAACTCTCCCACAAATACATACAGAGTAGAGGTAAAGAACAAAGGCATAGAAGGAATATTTTAATACATGAAAAGTATAAGTCTAAAAATCAAAAGCTAGTAATGTTTGTAATGGGAAAATGTGAGAAACTTTCCCAATAAATACAGGAGTGAAGCAAGGATGGTGACAGGTGGTACAGTGAATATTGCACTGGACTTATAATCAAGAAGACTCATCTTATGAAATGAGCTCTTAATCCAGTTTCAGATACTTCCTATCTGTGTGACCCTGAACAAGACACTTAACCCTGTTTGCCTTAGTTTTGTCATCTACAAAATGAACTAGAGAAGGAAATGGCAAATCACTCCAGTAGTTTTGTCAAGAAAACCCTAAATATACTCAAGGAGCGTTGAACAAGACTGAAATAACTAAACAACAAAGCAATAATGAGCCCCTTTCCCAATGTTATTTAACCTATTTCTAGAAATGGTAGTTAAAGTAAATATACATGAAAAGAAATTAAAGGCATAAATTTTTCAAAGAGTAGAGGCAAAGTACAAAGAAAAGACAAAATCATCCTTATTTGACAAAATGGCGACAGTATCCATTCTCTCAAGATTCTCACATAACTTTTGATAATTGCTTCTATTTTGTAGGGAAAACTGAAACTCAGACAGATTAAATAAATTATTCATAATCACAGAAGTGAAGTAAAGTGTCTGGACTTAAGCTGCACTCAAACATTACAGGGAGATTCTCTATGAATTGTCTGGAACCTGGACATGCAATGGATTGTGCACATGCAAAGCTGCTGACTCTCTTGTGCCCCCATACCCAGTAAAGACTAATATTGTGCTATGAATGATAAATGTTTCAAAGCCACTATGCTAGAAACTGCACAGCAAAATAACTATTAACCAGAATATTTGGTCAATCAGAATCATCTATCTTTTTTAAATATTCCCAATATTTTTAGCAAAATGTGCAGTGTGTATGCCAGGATCTGAACACTGGATTAGAAGCCACATAGAGACCTGCTTAAAAAGCTCGGAAGTTCTTACGTGCACATTACTCTTTTCTTTTAGTTTTTCTTCCTGAATCATCTCTCCAACTCAGCTTATGCAAATATCAGAGAGGAAAGAAAATGATAGCCAGAAATGATCCTATTCACCTCAAAATCTGGTTGGTTCACAGAAAGTAATGTTTGTATTGTTTCTAATATCCAATATTAAATTATAATAATCAGTTTCTGGATACAAAGAAAAAAGTCCTGGCAATCAACAACAGCTGATTGAAATATACAGGGAAGATTCTGGGAAGATGGCAGAATAGATCAGCAAATTTCACTTTCCAGATTCCACCTCCCCTCCCCATTCCCCAAACAGAACAAATTTGTGCCTCAAGGTGAACATAGACTAGTGAAAAATCCAGAAGACTTGGGGCAGAACAGGGGTCCTCCTGGGACAATTCAAGAAGCCCTGAAGAAAAAATCCTGGTCAAGGATTAGCCCATGTGAAGTGCAAACACTCTGAGCTAGCGCCAGAGAAACACCAAGTTGGGACCCTCAAACTAGCTAGGTGTGGCTGGAACCTCATCAGGAACACAAAAACTTTCACTTCCTGGACTGCTTCAGGGGTTGGAGTCTGAGTCCCACCAGACTGAATGAACCTCTGCTGATTAGAAACATCAGGCCTGGCTGTGCTGCAGACCTGGTCAAGTAGGAGATAGGAGCCAGTGAGTGCAGAGTCAGGAGGACAGGGACACTGCTGGTTGTGGGTACATGGAGGAGAGGGGAGCTCTTGGTTTGGGGTTCCAAATCAGAAGGGAAAGCACCACCCCCATCCCACAATTAGAGATGCTTACACTGATACTTTTCATTAAAAAAATGAACTGCTAAAGAAGACCCCCAACCATAGAAACCTACTATGAGAACTGGAGTTCATCTTTAGAGTAGAACGCTGAAGTAAAAAAAAGCTTCTTGTACCACAAAGAATAACATGAAATGGCTCCTTGCCCAGAGAGAATTTATAGAAGAACTCAAAAAAGATTTGAAAAATTAAATGAGAGAAATTGAGAAAAAACTAAGAAAATAAAAATAAAAATCATCCAAGAAAAACAAGATGATTGTGGAGAATAAAAAGCTAATCAACTAGAAAAGAAAATATAGTATTAAAAAAAAATAATTCTTTGAAAATTAGAATTGGGTAAGGGGAAGCCAGTAAAGTTATGAGAAACCAAGAAATAACAAAATAAAATACAAAGAATGAAAAAAAAGTGAAACATGTTACAAGAAAACAGATCTGGAGAACAGATCAAGAAGACAAAATATAAGAATAGTTAGACTAGCTGAAAGCTATGACCAGGGGGAAAAAAAACCTTGACACAATAATGCAAGAAATAATACAAGAAAATTATCCTAGAGTGATAGAACATGAGAAGAAAGTGGAAATAGAAAAAACTGATCACAACCTGAAAGAGATCCTTTGTGGAAAACATATAGTAACATGTGTTGCCAAATTTTGAAAGCTCCAGATCAAAGAGAAAATTTTGCAAGAAACAAGAAAATACAATTCAAATATGTTGGAACTACAATTAGAATTGTACAGGGCTTATCAACAACCACAATAAAAGATCACAGATCCTGGCATCATATATGCTGGCAATCAAAAGAACCAGATATATCCAGCAAAATTATTGATGATATTAAATGAAAAAAAGGACATTCAATAAACTTTCAGATTTTCAGGACTTTGTCTCAATCAAACCAGAACTTAATAGAAAATTTAACATAGAAGAACCAGTCTCAAAGATTAATTTCAAGGAACTTAACATGGACAAATTTTTAAAAGTATTTTTACATGAAAATGTAAATCATTTGTTTAAGATTGCCATCAGATAATGGAATATTATTATTCTATAAAAAATGATGAACAAGTTGATTTTAGAAAGGGCTGGAAAGCAGAATGAGGAATACATTGCACAGAATAACAGCAAGAATTTGTGATAATGAGCTATGAAAGACTTGGTTCTTCTCAGTGGTTCAGTGATCCAAAGCAATCCCAATAGATTTTGGACAGAAAATGCCATCTACATCCAGAAAAAGAGCTATGGAGATTGAATGTAAATCAACACATGCTAGGTTCACTTCTTTTTTTTTTTCTTTTTTTTTCCTTTCCCACAGTTTTTTTCCTTTTGCTCTGATTTTTCTCTCCCAATATGATTCATAAAGCAATGTGCAGCAAAATTAAAAAATAATAAAAATTAATTTTAAAAAGATTGATATCAGAAATTGGGTAGCTGAAAAGAAACACTAGAGTAGAGTTGAATATGATCTGACTATAAAAACCAAAGGTTTTTAGGAAAAGGTAAAAATAAAATTTCTTAAAAAAATAATTGTTTTATACTAATGAGATACAGAGGAAGAATAGATACAGAGGCAGTAGAGGTCTTATAATTCTGAAGACCTAATCTAATTGGAAATGGGTTAAAGAGGCAATACTTTTCAGGATTTGTAGATTTGTGGCAGTGGGACAAAGTGTATAGATTAATGGGCAAGGGATAAAGGATAAGGCAGGGTACAATGGTAGTGGAACAAGAAGTATAGATTAATGGGAAAGAGTTAAAGAGGGAAGGAAAGGGTGAGAGGAGAAGATAAGGGAGGGATTCATTGATGGAGGAGGTTAAGTAATAGCAAGGCAAGTTAAGGAACAGAATTAAAGAAGAGTTGGCAGGGATAGGAAATTAGGGATACACAGAAATACTATGACAAGGATCAGGATAGAAAGAGAAAATGACAAATGTCAGATGGTATATAGAAAAAATTGTTACACTAATAAACTATTGGTAGAACTGTGAAGTATTATTCCTTTTTAAAGCTTTTTTTTCAAAATATAGGCATAGATAGTTTTCAACATTCACTCTTGCAAAACTTGTATTCCAAATTTTTTTTCTCGCTCCCTTACCCCACTCCCTCTCTTAGACAGCAAGTAATTCAATATATGTTAAACATGTGCAATACTTCTAAACATATTTCCACAATTATCATGCTGTACAAAAATCAGATTAAAAGGGGAAAAAATGAAAAAGAAAATAAGATGCAAACAAACAACAACAAAAAGTGAAAATACTTTGTTGTGATCCATACTCAGTCCCCACAGTCCTCTCTCTGGGTGCAGATGACTCTCTCGATCACAAGTCCATTGGAACTGGCCTGAATCACCTTGCTGTTGAAAAGGGCCATGTCCATCAGAATTGGTCATATGATCTTGTTGTTGCTGTATACAATGTTTTGTTGAGAACCTATATATTCTGAAATATTTCTAGCAATTCTCTTTTATGATAGCAAGAAACTGGAAACTAAGAGGTGTCCATCAAATGGGAAGTGGCTGAATAAGTTGTGGTACATGATTGTGATGGAATACTATTGTGCTGTAAGGTTGAGTTAAGGAAAACATGGAAAGACCTGTATGAAATATTGAAGAGTGAAATGTGGAGAGAACATATATGGTAACAGCAATATTGTTTGAAGAGTAAATGTGAGTGTCAAAGCAAGCTATTATGAATTATGTGAATCTATAAATCAACCTCAAAGGATCGACGAACAAAGATTCTATCTGCTTCCAGAAAAAAAGGTGATATATGGAACTGTGTATGTGTATGTATGTCTATATGGATATGGATGTGCATAGATATATGTATGTATGAATACATACATGTGTGTGAAATGTTGGCCTTCTAGTATGGAGTTGGGAGGGATGGGGGAAAACAGTTTGAAATTCAAATATAACAGACAAAAATTACATAAAAAAAGATGTCTCTTCAGCTCCAGGGAACCAAGTTCTCTTTCCTATCCTCTTTATTATCTAAAAATCACGTCATTACTATACTGAAAATATATCACAGATGTTTCTGGGGGGAAATTAGCTAGAGCAGTGATGTCTTCTAATTAGGCTCTCTTCCTTTCCTTATTTCTTATTTCTGAGTCATGGTGCCAGCCAGGGAAGGGGATCTGGTTACTTTGATCTCCTTTATCCTAGCACGTTCTGTCAATGAGTAAAAGGAAAAATCCATACCCTTTGGAGAGGAGTATGGAGTGGTTTTGTCTGGCTCAGTTAGAGAATGTCATCATCTTAGAGATTATCTAGGGCCTAGATACTAGTCTAACTCTCTCAAATGAAAGCTGAAGAAATAACAAGTTATTTCTTGTTCAAAGTCATAGTTAGTGATTGAAGACCAGGACTCTATAATCTCTCAGTTCATCAGCTAGGAGAGACTAGTAGTGTAAGAAGAAATTTTCCTCCATTGTATGATTCACTAAAGTGAGAGAGAGAGATAGAGGGAGGGAGAGAGAAAAAGAGGAAGAAAGGAAGAAAAGAACAGAGGGAGGGAGAGAGAAAGGGAGGGAGAGAGAGAAAGAAGAAGGGAGGGTAGAGGGAAGAAGGAAAAGAGGGAGAAAGGGAAAGAGGAAAGGAAGAAAGGGAGGAAGGGAATAAAGGAGGGAGGGAAGGAGAAAGTCTCAAGCTGGAAGCATAAAATTTCCCCCATCTCTGGTATATGAATATTATGGAATATTATTGTTCTGTAAGAAATGACCAACAGGATGATTTCAGAAAGGCCTGGAGAGACTTACACGAACAGATGCTGAGTGAAATGAGCAGGACCAGGAGATCATTATATACTTCAACAACAATACTATATGATGACCAGTTCTGATGGACCTGGCCATCCTCAGCAAGGAGATCAACCAAATCATTTCCAATGGAGCAGTAATGAACTGAACCAGCTACGCCCAGAGAAAGAACTCTGGGAGATGACTAAAAACCATTACATTGAACTCCCAATCCCTATATTTATGCCCACCTGCATTTTTGATTTCCTTCACAAGCTAATTGTACAATATTTCAGAGTCTGATTCTTTTTGTACAGCAAAATAATGATTTGGTCATGTATACTTACTGTGTATCTAATTTATATTTTAATATATTTAACATCTACTGGTCATCCTGCCATCTGGGGGAGAGGGTGGGGGGGTAAGAGGTGAAAAATTGGAACAAGAGGTTTGGCAATTGTTAATGCTGTAAAGTTACCCATGCATATAACCTGTAAATAAAAGGCTTTAAATAAATAAAAAAAAGAAAAAAAAGAAGGAAAGAAAAAGACTAGAAAAAAATTTCCCCCATCTCCATCCTCTACCCCGCCAACATACCATTTTTCTAACTGAAAAGCCAGTTCAAGGTGACAGTTCAAGTTCAGGAGAAAGCACATGCTGGCTGGCCTTTAAGCAGATTAGACTCCATCACATGCATCTTATCAGGCAGGATTCATGCTCTGCTGGAATGGAATATGGACCTGGGAATTGGAAGACGGTGACCTGGCTGCTACCCCTGGGAGGATGCGGAAGGGGGAAAAGAGCATGCACATCTAGATTGCTGCAGGATGAGCTACAGGGGTCTTTTTCAGGAATGGTTTGCTTGTAGCCTCTCTTATCTTTTTCTTGTTGAAAATGTAGCCATCGATATCCAGCTGTGTGTCAGGCACATGGAGTGCAGGAATATTGCAAATGTTTGCAGGGGTCCAATTTTTGTCTTTTGCCAATTTTCTCCCACAATCCTCTTAGGCAGAATGCATTTAAGAACAGAGGTTGTTATATGATTGAAAAAAAAGTAGATAAGCCTTCTGTTGGGTTAACCAACTGGTCAGCAGACAAGGTTAGGGATGTTCTTTGGATTTGGTGGAATTCTTTGCTTCTTACCATGGGAAAAGTATTACTTACGGTTCAAAAGATTCAGAGCTGAAAGATATCATAGAAGTCATTTAGTCCAGTACCCTTATTTTACAGTTAAGATGAGTGAGCCCCATTTGGGACTTTTTTGGAAAATATACTGGAGTGGTTTGCCTTTGCTCATTTTACAGATGTCCAAAGTCACGCAATAAAAATAAAGTAGAAGAGTCAAGATTCAAACTCGGATCTCTTGACTCCAAACATAGAACTTCTGCCCCTCTGCCATTGCCTCTGTTATTTTTAGGAATTATTTAGTCCAATCCTCTATTTCTTAAAAAACACACACACACACACCATGGTCATTTCCTGATTTACTATCTGAATCATTTTTTGTACTAAAGATTAAAAATAATAGTTAATATTTATATAACACCTGAAAATTTCAAAGTGCTTTACTAATGTAATCTCCTTTGGTCCTCACAACAACCTTGGGATGTGGGTACTATTATCATTCCCATTATACAGGTGAGGAAACAGGCAAACAGATTAAGTGACTTGCCCAAGTCTTTGAGGCTGATTCGAACACAGGTATTCCCAACTCCAGGTGCAGGTGCTCTATCCAATAAACAGCTTATAAATACCCAATGAAACTACCATGTCTAAAATAATATAAAATAAATTCTGTGGTCAACTAGGTGGTATAATTGGTAGAGAGCCAGATAGAGTCCTGATGTCAGGAAGATCATTTATGTGAGTTCAAATCCGGTCTCAGATACTTACTAGCTATGTTTTTCTGGGCAAGTCACTCAACCATGTTTACCTTAGTTCCTCATCTGTAAAATGAGCAAAGGCAAACCACTCCAGTATCTTTTCCAAGAAAACCCCAAATGGGGTCACAAAGAGTCAGATATGACTAAACAACAACAATATTCTGCACCTGGAGTTCCCATTTTCCATTAAGTGGAGGAAAATAATTTTGATCTTTGTTATTAGAAATAGCATTGGTCATTGCACTAGCTGTGTGGATACAATTCTGTAAAAAAAAAAAAGGGTGGGGTGAGGTTGTGTCTAAATCATCCCTTGCTCTTGCCATCTGGCCAGCTCTCCCATTTTTTTCTGGTCATATATTTCTTTGATGGCATTTCTTCTACCTTCTTCTGAGTGGGTTTCTTGTTCACCATGTGCATATCTAGTTTCAGGGATACGGTAGTGATACCAAATCATAAAATCCAATCTAATCTTAAGCAGTTTATGATCTATTTCATGAAAGAAAACTATCTTGTAAATGATGAGGCATCAGTTTGCTATGAATAGAAATTCTAGGAACGTGAAAGATTGATGTGGCTGGAAATGGTCAAAGAATCAAAGATTTAGATCTAGGAAGGACCCAGTCCCTGATTTATTTAACAGAGGAGGAAATGGATGATCTATTCAGAGAGATTAAGTGTCTTAATAGGGTCATAGAGCTGGTCTGTGTCTGAAGGAGGATTCAAATCTAAGTCTTCTCATCTTCAAGATTTATCTTTTATCCACTATATGATGGCATCCTTAGATAAACTTGTACTTCACAAATCTCTCCTTTCATTTATGTGAGCAATATTAAAATCTTTTTAGGACCTTGCTTTTCTGAGAGATATCTTTAAATCATAGTCATTATTTCTCACTGCTCTACAGCATACATCTTCCAGTCCTATCACCTGGTCTCTTTTGTTGCTCCCTTCACATCTCTTGCTGATTCTAACTTAGTTCTTGCTGTTTTTCTTGCATAGGAAGTCATTCCCCATGTCCTCCCTCCCAAAATAATATGCATGAAAGTGATTAAAAACTGTGAATTACTAGGTGACATTGTTGTAATATTAGCAGAATACCAGCACATGTGATAATTGTTGAATGATAGTTATGTGTCCTTGGGCAACAACAACAACAACAAAATGGAACTTGGGCTAAATCTTGAAAGGTTAGTGGAATTTTAGTGGAAGGAGGCATGCAAAACCAGATCCCAATTAGTACGAAAAATGAATCCTCAGAAGTGTCTGTTATTTTAATTCATGCTACCTATTTCTATTAGACTAGAATCAATGACCTATCTTGCATAATTATATGTTCAAATAGTGTCAGTTCAAATCCATGTAATCACTTCAGGGCATTCACTATTCATATTAATAGCAATCTACCTGTAGTAGAAGAGGAAAGAGTATTCTAGGAAAGGAAAATAAAGGCTTGGGATATAACTATCCTATGGCATTTGTAGGGAATGATGGGTAACCAAGTCTGGCTGGAGTATAGGCTGGGGATTGGTGGGATATAAAAGTACTTTTTTCTAAATACAAGATATAATTTTTTTACATATCACTATGCAAACATGGTACTTTTAACATACATACACACATATATATTAGGTAAAAGCAGGAATTTTCAACTTTGGGGGAATTCTAAAACATGGAATGAATATATGAAAAAACATTTATCAAACATGTAATATATGCTTTGATGGGGATATAAATATAAAAAGTAAGACAGTCCTTGTCCTCAAAGAGTTTATATTTTAATTTATTCTGTGGTGGATTGATAGTTAAGAATGGTGTTATAACTTGGGAAATCATAGAAATGATGGGCAGAATCACAGAATTGCTTGACATGGCCTTTCCTGAAATAATATGGTTGATTTTATTATTTGTTTGAAAGAGGATGTGAAGAAATAAGAAAAGCAAAAATACAAAAATACTCTTAAAATAACTTTTCTGGGAAAAGCTGCAATTGAGAGTCATTTAGGCAGTAGAAGAAAGAAAGGCGACAGGTCTAATGGATAAAAACTATTTTATAGAAGAAGGCCATTCCCTGAGGCTAAACTAGAAGAAAATAGCGTTAATGTATATATATATATATATATATATATATATATATCAAAAAAACAGATTTACAAAAAGAAAAACTTTATAACTGGAAAAGTTTTAAGAAGTTAGGTCAGATTAGTGAATTAGTGTAAAAGATCCTGAGAAACCTATAAGACCAGAAGAAAGAGGCATCTGTTTTGAATGTCCTGTTCTGTCCATGCAGGAGAGAAGAACTACAAGGAAGAAACCTTTGAGGTCCTTTTGACACCTTTGATTTAGTGAAATGAACTGCTTTTTATCTCAATAGGAAGCTGCAATATCTCTTGAAATTTTTAACCTTGTAAGGTTCTTTATTCCCAATTATAATTCTGTTTTTTAATCTTTCATACTAATATTCAATTATGTAAATTGAAATCCATCAACATCAAATCCATCAACCAATTTTATATATCAAATAATAATAGCAAAAGAGTTATCTTTGTTTTACTCTTATAATTATTGAGAAAGCTTCTAGTGTTTCTCCATTGCACATGATACATTCTGAGCTAGGAAATATGCTCATATCAAAAATGACTTCCATACTCATACTTTGTAGAATTTTTAGTATAAATAAATATTATAACAGACAACTTCTTCATGTCATGTCATGTTCTACATTTTCTATTTATTCTGAATGAGCGTTGTGTCCAAGATTTATTTGTGAGGGTTTATTTCCTGGGGAAAGTTCTGCATCTCCTTCCAGCTGTGAGCTTCAATTGTTTTTTCAATTACACCAACATCACTAGTTAAGGTGGGATATCCAAAGGAAGGTCCCCTCTTCTTACATGTTTTCCCAATATTAATCAGATAAAGCAACCAGACTTGAAGACTCAGACTAAACATAACTCCAGTCTAGTTTCAGATGTAATCAATCAAGTCCTCCAGAGAAGAATTGAAATGTATAGTCTTCATCTTAATCAACTCAGGAAAGATTGTAGATTGTGTAGGACAAGACACAGCTTTCTCAGCTAAGGAGCAAAAAAAAAGGAAGGATGAGATTAACAGAGAAATATTCATTCTCCATGACCCATTTTTCTCAGGCAAAATGACATAAAGAATTGGAGATAGAATAACCCACATCTTTAGGTCACAAACTTATCTGGACACTCAGCCTAAAGACCCCCATATAAACTAAGCAATTGTGGCAAAAAATAACAAGAAGGGTCTGAAAATTTTAAGTTATTAAGTTATCTCTGATTATCTTTGGCTACAAAATTATAAACATGGGACAAAAAGACAGAAACTTACAGGACAATATGCGCTATCATGGACAGGAATTATATTCAGAAAATTAATGACTATATTTTGGAGTAAAGCAAGATTTTCATAAATTTAAGATTACAAAGGATCTCAAAGGTCACAAAGTGTAAATACTGTCATTTAGAGATGAAAAAAATTGGGACACAGGAAGGTTATGACTTCAAAGGAGAGTGAGTAAACAGAGGAAGGCATTGAAAATAGGTATTCTGATTCTTCCCACAAGACTATTTGAGTGTATTGTTCATCTTGCTCAATTTTTCACCAACTCTCACTCATTAGGATCCCTGCCTTGGAATCTCAATTTTGCCTTAAATCTCGTCTATGATGAGATTTTTTCTATTAATATTATAAAGGCTGGTGTCAGAAAGAATTTTGCTCACTTCACCTTGACTTAGTATCCCTTGATTATCCTCCAACAGTCTTCTTAGAAGGTAATCAACTGACAAATAACTGCCCTATAAAATGCTACAAACAGGTTGGGAATTAGCTTTAGACTACATTGTGATTCTAAAAAGAAATAAGTAACTATTAACAGTCATATATTATTGTGACTGTGTGTGGGTGTATATATATATACATATATCTATATATCTATATCTATATATATATCACCTGAGAGGTAGATACCATAAGGATTATTGTTTCATTTTACAGATGAGCAAAATGAGGCTCATAGACACTGAGCAATTTGTACATATGTACCCATTATCAGAGGCAGAATTTAAATTCAAATATCTGCAGACTTCTATTCCAGATTTTACTACATTGAATCATGCTATCTCTACATTGTAATGGGGTTGATAGGGAAGGCAAATTGTCACAATGTAGATGCTTACCCTTCTTACCCTTCCCAAAGCTGACACCAGTCAAACTAACTACTTTCTAACCAGTCTCCAAAATAAAATGTTTTCTCTCCCTCAACTAAATCAACTTATGCTACCAATTGCAGGCTTGTGTTAGCTCATCTCTAAAGAGACAGCCACCATGACACTGAGTTTCTTTCCCTTTGTCAGAATCAAGAATTAATTGAGTGTTTAAGATGAACTAGCCCATTAAGCGTGATGAAGGCTTCATGGTAGCCAGACAGTCCTGCTACCTCACACAGCATGGATCAAGAATAGAGGTCTTTGCTGTCCATCCATCTTACTTTACTTCTAAATGAACTCAAGACTGAGTCTCTGAGCATATGAATAATTGGAGTGGAGGGTAGGAAGTAATGGGGACAATAAAGAAAGAATAAGTGAGAGAGGAAAATGAATAAATTTATAGAACTGAACACTGTATTATTGTGTGTCATGGCAGAGGGCAAATGCTTTTAGAACTGTATCTGTCAGATCCTAAATGTTTGTTTTATAGGGTTTTAGGTTTTCTAACATATTTGGATACATAAAAATGTACCATTTCCAGAAGTCACCAGTTACTATATTCTCTTTGACAGTCTTGTTCATGGTTGTAAAGGGGACTGAGTGTGCCAATGATTAGGGCAGTCACTGGTCTGAAGGGAAACCCTTCTCTGAAAAAAGAACAAGATCCAAAAGAGAATTATAAATCAAAGGAACTCTGGATCAGAACCAGTTTTTTAGGAATGCTAAATCTAAAAAGTAAAATAGGAAGTTGGGAACAAAAATAGAGGTACAAGATAAAGGTAAAGAGATGTGTAAAGAGACTGAAAGGCACAAAACTAAAAGGGTCAGCAAATTCTTTGCCACAATCCATCTTTTTGAAACTCTACTCTTTATCACGTAAAACTAATATTCCCACTTTCAGCCTTGCTAAGTTACGTAAGCCTTGGCATCCATCAATACATGCGCTAGGATTATTCCTTGCTCCCTGATTGTAGCAAGACTGAAAAAAAGATATATCCTCCTTTGGAATACTATTTTCCTTTCTCCCTCAAGCTATCCAGATATCTCAGATATCTCTGGTTCTGCAAATTGGTTTTTCCCAATTTAGTTTTTTCCTGATCTACTTCAGTCATTTGGTCAGTCAGTCAATAAATATTTAAGCTCCTACTATGTGACAGATGTTATTCCAACTTACTTCAAATTTTATCTGTTCAGAATTTCTCTCCTAGAACCCTGCCCTTTGCTCAATAAAAATGAATAGAACTGGACAGAAAAAAGCTAATGTATGTAGGCATGAAATCTTTTTCTGCCCAAATATCTAGTGTTTAAAGCTCATATATGTGCCAATGACATTTGAAAGACTGGATAACAGAAGCTGTACCTCAGACTAGAGAAAAGCAAGCATCATTCTTATTTAAGAAAAAAGCAAAAAAAGCAAAGAGTAAGTAAATTCAGTATGCTTAGTTCAGTGAGTTTAACTTTGATTCCCATGAAAATTGTAAAATAGATCACTAAAGAGATGGTTTGCGAATGGCTAGAGAAGGAAACCAGAGTTACCAAAAAACAAGCATGGCTTAATGGTTTGTCAACAGCAGTGGCTGTAGTCCTTTATTCACAGAGGACTAAAATGGCATCACTATGTTTAGTCAAGGTACAGTATGTCCCACTGTGGCTAATCAAACCAATATGAGCCCAAAAGTTTCTTCTACAAGTTGGGGTTTAAGAAGTTCAGATTATAATTTAAAAGAGAGATGACTCTAAATGTACTTATCTCACATTTCTTTTGAGCTACTGCAATTCTGCTTGGCTCTTAGAGCATAGTTCCTTCCTTAATGTAAGCCCGCCATGATAGGTGGTCCTGTGCCAGTGTTTCCCATGTGTCACAATTGACTTCAAAGTTCTTTTGAGAACTTGAGAAACTATCCTTGTAATCTTCATCACAGCAGACTGTACCAGACTAACCATATTTTCTTTTTTTGACTGGGTTACTAGTTATTTCTATCCCAAAATTCCATAATTTAATTGCTTCTTATGAGACAATGATGGTATTGAGACTTAATACAGATCTTCATTAGAATTTGCCATGTAGGAGGCAATGTAAGCTTTTGATGCAATAGGTCCAATTATTTTTTGAGCAAGTTGTACAGAACCAAGAATTGTGAATGTACAAACAGGTGAATTGTGGTCACATCATTGTGATACCATGAAGTTCAGTGCTAGGTTAATTATTTCAAAATCCTTTGCAATTACATGACTTCACACATATAATGAATAATGCTGACATAATAGAAAAATGATGTTTGCACACAAATATGTGTGACCCCCTTTGCTCTGGAATCATATCATAAATGAAGCTATCGGGGTAGCTATTTGGTGTAGTGGTTACAGCACCAGCCCTGAAGTCAGGAGGACCTGAGTTCAAATCTGAACTCAGACACTTAATACTTCCTAGCTGTGTGACTCTGGGCAAGTCACTTAACCCCAAATGCCTCACCAACAAACAAACAAAACAAAACAAAACAAAACACTGAGGAGCAAGTGTTAAAGAATTACATTACAGATATCCCCAAATATAGACGGAATATTACTAGAATTTGACATTGATCCATGATCCATCATAAAAGGTCAATAAATTAATTGAAAAGGTACATATAATCAGGCTTCAGTGGCCTAGAACCTCATCTGATTCTATTCCATTGAAAACATATGGCTATTCTTAAGACTAGACTTAGAAAAATGAGCTACTCATCAAATGTATGCTTAGCATTAAGTGTGATAAGAGTAATTTCATTATAAATTAAAGATTATGTGTCAGAATCTTGTGAACTCAATACCAAGTAGTGTAAAATAAATGATTGCACTGTAAAACAGGACATATTACATATTAAAAGTTTTTTTTTTTACAATGTAAAAGTTGAAAAGTGTAATGGACAAATGAGCTAACATATATAAAGCAGTTTTCAAAATTTTAAGTGCTATGTAAGTGCTAGCTATCATTATTATAATTTATTCTACTTTGTTCCAAGTAATTTGAATACACTTGAACAGGTGGGGCAAAGTATGGTGATGGGGAAGGGGCACTAATTAGGAAGGCCCTTGAATTGAGCTCTCAAGAAAGCTGTGGATTTCAAGAGATGGAATTAAGAATGGGTATTCCAGAATAAATTGTGGTATATGAATATTATGGAATATTATTGTTCTGTAAGAAATGACCAACAGGAGGATTTCGGAAAGGCCTGGAGAGACTTACATGAACTGATGCTGAGTGAAATGAGCAGGACCAGGAGATCATTATATACTTCAACAATAATACTAGATGATGACCGTTCTGATGGACCTGGCCATCCTCAGCAAGGAGATCAACCAAATCATTTCCAATGGAGCAGTAATGAACTGAACCAGCTATGCCCAGAGAAAGAACTCTGGGAAATTACTAAAAACCATTACATTGAATTCCCAATCCCTATATTTGTGCACACCTGCATTTTTGATTTCCTTCACAAGCTAATTGTACAATATTTCAGAGTCTGATTCTATTTGTACAGCAAAATAACAGTTTGGTCATGTATACTTATTGCGTATCTAATTTATATTTTAATATATTTAACATCTACTGGTCATCCTGCCATCTGGGGGAGGGGGTGGGGGGTAAGAGGGGGAAAATTGGAACAAGAGGTTTGGCAATTGTCAATGCTGTAAAGTTACCCATACATATAACCTGTAAATAAAAGGCTATTAAATAAAAAAAAAAGAATGGATATTCCAGACCCATTTAAAGACACTAGGAACAGAGAATAGAAAGGATGCCAGTGTACCTGCCAATATAGCATGTCTGAAGGGGAATAATATGTAAACTTCCTAGAAAGATTTTTCTTTGGAGATAGATGGTTACGGTTTTAAATGTTGAACAGAGGAGTTTGTATTTTTTTCTTCAAATCAAGGAAGGAAGAGTTTCTAGAATACAAACTGATATGGTTAGACTTACATTTTAGGGATACACATTTGGTGTTTATGTAGAAGATGGACTGGAGTTAGATAGAAGAAGCAGAATTCAGGGAGAATAATTAGATGCTGCTGCAATAGTCCAAGCAGAGATGCTGAAGATTTGGGCCAGAAAGGTTGTGTTATGAGTAGAGAGTAGGAAACAAATGAGAGAGACCTGTAGAAGGTAGAATGAAGAACATATGAGACAGTGAACTGGAAAAAGAAGAGAAGATGGAAGTCTTTCTAGGAATCAGGGAGAATATCAGGCTTGAGAGCAGCTGACCCTTCTCCTAATTTATTAAAATGGTTTCTCTCTGTTGGACAGTAGCTATGATTTTTCCACCTGCCATTTTTTCCCTTGGCTGCAACTTTTGAAGCAAGCCCTCAGGCTACAAAAACACATAAAATACCCAACTTTACAAGGAAACTCAGGAGTAAATTATATTCTACCTTGTAGAACACTAAATCATTACTACCTGTTGTCAGCAAGAATGGGATGAAGCAAAACACCAACTTAGGCTACAGTTTGATATTCAAACACAATTTTAATCTCGTGACATGCATGCAGGGCAGTCATTGATTAACAGAATAAAATAAAACGTTGTCACTTAATGCAAGAAAAGGACCCTAGTTCATCAAAGGAAAATTAAAATGCATTTTTTCTAACACTCTCAGTCACTGAAAATGGAGTGATCATTATAAATCTGCCTGATGCAGTCCATTTTCATTTGTCTGAGGCAAATGATGAGCAAAATTTTTTCAAGACTGGGGAGGAGGAAGTAGAGGCAGTACTAAGATTAGGCAGACAAATCACAAGCCTTGGGTCCTAAGGATGACAGTTAATTAGCCCAAACCACCTCCTCCTGCTGATTCTCCTACTGGAAACAAAATGAACAATGAATATTTAAGTAGATGATTCCAGGGAGTTCTTCCCACCCCCCTTCTGAGACATAAATGACAGTGGCCAAATAATAATTTGTAAAGGGATTCATCTAATTCAGATTTGTTTTCAGATTTGGATTTCCTCAGCAATCTCCAGAGGGAGCAAATCAGACAGTTTGCAAAATGTCTGCTGGTCACAGTGGGCAAGCTGGAAGCATGGAGGTTTCAGCATGGAAAGCCAGTGACCAGGTCCCTGGCCCCTGACACAAGAAGTTTGAGACAGTACCCCCTTTGTCCGAGGAGCAGAGTTGAACTTTAAAAAATGAGTAGAAAACCAAAAAGAATATTGACCACAGAAAGCTATTATGGAAAATATAAAAACATAAACTTTTTTAAAACAATGATTTATTATTTTTAACATAACAATGGCTTTTTATTTTTCAAAATACATGCAAAGATAATTTGCAACATTGGCCCTGGCAAAATCTTGTGTTCCAAAATTTCTCCCTCCATCCCACCCTCTCCCCTCTCTTTGATAGCAAGTAATCCAATATAGGTTAAACATGAAAACACAAACTCTTAAAAGGACAATAATGTCAAAATATCTACAGGTGAAGCCTCAAAGGGGAATATAAATTGATCTCAAGACCAAAAAGTCCTCTTGGAAGAGTTCAAAAAGGATTTTAAAAATCAAGTAAGAGATGTAAAAGGGAAAATGGGAAAAGAAATGAGAGTTATGCAGGAGAATTATATATTAAAAAGAGTCAAATAGGCAAATAGACAAAAAAGAGTCCTACCAAATTCCTTTTATGACACAAGAATGGTGCTGATACTTGAACCAGGAAGCGCCAAAATAAAAAAAGAAAATTATAGACCAACTTCCCTAATGAATTTTGATGGAAATTTTTTACATCTTAGTAAAGAGATTACAGCAATTTATCATGAGGAAAATACCTAGGTGGGTATTATGCTAGGAATACAGAGTTGGTTTAATATTTGGAAAATTATCATTATAATTGACCATGTCAATAACAAAACTAATAGAAATAATATGATTATTTCAATAATTGTAGAAAAAACTTTTGACAAAATACAGCACCCATTTCCATTGAAAACACTAGAGAGCATAGGAATAACCATCAAAAGATTAATTCAAAATCAAATATGTAATGAATCCAAGGTGTTTCTGGGAACACTTGCTCATATTGGATTATGTGATTTCACTATTGTCTTAGTTTTGAAGATATTACATGAGTGTTTTGCACTGAGCCTGCATGAACACTGCTAGACCACACCACAGCTCAAATTCAAGATGGGGTCATATAAAAATTTCTCAGGCAAAAAGGGTTATGAATGGGGAAAGTTTAAAAAGCCCTAAGATAGACAACATTATGAAATGCAAAATGGATAATTGTAATTACATTAAATTTAAACGGTTTTGCAAACAACAACAAAACCCAACCGATCTAACCAAGATCAGAAGGAAAGCAAAAATCTGGGAAACTATTTTTAGAACCAGTGTTTTTGATAAAGGCCTCATTTCTCAAATATATAAAGAATAGAATCAAATTAATAAAAATACAAGTCATTGCCCAATTGGTAAATGGTCAAAGGATATGAACAGGCAGTTTTCAGATAAGGAAATTAAGTCTATCTAGAGTCATATATGCTGCCTTGGGACATGGGGGAGGAAAGAGATAGAGGGAGAAAAATTTGGAACTCAAAATCTTACAAAAATGAATGCTGAAAACTATTATAAATTCCAGGCTACCTCCCTGGAGACCTCAGGATCAGCCAGAGTCAGGATAAGCAAAAGTGCTTGGTCTTTAGGGAGAGAAGTGAAGGAGATGGACAAAACTGCCACAACCTCCCTTCTCCTGGTCCTGCTGCAAAGTGAGTCTAGCTCATCTCACACCACCCCCTAATTCCTCCTACAATTATCTATATACACCAAAACATTGAGCCAGCACAGAACAATGAGAAGGGCCATTTTTCCAAACATATGCTAATATGTAATTAGCCTTAAGTGCTCGGTTGTTTGATTCAAGCACACCTTTTAAGAGTTTCAGCCCTTGACAAACTATCTTTATTTGTAACTGGGGAAAATATTATTAAGTGCAAAAAAATTAGTCTCAGAACAAAAATAACCTGATATAGTCAATTTTCAACTAGCTGGAGAGAAATAATACAGATAATTGGCACCCAATGAAAATCCAAAAACTTTATTTGAACCAATAGTTTTAAAATCCCTTTATTCTAGAAACGCTTTTTAACAATTAAATAGTCAGAAGTAGCAGAAAAAGAGCAGGTCAGCAAACCTGAAGAGACCTCAAACAGCAAAAATGCATCAGACTGTCCTCCTTTACATAATGCTCTCATAGAAGAGTCCATTAAAAGTCTCAAAAGAGAGTTAGAAGATAAATGGGGAAAGGAAAGAGAAGCCTTACAAGAGAGCAACAACTTCCTGAAATACGAATTGGAAAAAATAAAGAATTCACTAGAAAGTAGGATTTGTGAATTGAAAAGACAAAGAACACGCAAGAAAGTAGGATCTGTGAATTGAAAAGAAAATAATTCACTAAAAAAAAAATTAGTGAAATGGAAAAAATCCACAGACCAAAACAATACATTCAAAACCTCAATTGACATATACAGAAAGAAGTAAAAAAGCTAATGAAGAAAATAATTCTTTAAAAATTAGAACTGAACAAATTGAAACTAATGATTCATTGAGACAGCAAGAATCAGTCAAGCAAAAACAAAAAATGACAAACTGGAAAAACCATGAATTATCTACTTGCAAAAACGACAGACTTGGAAAATAGATCTAGGAGAGATAATCTGAGGATTATTGACTTTCTGAAAACTATGATGAAAAAAGAGCCTAGATAGTATTTTACAAGAAATCATCAAAGAGAACTGCCCAGATGTAATAGAATCAGAAGGTAAAATAGGCATTGAAAGAATTCATCGAACACCTTCTGAAAGAAACCCTAAAATAAAAACCCCAAGGAATATTGTGCAAAATTTCAGAACTATCAGATTAAGAAAAAATTTTACAAGCAGCCAAAAAACCATTTAAATACCGAGGTGCCACAATAAGGATCACCCAAGATCTGGCTGCCTCTACATTAAAGGAAAGAAGGGCCTGGAATATGATATTCCGAAAGGCACAAGAACTTGAGATGCAGCCAAGAATAAACTACCCAGCTAAGCTGAGCATTTTCTTCCAGGGAAGAAGATGGATTTAATGAAACAAATGAATTCCATTTGTTTCTGAAGAAAACCAGAACTAAACAAAAAATTTGATCTCCAAGAATAGAACTCCAAGAGATGCAGAAAAGGTAAAAATAACTCTTGAGAATTGTATTTCTGTTGTGGATATACAAAAAGAATACATGTATAATTTGATTTACTGATATAACATAAAAAAGGGAAGTAGATATGGAAAAGGGATGATGGCAGAATAAGGTGGGAAGGAGGGATAAAAAGAGGGAAACCACATCCCACAAAGAGGCTAAGGAAACTTATCATATCTGAGGGAATTTAGAGAGGGGGAGGAACATTGTGTGAATCTTACTCTCATCAGAGTTGGCTCAAAGAAAAAATAATTGACATTTGTTTTAGAGAAAATTCTCTCTCGCCTCATTAAAAACGGGGGAGAGGAAAAGGGAAAAGAAAAAGAGTAATAAGGGAAGGAAGGGGAAAAGACTCAAAGGGGGGAGGAGGGATTATAAAGAGGATAAGTATCGTGATACAAGAGGGGTACATAAGTTTAAAAGGGGAAAGAGGGTTGGGGAGGCAAGAATAAGTAAAGCACAATCTGGGGTTATTAGGATGGCAGGAAATACAGATTTAGTAATTCTAACCGTAAATGTGAATGGGATGAACTCCCCCATAAAGAGGAGGCAGATAGCAGACTGGATCAAAAGTCAGAACCCTACAATATGTTGTTTACAAGAAACACATTTAAAGCAGGGGGATACATATAGAGTAAAAGTAAAAGGCTAGAGCAAAATCTATTATGCTTCAGGTGAAGTCAAAAGAGCAGGGGTAGCCATCCTTATCTCAGATCAAGCAAAAGTAAAAATTGATCTAATTAAAAGAGATAAGGAAGGTAACTACATCCTGCTAAAGGGTAGCATAAACAACGAAGCAATATCAATATTAAACATATATGCACCAAGTGGTATGGCACTCAACTTCCTAAAGGAGAAGTTAAGAGAGTTGCAAGAAGAAATAGACAACAAAACTGTAATAGTAGGAGATCTCAACCTTGCACTCTCAGAATTAGACAAATCAAACCACAAAACAAATAAGAAAGAAATTAAAGAAGTAAATAGAATATTAGAAAAATTAGGTATGTTGGATCTTTGGAGAAAATTGAATGGATATAGAAGGGAATATACTTTCTTCTCAGCAGTTCATGTAACCTATTCAAAAATTGACCATATATTAGGACATAAAGACCTCAAAATTAAATGCAAGAAAGCAGAAATAGTAAATGCTTTCTTTTCAGATCATGATTCAATAAAAACTACATTCAACAAAAAGTTAGGGGGAAATAGACCAAAAAGTAATTGGAAACTAAACAATCTCATCTTAAAGAATGATTGGGTGAAGCAGCAAATTATAGATACAATTAATAATTTCACTCAAGATAATGACAATGATGAGACATCATACCAAAATTTGTGGGATGCAGCCAAAGCGGTAATAAGAGGGAATTTTATATCCTTAGAGGCTTACTTGAATAAAACAGAGAAAGAAAAGATTAATGAATTAGTTGCAACTAAAAAACTAAAAAGACCAAATTAAAACCCCCAATCAAATACTAAATTGGAAATTCTAAAATTAAAAGGAGAAATTAAAAATATTGAAAGTAAAAAAACTATTGAACTAATTAATAAAACTAAGAGTTGGTTCTATGAAAAAGCCAATAAAATAGATAAGCCTTTGGTAGGGATTAGAAAAAGGAGGGAGGAAAATGAAATTAGTAGTCTTAAAAATGAAAAGGGAGAACTTTCCACCAATGAAGAGGAAATTAGAGAAATAATAAGGAATTATTTTGCTCAACTTTATGCCAATAAATTTGATAACCTAAGTGAAATGGATGACTACCTCCAAAAATACAGACTTCCCAGACTAACAGAGGAGGAAGTAAATTGTTTGAATAGTCCCATTTCAGAAAAAGAAATAGAACAGGCAATTAAACAACTCCCTAAGAAAAATCCTAGGACCAGATGGATTTATATGTGAATTTTACCAAACATTTAAAGAACAATTGGCCCCTAATGCTTATATAAATTATTTGATAAAATAGGGAATGAAGGAGTCCTACCAAATTCCTTCTATGACACAGACATGGTACTGATACCTAAACCAGGTAGGCTGAAAACAGAGAAAGAAAATTAAAGACCAATCTCCCTAATGAATATTGATGCTAAAATCTTAAATAAGATATTAGCAAAAGACTACAGAAAATCATCTCCAAGATAATACACTATGATCAAGTAGGATTTATACCAGGAATGCAGGGCTGGTCTAAATTAGGAAAACTATCAATATAATTGGCCATGTTAATAACCAAATTAAAAAACCATATGATCATCCTCAATAGATGCAGAAAAGCATTTGATAAAATCCAACATCCATTCCTATTAAAAACACTTGAGAGTATAGGAATAAAATGGACTTTTCCTTAAAATAATCAGTCGATCTATTTAAAACCATCAGTAAGCATCATATGTAATGGAGACAAACGCAACCATTCCCAATAAGATCTGAGGAAACAAGGTTGCCCACTATCACCGTTACTATTTAATATTGTATTAGAAACGCTAGCTATAGCAATAAGAGCTGAGAAAGAGATTAAAGGAATAAGAATAGGCAATGAGGAAGCCAAATTATCACTCTTTGCCGATGACATGATGCTATACTTAGAGAACCCCAGAGATTCTGCTAAAAAGTTATTAGAAATAATCCACAATTTTAGCAAAGTTGCTGGTTATAAAATAAACCCACATAAGTCATCAGCATTCTTATATATCACTAACAAAATCCAACAGTCAGAGTTACATAGAGAAATTCCATTTAAAGTAACTACTGATAATATAAAATATTTAGGAATCTATCTGCCAAGGGAAAATCAGAAACTTTATGAGCAAAATTACAGACCACTTTTCACACAAATTAAGTCTGATCTAACCAATTGGAAAAATATTAAATGCTCTTGGATAGGGCGAGCAAATATAATAAAGATGACAATATTACCTAAACTAATCTATTTATTTAGGCTATACCAATCAGACTCCCAAAAACTATTTTAATGACCTAGAAAAATAACAACGAAGTTCATATGGAAAACAAAAGGTCAAGAATTTCAAGGGAATTAATGAAAAAAAAATAAAATGATGGTGGCTTAGCTGTACCAGATCTAAAATTATATTATAGAGCAGCAGTTACCAAAACTATTTGGTATTGGCTAAGGAATAGATTAGTTGATCAGTGGAATAGATTAGGTTCAAGGGATAAAACATTCAACAAATATAGCAACCTAGTCTTTGACAAACCCAAAGATCCCAGCTTTTGGGATAAGAACTTACTGTTTGATAAAAATTGCTGGGAAAATTGGAAACTAATATGGCAGAAACTAGGCATTGATCCATACTTAACGCCGTACACCAAGATGAGGTCAAAATGGGTTCATGACCTAGGCATAAAGAATGAAATTATTAATAAATTAGAGGAAAATAGGATAGTTTACCTCTCAGACCTGTGGAAGGGGAAGGTCTTTATGACCAAAGCAGAACTAGAGATCACTACTGATCACAAAATAGAAAATTTCGATTATACCAAACTGAAAAGTTTTTGTACAAACAAAACTAATGCAGACAAGATTAGAAGGGAAGCAATAAACTGGGAAAATATTTTTACAGTCAAAGGTTCTGATAAAGGCCTCATTTCGAAAATATATAGAGAATTAACTCTAATTTATAAAAATCAGCCATTCTCCAATTGAAAAATGGTCAAAGGATATGAACAGACAATTCTCAGATGAAGAAATTGAAACTATTTCTAGTCATATGAAAAGATGCTCCAAGTTATTATTAACCAGAGAAATGCAAATTAAGACAACTCTAAGATACCACTACACACCTGTCAGATTGGCTAAGATGACAGGAAAAAATAATGATGATTGTTGGAGGGGATGCGGGAAAACGGGGACATTGATGCATTGTTGGTGGAGTTGTGAACGAATCCAACCATTTTGGAGAGTAGTTTGGAACTATGCTCAAAAAGTTATCAAACTGTGCATACCCTTTGATCCAGCAGTGTTACTACTGGGATTATATCCCAAAGAGATTATAAAGAAGGGAAAGGGACCTGTATGTGCACGAATGTTTGTGGCAGCCCTTTTTGTAGTGGCTAAAAACTGGAAACTGAATGGATGTCCATCAGTTGGAGAATGGTTGAATAAATTGTGGTATATGAAAATTATGGAATATTACTGTTCTGTAAGAAATGACCAACAGGATAATTTCAGAAAGGCCTGGAGAGACTTACATGAACTGATGCTGAGTGAAATGAGCAGGACCAGGAGATCATTATATACTTCAACAACAATACTATATGATGACCAGTTCTGATGGATCAGGCCCTCCTCAGCAACGAGATCAACCAAATCATTTCCAAAGGAGCAGTAATGAACTGAACCAGCTATGCCCAGAAAAGAACTCTGGGAGAAGACCAAAAACCAATAACATGAATTCCCAATCCCTATATTTATGCACACCTGCATTTTTGATTTCCTTCACAAGCTAATTGTACAATATTTCAGAGTCTGATTCTTTTTCTACAGCAAAATAACGTTTTGGTCAGGTATAGTTATTGTGTATCTAATTTATATTTTAATATATTTAACATCTACTGGTCATCCTGCCATCTAGGGGGGGGGGGGGGTAAGAGGTGAAAAATTGGAACAAGAGGTTTGGCAATTGTTAATGCTGTAAAGTTACCCATGTATATATCCTGTAAATAAAAGGCTATTAAATAAAAAATAAAAAATAAATAAATAAATAAATAGTCAGAAGTAGTATATTATCAGGAATGGAATGTAGGAAAAATCAATATTTAATTTTTTTGCAAAATGATCATTCAATTTTTAAAATTAAGACAACTTTATATAATATGCTGGAGAAAGGGAGAGAGAAGGAGAGAGGGAAAAAGGAAGAGAGGGGGAAGGGGGGAGAGAGAGAGAGAAGCAAGGGAGGGAGGAAGAGAAAAAAGGAGGGAGGGAGAAAGAGGAGGGAGGGAGAAAAGAAGGGAAGAGAGAGAGATGGAGGAGAGAGAGGGACAGAGGGACAAAGAGAGACAGCAAAGGAAAAAGGGAGAGAGAGAAGGAGGGAGGGAAAAGAGAGGGAAAGAGAGAGAGAATGTCTGTTGGTCCCTGTCTCCAACTGAAATCATTATTTCAACTGAGAATCTCGTGGTAGAAGTGAAAGCAGCCAAGGTCACAGACCCCATTACTGTGGTCAAGTAGGTCAGCTTGCTAATTAAACATAAATAGAAATAATTCAAGTTCAATCCCCAAGCACTTATGACCAAAGTGGAAAAACACTCTACCCAAGAAAGGAACTCATGCATTACATGACCCCTAGAAAACACCATTTGTTTTCAGGCAAGGAACACCGTTGACATATGCTCCTAGAACAAATGATCTCTCATCTTCCCTCCTCCCAAGAAGCTGTCCCAGATATATAAATGCTGCAAATAAGAATGATGAGCTTTAGGAATATCAGCCTTCTCCAATGAATGACTCTCTATTCTGCCTTCTCAACAGATATGTTTTGTGGCGTACTCAGAAGTGGCCACAACCCCAAAGCATATTCCTATTCACTCTCCCACACTGAGTAGACTTGTACTGTCATTTATTCCTTTGGGCCAGGGCAATGAAACTAGTAATAAATAATCTAGGAGTTGGGAATGGGGGGAGGTGGTAATTCATCAGTAAGAAGTATATTAAGTGCTTACTATGTGCCAGCCAGTATGGTAGGTGCTGGAGATGTAAATACAAAAAATTAAATAATCTCTACTCCCAAGGAATTTACTTTGGGGAAGACGATAAGTATAGAGAATAGGAACTAGAACTATTGTTTCTTGAATATGAGAAAACTCCCTCTACCAAGTTAGGTCAACACCTTCTCTGAAGCTTATTGTTTTTGAGAGGTGTCTAGAATAGAAAAGATGTATCACAAAGAGTCACGAGGCGTGAGGTATTAGAATCCAGATCTTTCTAACTTTTAAGACCAGCTCTCCATGCACCACACCATGTCGCATCTCAGTAAGTATCGATAGAATATAGAAAATAACCACACTGTCATTATCAGTCCTAAATATTTTAGCTGAATTAATATTCATTAAATTAGCCTAAGCACAGAACAGGATCTGAAGGTAATTGCTTTAAGATTCAAAAGTTTTGATGAAAATTGAAGCTTGGGGAAAGGCTGAAGGGCTACCCAGAGTAGTGGGCAGACAGGAGGATAAAAAGAAAAGTAATATGTGGCCCCAAAAGTAAAGTCTCTTCTACCTTTCTTATTGTTCCCCTTCCCTCCAACACAGTTTGGATTGAATGATAGTGAAGATGACTTTGATCTATTTGCAATTAACCCTCTGTAAAGGTAAAGAACAATTAGGAGGGGGATGAAGAGAAATGTAACTTTCATATTAAATGTCTTTATTCAAAAGGAAAATCATAGTTTCCCTGCCTTATATGAAAGGAAGGAAAAAAATGAACATCCACTAAAGCACCTGTTATGTGCCAGACACTATTTAGCCAGACAGGCTAAGTATTTTACAAATGTTTTCTTTGATCCTCACAACAATCCTAGAGAGGTAGATGCTATTAATATTCCTATTTTATTGATAGGAAAACTGAGAACGGTGAAAGTTAAACCATTTGTCCAGCTTCACAGAATTAGTGAGTATCTGAAGTCATATTGGAACTTAGGTCTTCCTCACTTCAGATCCTGTGCTCTACCCACTGCACTACTTACTACAAATCACTTAACCTCTCTAAGTTTCAGTTTTCCCAATTATAAAATGACAACAAGAATAACTTTAATGCTTACTTTATGAGTTTGTTGTAAAAAAAAAATAAATGAAATAATAGATGTAAGTGATGTTGTTTCACTTTTTATAAAAAAGATCTGGGTCAGTATGGGGACATCAAGGATATGGATACTTCTCCTAATGATGGCCATCACTCATCCTTGTAAGCTCTTAAGCCTGAAAGACATCAGAATGAACAGGTTTTATCTACACATTCAAGACATAGAAAAGACCTGTACCTTTGGATGGATATTCATGTACCTTCTTGCTCTCCTTCTAGTGTTTCTCCACCTCTTCTCCAAGAATGTACAGTTTAAGACTTGGGTAACTCCCCCATGAACCCTCAAAGAATTCAGGGTTTCTGAAAGAGAAAAAGATCATCTCCATCTTTCTAATGGGGCCTCCCTTCTCAGGTATATGAATAACTGATGTCACAGAATACTTCCTTGAATGAGGCTCCAGTAAGGGTCAGGGATTGTGCCTCCCAGTTAGTTATTTTGTTGGCTTTCCTCAATTCTTACAGCTCACGCTGCCTTCAGGGCTCCATTGTTTGGCCACTGATCTGTTTGGCTCAATTGCTCTGTCTTCAGGACATATCTAGATATTTTTTTTCTCATCAGTGTGCCTTCGTTCTATATGGCTCCACTTCTCCCAGGTGCAGCCATGGCCTCTGACCAATTCTGCCATGCTCTTTCTTCTCATTCAGTTTTTACTGCCCCAACTCTCCACTGCCTTGTTTCTTTTCTTCAGGATAATATCCTAATTCCTGAAGAATGAAATAGCTAGGCTCGACATCTTTCCAGGTTCTATTAAAATCCCCAGTTCTTTCTAGCAGACCCAGAGTTGTAATACCTCTGGGCCATTTAAGATTTTCTATTCATTTCCTCTGAACTTCAATCTTCTCACAAAGGATCTTGTCAGGTGGTTAAGGTCTCTCTGTCCATCCTGCACTACAAAAGCAGAGGCAATCTTAAATAGAAATGGGGACCACTAATCTGTACATAAGTATCTCTGACAGTACACACTGACTTAGTTTTGAAATGTGATGTTATCTATGTTTTATTGCATTTTCATTTATTTTGTTAAATATTTTCCAATTACATTTAGATCTGGTTCCAGTGGCAATCAGAAATTGCTGTGTGTGGCAAAGGGTATTCTGTTTGACACCTCTGCTACAGAATCTCCAATTTTCATTTCTGAGTCAAGGTTCTCTCTCTGTCTCTGTCTCTCTGTCTCTCTCTCTCTCTCTCTCTCTCTCTCTCTGTCTCTCTCTCTCTGTCTGTCTCTCTCTCTGTGTGTCTGTCTGTCTGTCTGTCTGTCTTCTCTGCCAGTTGCTCAACATTTCCTGCTGAACCCTGTAACTCTCATTCAGATTCCCAGTCCTTAGTATCCCACACATAGAAAGTGCTTCATATATGGCTTTTCATTCATTCCTTCATTTTTTCCTTCCTTCATTAATGAGTACCTGCACTCATGCATTCTACTATCTTGTTCCTTGCTTCATTGTTTTCCCATCCCTCTTTTCTTCTATAGCATATGGATTGGGCAATGCTAATTAGCCTATTGCTGCCATGAAATAGCATTGGAAACAAAATTGGATAAGATCAGAGCTCGAAAATGACCCTAGGTCCCTGTGCCATACAAGTTGGGCAGAGGAGATTGGCCACACTGTTGTGATCACAAAGATCCATCTTGCATCTATACAAATAATTAAATGCTAGACAGATGGCAGTGACTATTATTTATTTCTTATTATTTTTAGCCATCCTGAGCTTAATGTCCTCAAGGGACCTAAAAGCAGAAAGGCTAATGGGGACAGAACCTTTGATCTGAGTGATAAGATGGTGGTAGACACTTCCATGATAAATTCTGAGAAAGATGATGAGAATTAGGAAACTTTAGACATATTTAAGGAAACTTCCGTTAAATTTTAACTACAATGCTCATCCCTGGGAGAAATATGGAAAGATGATTTAAACAGAGACTGGTAGCTTAAGACACCAATTCCAATTCAGTCTGACTCCCAGTGTTATTTTTAATTGGTATTCCCATCATTATTTATCTGAGGGGCTGAGTAAAAAAATTACTCCTTGAAGGCAACAATAACAACAACTCTCTAATATCCCAGAAATCTATGGAAATGTAATCTACCTGTGTAGATAATGCTGTGTAAATAACCTATGTAGAATCTTAGCATCAAATGAATCCCCGAAGTGTCTGCTCCTGTTTCACAGTGGAGGGAATATTATCTTCCATTCTAAGAACTCCTACTTGAAAGATGGCCCCCAGTCAAAGGATTAACTTGATGCTTCTAAATAGAAGAGAATTAAAACACATTTAAAACCAATAGGAATAGACTTTTGGAAAGTTGTAATAAAACATTTCATGTTTTAACCAATAACATATATGATTCTTACAGTAATTCCATTTTACTAACAGCATATTGCTTATAGGTCTTGCTGTGAAAGTAATCATTAACTAAGTAAAGGCTTCTGTCTCCCAATGTCTTTTCCCAATCCCACCATCCAACTCAAATTGGGGAGGTAAGACATGTTATTCTTCAAATGTAATCAGTTTTCTGATTTACTGGAGTCCAAATTTGGAAATTGTTACTATCACATACTGGAAAAGAAAATGGTAAACTACTCCAGTATCTTTGCCAAGAAAACCCCAAATGGGATTGCAAGAGTTAGACATGACTGAAAATGACTGAACAACAACTATCACATATGGATTATATCAAAATTATGTGTGGACATGTGGAAGAAGGTAAAATATATGTGAGGAGGACTGCATACTGACTCCATGTTCAGCTTCCTTTGTTATCCCAGGATGTAGGTAGTCTCAGAATCAGGTTAATCTTACCAGAGAAATATAGAAAGATACTAGTAATCTAGGGGTTAACTCTCCCTGAACTTGTTTCAGGAGTGGAATTAGGAACAGAAGGATGAGAAAGGCGCAAACTGAAGATCTAGGATACAGAAAGCAGAGACTAGGAATCATAAAGCCTTCAAGGTGAGAAGAATACCAAGAAAAATTAAAGGTTAAGAAAAAAGTGAGAATCCTCCGGAATCCATGACCAGGAACAAGTCAGCATTCTGGAAAGTGAAAACAGAAAGGGGAAATCAAGTCCCAGTGATGATGAAGGCAGGTAGAAAAATACCAAGTCCTGGAGGTCAGCTAGAATGAAACCATGACAACCAGGACTGACCAGAGGACAAGGACAGGTTACCCCTGACCTGCCCTATATTTCCTGATGAATATGAGTTGACCTGAGCAGATAAGTGGAATGTGAGTGAGGAATAAATATGATGCTCTGGTTCTGGCTATCGGTACATTCAGAGAGTAGGGCTGGATGGCTGTCCAGCTGTTCTTATGGGTGTCTTGCAATTCTGCTGTTACCATGTCTCAGAAAACTTCCTTATACCTTCCTGTGTGTCCCTAGACCTTACTTCTTTCCCATTTCATCATTGATTCCCTTTTGGTCACAGGGGTTCCTTGCTATATTTACATATATCCACAGTTTCACCCAAGAATCTATTTTCTCTTCAAGATATGGTATCCATAGTCTATAAAAAGAGCCACTGAATCTGGGGTTACATATAATCTATTGATAACTTTGAAGTCATTGTTCTTAATAGATGAAAAAAGTTATTTTTTAAAAAACCCTTCCCACTTTATAGTAAGTTTGTTAAATTCTGGCTCTTTGGACTAGCGGAGAATGTTAATCAACTGTCCAGAGACTCATTTCCTGTCTAATTGCTATTTACTATCTTGATTATGTTTAAGACTTGGAATTAATTTTGCTCATGTGGTCAACTTTGTAATTAAATGGAGTGCATGGAAAAGCTTCAGTGTGTCAATGGAGTTCACAGAATCAGAGGAGAAAGCATCCTCAGAGATCATCTAATCCACCCACCTCTGAATGCCCCGAACAGCAATTCCCTCTGCTTTTCTGCTATTTCCAGAATCAATCATAGTTCTGACCTCTGGGGCCCAACAGAACATGTCAAATACATCTTTCATAGTTCAAATCAGTGAAGGCAGCCCTAAGCCTTCTCGTCTCCAAGTGAAGCATTCTCAATTCCTTCAGCCCATCCTCGTGTGGTCCAATCGTTGGTTTTCTTACTATTCAGGTCCCCTTTATCTAGCTGCTAAGTCATCGATGTCCCTCCACAAACACAGGAACCAAACCTCAAATTTTCCAGAGGTCGATTTTTCCTTAAAGCAGCTGCAGCCACTCCTTAAAGGAAGAAAACAGCTGGGAGAATGAAAGTTCAGGGCACAGCATGTTCCCTCTGTTTCCTAAAATACAGGCTATTAGGACTACTGAGTATTCAATTTACTAAGAAGTAAAAGTGACAATCAGAAGAACCAAAATAAAACTAACAAAAGTAGGGATGACAGGGCTAATCCTGCATTCATCACTAGCTGTTTTTGTCCAGCTGTCTGGGAAGCATACAGGAGTAAGAACACAGGAATTCAAGAATCAGAGTTGTCCCTGGGAATTCTGGGAGTGTCCTACTCGCTGGATTCCTAGAATCAATTTTCTGGTTCCAAAAATGTTCACAGAGTGTCATGTAGAAGAAACCTTGAGAGTCTCATGTGGGCTTTGCTCCTTTGCCATTCCACTACATAAAGAGGAAAGGATTCAACACATTTCTTATTCTGGCTGTTGAGAGGTTCATCCCATATCTCACTTCCAATGGAAGAGCTCATTCACTCGTTATATTTTCTGGTATAATTGCATCTGCATACCTGCCCTGATTTCTGATTGCTACTGGATTGGATAAATGAGCTGATTTGCTTTTATTTGTTTATTTGTTTTAAAAGTGAGTTGATACTTTAAGAGATAACAAGGCACTTGCTCTCAGTTTAATTATTTTTACATTCTTTTTTAAGAGTTTACATATATCATCATGTACTATATACATGTAGTACATGATACCATGTGTTAAGATCTGGATTCAGTTTTATACAAAATATCCAAAGAATATGAATGATTGCATACAAAGTATATACAATAAGAAATCCTTATACATTGGTAACTTCCCAAGGATAGTCAAAAGAACTACACAGGAAATTGCCTATGTGGTTGCCGTAGATCTTATAGTTACTCATGCTTTTCCATAGAATAGCTTGGTACCTAGAGTGCTAGATTTATACTCAGGAAGACCTGAGTTCAAATTCTCCCTCTGATACCTCTTAACCATGGGGCAAAGCTCTGAATCTCAGCTTCCCCATCTGTAAAATATGAACAAATAATATCAATAGTACCTGTCTCTGGGGTTTTGAGAATTCATTGAGATGTTGTGTGTAAAGTCCTTTGAAGCTCAGAAAGTAGTATATAAATAGCAACATTATTGTATTTCTTTCACTATCTTATTTCCTTTTAGGAGAAATAACATTGAATTAATTTAACATGAATAATATAATCCTTCAAAGTTTGTAAGTTTTTAGACATATCTCATTCAATCATCACAACTGTAGGAGGTACGTACTATCATTGTTTTACAGATAAAGAAGCTGAGGCTGATGAAAGAAGGTTAAGTGCCTAATTTATGGGTCTTAGAACTAGTATCTGAGGTAGTATTTGAACTCACAACTTTCTAAGTCCAAGTCCTCCTTAAAGGATATTCCCTAAACCAAAGAATCTTTTCTAATAACATAGCAATCAGTTATTACGGGCAAGGGACCCTTAAATCTTTTCACTTATTCATGCCTGCTGTAGTGCAGGTGGGGGCCGTTAAACAGATTTCCCCTCTCTCTTTCTGCAAAGACAAAAGGGAGGAAGTTCCTCAATAAAGCTGCTTTTTTATTCTCCACAGCTGAGACCACGATTCTAACTACTCCCTCTTTGCTTCCTAGTAGATTCAACATCTTGATTGTGGTCTCTGACCCTGGCCAGCTGTCTTGCAGATGTGCACACAAGGTCATAGAACACAAATTCATCACAACTACTGGAAAAACAATACAAAGTCCATATTCTATTGATGGTAGGTCAGGAGCCTTTCCCTCACTCTATAAAGGATAGCCATTACTTAAAATGATAAACAGAGTGGGACTTTGGTGAGCTTGATAACAGACTCTCTGCCAAAGCCGCATGGTGATGCCTGCAGTTACAAACGGGAGTTCTACTGAAAGGTTTCAAAACCTGCCTTGAGACACGTTATGAAATTGTGGAATTTACCAATCACACTACTGCCATTGAGGGGAGGGTGAAAGATGGAACCTTTCAAGTTCCATTGGCATTTCAGTCTTTAAAATAGGTCCAGAATTTCTATTTCTGTTTTGTTTATTTTGTTTCAATGTCTAATTAATTGCCCAGGATGATTTTTATTAAGAAAAGCACAGTTTGGAATACCAAATAAATACGTGGAATACTTCCCCAGATCATTCTGCCAGAGTGCGTGTCTTCCTGTCACCAATGTGCTGCCAAAGAAAGGGGCCTGCTGTTTTCAGGGGGCTGCACCTGGCAATCCCTAGGCTTGAGCAGAGCCATGAAAAGGAGCAAAGCTTTTCAAAGGATCCTGCTGTTCTGGTTTTTCCTTTATTCATCTTGGAAGTGTCCAAGATATTCCTGAGTGGAGGTAGAGAATTGCACAGGTTCCAGTCCCTCTGCCGCAGCTTGGCATGTATCTTTGACTGCTGGACTTGGAGTAGCATACTTAATTTTCCGTTTGGCCAAGCATGATCTCTAGAGTACAAGGAGTCGAAAAGGAATGGATGATCTTACTAGTAGCCTTGAGTCAACACCATGCTTGAGTCAAATGAGAACTCCCCAATAGGTGATTCACCTTCTCCTTCAGGGTCCCAAGCCAACAGTGTCTACCTGAGCTAGTCATTTGCTTTGAATGGTTCTTGTGCCTTTTTTTCATTATCTTCTCCACCGTGTTCCTGTCTCCCCAGATACTTAGTGCAATAGGTTTAATAATCTTCTGTCTCTCTCCCTAAGAATTAGTTGTTTATAATTTATGGTGTCATCTCATACCTTCTTTGCCTTTTAACAGAGACCTATGCAAGCCGTCAGGGAAGCTAGGTGGTGCAGTGGACAGAGAGCTAGGACTGGAGTTAGGAACTCACCTTTCTGCTGCATGATCCTGGGTAAGTCAGTTAACACTGTTTGCCTCAGTTTCCTCATCTGTAAAATGAGCTAGAGAAGGAAATGGGAAACCACTTTAGTGTCTGTGCCAAAGAAACCCCAAATGAGTCATGAAGACTCCTATACAACTGAGATGCAAAATCCAAAGGAAATACAAAAGGAAATACATGCATGGGTGAAATTTTGGATAGGATATTTTGGATGAGGAACTCCCCAAAGGATTTTATAGCACCATGTTGTGTCAGTTCGGTCTCATGTTCTAGTGACCTGTTCATTCTTCTGTAAGACTATTGGTAGTTCTTGAAGACAAGAACATGGAATCTTTAATATTAGAACACTGTGATGTTTAATAAATGTTAAATCATCACCATAATTAATTAATTAACTGTCCTATTTATATAGGATAATCAGTCAGTCAATAAACATGTAAGTGCTTACTATGTACCATGCACAAAGGCAAATGACCATTCCCATTCTGAAGGAGTCTACAATCTAAAAGGGAAGAGAAGAAAATATATACAGGATAAACTGAAAACAGTCAATAGAGAAGAAGCTAACGCTAAAGGGGACCAAAACTCAGTTAAATAAAATCACAGAATTGCAGACAAAGAAGGTTTGTCAGTAGTTGGTTCATTTAATCTATATACTCCCAAAGAATGTTCATCACTGCATATATGACAAGTGGTCGTTCAGCTTTAAGTCTACCACTGAAGAAGGATCCACTACCACTTTAGGCATAATAGGAGTTAAAATTTAGTGATTACAGGAAATACAGCTCAAGGAAGAGACCCTGGGGTTCTTCTAGAGATCTGAGGCCAAGTTAATATCAAGATTGATAAAGCACTTTCCTTACTTCCCTGTGGCAGAGATAGCAGAAGTATTATTATTTATGTTTTCCAGATAAGAGAATTCAGATTTAGAGAGTCAGGCAACAAGTATTTGTTAAGTACTTACTGTGTGTTAAATACTTACCACAGGCACTGGGGATAAAAATTAAAGCAAAAAAGAAAATAATTCCTGCCTCAAAGGAGCTTTCTACTTCAGAAGGAAGTAGAAAAAGGAAGGAGGCAAAGGTTCCCACGGAGGCAGTCCTGGAGTCACAAAGACCTCAGATACTCACTATCTGACTGTGGAGATGTAATTGATCTTCTGTTAATCCACTAGAGAAGGTGACAGCAAACCACTCTGGTATCTTTACCAAGATACCCCATACAGTGAGTCACAATTCAGCAACTGAACGACGACATTGGTCCCCATCTAAAGGGATGGAGGTGGAGTCCAGAAGCCAGAAGCAGAGCTGAGGGTGGCCAGTCTGGGCCATTCCCCACAATCTTGGAAGAAACTCAGCAGCGGGCAAAGGGGGGTTGGGGGCCTCTAGGGATATTGAGTGAGGTTATATGGCTTGTCATTGATCCTCCACTGAGTGAGCCTCAAAGCAGGATTTGAATCCGTGTCTTCTACAGTTCTCCTGCCATCTTGTCACCCCGTCTTTCATGCAAACATGGTGAAAGGTAGCAGTGCCCCGGAGCTCCATGAACTTTGATTTCCACAGTTTCTGAGACACATGGTTTCTACATTTATCAGGACCACTGGCTGAGAAATAAAATGCTTCACATCCCCCATGAACATCATCCAACTGTGATGTGAACATTGGCAGATGTGCTTTGTAGTCTGGCAGATCTTTCACTCTCCCATTAATACGTTTGGCTTCTTTGGAAGCCAGGTGATCATAAGAGCATTTATCAAACCCTTTGCTAATTGTAGGTAGGTAGCTACTGTGTATCTTCCAGAAAGAAATAAGGAACTTCCTTTCTGTACCAACACTGGGCAAATAGAAAACATAAATTAAACCTTCATAGATTTGGGACTGGAAGGGATCTTATACTCAAATTTCATCTTGGAGATGAGTAAACAGAAGTCATAAATAATTTGCCTAAGGTCACATAAGCATTATGTGGGCCCTAGATTCCAAATCTAGAATAACTTTTCTTTGTCTTGTGATTTGATTTGAGTCCTAATCAAGTCAGGTCAATAAATATATATGAAGCAAAGGGGCAGTTAGATGGTGCAGTGGATAGATTACCAACTCTGAGTCAGGAGGATCTGAGTTCAAATGTGGCCTCAGACACTTAACACTTCTTAGCTGTGTGACCTAGGCAAGTCATTTAATCTCAATTGCTTCAGCAAAAATATATATGTATACACACACACACACACACACACACACACACATACATGAAGCCTCTACCACAATTCTAAGCACTGTGCCAAAAAACTTAGGATTGGAAGAAAGACAACAATAATTTGTCTTCAAGTAGTTCACATCTAATAAATCAATTTTTTAAAATAATAATAGACTTTTTTTCAAAAGACAGCTTTTTCCATTCACCCTTGCAAAACCTTGTGTTCCTAGTTTTTCTCCCTCCCTCTCCCCACTCCCACTTTGAGAACAAGTAATTCAATATAGATTAAATGTGCAATTTTCCTGAGCATATTTCCACATTTAGTAAAACAAAGTTTAATAAACTTGCTATATTTTGATAATATTTGATTAATAAATTTTATATATTTATTTATTGATGTTGTTCAGTCATGTCCAATATTTGATTACCGCATTTGGGGTTTTCTTGGCAAAGATCATGGAGTGGTTTCTATTTTCTTCTCCAGCTCATTTCACAGATGAGGCAACTGAGGCAAATTCATCCAAGATCACACAGCTAGTAAGTGTATGAGACCAGATTTGAACTCAGGCTCCCTGATTCCAGGATTGGTACTCTATGCACTGAGCCATGTAGCTGCCCATAATTATATATAATAGTAGTCAAATCCAAGAACATAGTTTCTATTCTTATGTGGATAGAAATTAAAAAATAAGACAAGGTTATAAAACCTTGAAGCAAAAAGCACTCATTTGTTAAAATGTAGCTAGCTAGTCTCTGTCCACACAAGCAGAGTGTCTTGTTACCCTACTTGGTGGGAGTCTGCAAATCCTAGGCAAGGGACCAAGGGATTTGTATTGAAATGGGGACTAAATGAGGAGGAAGGCATCTCTTCTAGACAGCTGTAACAACAAAAGGCCTCCAAAGAACGCCGTTTGGGATTTCTGCTGCCATGGGGGTGATAACTAGATAAGGAACAATTTTCTTTCCCTTGCAACCGTTCCAAAGATGACAAGGTCTGCAGGAAGCCCCTGGTACCCTGGATGTGTATAGCTAGGTTCCCACCGCTAGTTCATTGGATCTTCTTGCTAATCAGCCCTCCATCATCAATGAGCTCATCCAACGAGCGGGAAGGGAAAACAAGAAGAAAGCTACCAAACTGAAAAATCCTCAACCCCTCTCCATTTCCCAGAGCTCTTTCTAAGCCAAGGAGGCCCAGCAAGAGGCCTGATGGATAACACAGAGAAGCAGCAGGGAATCTGTCACTGAAAGCACTTTCTCTAAACTTGGTTCAGTTCATCTTGATTACGGTTCATTAAGTGATCAAAGTCTTTGCTCTCCCTCCCTCCCAATAACTTTTGAATTTTAAAAAGAGTGTGAGAAGAAAAAGCACAGAATGCTTGTGTAATAAAAGTACCTAGCATTTGTATTGCCCTTAAAAGTTTACAAAATACTTTACAAATATTGCTCTTTATCCTTATAGCAATCCAGGGAAATAGGTAGTATTATTCCCATTTGTAGGGCGAGAAAACTGAGGCAAGTACAGAATTTTACGTAAGGTCCCATACTAGTAAGTGATTGAGATTAGATTTGACTCAGGCTTTCCAGTCTCTAGGTCTTGTGTTTTAAACTACTGTGTCATCTTGCTGACTTGTATACATTATATATGTGTATCCTATGTATAAGCATTTTATTTCTTCTTTTTTTTTTTACTTAATAGTATTGTTTTCCTATTACACATAAAACTAGTTCTCAACATACATTTTTTGTAAGATTTTGAGTTTCAGGTTTTTTTTCCCCCTTTTCCAATCTCTTGCATTTCTCCCCCCGCCCCACACACACACCTTCCAAGGCAGCAATCTGATATAGATTATATATGTACAATCATTTTGAGCATATTTGTATAACAGTCAGGTTGTGGAAAAAAATTATAACAAAAGGGAAAAATCGTGAGAAAGAAAAAAAGTGAAAATAGTATGCTTCAATCAACATTCAATCTTCATAGTTCTCTCTCTAGATGGGATGGCATTTTCCATCTCAAGTCTATTGGAATTGTCTTGAGTCACTATATGGATAAGAAGAGCTAAATCTGTCATAGTTGATCATCACACAATTTGCTGTTATTGTGTACAATGTTCTCTTGATGACCACTTTATTCTCCAACATAGGGATGCTACTATACCTATAATTCAATGATATAGAGAATTCCTAAGAGAAAAAGAGACAGAGCGAGAGCAAGAGTGAGAATGGTATCTGGTCTTGTACATAATAAATGCTTAGTTAATGTGTGTTGACAGATTGAATAGATTTCTTCAGCTAGCTCTTTGGGGGTGATAACTATATTTATACTTGCTCTTTGGCCTTCCTTATGCTGGTCACATTAAAAAGGTACACTTTTTCTCTTGTAAAAGTTTGAGATTTGAGCTGACACTCAGCTAAACTTAATCTCCTTTAGAAACAGATAAGTAAAGGATTATCTTATCTCTATAAACTCAAGGCCTGGTAAAAAGGATGACCAATTATATCACCCAGGTACTAAAAAATCCTACAGAAAGGGGGAAAATGCTGATCCAAACTCTCTCAAGTGATTATCCAAAAAGTAAAAACAATTTGAAGAGGGTTTGGGATCTTTTTTTTTTCCTTCCTAAATCCTGGTAGGCAGATATGTTATAAGAAAGGTTGAATGGTTTGAAAGAATTAGGTCTTCTGTCCTTTTTTCAACCATATTATTTGGTGCTAGAAAAATACTTCAGGAACTATGTCCAAAGGCTAATCAAGCTGTGCATACCCTTTGATCCAGTAATACTACTATTAGTTTATACCCCAAAGAAACCATAAAAAGGGGGAGGGGGAGAAGGACCTACGAAAATAATTACATTTTTAGGAGCTCTTTTTGTTTTGGAAAAGAAGTGGAAATTGAGAGGAGAAAAGCTGAATAAGCTTTGTATTATTTTAATGGAATATTATTGTGCTATAAGAAATGATGAAAAGAGGATTTCAGGAAAGCTTGGAGAGACTTACATAAACTGAGTCTGAGGAAAGTGAGCAGAACCAGAAGAATACTGTACACAGTAACAGTAACATTGTGTGATGATCAACTATGGTTGACTTAGCTCTTCTCAGCAATAAAATGATCCAAAACAATTCCAAAAGAGTCATCATGTAAAATGCTTTCTACCACCAGAGAAAGAACTATGGAGTCTAAATGAAGATCCAAGCCTACTACTTGCACTTTTTTGGTGTTTGTTTCTATTGTTTTTTTTCTGATTATACATGTACATTAATTTTTTAAAAATATGTATTTCTTTATTCATGTTAGGAGAGAAAAATTACAACCAAAGAGAAAACCACAAGGAAAAAAAAACAGGAGAAAAACAAAAAAGGTGAATATAGCAGGTGTTGACTTACATTCAGTCTTCATAATTTCATTTTTTTATCATAGTTTTTCTTTTTGTTCTGTTTCTTCTTTTGTAACAACTAATATGGAAATGTTTTACATGATTGCACATACATAACCTATATCAAATTACTTATCATCCTAAGAAGAAGAGATGGGAAGAAGAGATAGAGAAAATTTGGAACTCAAAATTTTATAAAAAATTAATGTTTCAAATTATTTATACATGTAACTGGAAAAAATAAAATATTATTTAAAAGAAAAAAAGATTAGAGTATTAAAAAAAGAAAAAGAAAATGTTTTCTAAGCTCTGTAGAAGTTTAAGGGGTTCAATCAATAATCACTCAGAGAAAGTAAATTCAATGATTATGAATTGAGCTTATTCAAAAACATTTAAAATCCCCCTAAAATACCTTTTATTTAAATAGCTCAGGAACACTAGATTGGTTTTGATTTCCAAATTGAGAAGCAGCTCAGGAAAACCAATGTCCTCAAGTTTAGATTTATTCTGCAGAAGGAAGCTACAGATAACAAGAAAGTCTTTGATGATGGATATCTGGCAAAACCTAAAAGTTCCCATCAAGCAGCCTTATTCTTCCTCTGGCCATGTTGGGAGTCAAGAATTTCATTTGATTGGGATGCTTTATTATAATTCCCGAGAAAGGCCTCAGTCTCAGGAAAATAAGAAGTGGAAGTGTAGAGAAGGCTAGACTAGATTACCTCTCAGACCCTTTCCAGTTCAAGATTGATGATCTTAAGAGGTTTTAAGCTGTAGAGACAACTTTAAACTTCAAGGCCCAACAAACCAACTTGATAATTCATGATAGAAGTAAATTCAGATGAATTTGGTTGAATGGGAGAGGGAATTAGTTACTAGAGTAGTTCCCAAATGATTTTGAACAACTTCTGATAACTTCCTAGTTTAATTATTCTTACTAACTACAAGCCAAGCTCAATTGTTTTATCTACCCAAAGGGAAAGTACATGTTATTTGTGTGCTCTAAATTTCAGAGTCCTAGGACAAAACCCTGGTTACACCTATCTAGTTACACTTCTGAGAGGCTCTCCAAAATCCTCCTCGAATACAGGATGGAATCTCGGAATGATAGATAAAATGTCAATTGATCTTATGGTGAAGGATCAGGGGGTGTGCTGGATTGTTAAATATTTAGTACACGCATTATATTTCTGTAATTGACCACGACTACAAATCAGGGTTTGATTTATGGTGTTGTTAATTGTCTCAACTAAAGCAAATGTTAATAATGTAGATTAAGGCTTTTAAAAACTAGGTATCATGCACATTTTCTTTTTCTGGTGAGTTAGTTGTTAAACCATGATCAGTATGCTCCTGTTAAGGATCTGTTAGAATGAATCATTTCCACCACTGATGATTCCCCCTCCTTTCTATATTAGTCCCACAAGGACCTAAGGGCCTCCCCCCCTTCCTTTTTGGACCAATTTCTATAGGGATGGGGGCTGTGCGTGGAGAAGATTGGGGGAGGGTAGAGGGAATAAATAGCAGACATAAAGTAGGAGGTAGAGGATTAAGCTGTTTTCCTCCCATTTTAGAGAAGTAATTCACTACATTTATCCAAGCTCAGCCAGCCAGTTAGCAATGCAGCTGAAAAATGATAAGCCCAGGACATGGAATTTCTGTTAAATCAACCTTCCAAACTCATTCTGAGCACCTGGCAGTCAACATTTCTATCGGCTTTAAAGACCCTCAGTAATGGATCCCCTCAGAGGCCCAGGTCCCCACCCTAATCGCTAGACCACATTGTCTCCCTTCACCTCCTCGATTGCCATGAAGCTGTTAGCCAGATAAAACCACTAAAAGCCAATGCGTTCCCTGCCTTCCCATTCAAAGAGCAGAACTGCATGGAATGTTCACTTCCAGGGTCATTTTTATTTATAAACCCAAAGTCTTCCACAAAGAAAACATGATGGCCTGCAGTGCAAACCTTATTACAGCAAAATCTAGAGGATAATTTATTTACCCCATGCCTACATTCAATTGCTGTGTTTCATTGACTACACTTTTATTATCTGAAGAGCAAATCTCCTGGAGGTGAAACATTTATGACTCACATTAATTCAATGTCCTTGGTCCTCATGTTTCTTAGCTCGCTGTTGAGCCACGGGCATGTCATTTTAGAATATATCTGAGAGAAGCAGGTTGAGATGCTGATCAGTGGCAATTTATAGCAAGACTTCCCAAGAACCTCCTCAAATGCTGGCGAGTTCTCCCCCATATCTCATGGCCCAGATGCCCAATGGCGCAGATGAAGATGGGCTGCTAGGGGCAACGAGCCACAACCATAAAAGGATGCTATCTCACAAGGGGACTTTGTAGGAGACAGACTGCCCCTTACTGACGCCTTATACAACTTTCTTGGTGTTTTCCTGACCTTCTTCTGTGTTGATACCCCCCCAATTCCCCAAATTCCTAACCACTTCAAGCCTTGTGGCTTCAGACTCAGGCCCCCTTTTCATGACTACTGCCTAACCCTGGGGATTTGTTTATTCTGGTGAAATCTTGCCACTGCCCTGACATGGAAAGACCATTACTTTTAGAGTTTATGGCCTGAACCATGTCGTTTTTGCCCCTGGTGTTTTATCTCCCTCCAGGCTTATTGGCTAACCCTAATCACTAGCACATATCTGCCTCATCCCCCCATGAGATAGGGAGCCAATAATCAAGACTAAAAAGAAAAACATACTCTGAGTAATGACGGAATTCAGGATTTTTGCATACTGTTCAGGGACTTGTGCATCTCTGAAGTGTAGGGTTCTTTCTCCTATTTCCCAGTTACTTTATATGGAAATGTGTACTGTGCAAAAAGAAATTAAACACAATGGCAAAGAGAGCAGAGAGGGTGACTGACGTGATCATGAGGCTTTGAGGACATTTCCTACACAACATAACTTTTCCTTTTGCAAAGATTGACCATGTGTAAGGCATTAAAAAAATCTCATAAACAAATGCAGACATTAAACATACCCTTTACTGACCATAATAAAAAGAAATTACATTCAATAAAGGGACATTGAAGAAATGATTTAAATTAATAGAGACCAAATGACCTAATCCTAAAGAATTGACAGGTCAAAAAACAAGTAATTTCATTAAAGATAGTGAAAGCGTTGTGATACATAGCAAAAAATTTGGAGAAGTAGTCAGACAGTAACCTATGGGGGAACATTTATGCCTCTGAACATGTTTCTTCAACAAAATAAGAAAAAATACTAGAAAGCCAACACATTTAAAAACTTAAACATCAAAAGAGAAATTTAAAAAACCACAATATAGGTGCTCAATAAATGGTTATTTGTTGAATGAATAATGAGGACATCAGATTTGTGACAATTGGCATCAAAGGGTTTAATTTGGGATTCTTCTCACCAAAATGAAATTCTCTAAGAAGTCATCTTTCCCAACAACCTAAGTCACTCACTAAGGAAAAGAAGGCTTAGAATATTCAAACATATATTATAAGAGGCAATTGGAAAACAACCATGAGTTTAAGAAGGATGTTAATGAATGTGTTTGTAGAAAAATAATCAGAATGGAGAAGGTCCTTGGATCTATATTATATGAGGATCATTTGAAGGAGCTAAGGATATTCTGCTTATAGAGGATAACACTCAGTAAAGACATGAGAGATATCATCAGGAATTTGAAGGGCTGTCACATGGAGGAATGATGAGATTTGTTCTTCTTGGCTTTAAAGGGAAGAACCAGAAGCAATGGGTGAAAGTCACAAAGAAATTAATTTTGGTTCAATGTCAGCAAAAAATTCCTAGTAATTATTGGTGTCTAAAAAGAAGGGGGGATGTATTAGAGATGGTAGGTTCCCCTGCAGGCAAAGGCCAGATGATCACTTATCTAAAATATTATACTGCAAGTTTCTTTTGGATACAAGTTGAATTAGAAGTGACTATTTAGGTCCTTTTTAGATCTCAGTTTCTGTGATTATGGAAAAAAGAAATTAGTGGATAAAGTAATAAAAATAAATCTACTTCTGGAGTAGAAATCTTTAGGGGCAACCTAGAAGAGAAGATAAGACATTTCTGATTAAGTTTATATTATTCTTTAATCAAGGCAGATGAAGGCTTACCTAAAAAAAAAAAATAAGCAAAATACATTCCAGACCTTTTTTGATTTCTGACAGATAATCAGATAATTAAATGACAGACTTAACCCAATGTCTTGTAGGTTCTTAGTAGACATTTGCTGATTTGAATTTTATAAACATTAAATTAGAGGGATAATATAAAATTTAAATATCTCAATTATTTGTTGTCTTACTCAGGTTTTAGGGGATAAGAACTAAGAAATAGGTTTAGGTATGCCTCAGTACATAGATCTGAGCTCAAAAAGCAAATTTTGTAAATTGTCACATTTAAATATGATAAGAAGGTTCACGAGGTAGCTGGAAGCATGGTAGATAGAACACTGGGTCTGGAATTAGGAAGACTCAGTCATCTTTCTGAGTTCAAATCAGTCCTCAGACACGTAATAGCTATGTGATCTTGGATAAATCACTTAATCCTGTTTACCTCCATTTCCTCACCTGTAAAATGAACTGGAGGAGGAAATGGCAAATCATTCCTGTATCTTTGCCAAGAAAACTCCAAGTGGGGTCACAAAAAGTTGTTAAATGACTTAACAACAGCAAAAGAAATTTCAAAGAGAAATCCAATGGTGTACTGTTTTGTAAAATGAAAGATCATTCTCTATGCATTCTTGAGTTTTGGTTAGAGACAGAGACAGGTCTACTGTGAAGACCTCTCGTAATATTGAGCTAGAGCTTAGATAGGGACTAGACCTTAGTATAAGGTATATGGAAACCCCAACTATCACTACAGATCAGAGCCTACTCTGAAACACATATATTTAAAAGAGTTTCTTAGTGAACTTCAAGATTAAGTGACTTGGTCCAAGTCATATAATCCCTGTGTATGTCAGGAGTAAGAATTAAATTCAAGTCTTCTTGACTGCAAGGCCTCCCCTCAATTCTCAATGTATTTTCCTATATGTAAAGAAACAACTTCAAGCCCATTTCCATTGATCTAAAGAACAGAATTATTTTCAAGTTGATGTCTCATCCCATACTTACACACATAAATATGGCAGACATCTATCCCAGTGTTTTCATTATAAAGCACATCAATCTTAGTGAGTTGGGGAAGAAGGGCTCACTCCAGAAATTGAGACAGCCAACGTCCTGCAATTAATTCTTCAAGTATCCAGCAAAATACAACCAACAAACCATCTCCAGTCATAGAGCCCACTGGCCTCCAAGGCTTTACCCCGTGGCAAAGCTAGACAAAAGTAAAACAAAACTTGTTTTCCGGCTTGTTCTTCACTGGAGTGATGACTTCAACTTTTATACTCTAGAAACCAATTTGATTTCATTGCCCATCAGATCGCCTAGCTTTTTGGATGCAACATCTGGAAGAGATGCATAAACTGGTCAGTTTCATGGAAAAATAAATAGCTCCTATCTTGAAAGCTCAGGGAAAGGTGGTATTTGTTTAGAAAGTGGACTTTTTTTTTCTTTTTTTTCTGATCTGAGAAAGCCAAACAGACTTTGGAACTTTTGACATAAACAATGAAGAAACTAAAATAAACCCTTAGAAAGAATAAATGATAGGAACATTTTTTTCTGCATGAATCATATGCTAATTATTGTTCCCGAGAATGTAAACTAAGTTAATTTATCCTCTGTCAGCAAGTAGAATACAGGAGACTCTTGTACCTATCATAGGAATATAGGATATTTTTTTATATAGGAGTAGGAAGAGATCTTAGAAATTATCTGTTTCTTATTCCCCATCTTCTCACTCCATTGTAAGGAAACCAATCTTACTCAAGGTTGCACAAGTAGAAGAAGGTTTTTACCACAGAAATTCATAGAAACAAAAAGTCACATTCATCCAAGTTAGAACTGAAAAAAATTCTCAAGAGAATCTAGTTTAATCCCTTTATTTTAGTGAGGAGACTGAAACCCAGAGAGACTACAAGACTTGTCCGGGATTAAATAAGAAGTGGTGGAGCTGAGACATGAACCCAAATCTCTCAGTTCCAAGACCAGGATTCTTTTTTGCCTGCCTCAAATCAGACAGAGATAAGGAGAAATGAAATTATTATTTGGGCAAATGAAGTAAGTTACAGTTTGACTTCACTTGGCATTTGTTTGCAAGGATGCAAATTCTAGTTTTCCCTCTGTCAGTAATGATTAAGATGATAGTGATAAATATAAAGTTTACCTTTGGATACAAGAAGTTTCACAAGTACATGAAGGAGGGAAGAGAGAGTATAATTAGAAAAGAGCTTCCTGAAAAATAGTTGAGCAATTTAGTGCTCTGCAAGCTCAGTATGAATTGATGGTGTAAAGTGGTAGCCAAAAATGATCATGTAAACTTGGGCTGCATTAAGAGGGACATAACTTTTGGAAATAAGCAATGAATTGTACCATTTTACTTTTTGCTCATCAGATCATATCTAGAATTTTGTGCTCAATTCTAGGCATTTTACTTTAGAAAAGACAATGATAAGATGGAAAATGTCCAGGTGAGAGCACTGGCTAAAGGTTTGGTATACATGTTATACAAGGAGCAGTCCAATTACATTAAATAAACATTTATTAAGCACTTACTATGTACTAGGCACTATGCTAAACACTGAAGTAGAAGGAAATAAAGAAGAGAAGGGGAATAGATGATTCAGGGTGGAAAATGATTTTTGTTTGCTTATTTTGAGACACAAAAGGATAGCATTAGGAGCAATTAGTGAAAGTAGCAAAAGTGGCCCATTTAGGTGGAAATGTAAGGAAAACCTAACAATGAGAATTAATCCAAAGTGGACTTGAGTACCTCAGGAAATAGCAGGTTCCTCTCTCACCAGCAGTCTTCATGAAAAGTCATTGAGTATTTTATAGTAGAGACTCTTTTGAGGTGAGGGGTTAAACTAAATGGCTATTGAATTCCTTTCCGACTCAAATTCTGTGATTATGAGATATTACAGTTAGAAATAATTAAAAAAAAGGCTAGTGTTTGCTTCTCAAAAGTATTCCCCCACTCAATTCATAATCTTCTCCCCAGATAGCATTTCTAAATTATACCATGTTTCACTATCCAGCCAAACGTATATTAAGTATCTATTATATGTCAGGCACTGATTTATATGCTGGAGATACAAAGACAAAAAGTAAACAGTTCCTGTCCTCAACAAGCTTACATTTTATTGGGGAACATTATGAATATTTATAAAATATTTACAAAGAAATACAAGAGGAACTAGAATTGGGGGAGAGATTTCTGTGTTTGATAAGAGAAAGGCAATTAATGAATTAGGAGGGAATAGTTGAGCAATGAGTAGAAAAGCCTGATTTCAGGAATGGATAGAGAAACAGAGGAGGCAGCTAGTGGCTCAGTGGATAGAGTACTGGGCAGGGAGGGAGAGAACCCTGTATTCAGTTCTGGCCTCAAACATTTATTACATGTGTGATCGCTGGTCAAGTCATTTGACTCTTTGCCTCAGTTTCCTTTGGAGACGGAAATGACAAACAACTCCAGTATCTTTGCCAAGAAAACCATATGCAGAAGTCACAAAAAGACAGACACAGCAAATAGAATGTATAAAAACAGGAGAAATAAAAGTATTTCTCATTCTCATATTGGAACACAGAAGTCTGACAGGATCTGTGTACTGTCCAAGGCTGCCTGAACTCCAAGACACATGGACCCCCACACACATATCATATATGTACACACATGTCACATACATATTATACAATACCCCCCCACACACTACATTTTCCCTCTCATCCAAATACTTGAAGCACTTTCTTTATTACTCTCTGCCATCAACCCCAACCCGCACACAATATGTGCTTAGGATGGGTCCTCTCTACTTCTGGTACATTAATGAAAACTTCACATAATGAATGTCAAATTGGAAAAGATTCCCTGAAAAAACAATGGATGGAAAAGAATCTAATTCCATTTTAAGTGCTTCCTATTAACTTAAATAGCTCAACACCGAGATCAACTTTGTGCCCACTATCACTTTCCTATCCAAGATCTCAGTACAAATTTCAGCAAATGTTTTTAATAAATTTAGGCTTACACATGTTCTTTAATAGAAGAATAGAGGGGGTAAAATATTCTGGAGACTTCACACATTCCAGGGATCCAACTGCATTTGTCTGAGGAGCCATAGTTGTCTGTCTCATAACTTCTGAGTCAGTCTCTGGTGCCATTGGGGAAAGCTTTCACTCCAGAAGTTTGAATATCTTTGATTGTGAACCTAACAGGCTTTCTTGGGCACGGGGCCAGAGCAAAAGGGATGGACCAGATCAGGACACACTCCAAACCCCACAGAGTTTCCTCAATTAGTCACTTTAAACAGGGCCTCCACATTAGCATGCATGATGAGATGCAGCTTCAGAGGACCTAGGAAGAAGTAATAAAATATTCTGGAATATACTCAAGGTTTCAAGCTGAAATCTAAGACCTTACAAACACTCAGAAGCCCTTCACATTTTGGCTGCTTCTTACATTTCCAAACTTTTTACACTTTCCTCTCCTCCACAGATTCTGCGATCCAGCTTCCCTGGCCCACATTTTATCTCTCAGGTCTGTTTTTTGCTTTTATACAACTCCCCCCTCCCCACTATTTCTAGTGTTCCTTCCCTCCTCTCTTCTGCCTGCTGTCTTCCTTAGCTTCCTACAAGATTCAGCTAAACCTGAATCCCTAGTCCCCTTCTCTCTTCCTCCCTCTGATATTATCTTCCATTAATATATCTCTTGTACATATATAATTATTTACATGTAATGTCCAGTTAAAATGTGAGCTCTTTGAAGGCAAAGATTGTGTTTTTTCCCCTTTTATACTAGTTCTTAACACAGTATACCTTGTACAAAGTAAGTGCTTAATAAATGCTTAGTGACTGATGGACTTTTCTCAGTCAAGGCTGCCTTGGGCCATGATGTGAGAAAATACTCCATAGTTAAACGTGTTCCAAGATTCTTTTTAAAAGCCACTCTGTACGATTCTTTTTTGTAGAGCAAAATAACTGTTTGGATATGTATACTTATTTTGTGTTTAATTTATACTTTAACATATTTAATATGCATTGGTCAACCTGCCATTTGGGGGAGGGAGTGGGGAGAAGGAGGAGAAAAATTGGAACAAAAGGTTTGGCAATTATCAATGCTGTAAAATTACCCATGCATATAACTTGTAAATAAAAAGCTATTTAAAAAAAAGCCTTCTGGAAAAAACCCTCCCCATTGGGTTTGGAGAAGGGACCATTGTGGGGGTTTGATTTCAATTCTCCAAAAATCCAAAGGACTTGATGACAAGAAGATGAGACCATTGTCTCTCCTATAATGTGTTCCCAGTTGGATCCATTTAATTAATCTAAAGGCATAAATGTGATTTCTCAATCAATAATTATTTATTAATATTAATAATAATTAATAATAAATTAAGTGCAAAGGTTGTGCTAGGTGATGAAAAACAAAGACATCTAAGATATGGTCCTTATCCTCAAAGAAAAAGTTGGAAAGACAGGGCACATGTCTTACAGGAAAATAAGATGAATGTGATAAGTGATTATTAATTGATCCAGGTATAGACAATTAGTGAAGTAGTGCAAAAAAAAAAAAAAAAAGGAAGATATCTCTGTGAGCACAAGACTGTGATGGTTTTGAGACCCATAACCCAGCCCTAAGAAAGGCTTGACTTCAAGAACCCCCAATGCTGCTCTTGATTTGGAGAGACTGGGTAAGTTTGGGGTCCTCAGTCCACTCTTCTACAGGAATCTTTCTGTATCCCCAATCCAACCTTGTTAACACTAACAGCTCAGACTTCTTCAGGAGCCTCAGCCCATATAAGCCCCACAGGAGCTAAGTATGTATTGATATCAGGCTTCTCAGTGATTCCAAGACCCCCTGAAGGATGGAGTTTCAGTTCTCAGACTGGATTTCCTGATGTGGGGATGATTAAACCAGATTCCTAACATTATTTAATGTGGTAGAGGTTGATTTATTTTTTTTTTTAATTTTGGTATAAGAATACTATCCAAGATGGTCTGGAAACTGAAAACTTCTGTGCTGGAAGGAAAGGAATGCTGTGTGTGTTGTGTGTGTATAAAACATATACAACACACACACACTTTACACTGCTGTTCTAATTTACTCTCTGAGAACAGACAACAGTTCAAACTATCTTGTCTGGAGAAGATAGAATTACTGTGTTCTTTCTTTTTTCATCCTTTATTCCTTCCTTCCTTTCTTTCTTCCCTTTTTTCTTCCTTTATCTTTCTTCCTTCCTTCCCCCCTCCTTCTTTCCCTCCATTCCTCTCTCCTTACTTCTCTCTGTCATTCAGCTATTTTCCTTCCTTCTTTCCTTCCTTCTTTCCTTCCTTCCTTCCTTCCTTCCTTCCTTCCTTCCTTCCTTCCTTCCTTCCTTCCTTCCTTCCTTCTTTCCTTCCTTCCTTCCTTCCTTCCTTCCCTCTCCTACTCTGTGTGTGTCTCTCTGTCTTTACGTCTGTCTCTCTGAATTTCTCTATTTGTTTCTCTGACTTCTGTCTCTGTCTCTCTGTCTGCCCCCCCAAAAAAAAAACCTCAATGAAACAAACCACATACAAGAAAGTAAAGCCAATCAACACATTAGCCATCTTATCCTAATAGGTTCATACATCAAGGCATTAATGAATTGAACATTTTTATTTCACAAATGAAGAAACTACATACAAAGAGAGTGAGTGACTTGCCTAGGATCACACAGCTAATAATTGTCTAGGTCTTTTTGACTTAAGTCCAAAGCCTTATGCATTTTTGCCATGCTATAGAGTAGAGGAAATGAAGGCCCGTAAGTCACATAAGTCATAAGCCTCAGAGCTAGATCAAATCCAACTGTCTGTCCACCACAATGTTAGGTTTAAAATTTGCTCCAGCAGTAATGAACTGAACCAGCTATGCCCAGCGAAAGAACTCTGGGAGATGACTAAAAACCATTACATTGAATTCCCAATCCCTATATTTATGCCCACCTGCATTTTTGATTTCCTTCACAAGCTAATTGTACAATATTTCAGAGTCTGATTCTTTTTGTACAGCAAAATAATGGTTTGGTCATGTATACTTATTGTTTATCTAATTTATATTTTAATATATTTAACGTCTACTGGTCATCCTGCCATCTAGGGGAGGGGGTGGGAGGAAGGAGGGGAAAAATTGGAACAAGAGCTTTGACAATTGTCAGTGCTGTAAAGTTACCCATACATATGTAAATAAAAGGCTATTAAATTTAAAAAATAAATAAAAATAAATAAATAAATGAAATTTGCTCCATGTCTGTAAAGCTGCCCAGCAGGACAGCAAGAAGGTAGGATGGCGAGACTTCTCCCTGCTTACTCTCATTCCTCCCAACATTCAACATTTTGAGCTGCTTTCTGGACAGCATTTGAAGCTAGGGGCAACAGAGGCTTTCTCTTCTCCTTTTTAGGAGACAGTGAAAGCAGGTTTATGCTCTTAGGGAAGGATTTCTTCATAAATATGTTTTCCATTACATTACACAGAGGCAGAGCAACATGAGGGTCATCCTCCGGTCTCTCTTTTGAAGGTTTTGGGATCAGTTCTCTGCTCTGATTATTTTCTGAGCATTTTAGAAATTGGGAAACTTACAACATGCTAATGAGACAGCTGAAAGTTCCTCATCACAGCTCTCATTTCTTTCTGCCAAATTTCCCCCCATTTATCTTTTCTTTTTCTTTATCTCTCTTCCTCTCTTTGGCAATCCTCTCCTCCAACTTATTTTCTCTGATATATATATTGCGTGTATATACACATGCATGCAATGTGGGCATGTATTAGATATGTACACATGCAAACATATTTATTTCTGTGAGGTACATGTGTACATGTTGCCTTACATGCTTGTACATGTGTATTATGTGCATCTGTGTGCACCTGTGTTGGTATTTGCTATATTGTGCATGTGTTGCTAGAGTGTATGCTCATGCAAATATGTTTTACATGCATATACATACATGTGTGTATACACACACTTGAATTTTTTTTACCTTGCTATTTGTGGCTCACATGAGAAATGAGGTGAAGTAGACAGAGAAAGGCACAGAGAAGTATGAATTTAAGCTCTGGCTGGTTCATACTGGTTGTGGAGCCATAGGGGAGTCGCCTAAGATCTCAATTGTCTTAAAAAAAGTGTCTAGGATTCTAAGTCAAGTTGTCAGTCTGCATTGAGAGATCCACAAGAGGAGTTCCCTTAACTAATGAAATCTAAAGTCCTGACCAAACAATGAACCAGAATAGTGGAAAGAGAACAAGACGAGAAGTCATAAAATCCTGGATTTGGACCTAGAACGGACCTTAGAGCCTTTATAGATGAGGAAATGAAGCATACAATATCCCTGAGAGGTTATGATTTGCCCAGGGTCACACAGCTAGTAAGTGTTTGAGACAGTCCAGTCCTGATACTTTGCCCTGTCACTATGAACAAGAAAATCACTTTTTTGAGCCTTGGTTTCCTTATCTATAAAATGGGGATAATAATATATTTAAATCTTCCCTCCTAGGTTGTTCTGAGGAAAATTCTTTTTTTATTAAAGTGTTTTGTTTTCAAAACATATGCATGGATAATTTTCAACATAAAACCTTGTTTCCAAATTTTTCTCCCTTCCTTCCCCTTCCCCCTTCCCCTAGATGGCAAGTAATCCAATATATGTTAAATATGTGCAATTCTTCTATATATATATATATGTATATATATATATTTCCACAATTATGTACTGCACAAGAAAAATCAAATCAAAAAGGAAAAAAGTGAGAAAGAAAGCAAAATTCAAGTAAACAACAACAAAAAGAGTGAAAATGCTATGTTGTGATCCACACTCAGTTCCCACAGTTCTCTCTCTCTCGGGATAGATGGCTCTCTTCATCACAAGACCATTGGCGATGACCTGAATCATTTCATTGTTGAAGAGAGCCACATCCATCAGAACTGATCATGGTATAATCTTGCTGTTGCTGTATATAATGATCTCCTGGCCCTGCTTGTTTCACTCAGCATCAGTTCATGTAAGTCTCTCCAGACCTCTCTGAAATCATCCTGCTGATTGTTTCTTACAAAAGAATAATATTCCATAATATTCATATACCACAATTTATTCAGCCATTCTCCAACTGATGGGTATCCACTCAGTTTCCAGTTTCTGACTGCTACAAAAAGGGCTGTTAAAACATTTTTGCACATATGGGTCCCTTTCCCTCCTTTAAGATCTCTTTGGGATACAAGCCTAGTAGAAAACACTGCTGGATCAAAGGGTATGTACAGTTTGATAGCCCTTTGGACATAGTTCTGAATTGCTCTCCACAGTGGTTGAATCAGTTTACAACTCCACCAACAATGCATCAGTGTCCCAGTTTTCCCGCATCCCCTCCAACATTCATCATTATCCTTTCCTGTCATCTTAGCTAATATGAGAGGTGTGTGAGGAAAATTCTTTAAAGAAATCTGCTATGAAATTAAAAACAACTCTGAGGTACCACCTCAAATCTATTTGATTGGCTAAGATGACAAGAAAACATAATGACAAATGTTGGAGGGGATGTGGGAGAACTGGGACACTAATGCATTGTTAGAGGAGTTGTGAACTGATCCAACCATTCTGAGAGCAATATGCAACGATGCCCAAAGGATTATCAAACTATGATCCAGTAGTGTCACTGCTGGAATTGTATCCCAAAGAGATCATAAAGAAGAGAAAAGGACCCACATGTACAAAAATATTTATAGCAGCTCTTTTTTTGTGGCAAAGAATTGGTAAATGAGTGATAGAATAACTGAATACTAAGTTATAGTGTATAAAAATAATGGATTATTATTGTTCTATAAAAAATGATGAATAGACTGATTTTAGAAAAGCCTAGAAAGATTTACATGAACTGATGCTGAACAAAGCAACAGAAGCAGAAAATATTGTATAGAGCATCGGCAAGATGGTATGATGACCAACTATGATACACTTGGCTCTTCTCAGCAATTAAGTGATCCAAGGCAATTCCAATAAACTTTAAATTGAAAATGCCATCCACATTCAAAGAGAGAACTGTGGAGACCAAATGCAGATCAAAGCATGCAATTTTCACCTTTTTTCCCCCTTCTGTTTTTTTCCTCGTGGTTTTTCTCTTTTGTTCTGATTTTTCTCTCTTAACATGACTCATATGGAAATATGTTTAAAAAAAAAAGAATGTACATGTATAACCTTAAAAATAAATAAATACTAAATAAATGAAAGAATTAATGTCTGCTATAAGTTATAATTAACTCTTTTATTTTCTTTTCCTTGGGAGAAATTGTGGGAAGATGGTAGAGTAAACTGGAGACTATTTGTCTGTCCCAAATTCCCCCCAAAATGTCTCAAAATAAATTTTAGAGTGACAGAAATAATTTTTAAATTGGGGTAAAGCCGTAGTCCAGCCTAAGACAACATGAAAAGATTTAGGAAAACTCTGAGTTTGGAGTGGTTTAAGTATGGATATTTCTACAGACCACCTATAGTCAATAAACAGTAAGTCCTGGGGGGCAGCTGGTAGATCCAACCTTCCTTCAGGAGCTGTCATCCACTATGGGTGTGGGGGTTGGGCACCTGATCACTGTAAAATTGTAAGGGGTCCTGCATTGGTGCTGAGCAAGGGTCCCCAGTGTGCCGACCAGAGGGATCTCAGGTTGCCAATGAGGCAGAGCAAGCACAAACTAGTGAGTGTGGTGACAGAGGGGTGGGGCTTGCTGGTTGTGGTCTCTGGGAAAACTGAGTCTCTGATTTGGACTGGACTGACACTAGCAGCTGCCTGAGAGACTTGGGAGAGCAAAAGAATTTTTTGTGGTAGATATGTTGGAGGTCCTGATTGCGGCTCAGGCAGAGAGGAATACCTGAGATCACTCAGGTGTGAGCCTGAGGAGTAATGATTCACACCTAGCCTTGGATTATAGAATATTGAAAGAAACAAGGCATAAAAGCCCCTCATCCCCACCCCGACCCCCGACAGAGCTCAGAAAATATTAGCATAAAAAAACCTGAAGCTGAGATATCATACCCCACACCCCCTCAGTAGAGCCTGATTCCAACAAAAAATTAACAATTAAGAAATAGGACATTAAAAATGAATTAAAACAACAACAACAAACAAACAAACAGAAAGAACCCAACCACAGATAACCATTATAGTGATAGAAAAGATCAGGATCAAAATCAAAAGACAAAATAACTTTTTATAAAGGTCCAAAAGAAAAGTGTAAAATGGTTACAAGCTGCAAAAGAGTTCTTGGAAAATCTTAAAAGGGATTTTAAAAATCAAATAAAAGGGTATGAGAAAAAATTGGGGAAAAAATGAGTAATGCAAGAAAATTATGAAACAAAAGTCAACCAATTGCAAAAAGAGATACAAAAACTTACAGAAGAAAATAATTCTTTAAAATTAGAATTGGGCAAAGAGAAATTAATGAGTTCATAAAATACAAAGAAATAGTAAAACAAAATTTTTTAAAAATGTAAAAATAAAAGAGAATATAAATGTTCTCATTAGAAAAATAATGGGGAAAATAGATTGAGAGGAGATAATATAAGATTAATTAGATATAATTAGATTAATTAGATATAATTATAATATAATTATTATATAATAATATAATAATTATTATTAGAATAATATTAATTAAGCTAATATAAGAATTGCTTAGAAAAAATCCTGAAAGTTGTGATCAAAAAGGGATTTTTACACTATATTTAAGAAATTATTAAGGAAAATTGCCTTGAAGTTCTAAAACTAGAGGGTAAAATAGAAATCGAAAAAAAACCCTGCCAATTACCACCTGAAAGATATCACAAAAGGAAAACCACAGGAATATTATAGCTAAGTTTCAAAGTTCCCAGGTCAAGGAGAAAATATTACAAGCAACCATGAAGAAATTTTTTTTTAATATTGTGGTGTTACAGTAAAGTTAACACAAGATTTAATGGCTTCTATGTTAAAAGATTGAAGCACATGAAATATAATATTCCAAAAAGCAAAGGAATCATATTTGCAACCAAAAATAACCTATCTAGCAAAGGTGAGCATAATCCTGCAAGGAAAAAAAATGGATATTTAATCAACTAAAGAACTTTCAGATATTCTTAAGGAAAAGAAAATTTGACTTATAAGAATCAGGAGAAATATAATAAGGTGAATATCAAAGGCTAATTATGAGGGGTTTAATAAGATGAAATTATTTATTTCTTATATGCAAAAATGATATTTGCAACTTTAAATTTAAAAAATCAATAATAGCTTTTTATTTCAAAATACATGTAAAGATAGTTTTCAACATTCACCCTTGCAAAACCTTGTGTTCCAAAATTTTCACCTTTTTTTCCCCCTTCTGTTCTCCCTCCCACTATCTCCCCTTCCTTAGATAGCAAGTAATCCAAAATAGTTTAAACATATGCAATTATTCTAAACATATTTCCACATTTATCATGTTATACATGAAAAATCAGATCAAAAAAGGGGAAATAGGAAAGAAACAAAGCAAGCAAACCACAACAAAGAAGGTGAAAATTCTGTGTTGTGATCCACATTCAGTCCCCATAGTCCTTTTTCTAGATGTAGATGGCTCTCTCCATCACAAGTCTTTTGGAATTAGCCTGAATCATCTCATTGTTGAAAAGAGCCAAGTCCTTCACATTTGATCATCACATAATCTAGTTGTGTAGGATGTTCTTGGTTCTACTCACTTCCCTTAGCATTAGTTCATGTAAGTCTCTCCAGGCCTTTCTGAAATAATCCTACTGATAGTTTCTTATAGAACAGATATTTGTAACTCTTAAGAATGTTTTCATTTCAGGCCAGTCGTCTTGTGATGAAGAGAACTATTTATACCCAGAGAGAGGACTGTAGGAATTTAGTGTGGATCACAAAATAGTATTTTCACTCTTTTTTTGTTGTTATACATATCCAAACAGTTATTTTCATGCATATGTCTTGAAAATAAAAAGCTTTAATAAAAAATATTATCATTAGTATGGGAGTTTAAAAGATACACACAGATATAAGGCTTGGGAGTGGGTTGATTATAATGGAATGATTCAACAAAATACAAAAAATAAAATTGGTTAGGAAGAAGTAAAATGAAGCAAATTATTTCATACAAAAGGGGCATGAATGTAAAAACTGTTACAATGGAGATGAGGATGGGGTGGAGGATGGTAGTGGAAGACCATTATTCTCATTAGAACTGGGTTAAGGGAATAACACATGCATTTAGTAAGGTCTAAAAGTCTTCTTAACTTACAGAGAAATAGGTCAAGAAGATAGATAATAAAGGGAAGAACTTTTAGAAGGGTGTGAAGATTAGGAAGATGTTAGTCAAAAGTAAATTATATTTCTGAGGAGAGACAGAAGGGAGGAAAGGAGGGAGACAGAGACAAAGACAGTAGTGAGAGAAAGAGGAGGGAGGGGAGAGAAAGAGAGAGAGAGAGAGAGAGAGAGAGAGAGAGAGAGAGAGAGAGAGAGAGAGAGAGAAATAGTGAAGAAAAATAGAATAGAGTGAAATACACACTAACAATTCTAACTGAATGCAAAAGGGATGAACTCACCCATAAAACTGAAATGGATGACAGAATAGATCAAAAACTAGAACCCAACAATATGTTGTCTAGAAGAAATGCATTTTAAAATCAGAAAAACACAGAGTAAAAATGAGGGGCTATAGTTGAACTTGTTATGCTTCAGCTGATATATTTTCTGTGCCTTGGACTATTCATTTGGAAAAACACTGCCTCTCCATTTCCACAGCGACACTATCCAAAATATACTTTCTCTAGTGAAAGTGTCAATACTCTCCCTTATCATCTGCCCTGGGTGAAATGTAGACTTCAGAAAAATTTAAGGCTATAATGAAGAAAAAACTCTTTCAGAAGACTATTGCATTTTAAACAATTTTCATTTAAATAATATCTTCCCCCAGTAGTAAGTATAATTTTACCTCCACAAGAAGTATTCCAGCTAGCTGCTGCTTTCAAAGTTGTATAGCTGGTGGGGAGGAGGGGGGAAACATCAGTTTTGGAATGAATGGGATGAGCCTGTAAACTCAATGGGGGTGAGAACCTTTTCATTTTGCCTTTTGTCCTCAAAAAAGAGCATTGTACATGGGACATCAGAGGTGTTTAATAAATGCTAATTAATTTAAATGGTATTGAATTACATGGCACAGAAAGGAATGAAGTAGACTATCTCCTGACAAAGTGTTTACAGTGACTATCTCCCATATCTAGAATTCTCTCCTCATTTCTACTTCCTGGCTTCTTTGACTTCCTCTTGGTCTCAGCTAAAATCCCATTTTCTGTGAAAAATCCTTCTTGATTCACATTAACATTAGTGCTTTCCCTCTGTTGATGATTTCCTATTTATCCTGTATCTGTTCTGTTCATACATTGTTGTTTGTATGTTCTATCATCCATTAGACAATGAACTCCTTGAGATAGAGATTGTCCTTGCCTTTCTTTGTATCCCTAGCCCTTGGCACAGTGCCTGGCAAATAGTAGGTGCTTAATAAATGCTTTTTTCTATCTATATATGGTCTCTAAGTGACTATTTTCAGACTAGGTCCTCTTTGTAAATGTGTTATGAATGGTGATCATCCAGCACTCAGTCCAATCCCAAGTGGTTGGTTTGATGTGGTCCTTAATATGGCTAAAATCAGGAAGCATTTATTAAATGCCTACTGCAAACACTCACCAAAAGAAACAAATTTAATATTGGTGCCACATTAGCAATCATATTGGATAAACTATATGATAATTTAATCAATAGCTTGGCATTGATTCAAATTCCTCTGAAAGCATTTGATTGTCTGTTTAGTTCAGGCTTAGCATCTCCAAGGAATGCCCTTTGGCCTGCGTGAATAAATCAGGGTTTTAAAGGTGCCAAATCTTCCAGAATAGATTTTAGTGTCTGGAGAACAGGGTTTAACAATACATAAAATCCTTAGCGAAAGGGACAAAAGGACCTGAATCTGTTATGTACATTTGTAATCGATATACTGGGTAACTTCTGGATGAATCACAATTCATAGTTAGTAATTTGTTCAACAGACAAGTTAATATAGAAGCTCTGCTAAGTAAACAGCTATGTACTGGGCACTGTGGGACATTTAAAGAGTGAAGAAATAGTTCCTTCCCTCTGGGGCCTCCTACTCACAATATTTCTCCAGACAAGAGATAACATGTGTTTGTGTGAATGCATATAAAAATGCATAAATACTTATGTGTATTCATATATCTGTAAAAATACATATGTGTATGCATACATATGTGGATGTCTGGATTTCCTCTCCAGAGAACTGCAACATTCCCACAATACTGGGACCAGAACAACTCTCACCCTAGGAAGAGGGAACTGCCGGGTTCAGGCGGCTCCTTGTGACTATATAGTGAAGTCCCTCAGGTGGAATATTTTGAAAGGAATAATGACAAAACTGGAAATGAATGGAAAGAGAGATGGCAAGAAATGTCAGCAAACTATGGAGAGTTCAGTGCTTTCATTGAATTTGAGGATAGGAGATGATCTGGCAAGGCTGTTTGCAGATGCTAACTTCTTTCACAGACCAAATTGATGGAACAGAACTTTGAAGCCCTTGAATCCTTGTTACTCCAATGCTGGGGAAATGGTTCATTTTGGACCCTGTCCAAGACATCTTGGATCTAAAGTTAAAAGATAGTCCCATATTCTAAGTTTCAAGATTTCAGCATTTGCCCATTGCCAAATCATCACCCCCTTTCTTCCCCTTGCCTGAAGCTCCTCTCAGTTGAGCTACATTTAATCCTGGAGGTCTGGGAGGAGGTAACCTTGAGCAATGGGCCATGGAACTGACCCTGCCTATTTTAGTTCCTTGTTATCTTCCTAGAATTTTATTCTCCTTCTCCATTTCCCACTCCTTCAGTTTTTTGAACTTGTCCACATCATGCCCACAAGAACTTGATCATCTTCAAGATTAAACCAGCTGGGCACTCACATTTCATCATCTGTGCCCTGATACCTGTGAGTGGAAAGTAATGCAGAGAGCTTCTCCCCAAACCTCCATATAAGAAGGGCTCTCAAGCCAGCCATCTTTGCTGGTTTTATTTCTTTGGATTTGTCCATTACACTCCTGCCAAATATTTTCCCCCCACACTCCTTTTTTCAGCTTTTTTTGTTGTATTTTCTTTTCGCCTTAGACTGAAAGCTCTTTGAGTACAAGGACTGTCTGTTTTTTTTTTGTTGTTGTTGTTGTTGTTGTATTTAAATTCCCAGCATTTAGTACAATGCCTGGTCCATAATAGGTGAACCTGAATGTATATGTATGTATGTATGTATGTATATATGTATGTAGATGTATGTAGGAAGGAGGAGCTCATATGAAACAACTTAGAAACCAAAGGCAGAAACAACCCAGTCAGCTCAAAAACATTTGATCGGTTGACAAAAACATTTTCCTTTTCCTTTATTTTCTTTTTTTAATTAAAGCTTTGTATTTTTCAAAACATATTCATGAACAATTCTTCCAACATTAGCCCTTGCAAAACCCTGTGTTCCAGTTTTCCTCCCCTTCCCTCACACTCTCTCCTAGATGGAAAGTAATCCATTACATGTTAAATTATGGTAGAAATATAAAACATTTTCATTTTCATTGTCTTGGCCAAGACTGGTGATACCACTTTAAGCCCAGAACCTTCTTTCTGTGAGTACTGTTTTCCTCTGCTCTTCCTGCATGGGATCCCCTCTTTGGCCTGCCAGAAGAAGCCCGGGAAGATGTGTCAGGACCCTCCTCCCATGATGCTCACATCCGAAGCTCTCTCCACTGAGTTCAGGAAGGAACTGGGGGTGGGGTGGGACAGGTGCCAGTAGTCCAGGCACGTGTGGCCCACCTGAGCTGCCATTCTCTGGTTTACTCAAGCCCCCTCCTCATTTGATGTGTTGTGGAGCTGTTGTGGAGCTAAACAGGGAACTAACTAAATAAATAAATATCCCGCCCATTGGGAAGATGAAATGCCTCAGACTCTGTGGTAAAGGAAAATGAGCAACATCTACCACAACTATCTGAGCCCTCCCTCAATCTGGTAAAAATTAAGTCGATGTTTCAGGCCTTGAAGGTGTCTTTTTCCCCCTCCAAGATTGAAGTCACCAAGTAGACGCTGAGACAGATGCACACACACATACAAATATACAGAGAACCCCAGAAACTCTCTTCCACAACTGACTGATAAGCTTCTGGGAAGCATCTGCTGGGGCAGGGCACACGGAGCATTCCTTTCCAGGCTGGTGACTGGGTGGCTCACGTTGGAGGAAGCAGATGGTGGCACCTGACAGGAGGCTGCTTTACAAGCTCTGGAGCTGAGAACTTTTGGGTCCACAGTTGGCTACGTGATGGAATGGTGTGACAGCTGGGCTGGGACGTTGGGAGTTTGGATCTCTCTCTTCCCGCTCCAGATGTTCCATTTTCTCTGTATCTCAGTTTCCTTCTTTTCTCCACCAAGTTGAAAATGTTTTGCCCTCAATGAAAGGCTAAGGATGGTCCACAGACAAGTCAGGATCAGAGGTCTGGCTTAAAATGCAAGGATCCCCATGACAATGTGGAAACCCCACGTGATTTAGCTCCAATTTCCACTTCCAATCTTGCTTTTCCCCTTTCAACAACAACAACAACGAATCACAGCTCATTTGTTATAGCACTTTAGGATGTACAAAGCATTTCCAAGTATTATTATGGAGAGACATCTGGTAGTAAACATTCAGAAGACCCAAGTTCTAATCTCAGACACTAACTGGCTGTATGATCCTGAGCAACTCACTTAACTTGTCTTGTTTCCTCATCTGTAAAATGGGGATAATCATAGCACCCACCTTCTATGATTGTTATAAAGATCAAATGAGATAATAGTTGCAAACATGTCATTAGCATGTCTGGAGGATATTCCCTTCTTCTCATCTCATTTGAACCCTAAAAGATGGGTCTAAGGTCTGAGATTGGAACTCAGATCTTCTTGTCTCCAGACCTCACCGAGCCTCTGGTTGTGACAATTTTAGTGAAGCTAATTGGAAGGAACTCCATTTCTATGTGCCCAGCGCTTTGGAGAGCAGTGTTGAAAGCGCCATCTTTTTTTAAGCCAGAGCCCATGTTTGCACGTTTGGGCAAAGCTCCCAGAGACGTGAAGGTCTGCCCACAGCTTCTTGACAGGAGTCTGCCCCTTCTGCACTTCATCCCCTAAGCATGAAACTTGAATGGAGCTCAGCTCTGCCAGTGCCTTGGGCATTCCCTTCTGTCCCAGTCTGATTTCCATCTCATCCAAGAACTTGGTCAGATGTTCTGACATCTGGAGGAGTCCCAGGCGAGGCACAGTCCTTGCAATTTAGGTGAGGCATTGAGTGGTTGCAGGATGCATCAGTTAACAAAGGAAAATGGACGGCAAGGAAGGTTTTTTCCCCCCCAGCTGCACTGGAGTAAGGAGGAAATGTGAATCATACAATGCTCCCCCAAAAACAATTCAAGGAACTATCTAAAGGAAGTGACCAAAATAACTCAAAAACTTGTCGCTTATGTTTGAGGAATCAAGAGAACAGAAGCTGAGATCTCGGGAGAAGGAGTTGGGGGCAAACCGGGGGAGGGGGTTGGGAGGTGACCCATGGTCGGGGTGAAATTTCTGTGAGCAAAGTTTATAAACTTTTATTGCCATATAGTTGTTTGATCTCTTCCAACCCCAGGAAAGACCAGTTTATGGTTGAGGGCATGGATTGGGGGGAGAAACAAGGGTTTCCCTAGGAAATTGAGCCTTTCCCTGTGGGGACTAGGTCATGTCATTTATGTTTTGACTCTGATTAGAGCGCCCAAGATGTCCGGGGCATATGGCCCATAGGAAAAAAGCCTTTACCCAGAAAAGGTTAGACTACAGAATCCTTACCCATCATGTCTGTTCCTTCTTCCTCTGCTTTGCCAGTCAATTAAAAAAAAATCCCTCTGAGCAGTGAAAGAGTTTTAAAGTCTTTGGGACCCCAGCTAACCAAACAACAAGCCCAGGAGAGGATAAACAGTCCTCTGTTATCACACTCATTACCCTTAGCTTCAAAGGATTCAAGAGTGTTTATACAAAGAACACGAGAATTCGGTGTGTTTATTTTAAAGCCTGGACTTTAATAAACAGTCTTAAAAAAAAAAAACAAATAACACAAGGGGAAAAACCTCCAGCTCTCCCTCTTTGTTTTACACATCAGTCAAAACATAACACTCCCCTTGGCATTGGCTTTAAATACATTTTGTTTCTTTACAAAAGTTCACCATTTATGAAATAGGGAGACTTTATTACCTTTGATCTCCCCCACTGGCCCCTGCCTGGGTTTAGTTCAGAGTTCTCTGGAGCTAAATACAACCACATGTGGATGAGAGCTGCTGGTAAGCGGCATTGGCTGCCGGAGAAGTCGAGATTGGGTCTGGAAATATTAGAAAGGCCAAGGATGCCAAGTGGAAGGGTGTGCCCCCTTGCTCTAGGGAGATCGGTGCCAAATTCCCCCTCTTCCGAGGCCTCTTCCTATTTTACCTCCATTTGTGTCTGGATGGAAAATTGATCTAATCAATCAAGGGCCCTCACAGTCCTTCAATGGGAAGGAGAAAAAAGCCAATTAGAGATTGCTCCACATGGGCAAACCATTTTTTCTAATCCCATATTCATGATTATTTGGAAATCTCTGGGAAGTGTAAGGAGAGAGGAAAAAAATCACCTCATAATCAGAGTCCAGTGTACATGTATCAACTTCCAAAGAAAAAAATAGTAGAATTACATGCTGTGGGAAGGCAGTGGAGTTCATTATTCTTTGAGTCTTCCTCCCCAGGAAACATTCCTGAATGTCCTCTGGTGGTATTATACATGGCTGTGGGTTGATGAAAGGTAAACAGCCAAAAGGGTCATCTCCTTTTTCTCTGTCATCAGTCATGTGTTCCAATGTACCCATCAGGGTCTCTGTGTCCCAAGAGTCTGAGGACCCAGTTTCAAATCCTTCCTTTGATGGGTCTTGAATCCATCACCTCTGCTCCAGCAGGTGAGGAGAATGCTTCATCGTTAGTAATAGCATATCTCTGGGGTCATTTAAGATAACCAGAGAATCCTGCTTCATATCAGGTATTTACTACATCTGGAATCTTGAGCAAACATTTCACTGGACCTCCATCCTTCCTCTGCAATACAAGAGAGATAGACTTACCAAAGCTTCTTTAAACTGAATGTGGGGGTTGTGAAATTATGATTTATTATCAATAAATATTTGATTTGTATACCTAATTTTATACCAATATACCAGCGTCTCATAAAAATTTCTCAGACAAAAGGGAAGAAGCCCTAGAATAGATGACCTCAAAAGTTCCATTTTATTCTAAATCTGTGATCCTAGGAATATCAAACTGAATTATTTAAGGAAGGGTGTTCTTATGGAAAAAACATTTATGTTCTTATACTCTACTTTCCAAATGAGTGGGAGACTTTCTTTTTTTTCAGAGTTATATCAAAAATAAGAAGCTCTTTTTTTTTTTGCTATTCCCAAGTGAATATAGATTCAATCCAACATCAGAAACATTTCTTAAGCACCTAATGGTGCATGGATCCACATTAAATAGGCCCTTGAAAGCCAAGCGAAAGCTTCTGAACTTTTTCCAGTAGACAAGTGGGAGCCATTGAAGACTTTGGAACAGGAGTAACGACCAGATCTGGACACAAAGCAATAGCAGTATAAAGGATGTGTTAGAAGAGGGAAAGAGGTCAAAAGTAGGAAGACTAATGGTGGGGCAGGTAGTAATAAGAGCCTATAATAGGAATGTAGCAGAGGGAACAAAGAATAATAGATGACTGACCACCCACTTGTGTTTAAAATAATTGTATGCATATAACCTATATCAGATTACTTGCTGTCTTGGGGAAGGTAGGAAGGAACGAAGTAAAGGAGAAAAAAAAGTGGAACTCAAAATCTTACAAAAGTGAACAATGAAACTATCTTTATATGTAATTAGAAAAAATAAATATATTGATATACTTGATTGTTGGAAATTTGCTACAAAGATAAAAAAGACTCGGGAGTGTATGAAGCATGGTTCTTGCAAGAAAAAGGTGATCTATCCAGAGGCAGTCCTTGGGCAATCCACCCCTGCAGACCCAGGAATGAACCTTTTATTTCCCATCCTGAAGTGCAAGGTCCCTCTCTCATTGCCCCAGTTGGCTGGGGATGATGTTAAGAAACTTCTTGGTCCTGCCATTGCATGTTCTTTCTTGATAGGTTCCCACTCCTTCATCATACAACTCATGCTCAGAAATGACAGAAAACTCTACCTTTGGGGAGGAGAAGTTAATACTAATTAACTTATTAAGCACTGGCACTCAGTGTTGGAGAAGTTAATACTAATTAACTTATTAAGCACTGGCACTCAGTGCTTGCAGTTACCTTTCACCCATTTCTTGTTTAAGGGTAATTTTCAATCAGTTTATCAGTACTGCAGCTCAATATCTTGTTTTGTAAAACTCAGCTGAAGTGACCTCTTTCTAAGTCTTTTGTCACATAGAAATACGATTCTACTGATATCTCACACTGATTAATCAATGGTTTTCATTCACTCATCCATCCACTTATTTATTCATTCCCAGGAGACTATATAAACAGCAGTACCACTAATAAAGGTGAAGTTGACCATTTTAGAGGAAAGATAATGAATTCAGTGTAGAATATTTTGGTTTGAAGAGCCATCAGGTGATAGAGACATCTACTTCAAAGACAATTACTAATGCTGATCTCAACAAGAGATAATCATTTTCTACACAGAGATGATAGTGGAAACCATGAAAATGGATGAGATGTCAAAGAAAGTTTAAGGAGAAAAGGAAAAAGGGATAAGGATAAAACTTATGAAACATTTTACCTTAAGAGGCTGAGAAGAGAACAAGGACTTATAAAGGAGGGAGAGAAAGGGCAGACTACTCACTAAGTGGCAAGGTCACCACCTTCTTTCTGCAGATTTTTCCACCTTCTTTCCTCCTCCAATTAGGTATCTTCTCCCATTAGTATGAAAGCTTCTTGAAGATAGGAATCATTGTTTTTCCTTGAATTTATATCTCTAGTGCTTAGCACAGAGTCTGGCATGTAGTAAGTACTTAAACATTTTATCAATTTCTCTTCCTGGTCGGCATTAATATGATCTTATACATAGGATCTTAGCAAAACAGGAATCCAAATTCGAGGTTACAATTGTGAATCTGGGGGTGGTTGATAGCATCAGGAAAGAAAGATTTGGGCATTGTTTACATGGAGAATGAGACAGGGAGTCAAGTCATTAAGAGAACTGGATAAAGATACTCCCAGAGGTGCCTTCCTGCCTTGAGAGAGAAACAATGAGCTCTGTGGGGTTCCAGGGGAGAAATCTTCCCTAAAGCACTTGGATTGGTTTTCCCATTTCCTCCTTTGTACTAATTGCATCAATCCCCCTTGAAAACATACTGTTAAAACATCACCTGGACCAGAATATCTGCCATTTTGCTACTGATCCATCATAGAGAAGGCTGACCTACTTAACACATCCAGGAAAACTGGCTGCATATGTTTTGCCAATGCTTGGTTGGTTTCTATCCCCTTCGTTCCTGACCCCAGATTTAAAATTGGCCATGTATCAAAAGTGAAAGCGGTAAGTTCTTTCCAGAAAGGGAGGCTAATGGTTCTAGAAGACTTTTCAAGCTGTGATAGGAAGGGGAGGAATAAAACCTGCCTAATGCTTGCCCACAATGGGGCATGCTTGATTAGTGGGCCAGCTGGAAAGTGTTCTTCACCAGATCATTCTCCCCTTTAATCATGGGAGGGAGCATGGTGGTACAGTAGGGTAAGCATTAACAATGGGGCTATCAATGACCCAAAGGACAATGGGAAGATGCAAGATGGATTCAGGGAGACAGCTTCCTTTTGCCAAGCATTACTTTGGCATTTTAAAAAGCTTTAGGATATATGAAGAATATGTATGAACAGAAAAAAGTGGCCCAACCATGCAGTAAGAACAAGAAACTATGTGAACAATCCCCTGTGATACAATGGTCCCCTAAAAATCTTAAAAGAATCAAAAAAAGCCTCCTGTGCTTTGAGTCCATCTTCCACAGAACATTTCTACAAGAACATTGATAAGAATCATGAATGAGGGGAGAGGAGATTTCAAGAGAGGGGATAATAAATCCCACAAAGTACCAAATCAAGTCCCAACCTCTTCTCAGTTGAAGCAATACGAACTTCACTGTTTTCAGATCCAGTCTGCATCTAAGAGGACAATATCTTGTTATTTGAACTTTCTTATTTTCCTTTAGTGATCGTTTTACCTCAGCTCACAAAGATTAGCCAAAAGTCTGGGCTAAATTATGGGCTAGTTCACCAACTCACACCTACTCTGATGGCATCAGAACAGTGATATCCCCCAGCCCTCAAGAGGTTTTCACAATTTTAGACTCAGCTCTAGTATGGATAAAGGCCCCTTTGCCTCCTATTATAGAAGACATAATTCAGTTCAATTCATAATTGTTTATTAAGTAATAATTGTGCTAGGTGATGAAAGCCATACAGAGTTCAGATAAACTTTCTTGAGGTTTATAATCTAATGATCAGAACATTATAGGCAAATAAGTATGATTCAAAGAATTAGCCTTGGGGATTAGAGGAAAGGAGTGGTATGTAATATTCTAAGGATGAGCAGTCTTGACCAACTGAGAAAATCAAGGAAATGGAAGAAATGTCATTTGGGTTGGACTTTGAGTAAGAATTCAATTGTCAGTGAAAAGCAGGGAATAGCACTGACAAAAGTCATGAAATCTGGATGGAGGAGGAGGAAATGAGGCGTGTGTGGAATAGGTGAGTAATCTAGCTTAGTTGAAACACAGATTGTATGGAAGGGAATGATGTTAAATAATACTGGAAAGATAATCGGGCACCATCTGCTTGGGGAGAAAACGGAATGCCAAGAGGAAAGGCAAAGGAAACCCCAAAAGGTGAGCAGAGAAAGGACATGCTGGATCTATGTCTTATGAAGACACATAGCAGAAATAGCTTAGAGTTGGGAAGGGGCAGCCAAGTGGCAGTGGTTAGAATACTGGGTCTGAAATCAGGGAAACATCTTCCTGAGTTCAGATCCAGAGTCAGACACTTACTAGCTGACTCTGGGCAAATCATTTAACCTGGTGTAGCTCAGTTTCCTCATCTGTAAAATGAGCTAGAGAAAAAAAATGGCAACCACGCCAGTATCTTTGCCAAGAAAAACCCAAAAGGGATCATAAAGAGTCAGACATGACTGAAAACAACTGAACAAAAAACAACAATGAGTTGGGAAAATATTATAAATGGGCATCAGGCACCAAGGATTTTCTATCCTTTTAACTCGAGTATGATGTGGGAATCAGGCAGAGCCCAAATGGGGCATTGGGCACAGCACAGGTAAGGTTTGAAAATTGTACTCCTGTAGTGTATGTTACTATGTGTAGGAAGTTTTGAGTCCTCGTTGCTCCTCACAAATAGAACAAAATAAATATTTACATGAATATAAAAATTTTGTAAGAGAATATTAAATCATGCTAAACAATGAACCTCTTGGTATTCTTCTTCCCATATGTATTACACTTCCAGTGTCTACAAACTTAAACATCCTAGTCCCAGATTTTGATTACAGAGACTGGCCTCCCATTTTGCCATTAACTAGATCTATAACCTTAGGCAAATTGTTTCATCTCTACCCTCAGTTCATTCACTTGTAAAATGAAAGGTTGGGTTAGATAACCTCAAGGGTACCCTCTGGCTATATTGGGTAACAAGTGGAACAAGGTGGGAGGGTCTGGCTCCTATCAGCTGGCAGCACCCTGGAGGCATGGAGCTTTCAACCAGCACTTTATTTGCCACTGCCAAGTCACTATTATCCCACAGATTTTTAATCTAGGTGGATGACTCATCCCAACTCTGGCTCTTCAGGCACCTACTTAACCATATGCTCAAACCTCCTCTTCCAGTTGCTTCATTTATCTACCTTCACTAAAAGTCCATAAATTAAAACACAGTTTAATCAGATTAATAAAGACATAGTAAAAATAAAACCTTAGTTGCTTACAACATGGAAGGTATATTCTCTTCAGAAGCTTTTCCCAGGACAGAAATTACTTTTAAGCTAAAAATCACTCTTCCCATCACATCATGGCAGTAGTAGAGAACTTTAGTATCTTATCATAGACCTTCCATCTCCCCATGAAATGTACACTGACAATTAATTCATTACTGGATTACAGAGCCCTGTAGAAACTTTGCTGATTCTCATGGTTATAGCTACCCAGGCAAACCACTCGTCTTCCAGGGTCCTGGAATATATATTTCTTTTCTTTTCTTTTTTTTTTTATTTAATAGCCTTTTATTTACAGGTTATATGTATGGGTAACTTTATAGCATTGACAATTGCCAAACCTCTTGTTCCAATTTTTCCTCTCTTATCCCCCTCACCCCCTCCCCCAGATGGCAGGATGACCACTAGATGTTAAATATATTAAAATATAAATTAGATACACAATAAGTATACATGACCAAACAGCTTGTAAAGGAAATCAAAGATGCAGGTGGACAAAAATATAGGGATTGGGAATTCAATGTAATGGTTTTTAGTCATCTCCCAGAGTTCTTTCTCTGGGCGTAGCTGGTTCAGTTCATTACTGCTCCGTTGGAAATGATTTGGTTGATCTCATTGCTGAGGATGGCCAGGTCCATCAGAACTGGTCATCATATAGTATTGTTGTTGAAGTATATAATGATTTCCTGGCCCTGCTCGTTTCACTCAGCATCAGTTCACATAGGAATATATATTTCTTATGTCCCTCTCCATCCCCACAACATAGGTCACAGATCAATCTACAGAGACTAACACTCATGTGATACCACCTGACTCTCAAATCATAGACGGGGAAATGGACTTCTCCCAGCTCTACCATGTCTCTTGGAGGCTATTATCTTTCACTTTCAAAGTCAACACACAGTCCTGATATCAGCCTCTTCCACCTGCTCATCTGCATTGAAACAGGAGACCAAAATGGCAAATGGAGTCATAGCAGAATGGCAGAATATTACAAAAGAGACTAAAAATGCTTTCCTATTTATTGGCTTCATCTTTCTTTGATGCCCAAGTCTCCTTTATCTTCTAAAAATTTTCACTGGATTCTAGCATCCCATACAGCAATTGTTTTTTATCCCTTTTTGCCAAGGAGCTTGAAAAATTCATTTATACTTTATGGTTTCATTTTCTCTTTTCTCCCTCTTCTAACTCACTGAAATTTGGCTGTCAACTCCATTGATCAACTGAACCATTATCTTCAAAATTATTCATAATTGCTTAATTGCCCAACTGAATGACCTTTTCACAGTTGAAATACCACTGATTATCTCTTTCTACTGGATGCTCTACCCAATCTGATCCTACTTGGCCACCAATAGGTCCTAAGACAACTCCCATTTGGTCATTGTTTGGTTCCTGACTGACTCAGATTGAATATAAACAGCAATCATTTCTGATTGACCAGAAATCCTGATTTATTTAGATTTTTGGAGGGACTAGGTAAAAGAGGTCCTTTGCCTCAATTGCTACCTAAACTTAAATCACTGAATGGGTGCAGCCTCAGTTAAACAGATGTGTTGAAGACTTTAGCTTAAAAAGGCTAAGGTCTTCCATTGCATCCAAGGCCAGGTCCAGTCTTCCTGACCTATATCTGACCACTGGACCTAGATGGCTTTGGTGGAGAAAGTGAGGCAGGTGGCTTTGCACAGCCCTCCTTCACTTAAATCCAATTCACTTGCATGTCACATCTCCCTAATGTCATGGATCTCCTTGAAAAAGAAAGACAAACAACAACCCTTCTGTGTCTGATTATCTAGTTGACTGCTCCTCATTCTCTTCTGCTGGATTTTCAATCTTTTCACATTTACCTATGGGTGTCCCCAAGGCTCCTTCCTGGAACCTCTTTTCTTTTCCCTCAATACTAACTTGATTGGTCATCCTATAGGTTCCCACTGATTTGATTATCATTTTTATTATGCTTCTAAGGGCTATAAACCCAGCCTAAAATTCGTTCTGAGCTCTTATCCCATATCTCCAATCACTGGTTGAAGATATAGAAAAGGATGCTCTGTAGACCTAACTCCGAAATCTGAAAATGGAATTTCAAACTCTACTTGTCTCAATTTTCCTATTACTTTTAAGGGTAATTTAATCCCTCATTTTCCTAGGGAGCATATAGGTGGTGCAATGAATAGAGTGCCAGACCTGGAGTTGGAAAGACCTGAGTTGAAATCCAGCCTCAGATACTTACTAGCTGTGTTACCTTAGGCAAATCACTTACCCCTTTTGCTTCAATTTTCTCATCTGTAAAATGAGCTAGAGAAGGAAATGGCAGACCACTCCATTATCTTTCCCAAGAAAACCTCAAATGATGGGCAGTTAGATGGCACAGTGGATAGAGCATCAGTCCTAGAGTCAGGAAGACCTGAGTTCAAATCTGATCTCAGACACTTGACACTTCCTAGCTGTATGACCTTGGGCAAGTCACTGAACCCCAATTGCCTCAGCAAATAAATAAATAAATCCAGGGCAAATCTCATCTTCTGCAAGAAACTTTTTATGGTCCTTCTCAGTGTCAGTGCCTTCCTTCTGTTGAGTGATTACCTTCAATTTATCCCTTCTACATCTTGTTTGTTGTTGGAATGTTGTCTCCCTGATTGGACTTCAGGCAGACGTGAGCTTTTTGAGGTCAGGAACTCTCTATTGCCTTTTTTGTAGTCCTGGTTCTGAACCTACCTTACCTTAATCACTGAATGAGTGTGACCTCAGTCAAATTGGGACCTGGCACAGAGTGCATACTTAATAAATGCTGGCTAACTGACTGACTTTTCACTCTCACTCATCCCCCATACCCAATCTTTTGCCATTCTATTCCAAAACTTTGCTTTTTTGACCATCACAGCCTTTTTTGTATATGAGACTTTCAGTCCAGCCTCACTTGAATCCAATTCACTTGCATATCATGGTATCACCTCCCTCATGTTACATCCTCTGAGAATGAAGCCCCAACAACAAGAACAGCTTTATTCACCAGATGGTCGTTGCCTCAGTTACACTGCGAGCTGACAAAGGCCATGGTCTCCCACTGCCTCCAGGGCCCTCTCCAGCCATCTTGATCTGTATCTGACACTGGACCCAGATGGTTCTGGAGGAGAAGGTGAGGCGGGTGACTTTGCCAGCACTCCCTCACTCAAATCCAACTCACTTGCATGTCATTGCATTGCCTCTTGATGTCATTGTCTTCTTCACAAACAAAGGACAAACAACGGCAACAATAACCCTTTCATTCCACTCACATATTCATCATGCTAATCTAGAACCTCAAAATCCAGAATTCTGTAGTAACTTTCTGATTATTGTCCTTCCTTCGTGTCTCTTCTGAGGTCAACTCGGCTAAAGGGATTTTACAGTACATTTTTAGTGAAGGAAAGTGGGTATACTACAGATAATATGAAATATATCATCAGCACAGCACATCAATCCTCCTCTTGGCAAGTGGGCTCTCCTGTTTGGGAGGAGCCTCTCTTCAGAGGCTATCTTCTATTTACATTGCATGTAGATGTTTGTATCTCCTTATTAAAATGTGACCTCCTTGATCATTATATACTTCAACAACAACACTATATGATGATCAATTCTGATGGACGTGGCCATCTTCAGCAATGAGATGAACCAAATCAGTTCCAATAGAGCAGTAATGAATTAAACCAGCTACACCCAGTGAAAGAACTCTGGGAGATGACTATGAATCACTACGTAGAATTCCCAATCCCGATATTTTCGTCCACCTGCATTTTTTATTTCTTTCACAGGCTAATAGTACATTTTTAAAATCCTATTGTTTTTGACAGCAAAATAACTTTTGGACATGTATACTTATATTGTATTTAACTTATACTTTAACATATATGACATGTATTGGTCAACCTGCCATCTGGGGGAGGGGATGGGGGGGAAGGAGGGGAAAAGTTGGAACAAAAGGTTTGGCAATTGTCAATGCTGTAAAATTACCCAGGCATATATCTTGTAAATAAAAAGCTATAATAAAATTTTTAAAATGTGATCTCCTTGAGGGCAGGGACAAAGTCTTTGCTTTTCTATCTATCCCTGGTATATGGTACATACTAAGCACATATTTGGCATATATATTAAGCTCTCAATAAATGCTTGTTGGCTGAATGACTGATTAGGAATTGTAAGTTCTAGTTTTGGAGTTCTCATCTGTAAAATGAGATGGAGGAGGAAATGACAAATCACTCCAGTATCTTTGCCAAGAAAACCTCTAATGATAGGCAGTTAGATGGCACAGTGGATAGAGCAGCAGTCCTGGAATCAAGAGGAACTGAGTAAAAAAAAAAATCCAGCCTCAGACACTTAACTTTTATGACCTGTATGATCCAGGGCAAGTCACTTAACCCCAATTGCCCTGCGAAAACAAATAAACAAACAAACAAAAAACCCAACAACAAATGAAGTCATGAAATAAGATGCAACATAATTTAACTTCTGGGTAAGTGACTTGCTCTCTATAGATTTCAATATCCTCTTCTGAAAAATTCTACAAAATCTTGGAATGGATGACCTCTAAGATTTCTTTCACCTCTACAATTCTACAATTTTCTACTTCTATTCATTGCCATGGATGTACATAGAGAGTCACTTCGGAAGCCAATTTCACGGGAATAATTTCACTAAAAATTGTAAAGATTCATTTATAAGTTCTTCAAGTGATTGTCTGTGATTCAAAAATATGTTTTGTTGAGAACTTGTTCTCAAGCCCATTTTTTCTCACAAAATATGAAGCAAAGCATGGGATGCAGGCTATGAAATTAACATGGAGATTTTCCCAGCTTACAATGCATTAGTTAGAGAACAAAACAAGAGACAAGAAGGAAAATGGTGCACTGGAGTTGTGCCTGTTTTGTCTGTACACAAGAATTATCTTATTTACGTTGGATACAAATGAAAGATCTGCAAATGGTAATGTTGCTAACCTAGAATGAACTAGTTGAAGAATCTGCCATTCTGTGTGCTTGACTCCTTTCTGCCTTGACCTAAGTAGGCCTAGATCAGGATTCTCCACTTGTATTCCAGTGCTGATGAGTGGAAGAAGTCACTAGAATGTAAGCTCCTAGCAAGTGGGGATTATTTCACTTCTTGTACTTATATCCTAAATGCCTAACATATTGCCCGCCCATAGTAGATGCTTAATAAATACTCAATAAAATAGTTTATTGAACCATGTGATTGGGTTCAATGTAAATCAAATTATCCAACCATTCTGTAACATGTCCTTCAGTATTCATATCAAACCTTCTCTTTGGAGCTACCCTGTCATCAGAAATTCCAGTCATACTGTACCCTTTCCTTTTAGTACATTCTCAGGCCTGATCCAACTCTACACCAGCTGCTTGGCCCCTTGGGGATGATAATCTGTCTTACCTCATTCTTCAATGATGAGTTTACTCCCACCCCATCATATTTTCCCCATCCTAGGGATTCCAAGCAATGAGTTGTCATTGTACAAACTCCATTCCTCCTCCTACATTATCTGGTTCAACTCCAAACTGACCACTTTCCTGAGTCCCTTACTCCTTTATCTTATCACCAATTTTGTCCTGCCAAACCTTACATTAGTTCTACTATCATTGTCTTCATTCCTATCCCCAAGCATACTGGTGAAACTGGAGAAAATCACAAAACCTTAACAAACTGGATCCATTACATATTTATGTTACATATTCTTCCCTGCACCCTTACTTGCAAGCCAATCCTTTTGCCTCCCCAATCACTTTCTTACTCATCATGGTGGCTTTTCTGAACTTTTTTTATCCTCTCCTCCCCCAAGCTTGGTTCCACCACCTTCCCACATCTCTCAGCTGAGAATCTTGCCTCATTTTTTAACAGAATAATTGAGATCATTTGTGGAAAGTCCATTTTTTCCCTCCTCTTCATCTCATTTCACTCAGATGCCTTCTCCAATTATGTCCTCCACCCCAGTCTCACATGAAGTGGTTCTTTTTTCACCAAGGCTAACCCAACAAGTGATCTGTAATCTCCAAAAGACTTTTCTCTATCATCCCCATACTTTCTCTAATTTTCAAAGTTCTCCTTTTTACTGGCTGCTTCCCTGTCACTTAACAACATGACTATATCTTATCCATCATCAAAATACCTTGCCTTCTGAAGGGCTGGTTAAATGTCAGAAAAACTATTAGCATAATTGACTGTATCAATAAGGAAACTGACTGAAATCATATGATTATATCAATAGATGCAGAAAAAGCATTTGACAAAAACACTATCCATTCCTATCAAAAACTCTAGAGAGCACAGAAATAAATGGAGTTTTCCTTAAAATGATAAATAGCATCTATGTGAAACCATCAGCAAGCATCATAAGTATTGGGATAAATTAAAAACATTCCCAATAAGATCAAGGGTGAAACAAGGTTGTTCATTATCACCATTACTCTTCAATATTGAATTAGAAATGTTAGCTTTATCAGTAAGAGAAGAAAAGAAATTGAAGGACTTAAGAGTAGGTAATGAGGAAACAAAGTCTTCATTTTGCAGATGATATGATGGAATACTTAGAGAACCTTAAAGAATCTATTAAAAAACTACTAGAAAAAATTAATAACTTTAGCAAAGTGGCAGGATATAAAATAAAGCCACATAAATCATCAGCATTTCTATATGTTACCAACAAACTCCACCAAGAAATAGAAAGAGAAATTCCATTTAAAATAACTGTAGATAATATAAAATATTTGGGAGTCTACTGACCAAAACAAAACTAGTAACTGAATGAACACAACTATAAAACACTTTTCACACAAAGTTAGATGTAAACAATTGGAAGAGTATCAGATACTCATGGGTTGGCTGAGCTAATAAAATAAAAATGACAATTCTACCAAATTAATCTACTTATTCAATGCCATACCAATCAAACTGCCAAGAAATTATAGAACCAGAACAGAATAATAATAAAATTCATCTGGGAGAACAAAAGCTCAAAAGTTTTAAAGGAATTAATGAAAAAATGCAAATGAAATTGACCTAGCTGTACCAGATCTAAAACTATATTATAAAGCAGCAGTCATCAAAACTCTCTGGTACTGACTAAATAGAATAGTTGATCAGTGGAATAGGTTAGGTTCACAAGACACAATAGTTAATGACTATAGTAATCTAGTGTTTGATAAACCCAAAGACTCCAGCTTCTAGGATAGGAATTCACTATTTAACAAAAATTGCTGGGAAAATTGAAAAATAGTATAGCAGGAAGTAGGAATTGACTGACACCTTATACTCTATACCAAGATAAGGTTGAAATGGATTAATGATTTAGACATAAAGGGTGATACTATAAGCAAAATAGGAGAGTAAGAGATCGTCTAGCTCTCAGATCTGTGGGGAAGAAAGGAATTAAAGGCCAAAAAAGAACTAGAGAACATTATGGAATTTAAAATTTATAATTTGATTATAATAAATTAAAATGATTTTGTGCAAACAAAACCATAGAGGCAAGATTTAGAAGGAGAACAAAAAATTGGGGGAAAATGTTTATATCCAAGGGCTCTTAAAGGCCTTATTTCTAAAATAAAGAAAGAAATGACTCAAATTCATAAGAATATAAGCCATTCCCCAACTGACAATTTTCAAATAAAGAAATGCAAGCCATTTTTAATCATATGAAAAAAGTTGCCCTAAATCACTATTGATTAGCGAAATGCCAATCAGAAGAACTCTGAAATACCACTTTATACTTCTCAGTTCAGCTAAGATGACAGGAAAAGATAATGATAAATGTTCAAGGGGATCTGGGAAAACTAGGACACTAATACATTGTTGTTGGATTTGTGAAATGATCCAACCATTCTGGAGAGCAATTTGAAACTATGCCCAAAGAGCTATTAAGCTATGCATACCCTTTGATCCAGTAGTGTCTCTATTGGGTCAGTATCCCAAAAAGAGCAAAAAAGGGGAAAAGGACCCACATGTGCAAAAATGTTTGTAGCAGCTCTTTTTATGGTGGCAAGCAATTAGAAATTGAATGGATGCCCATCAATTGGAGAATGTCTGAATAAGTTATGATATATGAGTGTTATGGAATATTATTGTTCTATAAGAAATAATCAGCAAGATGATTTCAAACAGGCCTAAGGAGACTTACATGAACTAATTGATGCTAAGTGAAGTATGTAGAAACAAGAGAAAATTGTATACAGTAACAATAAGATTATGTGATGATCAATTGTGATGGACTTGATTCTTTTCAACAATGAGGTGATTCAAGTCAGTTCCAATAGACTTGTGATGGAGAAAGCCATCTTCATCCAGAGGAAAGACTGAGGATTGAATATGGATCACAACGTATTATTTTCACCTTGTTGTTGTTGTTGTTTGCTTGCTTGTTTCTTTTTTCTTTCTCATTTTTCCCCTTTTGGTCTAATTTTTCTTGTGCAGTAAGATAAATGTGGAAATATGTTTAGAAAGAATTGCACATGTTTAATTTATATTGGATTACTTGCTGTCTAGGGGAGGAGGGAGTGGGGAAGGAGGGAAAAATTTGGAACATAAGGTTTTTCAGGGTGAATACTAAAAATTATCTTTACACATATTTTGAAAAACAAAAAGCTATTATTATAAAAAAATCCTTGCTTTCCTCCATCCATCCTCATTAGCTAGCATCCTTTATATCTGGTGTTTTTCATGGCTAAACCCCTTGAGAAAGTGATATAAAATCAATGCCTCTATTTCTTTTTTTCTCCTCTTATTAATTCTCTGCAGTTTGTTTTCTGACCTTATCATTCAACTGATATTGTTTCTTTCCAAGTTATCAATGACCTTTTACTTGAGAAATCTAATCATCCTTTTTTACTGTTATGGACTTCTCTGCAGCCAAAGACACTATTGCTCTCCTTTTTTCTTTTGAAATTTTTACTCTTCTCTCTAGATTTTTGTGAGAATACTCTATCCTAATTCTCCTACCTTCTTCACCTTTCGTTTTTCAGTATCCTTTACTGAATCTTCATCCAGATTGCACCTCTTCTTTTCCCTCTGTACTACTTCATTTGGTGATCTCCTTAGTTCCCTTAGATTTACTTGTCATTTCTGTGCAGATGATTCCCAGCTCTGCCCTCTTTCTTGAGCTCCATTTGCATTTCCATTTGTCTAATGGACATTTAGAATTGATGTCCCATTGATATCTTAAACTCAATATGTCCCAAACTAAACTCATTCTATTTCCCCCTAAATTCTCCCCCTTTTATTGCTTTCTTATTATTGAAGGCACCACCATCCTCTCAGTCACCTAAGCTTGAAACCTAGATGTCATCCTTAAATCCTCATGCATACTTATCCCACACATCCAATCTGCTATCAAGTTTTATTTCAAATTTTGCATTCTCACCACCCATATAGCCACCATATTGGTACAGGCTCTCATTATTTCACATCTGGACTACTGCAGTAAGATGTTGTTCTTCCTGCCACAATCTGCCCTCACTCCAGTTCATCTTCCACTCGGGTCTCAAATTACTCTTCCTAAAGTACATGTTTGGCCTGCATTCCCTTATTCAGTAAACACCAGTGGCTCCCTATTATCTCCAGAATCAAATGTAAAGCCCTCTGTTTGGCTTTCAAAGTCTTTCACAACCTGGACTTTTCCTATCTTTCCAGATTCTTTACATCTTCTTCCGACATACTCTAGGATCCAGTGATAATGGTCTCCCTTTTGTTCTTCGAAAAAAAACACTCCATCTTTTGACTTCAGGCACTTTTACAGACTCCATACCCAAAATTTCCTCCTTCTTCACTTTCTTCTCTGGCTTCCTTCAAGCACCAGTTCAAATCCCACCCTTTACATGAAGTTTTTCCCAGTCTCTCTTAATACTAACACCTTCCTTCTGAGATTGCTTCCAAATTATCCCCTATTCATCTTGTCTATACATAGATGGCTGAATATCATCTCTCCATTAGAATGTAAACTCCCTAGTGGTTTTTGCTTTTCTCTGCTAAAGTATCTGGTACATAGGAAATAGTTAGTAAATAACAATTGGCTTACTAAGGAATTGATAAACTCTGTTCATCCCATTATTCATGGAATATAAAGTCTAGATGAAAGATTAGAGACTCAGTTTAAGGACAGGTACCTCTTTCATGAAGGCTTTTCTGACCTTCTCAATAATAAAGGTTCTTTCCTTCTTCATATTATCCTGAATTTATCTATCTCTATAGATATTGTTTTCCAAGAATGGAACATAGGGATCTTAAAGATGATGACCATGATGATGACAATAAAGATAACAGGTATTTATATGGTTCCTTATGATTTACAAAAAGATTGATATAGTATATCTTCTTTAAGAGCAGAGATTGTTTTGTTTTTTATACCACATAGGAAAGGAAGGGCAGGTAGAGGAGGAAAAAGAAAGGGAAATATGAAAAACAATATTGAGAAAAATAATGGATGGACAGAAAAAGGTTCATCATTGAGTAAATCAAGGTAAAGTTTGGAGAAAGTAGATTGTGAAAGTTAACTTTGGTCAAATATCTGGGGTGGGGAGAGGGGGAAGGTAAATTCCAAGCATGGGAAAACAAGGAACAGCTAAGTAGTGCAATGGACAGAGCACTTGAGTTTGGAATCAGTATTCATCTTCATGAGTTAGAATCTGGCTCTGGATAATTTCTAGCTGTGTGACCCTGGTTGAGTCACTTAACCCTGTTAGCCTCAGTTTCCTCATTTGTAAAATGAGCTGTATAAGGAAATGACAAACATTTCAGTCATTTCTGCCAAAAAAAAAAAACAAAAAACCAAATGAGGTCCTGAAAAGTCAATCACAACCAAAGTACAAAAAGAATCAGGGTTGAGTGGAGGCTGCTTAGGAGAGCCTGTGCCCAATCTTGATGGTACCCAGTGTGAAGAACGTGTTCTCAAGAAGCAAAGGGTGAGTATTGCTGTGATGTAGTGGACAAGACACTAGCATCAGAGTGAGAAGATTTGGGACTGACTGCTGACCTTACCACTTAAGCTGCCATCAGTGGGATTTGGGGCCAATCCCCATCTCTAGCTTCTTTTTCCTGTGAAAAAAATGAACATATTAGATGAGATGATCTCTACATTCCTTTCCTGCTCTCCATTGTATGGCTAAAGATGAGGCAGGGTGTAGCTAAGAAAAGAAATCAGATTTAGCTGCTAATTTGGACAACATTGGACTCTGTAACTAAATCTTGTACCTGTTGTTTTCCTACCTATGTGTATATTTTTATCCTCCAAACACTGACAGATTACGTGCTGACTAGTTACCTCACAAAAGAGGAGGGATGCTGGAAAACTTAATGGGCAGACCTGTATTCACACAGCTAACATTTAAATAGAAATCTCCAATTCTGAGTGTAGTGAAAGGTGTAGTGGTTAACATAGGAGACTGCCGCCATAGGGGAACTCTTCCTCTTGACTTCTCTTTTTAATATTTCCCCGACCAGGGATCTCCCAAAACAGAAGAATTTCAAGGAGTCTCTCATATGACCACTAGGCTTTTTTCCCCTCGATTATCTTTTCCTTCTTCCTCTAGTCTTTCTCTTGAGGTCCAGAGACCAAAATCCATCTAAGCAGCTTGACCAAATATACAACTTAGAAGAACTGAGGTTCTTGAGATTTTAACATTTGAGAACTTAACTCAAAAAAAATTTTAATGAATGTTAAAAACAAATAAACAAATTAGTAAACAAAAAATGAATGAACAAATAAATGAATGGAAAACACACAAATGAAATAACGAACAAATAAATGAGTGGATAGATAAATGAATGAGTGAATAAATAAATGAGTCAATAAATATTGAAGTGGGATCTGGTCACAAAATTTAACTTAAACAAAGTTCCTATTCTTGCCAGAGTTTAACAGTCTCACAAATTACATGCCTCTTACCCATGTTCTCTCATTTGAAGAATATAATGAGCATATATATACAAAATGAGGATATTATTATTCTAAATAATGGAAGAAGATAAGACTTACAGAGACAACATGATTTGCCCAAGTTGACATCGTGGAGCCAAAACTTCTTTTTGAATCCACTGGAGACAGGCCAGGACCCACCCAGGGGACAACTCCTTGCAGCCATCATCCTAGGAAGCAACATTTGTGGAGAGTCAGCCCAACTAATGTCTCCTGAAAGTGCATCATAGCTACCAAAGACCCAAAAAGAAAGTTCTTGCCACCAAAGTCATTGGCACTGACCAATGACTCAGTTCAGAAACGTGATTTCATCAAGGAAAACTGCATTAAAGAACAGGCATTACTGCCTGCTTTTGCCACTGCACCCTAAGAACCATGGAGCCTTTCCAACTGACTTGTAGCTAAAATCTTCCATGTGTATGTCTCCTCCATTAGAATGTGAACTCCCTTTGTTGTCTTGTTTTTCTGTTTTCACAATGCTTATTCTTTTGCATATAATAAATGCTTAATAAGTGCTTCTTTCATTCATTTATTCATTCAGACTTAAGGTCCAATGTACTTTGGACTTCCCTTAACTTCCTAGATCAAAGTTTCTAGCAATACTAGCAAAAGTTTTACCATACTCCATTATAACTAACAACAGCAGATGTGGTGAGCTCCTACTAGTCATCTTTGAAGAAGACTGGGTCATTCTAGGTTCTAGCCAGTCCCTGCAGGATAGTAGTGATTATTCATATCTACCATTATTTTAAATGATAAAGGCCATCATCCCTTCACACATCCTGAGAAAGGGTTGAATCGGATATACTATGGCACATGTCTATGAAGTCACCTTGGAACAAATGAGCCACAATTAAGATGATCCAAGATTCAGATGCTAAAGGAAGGAAGTGTTGAATCTCCCAGGCTTCCCATCATGGCACCCAGCCATTTGATGACTCATGACCAAAAAAAAAAAGGGGGGGGGATGAAGACAGAAAGACTGAGTGCTTAAGGGAATCTGTCCAACTGGGGCAGGAAGCACAGTGAGCTAGTGTAAAGAGAGATGGATGCAGTCAAGAAGTCCAGGTTCTGGGCCTGTCTTTGCTACTAATCAGTTGTGTGACAGTAGGAGAATCCCTTTGACTCATTGGGTTTTGAGATGTGGCAAGTGAAGCAATACAGATTACTCTCTATCATACTTGCAAGGACAGTTGGAAGAATACTGACTGGAATGGGAAGACCTGAGTTCAGAAGCTGCCTCTGACACTTACTAACTCTGTGACTTTGGGCAAGTCCCTTCCCGGACCTCAGTTTGCTCATCTGTTAAACAAAGGGGTTAGCAGTTCCAATTGTTCAGTGAAGAAAGCCATTTACACCCAGAGAGGGGAGAGGGTAGGAGGAAGGAAGGGAAAATTTGGGACAGAAGGCTTTGCAAGGGTCAATGTTAAAAAAATTACCCATGCATATGTTTTGTAAATAAAAAGCTTTAATAAAAAATAGATAAATAGGTAAACAAAGGGGTTACACTAAATAGCTCTTGAAAGGTATTCCTTTCATAGATAGGTTGAACGCAAGGGACCAGTCCCTCCCAACTCTAAATTTTGTGATTCTATGAGGTAAATCAAAGAAGCAGAAGGTGCTGAGATCAGATGAGGGGGAAATCACTTCTATCCCATCTGAGCGGGGCTCAATGGCTAGCGAGGACTTAAATTTCTTTTCATTTTTTTTAATTCAAAAAGCAGTTATTAAGCACTTATCATTATGAATTATCCTGTGTTAGCCTCTGAAGGAAATACAGAGGAAGAAAAGCTCATGCTCTTAAAGAGTTTACAATTTAGTAAATGATCATAAAATGATTCCATAGTTGTCTCACCCATTGGCTTTCTAACTCTTTACCAAGGCAGCTTCAAAGATCATCTCCTCCATGAAGTTTTCTCTCATTCCCTTAATGGAAAGGGCTCTTTCTCTCATCTGGTACCGTATCATTGTTCTTGCATGTTTTTTTAATATTCAAGTTTGTATTATATTTGTCTGTGAACATATCTTTCTTTAAGATCTTTTTCAGATCTTCAATTTTGTTCTAGGAAACTTAGAACTTTGCTTTCTTGTTCATCCTATGGATTCTTTCCCAGGGCTATCCCTAGTAATTTTTTGCCTAGGGCAGGGAAAATAAAAAACACCCTCTTAAACACTGCTGGAGAGGCTGGTATGAGTAGGCGGAAGGAGAGGAAGCACTATCTAATAGTTTCCTGTTTATCCAAAATATTCTTACCAACTCTGTGCTCAGTTTAGTTATTTTTAGCTACTAAAAGACTTCAAATGCTGTCAGCACCCTCTTAATTTTGATGCCCATGGGCAAAATCCTTGTCATTCTGCCCTAGTTATAACTCTGATTTTCTCTCAAGAAAGCCTCTGGCGAATCACCAACTATGAAGTGGCAGGCATCCTCTCTAGGAAAAATGAGCTTGGCTGCTACTAGCTGAGTTTGGGAAACTCAGAACAAAAGATATGAAGAAGTATGCTGCTCCTTTGAGAAGCTCTGACAGCAGCAGAGACAGACACAGGGACAGGCACAATTTAGAACCACCAAACTGGGCAGGAATTTAGAAATGATCTATTTTAACTAACTCTCCTATTTTTTCATATGAGGAAACAGAGGTTCATAGAGGTTGTGACCAACTTATCCCAAGTAGAACCAAGGTTTTCTGAATCCCATTCCAATTTTCTTTCTACCATACTGTGTTCCCTCCCATCTTTTGAATTTAAATTTGAATGTAAAATTCTCATTTTTACAAATAAAAAAATACACTTTAATTAAAAAGATATGCAAACTCTGGGCTATGGTTGGTTAGGAGCCCCCAGACTCTTCATAATATATCCATTTCATGCAGTTAAGGACCTTGGGGATCTGCAAACATGATCTTTGGTTATTCCAGAAACAGGCACAATCATTTTATTAAACAATTAAATGTTGTATCTGTTGTCTAAATTTAGATTCTAAGCTAAAATATCACTGAGGGCCCTTCTTACTGTTAATTGCCAAATCCCTCCATTGGAAAAGCATCCAAAGACATCATAGGCTTCAAAAGGAAACTGTGGCAGACTGAAATATTCTACACAGTCCCAGATGTTTCTAGTCCCCTACTATTTAAAGTATTTTAACAATTAGGATCACTTGTTGATTTACTAAGGCTTAAAACATGTGATATGTTAAAAGTGATTTATTTTTCACAGTCATTTTTTTTTTAGTCAATTTAGTCAACTCAGATCTTCTTCTTCACAAATCCAAGTTACTCTCACAAATTTGGTTCTCCATCTCTGTCGACTACCATCCAATTGCCATAGTCCCTTGACCCTTCCTTGATGACCAGTTCAACAGTATTCCATTTCCTAAAAGGCAATCCACAGATCAGTGAAGTACCACAAAGTTATACCATAATAATCATGATAATTAACATTTATATAGTACCTACTATGTGTCAAGTGCTTTACAAATATCTCGTTTGATCTTCAAAGCAATCCTGGAATATAGGTGCTATTGTTATCTCCATTCTTAAAAGTTGAAGAAACTCAGGCAAACAGAGGGTAAGTGAGTTGTCCAAGATCACAGAATAAAAGTCTGAGGGTGAATTTAAACTCAATTCGTTTTTATTCCAAATCCTGTGTTCTACCTGCTGCACCACCCAGGTAAGTATTTAGAGTCCTGAGTCCTAGTTCTAGTTCTTCCATAAGCTCACACAGGCAGCTAGTTGGCAAAATAGCACTGGCTCTAGAGTCAAGAAAACCTTCTATGCCTCAGTTTCCTAATCTGGAAAATGAGTTGAAGGAGGAAATGGCAAATGCCTCTAATATCTTGGCAAGAAAATCCCAAGTAGGTTCACAAGAGTCAGACATGACTGAAAAATGACTGCATGACTATAATCCTCTGAAGTTAAGGAGGTTCTTTATCTACCTGGGACTCAGTTGCCTGATCTGTAAAATGTGGTGGTCATGATCCTTGCCTGTTCTCAAGATCTGTAATGCATTAAGTGTGTGATCCAGTTACAACTGGGAGGATTTTCTAGAACAAAAATAATAAACACAGCTAGAGACAAGTACCATTATCATTTCCATTTTGCTGATAAGGATGCTGACATCCACAAAAGTTAATGATGTGCTACAGAGGTAGAAAGCAACAGCAGAATTTGAACTCATATCTTCCTGCCTTGGGGGAAGGCACCCCTCACCACTGTTCTCCTAACTGCCTCATAATTGTCCATTCTGGATAAATAAGTTTCTAGGACTCAATGGGCCAGGAATTGAATGAAAAATTTTCTAAGAAAGTTTGCAAAATAGTACTTTTTGGATTCACCAAGAACTGTGAGACCTCCTCGTAGTTCAGGAGTTCAATGAGGCTTTAGATATAGTTGGAGGGTCCTATCACTGTGGTAAATAAACAAGCGCCCATGGTCACACTGCAGCACATTAACAAAAGATCTGAATTGAATAAAGAAGTCAGTAAAATCACCAAATACTTTGCCTAGTGCCTACTAAATAAGCTTCATGAGGACCAGCGCCATGGAGGTGGCAGTGTCCTAGGAGAAGGATATTACAAAGGTATAAATGACAATTTGACAACTAATTAGATGTGAAGGATGAGAGTGATTGTGGAGTTGAAGATGGTACCTAGCTTGTGAACCAGTCAATTAAGAGACTGATGGTATCTTAAAAGTAATAAGGAAGTTTGAAAGAAGACAGGTTTTGGGGAAAAGATAGTGACTTCACTTTTGAACAATGTCAAGTTTAAGATGTCTAAATAAAATTAAATTTGAGATGTCCATTAGGCAGATGGAGATGCAAGACTAGTGGTAAGAGCAAGGTCATGAGAAGTGAAACGAAGAAGGAGAATAGAATAGAATTTTGGGGACCCCCACAGTTAGTAGGCATGCCATGGATCCAGCAAGGGATACTGATGAGAGAGGGGATTAACGGTGGCAAAGGCTGCAGAGAGATCAGGCCGGGTGAGGATGGATAATAGATCACTGGATTTGGCAAATGTACAGAGTTCTAGAAATGTGATTATTATTAATAGAGTACTTTTGTTGCAGCCAAATCACTTTATTTTTTGTTTTCCCATCATTATAAAATGAGGGTTGGAAAGTGCTTGAGTCAGAGTTCTCTCTGATCAGCTGGGAAGCTCAGTTGGCCAGAATCTCTAAAATTGCTTGTAAAATTTTAATAAAGGCATCTCACACATTTTGGCCAAAACAGAAGGTAAAGCCTATTCCTTTCACATCTGATGCACCAAAAACTTTTCTGCCCTTGGAGTCAAGAGACCTAGATTTGAATTCCAGCTGTGACACTTACTAGATGCTAAGTGACATTCAAATCACCTCACTCATCTGAAGAGTCGTTTCCTCATCTAGAAAAAGGGTTTAACAATGCTTATGTTACCTATTTCTAAGGGTGGTGTTGAGAAAAATACAAAATAAACCTCACAATATTACATAAATGTGAATTATTGTTGTTGTTTTCTACTAAGGGCTCAGCATCCGCACTAAAGCATTCTTCTGATGCTTCACTAGAGCTCAGTTAGTCAACAAGCATTTGTTAAGTACCTGCTATGTGTCAGGTACTGAGCTAAGGATGACAAAAACATGGTCCCCGCCCCCATGGTGCTCATATTCTAATGGAAAGGACAACATGTAAAAAGCTTTGTACATCCATGATATAAAAAAGTAATGAGTAAATGGAAAGTAGTCTGAGATGAGAAGGCACCAGATGAGGCAAGAGGAAAGACATCCTACAGAAGGTGGGATTGGAAATGAGTCTCGAAGTAAGTCAGGAGTGAGAGATAAAAGACTCAGAGCATTCTAGGCATGGAGAGCAGTGCAAAGCTAGAGTTAGGAATGGAATATAAAGTGTGAGGTCAGCAAAAAGGTCAGGGTTGCTAACTAGAATAAGAGGAGCTTTAAGATGAATGGAAAAGCAGCAAAGGGCAGATTCTAAGATTCAGGGTTCACAAAATCTGTACCAGAGAACACAAGCTCAGGCTTATTGTTGTTCATCCTTTATTTTTGAAGAGAACAAATGATATCAGGGAGATATCTTTTTTCCTTTTTATTTTCAAAACACAGGGACAGTTTTCAATATTCATCCTTGCAAAACCTTGTATATCAAAATTTTTTTCTCCCTCCCTTCCCCTCCGTCCCTTCCCTAGATGACAAGGAATCCAGTATAGGTTAAACATGTGCAATTCTTCTATACATATTTCCACATTTATCATGCTGAACAAGAAAAATCAGATCAAAAAGGGAAAAAAAGAGAGGGAGAACAAAAGTAAGCAAATAAGGACAACAGCAAGAATGAAAATGCTATGTTGTGGTCCACCCTCAGTCCCCACAGCCCTGTTTCTGGGGGCAGATGGCTTTCTCCATTGTGAGCTCCATTGGAATGGGGTCAGGAAGCTATCTTGACTTGTGCTAGAATTGGATCGAGGTGAGGCACAATTGCAGTCATCAATCTGAGAGCAAGTGGGTTTTGGTGAATTTGGGGGCCACTATAACTCTTGAAAACCCAACCCACTTTGGTGGAAGGATGTCCCCAGTGAATCCGTGGATCTCGATCAGGGAAGCAAGTGGAGTGTGGTAGCTCAAAGAGAAATTTTAGACTCAACCCTTGTCTATCTCCCACACCTCAGAACCCAAGGAGTGTGACTTACTGGCACAGAAAGCAAGACGGCACCTGAAAGAAAAGATTCCAGAACCAGAGAACTACCCATGTGACCTTGACCAAACCATTTACCATATTTTTTTCCTCTAGAAGATTTAGATAAGGGCAGCTAGGTGGTGCAGTGAATAAAGCACCAGCCCTGAAGTCAGGAGGACCTGAGTTCAAATCTGATCTCAGACACTTAACACTTCCTAGCTGTGTGATCTTGGGCAAGTCACTTAACGCCAATTGCCTCAGCAAAAATAAAAAAATAAAATAAAAATAAAAAATAAAAAAAGGAAGAAGAAGATTTAGATAGATTTAGTTGGATCTGATAGCCTCTAAGTTCCTTCCAACTCAGAATCAGAACACCTGATCTCTAGGTAGCCCTCTGTCACCAGACAGTCGTATGACCCCAGATAACTTCTCTGTGCCTCAGTTTACTCATCTGTAAGACAACATCACATCACCTACCCCCCACTCCACAAAAGACACTGTTTGCCTTCACTGTCTTCATGAACACGAGAACCCAATGGAAACCATAAAACTCTGTGCGAGGGATTGTTTTCATTTCTTTGTTTTGTTTTAATGAGATTCCTGCCCGTACCTCTGTCATTTTCGGTGTCTGTTCTCTTTAATCATCCCTGCTCCTGTGCCATCTCAGAAGCAATCTGTCACCGCCAGCCTCCCCAAGACAGCTGATCGCCGCTCGGGGCAGCGCTGCCCTTGTTAGAGGGACCGGGCTGGAGCCTGTGCGCTTTCCCAACGCCTTCGCCCTCCCGGGACACGGCTGTCACAGCACATCCTGGCCCATGGAGAAGAGGGCTTCCTGACGGGGGCAGGGAGGGCTCCACAGCCTGAAACTTGCATTTGTTTTCTGCTGGGAGGACAAAGCGACTGCCTCGTAACTTCCTGAGCCCTTGTTCTCTGGGGCATCATCTTTGTAGGGAAACGCGGAATTTGGGGAGGAAATGGCTTTGCTAAGATTGGGGAGGGGAAGTGAGTCAATGCTCTTATTAGTTAAAAAATTAATTATTAATTAACCAAATACTCTTATTCCTTGAGTTTAGCAAATTACAACGCATCGGAGCTGCCTGTGTGTTCTAAAACATGACCGCTCACAAGGGACAGAATATCTAATGAATTCTGGGTACCATATACTGGGCACTGGGGGAAGGGAGGAGGAGCTGGGAAGAAAAGGAGGGAGTTTCCAGATATGAAGAATCAAGTCTAGTAGAAAGAACCCACTAGGGGGCACCAGAGTTCTGGATCTGGAGTCAGAACCACTCAGGTTCCTGAGTTCAAATCCAGACTAAGACTCTTAAGAGCTGTGTGACTTCACCCTGTCTGCCTCAGTTTCCTCATCTGTAAAATGGGCTGGAGAAGGAAATGACCCACCACTAGGATATCTCTGCTTAGAAAACCCCAAATGGGGTCGCAAAGCGTTGGATACAATTGAGAAATGACCAAACAACAAAGAACAGAGAAGGAAGAAAAAGCTCCTTCAGGCACTGCCTGATTCTGTAGCCCCGGTGCTCAGCACCCTGCCTGTATACGTTGCTGTTCAGTTGTTTTTCAAGCACTTATGATGTGCGAAGCGGAATATTATCTCATCTGATTCTCCTTTTTGTCCTCATTTTGTAGTTGAGGGAATTGAGGTCAACTGGGAGTATGTGATTTGTTTCAGCTGCTAAGTGTGTGAGGTCAGACTGAACAGGTCTTCCTGAGTCCAGGCCGGGGGCTGTATCCCCCATAACACGACCTAACTGCTTCCAGGCAGGTCCTTCACATTCTCTAGGCTTCCAAAGGGCAGAACCAAGGTGAGAAGCCGAAGCTTCTGAGCGGCCCTCTGTTCTGGCCACTCCTCTGTGCTTCCATTTCCTTCCACTTTACTCAAACACCCAAAGTGGTACCCATGTTTTGTAGTCAACTCAGCTTGATTCAGCAAGAGAGATCCTTGAGGAAAGGGGGAATGCAGTGTTTGTTTAAAAAAAAAAATAGATATGTATATGGTGATGGCAACAGAAATAAAGATGGCGACCAAGCACTTTTTGCTTATATGAGCATGCTCAGCCCACCTCCATCGGAAACCTGTTCCCTATCCGTTCTTGTACCTAGAGATTCTGGGTTGGCAGAATCTTGGAGGGTTTAACTGGTCCTGCCACCTCAGCCAATGGTTATCTTTCAAAACAGCACGATGTTCCAAGAAGGCAGATTTGGAAGGAGGGAGCTCCTTGATCAGATTAACGGCAGAGGAGAAGAGAAAAGTTTCCAGGTCTTGAGTTTGTGCGTGTTGTGCACAAGTGCTGTGTATGTGCACCTTGGGGATTGGGGTGAAGGTGGGATGGGTGGGGTAAAAAGGGCACAAGTAAAGCAAAAGACAGCTGGGGTAGGGGACAGTTCTTAGCAGAAGTGTTCAAATTAAGGGTATAGGGAGTGTGGGGTGAGGGAAGCTGATGAAAAATGCAAAATTTGAATGCAACTTCCTATCCCCATCCCACTTTTTATTAAAGTTTATTTATAATTCATTTGTTTGTTTGTTTATTAGATTGGAAACTTTATTTAGCCTCTGAAGACTTTTGGAAGCCAATGTATATTTATTTTTCTGCGTCTTCTCCTTTTCTGCCACATATTCTTTTCCTTTCTAATATATCAAAGTCCTATTCACCTTCACAGCTATTACCAAAGCAGCATGATACTTTGAAGAATCAGAGAACCTGAATTCAAATTCTATCTCTACCTCCACCTATGTGATTTTATGCAAGTCACAAGGACTCAATTTTTTCACTTGTAAATCAACCTCTAAGATCTCTTCCAGGTCTATAGCCAAGATACTATTAAATCATTCAATCAGATGTAGGAGTAGATATGACTGAGGCCAGGACATTTCTATTAAATCAATCACCCAAACTAAAGTGGAGTGACCATAACCAATGACTTTAGCCATATCAGACATATCCACTGAATCAATCACACAAGGATTTAGGCAAGGCCTGAGAAGTCCATGAAAGCCATTGAATAATATGATATGACGCCACATGGGAGATACTATGGAATTTGCTAAGAGCATTCAGTCATATCTGGATGATCCATAAAATAGAAAGCCAGTTTGGAACCTGTGCATTCTAGTGTCTAGCCAACAAATTGTAAAATCAAACCTTGTTAAGCTCCAAAGAAGAAAATGGTGAGGGAAAGGAGGAGGAGGAGAGGGAGGAAGAACATCTGGGAGGATGGTGCTTCTCCCTACTACAGCCTGACCTTGTGAACTAGGGTTGGAGAATTTGGACTTCTCAACCACATCCTAGCTGGTATCCCCGGGACAGCATCAGGAACTGGGTATGAATTAGTCACACTGAAGAAAGGTAGCTTCAAAACTTTATAAGGGGTCCAGAAGAAAGCTTTACTACTCCTAGGATTTATTTTATGAATAATCCAAAAAAAAATGACCTAACTACTGAAAGCAATGATTTATCTCTTCTGCATATGCTTTCTATGCTTGACTTCACTTTTCTCAGGCTTCTATATGTAGTGAGGGGAGAGTGTACCTTCAAAAAAAATTTTTTAACCAACTGTTTTTACTTTACCAACTTAGGAGTTTCTAAGAGGTAATTACATCTGGCTGACAAATTGGTATCAACTGATAATCAATGAGGAGAGTACACCAATGGGGGCTCAAGAACTACAGAGCCCCCCTCCCACAGTGTTAATTGTTAGTGTATTGCTACATCCTACAAATTCTAGCCAGCCCCCTTCCCAAATAATCTCTCTAATTCATCAAGAGACGGCCTAGTCCCCAGAGAGCCTCAAAAAAAGTATAGGCAGCCCCTAGAAATTGTTGTGAGAGAGTACTTTGTGATGTGATGGACAGCTCCATAGCCTCAGAGAAAGAAGACCTGGTATTTATCCTAGTTCTTTCACACATTGGCTACGGAACCTAGTGCAAGCCGCTTCCATTGGGAGGGCCTTGGTCTCTTACCTGTGAAACATAATAGGACCTTCAGTGTCTCCTTCACGGGGCCACTGTCAGTTATCTTGTCTTGCCACTAGACTTTGATGACTCTGGAAGACAGAGCAAGGCTGGTGACTTTTGCAACTCTGCTGTACTTAAATTTGATTCACATGCAAGTCGAACCATTTTTATTCTTGCTTTACCTCCAACTTATACATCCATCAGATTTTGCAAACCTTCCACTGCATTTGATCAGAGTTGACCTACGGAAAAGAAATAAATGTCTGTTGTTGAAAGGCTTTGGTTGACATTGGAAAGACAAAAGGGGTGATCCCACTTGATATGAGTTCATTGGAGCACAGTAAGCTATATCTCAGAGAGTTAAGACTCTTGTCAAGTACAAACTGAGATTAGTAGAGAAAAAGGATAACAGGCCAGAGGCAGCCACAGAGAACCCCAAGATCCAGGGATTGTTTATGGCATGGGCTCATTGGCTCTCTCTTCCTTCTGAAACAGTGGCAGCAGAATATAGCAAACCGTGACCTGAGGGCCAGATCCAGCCTGTGTTGTTGTAAGGCCTTTAAGTTTGGATTTTTCCCCCATTTTTATTATGTTAAGACTTTGTTTAAAAACATGAAAACCATCCTTTGCTCACAGAGCCTACAAAAATAGGCTGACCCCAGGTCAGGTAACCCTGAGCGGTTTGCTGACCCCACCTCTGATGTGAGCCTTCTGTGAGATGTAATAGCTTCATTTCATCTGAGTTCAATGCTGCTCTAAGCCTATAATCCCAGGTTCCCCATCCCCAGTGAGTACTCATCATATGCTAAATATTAGAGACTCAGATTTCCTGTATATACAAGTTAAATGATATTCCAGGCTGGCTGCAAATAATGGCAGAGAGTATTCATACTCAAAGGGTGGGGGGGGGGGAGAGCACCAGGACACAGTGATGAAAACCTGGCTTCAAATTCTGCCTCTCACACTTAGAAGCTGAATGACCCTGGATATGTCCAAATGTTCATCTGGACAATTTGCGCCCAGCCTGCAGTAGCACCCTGGGGTAGAGCCTTGAGTTCCTATTGATCCGATCAGCCACAGTTATACCTTGACTCTGACATAGCAACAGCATTTTGATCCTTTTCAAGAACCAGCCATATTTCACAAAGAACTCCCTATTTATCCACTAAGAGCTCACTTAGGAATTCCTAATCCTGTCCAACAAATAGCATCTTTTGGCATTTGGTACCCTACTGTCACCACAGGCCATTTGCCAGGGGCTCAGTGTTGAAACTCACACTGGGCCAGAATCCAAGTTCAAGATCAATGTGTCATATCATCATACATTCATTTAGACCTGGAAGGGAAGTCAGAGACCAAATTCAGCCTTTTTTTTTTTTTTTTTTTTAAAGATGAGGAAACTGAGATTTAGAGAAATTAAGTGATTTGCCTGAAGTCATACAACTATGAATCGAGAGTGAGATCTGAATCCAGCTCTTGGGGTTCCCAGATCAACATTCCATCCACCACAGTGCAGTGCTGACAGAAGAAAATTCTGCAATATCTGGCAAGCCTCTCTCAGGACTCCAGACCCGAGCCAGATTAGCAATACTGTCAGACTAACTAGATGTCCTTTAGTTTCTGCACGACTCAAAAATTACCCAGGGCAACAATGGAGGGACCATGTAGCCCTATCCCCTCCCCATTTTTCTCAGCTTCTCCATGTAGCAATAAATGAATAATAATCCCTTCCAGAGCACTTCACAGGGCTTCTAGATCATGTCGACGTAGCACTTTCAATTCCTTGGGGGGAAAGGGGCGGTATGAGGTAAATGGAAAAAGAAAGTGCGCAGGGAATCTTACATGGGACTCCCTCCTCCTCATTGGGCTCCCATGAGGATTGGAGAGTAGATGTCAGGAAACAGCTCTTCCCCTCTGGCACTGCAGGCTGTCAGGAACATTGCAGGGGACTCCTGGAAGACTCCAGGATTTGTTTAAGCCACATTTAAAGGCTATGAAGGCTTGGACATTTAGTGGTGATGGTGCTTACACCAGAGCCCCTCTGTTGTCACTTGTGATTACCATTCTGTGTGCAAACCCACAAGAGAAAGGCAGTCAGAAACCTTGGACTTCCTCCTGCTCGCCGCCCGAAGGCCCTGTAGCTGACAGTGGCAAGAACTGGGGGACAAACCCACACAGGTGTGCTCATACTTACATACACAGGATTGTGCTCACACAGAGACACGTGTGTTCCTACCCATGTACACACACACACACACACACACACACACACACATACACACACGCTCATCCGAGCTCTTCCAGGGAAGCCTTCTGTTCATAACTAACCAAGAATTCAAGTTGTGAAATTTTGTTTTGTTTCATTTTTATCCCCTCCCCACTTTGTTCATTTAAAGCATAAATTAGGAGCTGATCTTCAGACAAACCAGAAGCCGACATGACTTTCACATCTCTGCTGATCCTTCTCAGTGGAATCAAAGGAGATTCGGTCAAAAATATAGGTTTGCATTGATAAGGGGGAGACATGAAACGCAGCCTGTTATAAAAGAAAGAAGGCAGCCTCGGTGTCAAGACAACTTGAGTGGACGTCCCCTCTTTGTCACATCCCATCTGAGTGGCCATGCATAAATGACAAACTCTCAGTGACCCCAGGCAGCTCTATGAGACTATAACTGTGCCAGGAAAGGGACTTCTCATCCTGGGAATTTCCCCCAGATGAATGACGTGCTCCAGACTTGCCTTCCCCTTCCCTCCCCGCCATCAATAAAAATCACCCTGTCTCAATGGTGTCTCTAATGCCGAGAGAGCCCACATTATCCTTGCATCCCAGAAATTTCTCCCTCGTGTTTGTCATCATTAATGCCATTTTTTATATGGGTTAGGATTCTGGCCATCAGAGAGGGCTGAAACCATGGGTCTTTGGAAGTAATTAGTGAAATCATTTGGCCTAGTTACATGGTCAACTCTCAATGACTTTTTTTTTAAATGGCATAAATTATTCCACACAGAAAATAATCCTAAAGTCATGTGTGTATGCATGTATACTTTAGTGCTCATTATAAAATGCCTCCAGAATATCTATACACAAATATATGCATATAAGCAGGGGCATGCTAGTAAATGTATATAACACTAGGTTAGCTAAAAAAAAAAACATGAACTATAATATATGTGTATGTATATATATATATTTTCCTTTTGTGAGGCAATTGAGTTAAGTGATCAAAATCTATATATAAATGTAATTTATAAAAATATATAACAAATATTTATTGATTATATCAATATATCAATTATATATTGACATATTAATATATCTATAATATAATAAATAACACAAATCTATATGAAATAAATCTATAGATATTTAGATATACATTGACACACATATATACATATGCATATATAGAACTACATATGCACATATATACATATTACACACACACAATACACATATACATACCACACATATACAGGCATCAAAATCTATATAGAGATGTAAATATATAAATAAATATAACATATGGAAATGTAATATATTACATAATAAATGTGCATATCACACAAATATATCAATATATTTATTCTATATTAAAATAGCTTAATAAATTACTATAACTATGATATAATAAATAAGAACACAAATCTACATGAAATAAATCTATAGATAGATATACAGACACACATATATATGTATATTAAAAGCTATATACACATATATATGTACACACACACACATATATAGATATATATATATGATTTGAGATATAAGCCCACATCAGTGATTTTGCAGGTTCAGTTCCAAACTACCACAATAAAGCAAAGATCATAATAAAATGAGACACTAATTTTTTGGTTTTTCGATGCGTATACAAGTTATACTATACTATACTATGGTCTATTAAATGTGCAATAGTATTTTACCTTTTTAAACATGTACATGCCTTAATTTAAAAATACCTTATTGCTAAAAAATGCTAATTAGCACCTTCAGGGAACCATAATCCATTTGCTGGTGGAGGATCTGGTCTTCATGTTGATGGCTGTTGACCATGGCAGTCACTGAAGGTTAGGAGGGCTGTGGCAATCTCTTAAGATAAGATAACAATGAAGTTTGCTGATCTATTGACTCTTCCTTTCACTTGAATATTTAGAGGCCATTGCAGTGTTATTAATTGTACTAATTTCAATATTGTTGTGTTTCAGGGAATAGGGAGGCCATAGGAGAGGGAGAGAAGCACATGGAACATATGTATAAATAATAATATAATATAATAATACTGTTGTATATAACATGTTAACACAATATTAATAGAATATGTAATTTATATGTGTGTATATATATATATATATAAATTATACTTATACTTTAATGGAGATGTGTATCTCCATTAAAACTCTTCAGAGGCCTTTCTTCTCTTTGATGATTGTCCTGACCTGTGGCTACTCTCCTCAGACCAGTTCCACCTAGAACATTAATCACTTCCAATTCTATTCCTGAAGTTTCTCCCCATGTAACCAGACTGGTTGTTGCCAGATGCTCTCATCCAAGGACAAGGCCAAAGCTTTACAATTGATTGACCAACTTCACTTCACTAGTAGTCTTTTGCTCCCAAATAAAAGCTCTGCCCTGAGACAGCTGCTCTTGAGTTTCCTCACTTTCCCCTCAACTCTCAAAGGCTGGAAGATCCTTAATGGTCGTCCACTCTCACTCCTCATTTTATGGAGGAGGAAAAGAGACTCAGAGTCACACAGTTAGGAAGTGGCAGAGCTGAGATTTGAACTCAGGTCTCACAAATTGAAATTCAATTCTTTTCCCATCATACCAAGCTCTCCACTGTGTCTGTTCTGGGCTTCTTTTCTCCACCTTCACCCTAAACATTAGGATAATATTGAATTCAAGGTCTTATTATTACACTGACATTTGTAGTTGGTCTTGTAGACATGCTTAATTAAGCATATGGTGACAGATTGTCAGCTCTGTTTTTGATGCTCCAAGACATCAGCCTATCTCGACACCAGGGAACGACTCAGAAAGTCTTACTGAACACGGAAAAGTTATGCAGCAATGACAAAATCCTTTCTTATTTGCCTTTAGCATAGTTTGCCTCTCTCCTGAAATACAGAAAATGTTATTTGCTTCCCTGGAACCAATCAAAGGATGACTGGGATTGTGGGTCTTGTATATAATTTGATTTTTAGATGAGTATGTGATTTCATCAGGATGAATACTCCCTAGTGAGGTGGATGGCAGTCACCTATTATTCCTTGTCATCTTGGGCCACACATCCTTTTATACATCTTTCATAAAGGATCTACCCAATATGATGGCAATTTTCCTCTGAGTATGTCAATCAACTTGCTGGTTGTTGGACAGATCTCAGAACTATCACAATAATAAGTGAATTAATATCTGTAGATTGTTTGCCCTGCTTTCCTACCATTCTGCCTCACTTAAATCTAATTCATGTGCAAATTAAGACATCACTCTTGTGATATCATTTGGTCCTCTTCGACAATGAAGAATAAACAACAACAATACCATTCTGCCAACATATCCACAAGAAGGAGGCTGTGTCTTTTATTATCTCTTTTATTTATTTTTTGAGTTATCATTATAGCCTTTTATAGATTGTTGGATCCTCATCTTAACTCTCACTTACCTTAGCAAGTTAGAAACCCAGAAGGCATTCTGTTCTCAGAGAATTAGGGATATCCCTTAGGAACAGGGAGCTTCTTCATGTACTATTGGCTGGAGTCTCCCTTCTGGTGTGTTTACTGTATCAGTTGCCAATTGCAATTATTATCTTTTTTATATTATCAATTGATCTAGCTTTTAGTACCTCACTTTTAATTTAACCATTTAATATCAAGTGGCTTTTACAAAGGGAAAAACAAAAGATATATCAAGATCAGAAGTTCCAAAATATTTCTCATTAATGAAAGGATATACTCTCTCCAAAATCACTAGAGTCTCAGGAACAGTAGTCTCATTTTTAAGTGGTTGTTATTGGGCCTTCTCTGCACCAAGTCACTTGTAAATGCAGCATAGCTGCTGGCCAAGCCCCTGCTTTGCCACAGGACATGGCATTGACAGTCCCCTTGGGTTACTGGCTCTTCATAACTGTACCATCATCTCATTGAGTTCAGCTGCTGGAAAACTCTAATAGGGATCCCAGTTCATGAAACTCTAGTCTTCTAGAGTTCTCTTCTGAACTCTTCTGAACTTCCAGAGTTCATAAAATATGACCATCTCCAATATCCCTTTATCCAAGAGCAGGAAAGAACAAATTCAAAGAGGGAAAGAACAAAGGTATCATGATGTAAACCTAAACAAGCAAAGTAAACCCTTGATACTGGCTCTGGCATTTTGCATCTAGATGCTCCAAACAGTCCTTACCAAGCAAACAAGAGCAAGGTAGAGTCACTGGGATCTTTTGTATGTTTGACTCAGCAGCCACTCAGAAGGCCCTTCTTTGTTATATGGTAAATAGACAGGAAATTATCATAGTAGATCTGGACTTGCTTCAAAGTATAACCTAGAACCCTCTATTATGCATTTTTGAAAGAAGATTCATCAAACATCCATTTGGGGGAATGGAACATTGCTCATGTTCCTAAGAATTGGCTTCTCATTGGATCTTTCCCACTACAATGATATCATCTGTTAGTCAACCAATTGGTGATAGGGCTTTCTAATATTAGTTCAGTGGGGTCCTCAAATATAGTCAAAAGGACTCTGCAGAACCACTGAGGACCTCCACAAGATGATGAGATTAGAGAAGGACTCTTATGGAGGACAATCTGGATAAAATGGCCCTTACTTATTAAAACTACAAGAAGCTTAAAACCAAAGATTTTCTAGCTATAGTGACTCATTGGGGATGCTTATCGTGAATTATAGAATATTAAACCCAGAAAGGGAGGTCAAATAGTCCAGAAAGCTCACTCCACATAAGAAGAAACCAAGAGTCAGGGATCTTTTGCCCAAGGTCATAAGGATAGTAAGTAGTGGAGGGAGGATATGGATGTCAAGTATCTGCTGTCAGAATCAGTTCACACACACATACACACACACACATCCACGCCATGCTACTTCCTGCTGAGGCTTTATCTATGAGCTAGCCCATGAGCTTACATGTAGATCATTTATACATCACCACATTTCATCTTTGATGCTGTGGTGTGGTAATAGCATAGTCATGATCTAGAGAAGGAAATGGCAAAATATTAAAGTATTTTTGCCAAGAAAACCCCAAATGGGGTCATGAAGAGCAAACACAAATGAAATGACTCAAAGAGGAAAAATTCTATCATCTGATGACATAAAGTGGAGATGATTTAATTCATTTCCACAAATGTTTCTTAAGTAAATATGTCAGACACTGTGGTAACTCCTAGAGATGATAATTCAAAAAGAGAAGCTGTGTCTGCCTTAAGGGAGTATATGTTCTACTGGGGAGTGGGGGGGGGACAGATTGAGGGTGAAATAGTCATAATTTAGAATTTTGTTGTTGTCGAGTCATTTCTCGTGTCCACTTTTCATATCCCCATCTGGGGTTTTCTTAGCAAATTCACTAGAATACTTTGCCATTTCCTTCTCCAGCTCATTTTACAGATGAAGAAACTAAGATAACAGGATGAAGTGACTTGGCCAGAATCATACAGAGAGGAGGTATCTGAAGTCAGATTTGAAGTTAGAGAGATGAGGCTGCCTGATTCCAGGTTCATTATTCTATCTACTGCACTAACTGCCTCCACAATTAAGAATAATACAAGGAAAATTGAGAAGGCACAGAATAGTAATCACTAGTGGAAAATGATGTGAATTGATCCTTGACTGAAAAAGAATTCTGAAGCAGGCCTGCTTACCAGGCATGGAGTTCAGTTGAGTTTGGTTGTGCTGTTCAATTCGTAGGAGTTTGGCACCCTTAAAAATAGCCAGTTACTCCATAAACTTTCCTGTATTTCCCTGACTCAGTAATTCCCACTCTTAGGAGGAAGTTATCCACTGTGGGAGTTGATAAGGTCGTGAATGCTGGCTTACTATCAGAAGTTATAGCTGTTTTGGGACTTATCTGCTCAAAGAAATGCCTGTAATTTCTGATAATAGATACAAAATAGCCACAGAAAAGAGAGCTTGATAATGATTCTTATAAGTGGAATTGTCCTCCAGCAAGAGTTTACTAGTGAGAAATCCCATCTGCAATGCAGCAAGGATAATATCAGGAGCATCTATTCCTTTTTAAGCTGTGAAAGGAGCCTCACCTAAGCAGGGCTGACATCTCTGGTTATATGAACAAAACTGACATTTAGAGAGTGATGGGCAAACTCTGCAAAGCATTCCCATGTCTCCTCTGATTGTCACAGCAACCCAATAGGATTCTATTGTCCTCATTTTGAAAAACAGAGTCACTCAATGACCAGGGCCACACAATTAGTGTCAGAGGTAGGATGTGATTTAAGTTCTTTATGACTCTTAAGTCTACATTCTAGACTATTATGCCACAAATACTTTTAGGGAGAGGTGGGAGATGGGGAGGCAATAGAGATTAAGTGGTTGCCCAGGGTCACACAGCTAGTAAGTGTATAAAGTCACATTTTTATTTATTTATTTATTTGTTTTTTTGCTGAGGCAATTGGGGTTAAATGATTTGCCCAGAGTTATACAGCCAGGAAGTGTTAAGTGTCTGAGATCACATTTGAACACAAGTCCTCCTGACTTCAGGTTAGTACTCTACTCTTATCACAAACACTTAGCAGGGATCCTTAACCCTTTTGTGTAATGGATCCTTTTGGCAGTCTAGCAAAGGCTATGGATTCCTTCTGGAAATAATATTTCTAAGTGTCCAAAGTAAAATACAAAGGAGTACAATGGAACTGAAATTGGCATATCATTGTCAAGATTTTTTTTAAAGTAAATGTCCATATTCCAAGTTATGATGCATTCCCTCTTCATTTCCCCCCAATGAAATCCCTCTCTTCTTTTAAGAGATGGCAAAGAACCCAACATTCCCATCAAGTGGGGAATGGTTAAATAAATTATGGCATAAGAATGTTATTGGAATATTATTAGATGGAATATTACTGTTCTATAAGAAATGATCAGCAGGATTTCAGAGAGGCCTGGAGAGATTTACATGAACTGATGTTAAGTGAGTAGAACCAAGAGAACATTGTACCCGGCAACAAGAAGATTATATGATGATCAACTGTGATGGATATGGCTCTTTCCAACAATGAGGTGATTCAGGCTAGTTCCACTGATCTTGTGATGGAGAGAGCCATCTTCACCCAGAGAGAGGACTGTGGGAACTGAGTGTAGATCACAACATAGTATTTTCACTCTCTTTGTTGTTGTTTGCTTGCTTTTTTTTCTTTCTCATTTTTTCATGATTTTTCTTGTGCAGCATAATAACTGGAAATATGTATAGAAGAATTGTACATGTTTGACACATATTGCATTACTTGCTGTCTAGTGGAGGTGATGAGAGGGAGAAAAATTTGGAGCACAAGGTTTTGTAAAGGTGAATATTAAAAACTATCTTTGCATGTATTTTGAAAATAAAAAACTATTTAAAATTTATTTATTTAAAAAATATTTTAAAAAGACAACTCAAGTACCATCTTCTATTAGAAACCTTTCCTGATCACACCCAAATTGCTCATAGCCTCTACCCCTAAATATCTTGTATTTACCTCCCTATATTTTTTTCACAGAGAGTCCCAAAACTTTAGAACTACATTAAGACTTTTGGAACATGAATGGTCATTGTAGATATTTGTATTTATTCTTTCTGTATAGTCGTGGGGGGTATATGTGGGTATGTGTAGGGGTCTATGGGTGTAATTGTTTCTTCTTTATTCTTGGCTGCATTCCAAGTTCTTTTGCCTTACAGAACATCATATTCCAGGCCCTTAGATCCTTTAATGTGGAAGCTGCTAGATCCTGAGTGATCCTTATTGTGGCTCCTCAGTATATGAATTTTTTTTCTGGCTGCTTGTAATATTTTTTTCCTTAGTCTGATAGTTCTGAAATTTAGCCACAATATTCCTTGGCGTTTCTATTTTAAGGTCTCTTTCAGAAGGTGTTCAATGAATTCTTTCAATGCCTATTTTATCTTCTGATTTTATTACATCTGGGCAGTTCTCTTTGATGATTTCCTGAAAAATAGTGTCTAGGCACTTTTTTATCATGGTTTTCAGGGAGCCTTAGATAATCCTTAGATTATCTCTCCTAGATCTATTTTCCAGGTCTGTTGTTTTTCCAAGTAGATATTTAACATGTTTTTCTATTTTTTTTCATTTTTTTGGTTTTGCTTGACTGATTCTTGATGTCTCAATGAATCATTCATTTTCATTTGTTCAGTTTTGATTTTTAATGAGTTATTTTCTTCATTAACTTTTTTTTTTACTTCTTTTTGTATATGTCCAATTGAGTTTTTAAATGAGTTGCTTTGCTCTATGGATTTTTTTTCCCATTTCACAATGGGCCTGGGCAGAGCCTCGCACTGCAGACTGCAGCTGCACAGCTGTGCTGTGGTCCGTGCTGAGTCATTCCCAGTGCTGGGTGGGTGTGGCCAGGTCTTGTTAAGCTCTGGGGTTTGGGGGTACACTCTACCTTTGGCATTTGTATGATTTCTCTGATGATCTACTGCTTTGCAACCAAAGCAGAGCAGCCAACCTGTGGTAGAGTCCTCCTGCAAATTCTCCACCCTTGGAGATCACACCTCACCCCCTGTCCACTAAGCCTCCTCCCACCTGCACTGGCCTCCTCCTGCCTGATCAAGACTGACTTTTCTAGTGATCTTCCAGATTGTCTTCTGCTGGTAATTTGTCGTATTCTCAATATTCATGGATTCTAGCACTATTTCTGAGGCTGAATTAGGTACTCAGTAGTGAGGGTGGAAGGGAGCTCAGAATGAAGTGTGTGGCCACTCCACTATCTTGGCTTTGCCCCCTCTCCCTAATCCTTAGCTTAAAGAGCCTGTTTTTTCATTATAATGTAAGCCCTTAGAATATAGTAACCACTTACTAAATACATGTTTATTGGATTAATTGATGTCCATCCTCATTGACTCCCCTCTCCATTTGAGTAGGGATTAGTTTATTCTTGGGGTTTGTATTCATAGCACCTAACACAGTGCTTGGTTCATATAAGATGTTCCATAAATGCTTGGTGAGAGATTGATTATCTAAGTGAATTTGCAATGATCCTGCCTCAGAGTAGCAGTGGGACTATGGAAAGGTATCCTGAACAATTTATTAACTCGCGGGTGGAGGGCAAACTTGATTTCCTTAGAGTAGCATATAATTTGGGAACCTATCTCCTTATACGTAAAATTTAAAGTGAGGTGCCCCAAGGAGTATTGAACCTTCTAGAGGTCTGTCTTTGCCCCTGTGGTTATTCAACATCTTTCTCAGTGACCTGGACAACAAAAATAGGAAGGATGCTGATTGAATTTTCAGATAAGTCCAGAGGGATAAAGGAAAATCTCTGTGATGTATAAGATTAAAAATTCGAAATAACCTTGGTAAAATGAGAAAGTAATCAGCATGGTACCAATAAAAGTTATAAGGCCAATCTCTATGTGGTTCAGCTAGCTCATGGATTTAATTCAATTAAACACCACTTATTAAGCTTTATCGTATAAAAAGGGCTCTGTGACACATCAGGGAATAACAAAGTTTAGTTAACACATGACTGCTGCCCTTACTAGGCTTAGAGATATTATTTATATTTGAGTAATTGTAATAGAAAATGATACATTGTACAAACAGGGCCAATGTATCACAGAGCTGAGAAGTATGGCTTTGGCTTAGGAGAACCTCAATTCAAATCCTACTTCTGACCCATACTAGCCAAGTTACTATGGACAAAGCAATAATCTTTCACTGCCCCTAGTGACTTTAAGACTATAAATTACAGATAAGTAGACAATCTCCATCTTGATGAAAGGATAATAAGAGTTTTCACACTAGGAGTTCCCTTCCCTGATGAAATTGAAATCTAGGCCAAAAAACGTAGTGTATTTTAGTAGCCAAGGGAGAAGAGGTCATTATTGGATAGAACAATCAAGGAAAACTTCCCAGATTGAGGTGGCATTTTGGTTGTATATTAAAGAATAGATAGAAATCCAATAGTCAGGAGCAGAAGGTAAGACTTCCCAAGTGAGAAAAAAGAATTAACAAAGGATCACAAAGTCCATGGGATCATAAAGTCTTAGGCTGGTAGAATCAGACATTTAGAGTAACGGACTTTAGAAGCTAACTAGTACAACTCCCTCGCTTTATAGATGAGGAACCTGGGACTTGGAGAGATTAAGTTATTTGCCCAAGTTCAAACATATAATTTATTGACTATTGTGCTGTGTGCTAGTGATACAAATAGGAAAAGAGACAGACCCTTCCTCAGTGAGCTTACAATTTAAAAGGAAAGATAACATATTAAAGAAAATTGAAAAAAGCATTAAGCAGAGAAGCTGATGGGAAATAGCATTACCAGGAAGATTTGGGGTCCTCTATATGGGTCATGCACTATGCTAAATGTTAGGGATACAAATAGGAAAAAGACAATTCCTGTCCTCAGAGAGCTTACAATCTAACAGGGGAAAATAACACATAAAAGAAAACTGAAAAAAGAGCCAAGCCAGGAGAGACTGATGGGAAATGGTGTTACCAGGAAGATAAAGGAAGGCTTAGAAGAGAATTTAGTTCTCTGCCTTCCAGCCCTCCAATCAGTGAGCAGCAATGTAGGGTGAATTGAGAAAGTCCAGGGTATCAAAACCTGAATCATTCTTCAGGTGATCATCTTAAGAGGGGTGGGGGAGAGGTTAAGGCTTTTCTATGGCTTCCAAGCCAAGAAGAATGGCATGGAAAATGGGATACATGTAATAAATGACAGAGGCAAGATTCGAAATCAGATCTTCCCATCCTATATTCTGTTCAATATACCACACTGGGGAGGATCAGGAAGACCAAAGAAAGGAATTGAAAATTTACTCAGTGGGAAATAAAATGCACTAAAAGATTTTGAAGAGAGGAATGATATGATAAGCAATAGTTAATTGAATAGTTAATAAGCAATAGTTCAAAGGTTTGCTCTCCTCCACTCTGGTTATGTCATCTGGGAAGTTGTGTTCAGTAATAGGATGTCACATTTTAGGAAGGTTCTTAATAATTCAGACTCTCTAGAGGAGGGCATCAAGATGGCAGAGACCCTAAGATCTGTGCCATAGGAGTATCAGGTGAAAGAACTGGTGGTGTTTGGCTTGGAGAAGAGAAGACTTGGGGGAAGGGAAACAGCTGGGAATATCCATCTTCAAGTAAATGATGGGCTGTGACATTCAAACGATTTAGGTTTGTTCTATTTGACCCCTGAGGACAGAACTAAGATCAATGAGTAGGGGGTGAAAAGTGGAAAATGAAGTCTGAACAATAAAAGGGATCACCTTGGGGAGTGGGCAGTTTCCCTTCCATGGAAGTCTTCAAGCAAAGGCTGCCTGATTGGGAAAATTTTAGAGGGATTCTTCACCAGATGTGGGTCGCACTGAATGGTTCTGGGCTTAAACATTGAGATTTTGCCATTCTGTGACTGAGGAAGGAAGAATATGAGTGGGAAGATCCATTAGGTAGAAGTGAAGTAGTCCAGGTGTCAGGTCAGAGACCTTATACTATAGGAGAAGCAGCAAGAATTGGAGAAAGAATGGATGTGGAAGAGAAAGATGACATGGTGTCAACAGGAATTTGTAACTGATTAAATATAAGAGGTGAGGGAGAAAGCAGAGTCATAGATAACACCAAGGTCTCAATTCCCGGAGACTGGATAAAGGGGGACATTACTGACAGAAACACTGAGTCAGAGGGAGGAGCAGATTTGGGGAGAAATTGAATGAACTTAGTTCCCACAAGACGAAAAATACTGTTTATGACCACAAACTACCCCCCTCCCCAGTCAGCCATTTCACAATCATTACATACACACACATGTGTGTGTATCTTTTCTTTCTCTGTCTCTGAATTTTTCTTTCTCTTTCTCTGTGTCTCTGTCTCTGTCTGTCTCTCTATCAATGTCTCTATTTCCCTGTCTTTGTCTCTCTGTCTTTCTATCTCGCTCAGTTCTCTCTTTCTGTCTCTTTCTCTCTATCTCCCTCTCTCTGTCTCTGTCTCTGATTCTCTCCCTCTCTTCCTGTCTCCCTCCCTCCCTCTCCCCCTCTCTGTCTCTGTCTCTCTCTCTGCTTCTCCTTTCCTCTGTTTCTCTCTCCTTCTCTCCCTCCCTCTCCCTCTCCTTCTCTCTCTCTTTTGGAGGAAACTAAATCAGGCTAAGTGATACCTCTCATCTATCATCTGTGAGAAAATGGCAGTTTTGTCAAGCACTACAAACTATGGGCCAATAGGACCATTTTCATTTATGAAGAATAATATTTTGGGTCAGAAAGCATAAAATGAGGTTCAGTAAGGACAGAAGCCATGCTGTGTACTCACCAGACAAAGTCCACCTCTCAGCAGATCAAGTTCCTCCTGACTGGACAAGAGTTGCCTCATCTTGCTTTGTCTCGGACCAACTCCACCTCATTTTGCTACCATTTCTATTCTATTCTGAACAACCACTAACCTCTTCTCACCCTCCTTCATGTTCCAATTCTAGCTGCCAAAGAGTGCTCAGATCAACATGACCATTCTCAGACTTGCCATTTGAGTCATTCATCTCCTGTCTTCAATCACTATTTCCTCTACTCTCCCCATCCAAAACCTTTTTCCTGAGACACCACTCTCCTCTGCATGTTGCATTCTCTTATTAGAACATAAATTCCATGAGGAAGAGATTATTTTGCTTGTTTGATTTTTATTTCCAGTGTTTAGGACTAGGCCCAGTTTATGGTGAGCACTTAATAAATCCTTTTTCATTTATTCATTTATATTTTAGGCCCAAGAAATGAGCCCCAAATTGTAAATTGAATCAGCACATCCCAAATGCCCTTTTCTACCCCAAGCCAGTTGTAAGCAATGCTCTAAGCCCTCTAGTCCATGCCAAGGATGCCAAGTAGACCACTCTTCCTCCAATATAGCAATGAAACAATAATGCAGGGTACTAGCCCAAGAAGACTTGTCTTTTCCCTACCTTTGGCTAAATCTACACTCATTAAAGCATATTCAAGCAACTATTTCATCAATCTATTTCCTCATTCTTTGGTCAAAGTTTTGGTATCATCTTCATTCTTACTCTTTTCCACATTCTCTCTTTTTCTTTTTTCTTCCTCACTCTTTTCTTTCCTCCTCCCTCCTTTCTTTCCTTCTTCTATTTCTTTCTTTCTCTTCTTTTTTCGATTCCATTCTTTCTTCGTTTCATGTTTCTTCCTTTCTTCCTTCCTCTCCTCACCCTTCCCTTTCCTCTCCCTTTCTCCCTCCTTACTGTATCCATTCTTCCTTCCTTCCCTTCTCTCAATACTATTTGCCCTCCATTCATATTGACTTCCAGTTTTCCTTTTTTCTTTCCCAAAATAGTATAGTAAATAAAGTGCTAGCTTTTAAGCCTGAAAGTTTTTGCCTCTGACACTTGTTATCTACTCTAAGTGACTGTAGGTAGATCATAACTTCTGTATGCCTCAGGCAACTTCTTAGGATTTCTTTACTAAGTCAAAAACTGATTGAGATCTGCATCAATGAAGAGTATTCCTACTTGCAGAATTCCCAACATTGATACAGACTTAGTAGTTTTTATTGTTACCTTAGTAAATTTAGCACATAATCAGGGTCAATAGCATCTAGAGTTCTTTGCAACTGCAATGATTGCACTTAGTGAAACTAAATGTGTTTTTTTACAAGAAAAAAAAGATATATCATTTATGAACATTTTATGCCTTAATCTATTGCTTAATGGTTAAGATAGTAGCAATGGAGGCTTGATTTTTTTCATCAGTTAGGTAACATTTTCTCAAGCTTCTTTTCTTATTGATAAAACCTCTTCTAAAATGAAAACATTAATTTTTACCCTTTGATTGTAGATCTCCATTTACAGATACCTTTGCTTCCATTAATTCTACTGGCTTTAATTTATTTGTACTATATAAATCTTTAATCCCCTTCCCCCTCCTCCAGAGCTCTGTGGGTTTATTGCCTTCTTTGACTGGGGTGCTTTTTCCTTTGGTTGATTCAGAAAGATTTCTATTAAATAATTTCAACTTAATCCAAAGCTTTCCCACTTTCCCTACATGGTGAGGAAGAAATATCTCATAAAGAAAGTTATCACCAGCTATTTAACTGGGCTAAGAAATCAAGAGCATTCAATTGAATGTCTGCCTCCAAAACATATTTACACTTTTCTCTTTCCTAAGAGAAAATCAGCCAGAAATTCTAAAGTTTTGTCCTCATAATTTACTTAAAGCTCTACTTGGTCAGTGGTTAGGAACTCAAAAGTAGTGAGGCACAAGAGACAAGGCACTACCATATCTGGAGTCTGAGAGACAGGTTGTGAATTCTGGTCCTAATACAAGCTATCTTCCTAGTTATCATGACTCAGTGCATACCCATAGGACCCAGGGACTTTCCAAATCCACATCCAACATTCTATGCACTACACCATGCAGATTCCCAATAAAGGATGAACTTTATGGTACCAAGACTGAGGATATAGAGTTTCTAGCAGTCCATTTCACTGAGTGTTTAATTTGATTTTTATACTTTTGAAGGACATTTTCCTGCCAAAATATTTCTCTGCTCTCATAAATGTGGCAGAAAGGTCAATAGTTGGGTGCCATGACTTGGAAGATTTCACCAAGGTGGGAAACCCTGGAATGTTTGTTCTGCCTTCTCTGTGTTCTGGGGAGTCCAGAGGAAGAGTCAGCATCCCAACACAGCTTAAACACAGAACCTATATCATGGATGCCCACCATGATTCTTTCCTCAGCTCTATCTCCTAAAAGAGTTAATATTATCAGTTGTTTTTTTTTTTTTATTTAAGAAATCCAACCTAGGACACTGGCTTTCTGAAGTCCTGAGAAGCCCCATTCATTTATTCCAAAGGAGGAAATAGAGTCAGGAATTTGTTTTGGGACACCAATTGTAGTAGATAGTCACAAGAGTATCTGAAAAGCAAGTCAAGCTATGGCTAGTACAGGATCTTTATCCAGCGATGGAGTCAGAACTTGGGCTCAGAATCCTGGTTCCTCCATTGACTTCTCTGAGAAAGTCATTTAACTCTTTAGTTTCCTCATCTATAAAATAGAGGGAAGTGTTGAACTAGCTGATGTCTAAGATCTTTTATCATCCTGTGTATGATTTGCCCCCCCTCCTCTAAAACAGAATTTGATTGGTCACTAGGAACAAAGGGATAAAGGAAGGGAAGTTGATAAAATACAATGGAGTTCAAGAAGAAAATGGCAAATGCTGGAGGGAATGAAGGAAAACATGCTTGCTTATGTGACTGGCCTGGCCCCTTTTGGAACTATGCTTCCAAAGTTACTAAACAGTGCATCTAGCTACATAGTGCTATCTATCTAGGGGAGTCAGGAGGATCTCAGACAGTAGCTATATGACTCTGGGCAAGTCTTTCAGCCTCAATTTTCTCATCCGTAAATAGAGATAAGAGTATCTACTTCTCAGGGCTGTTGAAAGCATCAAATGGGATTACATTGGTTAAAGATAGTATTTGTAAACTTAAAACACTAAATAAATGCCAGCTCTTATTATTACAATCTTTGATCCAGCTATACCACCGATAAACCTATACCTCAAAGAGATCAAAGAATAAAGGGTCTATAAACAAATATATTTATAGTATGTCTTTTCATAGTAGCTTCAAATTGGAAACTTAAGGGGCGATGTCTAAACAAATTATGCTATATGAATGTAACGGAATATCATTGTGCCATAAGAAACAAAGAAATGGGCAGTTTCAAAGGAAATTGGCAAAATCTCTATGAATTGGAACAAAGAAGTGAGCAGAACTAGAATAATTTATACAACAATATTATAAGAGAAAAAGAACTTTGAAAGACTTGTGAAGTCACATCAACCCAATGACAAACCATGGGTCAAGAAGATTAAAGCTGAAACACATCATTCACCTTCTGCCAAAAAAGTGATGGACTTAAAATGGAGAGACATATGTTTGGGGCCATGACCAATGTGGGTGTATACTTTGCTGGATTACACATGTAAGTGGGTGGAGGTAACATTATAAATAAATATATAAATAATATATATGTAAACATAACAATGAAATATGAATTAAATATAAGTTAGATGTAGATATAAATAAAATTAATTAAATATAAATTTTGAGGTATAAATATATGAATGAATTTTTTAAAGAAAGTTACCTAAAGAAAACACATTTTAGAGCCACCATGATAAATTATATGACTACAGAGCTCCAGAAAGAAAATTCAGTTTTGAAATGCTAGGAGTGGTTTCTGAGCTCCCTCTGCTGGCCTAAGATAGCTTGTTAAGTGATTATTTTCAAAATTCTTTCTTGAAGGCCTCTTAAAGCCCACTGAGCCAGATTGTAGTTAAAAAGATTTGATAAGGTATATGAATGTTATGGAATATTATTGTTCTGTAAGAAATGACTAACAGGACGAATACAGAGAGGATTGGCGAGACTTGCATGAACTGATGCTGAGCAAAATGAGCAGACCAGGAAATCATTATATACCTCAACAGTGATACTGTATGAGGATGTATTCTGATGGAAGTGGATTTCTTCAACAAAGACAAGATCCAACTGAGTTTCAATTGATCAAGGATGGACAGAAGCAGCATCCCCAAAGAAAGAACACTAGGAAATGAATGTAAACTGCTTGCATTTTGTTCTTCTTCCCAGGTTATTTATACCTTCTAAATCCAATTCTCCTTGAGCAACAAGAAAACTGTTCGGTTCTGCACACATATATTATATCCAAGATCTACTGTAATCTATTTAACATGTATAGGATTGCTTGCCATCTTTGGGGAGAGGGCGGAGGGAGGGAGGGGAAAAATCGGAACAGAAGTGAGTGCAAGGGATAATGTTGTAAAAAACCACCCTGGCATAGGTTCTGTCAATAAAAAGTTATTAAAAAAAAAAAAAGATTTGATAACTTGCTTTCATGGCCAAGGGAACTTTTTCTTGCAATGCATCCTGGGGCAGTTGAACAAAAGTATAAAAAATACATATATACACACACTTACATACACATTAAAACAGAAGCAGCCTGGCTCCTTTTCAGTTCCATACAGCAGGAAGTAAAAGTAAATTACCAATTAGAAAACAAAATTGGGGCAAGTCAAATTGCTTCCAACTCTGAAGGAGGAAGTTTTCCATATGGTACGGTTTGGGGCTGGTAAATCAAAGAGCATTTGTCCCAGTCCCTGGGTCATGCTCCTACTCTCCCCTCTTGCCTTAAAGAGGATGCATTTCCCGCCTCGGGTTTATAGGAATTTTACCCAAGGCTGCGGTTATACCCTCTCAGCAGGCTGCTGGTCCTGACATATGAGGAAAAGATGCTGAGTGGGGACCATGATGAGGGCAGGTCCCACGATCCCAGCGGAAGCTCAGGTTCCCAGCCTTTTTTCTTTATTGTCTTGGCTTACTGAGGATGGTCTCTAATTTTTGTTCTTTACTAAAAGTTTACAAAAGCATCTGCTGAGGCAGTGAGAAGAAAGTTGGTCTTCCAACGAGCAAGAACTGAGTTCAAGTCCTGACTCAGCCATTGACTAGTAGGATGACTCTTTTGATAACATCTCTGTACCTCAGCATTCTTATCTGAAAGATGGACTTAATGGCTTCACAGGTCCCTCCCGGTTCTAAAACAATGATCCTTTTTAATTTAATTTTTTTTTTTTTTTTGGTGAGGCAATTGGGGGTAAGTGACTTGCCCAGGGTCACACAGCCAGGAAGTGTTAAGTGTCTGAGATCAGATTTGAACTCAGGTCCTCCTGACTTCAGGGCTGGTACTCTATCCACTGAGCCACCTAGCTGCCCCTAAAACTATGTTCCTATAAAATAACTACAAGTTTTAAATATTTTGCTTAAGTTTTAAATTTTACTTTATGATAATTTTTAAATTATACTTTGCAGTGGGTCCAGTTCTGCAGGGGGTCCAAGGGGTTGAGCAGGAAGAATAGGGTTGGCGTCAAAGGAAGACAAGAGTCGTGAGGTAGTTTGAGTGAGGAACTGATGGAACTGATGCTCCCACTTCTCTCAGGCTCCTTCAGACTTTATTTTATACTATATCATGATCATATACTTTTATTTAGTTCAACATACTCTCTAGACATGTGTCTGACGTATTGACCTTTATATGTTACTACATTTGACATTTAACATTTGAGTAAGTTTTTTATGGTTAAGTATTAATTATTGATTATATTACGCGAATCCAATAAGTAAAGGTAAATGTTATACAAGGTTAAATGTCAGTGAATTTTGTTAGTTTACTTATGTCTTCTTTGCCAGTTCTATGCATTGTTTGATTCCTGACTTGAAACCATATACATAGACATTTAGGGCAATTCCTAGTTATACTTTAACCATCTTTTGGTTCCTAGATATACTGATCTTTTCTGAATTTAAGTTGGTAAACTCCATTATTTCTTGGACCTTTGGATTCTCTCTGATAGTGACAATGCTTTCCATGGTGTTCTCTCCTTTATCATTTCTCTCAGTGAGAGATTAGTTTTATTAGGACAGAATATGCCTGTGGAATCATTTCCAGTTAACTTGCCCAAATTCCCCTTGTCACCAGGTTTTTTAGCTAACGTTTAGTGCTGTAATCAAGCCAATTATAAATAATATAGGAAATAGTAGTCCGCTAATGAGAATCATAGAGGGAAATGTTGTTTCTGCGGGAGTGCTGTGCACATCTGATCTCAGTGCTGGGCTTTGCCAATCAGCTTAGAGATTGCGGCTCCCAACAATACTTAAATTTGCTGTGTTTAAATTCTACAGCAGCTAGTGGTGCGGTGGATACTGTGTTAGGCCTGAAGTCAGGAAGACTTTTCTCTGTGAGTTCAGATCTGGCCTCATTTATTAGCTGCATGACCCTGGGCAAGTCACTTCACCCCGTTTGCCTCAGTTTCCTCATCTACAAAATGAACCAGAGAAGAAAATGACAAATTGGTCTAGCATCTTTGCCAAGAAAACCCCAAATGGGGTCACTAAGAGTCAGACACTTTCCATGCCTGTTTTCACAGGTGTTGTTTATAGTCTGTAAGAGTTCCTGGACCAATAATCAATGGATTAAAAACCATCCTTTGCTAATGAGTTTTTGTTTGAGAGGTAATGTGGTTCCAAGGAGAGAGTCAGAAGCAAACTCTGCCATTTACCAGCTGTCTAATCTTGGGCAAATTATTTAATTTCTCTGGGCCTGTTTCCTCTTCTATTAAATGCAGGAGTTGGATTGGATGCTCTCTGAAATCCCTTTCAGGGCTAAAGCTATGATGCTAAAGCGATCATTTATTCAGTGAATCAACAAGCATTTATCCAGTGCCGACTGTATGCCGGGTACTGCCCTAAGCTACCAGGATACAGGAAAGAGCCAAAAATGGTCCCTGACCTCCAGGAGTGTACATTTTAATCTGAGCACCAACATGAAAAAAAATCAGGGACGTGTAAGCTAGAGACAAAGTGGATGATGGTAATCAGAAAGGGCACCGGGGAAAGTCTCCTTGGAAAGCTGGGATCTGGAATCTTGTTGGAGCCAGGGAAGCTGGGAGCAGGAGAGAGGAGAGAGAGCGTTCCAGCCCAGTGGACGGGCAGAGCAAAGGCAGGACTGTGCTCGCCAGTGGAGTGAGATCATTAAGTGCCCGGAGAGAACCCTAGGGTAAGAAGAGTGGGAAGGTAGGAAAGGGTCAAGTGCCCAGTGGCAGACTTTGTATTTGAGAATGGAATAGGAAAGTGGTGGAGATTATTGTGGGGCTGGGGAGGGTAGAGGGGGATGTGTCTGAGCAGCAGAGGGACTTTGGGGAGCACGGCCTGAAGGAGGGAGAGGCTTCAAGGAGTAAAGTGAGTTAGTGAATCATGCCGGCATCTTAGGTGAAAAACAAGGAGGGGCTAACTAGAGTTACAGCTCTGTGAGCGGAGATTTTACATGTATATATGAATATATAAAATTGAACAATAATATATATATATATATATATATATATGATTGAACAAATATAAAGTTGAACAACAAAATATATATATGATTGAACAAATATATATATATAATTGAACAACAAAATATATATATATGATTGAACAAATATAAGTTGAACAACAAAATATATATATGATTGAACAAATATATATAATTGAACAACAAAATATATATATATATGATTGAACAAATATAAAGTTGAACAACAAAATATATATATGATTGAACAAATATATATATAATTGAACAACAAAATATATATATATATGATTGAACAAATATAAAGTTGAACAACAAAATATATATATGATTGAACAAATATATATATAATTGAACAACAAAATATATATATATATGATTGAACAAATATAAAGTTGAACAACAAAATATATATATGATTGAACAAATATATATATAATTGAACAACAAAATATATATATATATGATTGAACAAATATAAAGTTGAACAACAAAATATATATATGATTGAACAAATATATATATAATTGAACAAAAATATATATATATATATATGATTGAACAAATATAAAGTTGAACAACAAAATATATATATGATTGAACAAATATATATATAATTGAACAACAAAATATATATATATATGATTGAACAAATATAAAGTTGAACAACAAAATATATATATGATTGAACAAATATATATATAATTGAACAACAAAATACATATATATATAAAATTGAACAACAAAATATATATATAATTGAACAACAGAAATATATATATGGACATATATAAGTTCAAGGTAAGTAGTTTGAGATATCCAAGTGGCAATTAGGAAATATGTTCCCACAGCTCCCGGAGAGGTAGGTGCACAAGAGGGCAAAGGTTAGCCACAGCCCCAGACTGGACTGTTACAATCTCCTCATGAACCACTAGGGGACACCTCAGCTCTCTGGCTTCCTTCGGTCTATTTCCCACATGGGCAGGTGTCTCAGCATCCGTCTCAGCAGGAGGCGGCCTGGGGCCTGTGTGGGGCCTGCCCGGGGCCCCAGACCCCTGCTCACCTCCATCTCTGCCACGGCTCTACCTTTCTACTCCTGCCCAGGTTCTACCTCGCCACCTTACTTACCACCCAGGGTCCTTGTGGAATGTCACTCTGGAGAAGGCTGTGGACACCTAAGCATGATGTTTTTAAATGCATAAAACAAAATAGACAAGGTTACAAGAGAAAGGATTCCGTATCTAATCCCAGAGGTAATAGGAAATATTGAGAACGGAGGCGACACAGACCCACACTTTGTGAAGCAAAGAAATTAAAATTCATTTTATGGATTATAACATGCTGCCTGAATGGGAAGAGGGGAAAATGTATATAACATATGACATGTATATGTATATTTGTACAAATAACTCAATATATACATATATGGGACATTAAAATCCCCAAACAGTTGTACTATTTCATGAAAAAGAAATCCAAAATCTCATTTTTACTTTTGTCAAGGGTACCAGTGCATAGAGACCCTTCTAGAATGGGTCTAACAATTCCCCCCAATATCAGACTCAACAAGAGGCGGAGCCCTGCAGGGCCACAGAGATGACCACCATTGCCCAGCAATGCCCAGCCAGAGGAACTCTGGAGTCACATAAGTACGAGAGTTTCCGCGGACATCACTGAGCTGCTCTCCCTGAGCCCAGGTCCGCAGGATATTATGCTGCAAGCCAGCTTCATCTAAAGCCAGTTTATGAGGTCCTCATCATGGTCTCTTCTGGCATAATTGCCACAAAGCAATCTAGTGCCTTTATTTTAATGATTCCAACTACAGCATGAAAAGAAAGTTGTGTTTTAGGGGCTCAATTTACACAAACACAGATCCTTTTCCATTTTGGTACCTTCCAGTTGGGAAAAACACAAAAGTATATGTAGAAGGAAAGTACCTAGCTAAATAGACACTCTGAACTGCCAAGGGCTAGTGCAATTTAAAGACATGTTTAAATAATAAGAATTTGTTCTAAAAGACTTCGTTCAAAGAGCCCATCCTCTGCTCTTCTGGGAGTCAGCCCTGTGGGGCCACTCAGGTGAGAGCACCTATGGTCTCAGCCTTGGCCTGGCAAGAAATAAGAAAGAGTATTGAGTCACCCAGGGCGCCTCACATGGCACAAGGCACAGGAAGCCCAAGCTGAAGAATAAACAATCTCCGTGTTCTCTAAAAGTTTATGTGGCTAAAGCCATTAAGGATGACTGGGAAATAGGAATAATGAGCCTGTCTCTACTCACACTATACACTGAGACAGACCAACAGAATGGATTTAGGAAGCTACCACTTACCTCAGGCCCATAACTAACAAGTACTGCACATGGACCAAGTGGCACAAAACTTGCCAAGGGTTGAAAGCAGGAAACAAGCTCTTAAGTCAACTTTTTTAGACACATTCAGGTGGTGATGGGAGCCAAGCAGGGTCTCACTGGAAGGAGCTCACCCAGGGCACATAGCTGCTAAAAAGGAGGAGATACAATTGCCAGATGGAAGCTTTCTATTCCATCAAGTTCTTCAAACTAGGTCGGATGATCAGTTGTTTCTGTTACCAAAAGGCTCCATATACTGTCAGCACTCTCTAAATTTCAGCATTCTGCAGTTCATTAAGGTGTTTTACACAGTGAGCACGAGATTCCTGTCCAAAAGTAACATCAAGGGAGCTGTTGATTGGATTCGTGGGATTTGAACTTCACATAGACAAACATTCACTTTCAAAACTAAGAGTTTATTTGGGACTGTGATGTCTTTGAGTAGATTTGAGTCATTCCTCATAGAGGAAGGAAAAGGAAGAGGAATTAGTCATAAGGCACAGCAGCTGGTGAGATGGTGAGGGAATGAGCTGAAGTGTGACAGCAGCTGGTCCCAGATATGGTGGGTGACTGAGGCAAGTGCCCCACTGGATGACAGAATTCCAAGATGAAGGTTTACTATATGCCAAATACTGTGCTGGGAATATAAATGCAAAAGTATTAAAAGATAGCATCTCCCCTCAATGAACTTCTTTTGAGAGAAGACAATATATAAAATGAAGCTGAAAGGGGAAGTAGGAGACCAAGAGAAAGATATGAGCCTGGAGAAGAATTAGAGATGATTGGCTAGGGTGTCCCTGCTTCCTGCTCCCAAAGTTCTGTCACTCTAAAGCCCTGGTGAAATCAAAAGTTCTTATTTATCTTTGCTCCGCACCTACCTGTGTGTGAAAAAGGGCTTTTCACCTGGAATTATTGGGAGAAGGGTTTATTCAGGTTAGATTTCAGGTTTGGCTTATTATTTTTTTTAAAATAAGCTTTTATTGATGTCTTTAGTTTTTACACCATCAAGTTTTCTCCAGTAACTTTTCCCATATATAACTAAATAAAAATTCCAAATAAAAATGTATTTTTTAGTCTTGTAATTGTTTATTTTTTAATTTTTTTATTATTATTATAGCTTTTTTATTTACAAGATATATGCACAGGTAATTTTTCAGCATTGACAGTTGCAAATCCTTTTGTTCCAACTTTTCCCCTCCTTCCCCCCACCCCTTCCCCCAGATGGCAGGTTGACCAATACATGTTAAATATGTTAAAGTATAAGTTAAATACAATATATGTATACATGTCCATACAGTTATTTTGCTGTACAAAAGGAGTCGGACTTTGAAATATTGTACAATTAGCCTGTGAAGGAAATCAAAAATGCAGGCAGACAAAAATAGAGGGTTTGGGAATTCTATGTAGTGGTTCACACTCATTTCCCAGAGTTCTTTCCCTGGGTATAGCTGATTCAGTTCATTACTGCTCTATTGGAACTGATTTGGTTCATCTCATTGCTGAGGATGGCCAGATCCATCAGAATTGATCCTCATATAGTGTTGTTGTTGAATTATATAATGATCTCCTGGTCCTGCTCGTTTCACTCAGCATCAGTTCATGTAAGTCTCTCCAGGCTTCTCTGTATTCATCCTGCTGGTCATTTCTTACCAAACAATAATATTCCATAACATTCATATACCACAATTTATTCAGCCATTCTCCAACTGATGGGCATCCACTCGGTTTCCAGTGTTTGGCCACTACAAAGAGGGCTGGTTTGGTTTATTATTAAATCAGCCAAGCCCAGATGAGAATAACTATAATTTTAATGAGCTGCAGAAAAAGCCCCATGAACACAACTGCTTTGGAGCCAGACAACATCATCAACCTGTCCTTTATGTTTGCAGGAAGTGCCCCAATCCTCCAGTGAATATGATTTCTGACCTATAGCTCCAGCACAGCCGGCTAGTTCAACTGTTATAACACTGAACAAAAGAAAGAAAAATTGAAAAGTGGTCCAAGTTCAACTCTTTCCTTTCTGGATTTCTTTGGGGTTCTGCATCTGTATTAATCCTTCCATTGCTTGAAAAATTACAGAAACTGAAAATAATGATGTATTATGATGATGATGCATAATGATGAAAAGTAATGATGATGACAGAAACTGTCATCATATTCAGACAAAAGCCACAGGCTATGATACCCTGAGAGTGCCTTTTCTGCTGGGTCAGGCTTTCCTTCCCAGGAGTTAGCAGGGCATGGTGGACAGTGCCGACCTTGGAGCTCCCAGACAGCCTTGGTTCCAAGTCACCACCTACCCTTCCTCCTGGGTGGCTTTAGGCAAGTCTCTTAACCTGCTCTGAGCTAAAGTTTTCTCATTTATAGAAAGGAAATGTAATACCTGAAGTGACTAATAGGGCTGTTGTGAAAATCAAATGAGAGTGTGTAGTATTTTACAAACTTGACAGCCTTATTTGTTTTGTGTTTATTATTGTTAGAAGAAAAATAACAGCATTTATATAGTGTTTTAAGGTTTGTAAAGTGCTTTACCATCATCCCATTTTATCCTTCTAACAATCCTAAAAAGTAGGTACTATTATTATCCCAGTCTTATAAATGAGAAAACAGAGGGAGTGAGTGGTAAAATGATTTTCCCAGAGTCACATAGCCAATAAGTGTCTGAGGCTAGAACTGAATTCAGTTCTTTCTGACTCAGGTTTGGTACACCGCCTACTTCATTACCCAGTTGCCTCATATAGATGTTTTTTGACTGATTATATGTAAGTAGAACAAGATTATCTTACTATTTTGGCATAGGAAGAGACCTACCTTAGAGATTATTTAGCCTAAATTCCCTCATTAAAAAAATTGACACCTTCTGTTTTTATATCTCTCCCATTTCCAAATATATTTCTCCCTTTCCCCTATCCAGAGTCATTCTGAGTCATAAAGGAATGAAAAGAAGAAAAAGAGGAGGAGGAAGAGAAGAAAAAAGAGGAGGAAAAGGAGGAAGAGAAGGAAAGAAGGAGGAGAAGGAAGAGAAGGAGGGGAAAGAGGAGAAACAGAAAGAGGAAGAGGAGGAGGAAGAAATCAGCTCAATAAAACTATCAAGACCAACTGTACATGAGAGTGTATACAGTGATATACATCCATAGTTTTCCACCTTTGCAAAGGAGAGAGGAAGACACATCTTCTCAATATTGCTTTCCAGGCCTTCTTCCAGATCAACCTTAGTCACAGTAGTCAGTTTGAAGATTGTTTTTTTTTCTTTCAATTTCTGTCGCTATAGTCATTGCATAGACTCTCCTGGTTTTGCTTACTTCACTCATTTAACATTGATTTACATCTTCCCTTCTCTAAATTCCTTGTAGTCATCATTAGTGATGGAATAGTAATATTCCATTACATTTGTGTACCACAATTTTAGTCATCCTAAGCAATACAAATTTACATGAATAAAAGTTAAGGAAACAGATCTTCAAAGAGTAATTTACCCAAGATGCTACTGAGATTCTGATTTGTTGTGAAGATCAAATTAAGAAATGTTTGTAAAGTGTTTTGTAAGCCTTAAAACGCTATATAAATATTAGCTATTAGTAGTAGTAGTAATATTGGTAGTAGTATTAATATTAAGTAGAACTCTTAATCAGGGCCTTTACTCCAGGCACTGAACTGTCTCCCAAACACCTTCAACTACCTCCAGCCCTTCCCAACTCCCTTTTTAAATTCTCTAACTCAATAATTTGTCTAGGAGAAATAGAAGAAAAAAAAGCTTCCCAGGCTGCCCCTACAAAAAAGAAAAAGTCATTCTGTTTTTAACCTCTTTTCCATATCCTTTCTTTCATAGGCAAATGGCACACACTCAGTCTTGCTGCCTTAACCAACCAAAGCTGGGATTTCTTCTCTGCCATCTGTCTCACAGATTCATTTAGCTGCCAATCTTAAATGCATATTTACTTTGTGGAATATTAATAAATCTTTGGGAGACTTTGGGAGAGGAGGAGTGTGACTCTTTCTGAGCATTAATTTTGAACCTCAATACTAGGATAAAAGATTTGAATATTTATGAAGGAAATCTAAAGGACTGTGTCATAAGTTGTATTTAGTTCCTGTGATTATTTAGGCTCATCAGAGAATATCATAGGGTGACCAACTTCTCAAAGATTTTCTTCCAGTTTATAAAAGGGCTGAAATTTCAGTACTGTTTAGGAAGTACCACCTCCCTTCTCTCCCATAATTTTCTTCCCCCTTCATTTTCCTGTTCCGCATTCCCCAATAAACCAATCATTCTAGAAGTAGTGAAGATTAAGTGATTCCTTTAAATACAAAAGCAATTAATCAATACTATTGGCCAGATGGGGGAATAATTGCATTTGAATTAAAAGACATGAAGTCAAATACTTCCTCTTTGGTTTCTTGAAGGATGTTCACTGAGCCTTAGTAAACACCACAGAGCAGATATTGAATCAGAAAACTAAAATGTATTTTTTAAAGTTTTCCTAAATTTATGACTTGGTGCAATTTAAAGGATCTTGGAAATAAAAAAAATTATGATGTCTCCCCATAAAGACCTTTAAAAAAAAAAAAAAAGAGCAAAACAGATTGGAATTTAACAGGATTTAGAGCAAGCTATAACTTATTTCACCAAAATGAATGGCTTAAAATATTTTCCCCTTAAAACAAGCTACACATGTTTTATTCATCTTAATGAATATTTCAGTTTGGTGATGTATATATTTAATCAGAATGGTCAAACCTTTCTCTGTCTAGAAGAACACTAATATTGTCTAGATAATAGACAATGCAAAGGACGTGAGAATTACTGAATATTTCTGAATCCATGGAGTCAAATATTGCTAAAATCCATTTTTATTTTAAGGCCTAAAGAACAAAAGTTGGCAGTGCTATAGGAGAGCAAAATGAGAAGCATCATTTCAGCTTCCTGAAATATTCAAGTCTTAGAATTAATGTCTCTGGCAATGAGGCAGTGCTGGTAAAAATATGGAGCAAATTAAAAATGGAATTGCAAACAAATCCATATAAAGATAGAAGCTTATTTCTCTCCCTACAGACACCAAGTTCTGACAGAGACCAAAAAATATGTAGCAAAAAAAGTAAACAAAACAGAAATAACTGACATGATTAGTAATGTTGGAATACCTAAGGTTTTTTTTTTTCCTCAATTGGCTATTTTGAAATAGTTATCCATTAATATTCCATATTTGTAAATAAGCTACCATGTTGAAATAGGTGTTGCAAAAAGAACTAATTATGAAATGCCTTTCAAAGCTGATACATCTCCCAGGATATATTTGTGCAGTTTCAGCCCAGGCCATGAGAATTTTGATTAGTTTCATAAAGGTATTTCAGTATCTCCTAGTTGGAGGAAAGGTCTTGTTTTTTAACATTCTAAGCAAACCATTCTAGCATTTAAAGAGCAGCTATTCACACATGGCATGAGTTTATACTTTGAACTTGGCACTCAATAAAGTACTCAATAAAGCATGAACAAATAGAAGTGAAAGCTAAAATTGGAAGCCAGAGAGAACATCATAGGAATCCTTGCTAGATATTATTTTCTTTAGCTATGTGAAGTTGTGCAAATAAAACTGCGTAGAAAGTCAGGAGACCTAAGTTTAAGTCCCAGCTACAATCACACAGGCAAAGTATGTGAGGCAGTGGATAAAGTGCCAGACTTGCTATTACAAAATCTTGAATGTGATCCTGCTTCAGATACGTAACTAGCTATGTGACAAGTTATATAGCCTCTGTCTGCTACAGTTCCTCATTTGTAAAATAGGGATAATAATAATGTTGCAGACAGACTGGTGGCACAATGGATAGAGCACTGATCCTGGAATTAGAGAGATCTGATTTCAGACATTGACTAGTCACTCAACCCGTCTGCCTCAGTTTTCTCATCTGCAAAATGAGCTGATAAAGAAAATGGCAAACCACTTCAGTGTCTTTGTAAGCAAAACCCCAAATGGGGTCACAGATTGTGTCAATCACAACTCAAAAATGACTGAACAACATAGTATTATTGTGAAGATCAAATGAGATGGTTTTTAAAGTGATTTGAAAATCTTAAATGTTATCTAAATGGTAGCTAGCCACAATCATTACTCAATCTTTTGAAACTCAGCTTTCCACAACTGTAAAATGTCAGATAGCTTTGCTTTGTTCTGTTTTTTTTTAATTTAGAGTTATGGTTTCATCACTTGAGGAAGTATCAGAGAGAAAACTTCCTCTTACAATGCTGTTGTCATTTAGTTGTATCTGAATCTTCATCATTCCATTTGGAATTTTCTTGGCAAAGATGGTAGAATGGTTTGCCTTTTCCTTCTCCTGTTCATTTTACAGATGAGGAAACTGAGGCGAATAGGATGAAGTGACTTGTCCAGAATCCCACAGTCAAGTGTCTGAGACTGGATTTGAACTTCGGATGATGAGGCTTTCTGACTCTAGGCCCAGAACTCTATTCCCTGTGCCACTCGGCTATCCATAATTCTCAATATTTATATTATTCACTCAAAGGTTTGCAGTAATTTGTGAGAAATTCTAACGCATGTGAAATATCAATGGAAAATATTTTGTTACTATAAAGATCATCTAGAGAAGTTATAATTATTATGATGTTATCAAAACACGGGGCCAAATGTAATAATGTGAAATTTTAAAAGGCACAATGTAAGTTATCAGAAAAGGGCAAAATGTCAATGTCACAAGTATAAAATGGAAGCACAGTCAGACAGCAATTTGTCTCAAAATGTTCTCAGGTTTGCAGTGCGTGCAAGTGTGTGTGATAAGACAGCAAAGCTAATGCAGTTTTAAGCTCCATTTGGAAAATCCTAAGGTCCACCATACCTGTTCAGCCCATACCTGGAAGACTGTGTTCATTCAGTACTGGGCACCACCTCCTAGGAAGGACACTGATTGAGAATAGAGAATGGGCAGTGGAAGACAGGATCTGTGGGAACTGAGTGTGGATCACAACATAACATTCTTACTCTTTTTGTTGTTGTTTGCTTGCATTTTATTTTCTTTCTAATTTTTTCCATTTTATTCTGATCTTGTGCAGCAAGATAATTGTATAAATATATTTACACATACAGAATTTAACCTATATTTTAACATGTATAACACAGATTACTTGCCATCTAGGGGAGGGGGGAGGGAAAAGGAGGGGAAATTTTGGAATACAAGACTATGCAAGGGTCAATGTTAAAAAATTATCCGCGCATGTTTTGAAAATAAAAAGCTTTAATAAAAAAATATCAATTGGAAAAAAAAAAAGGGTATCATCATCCTCTCACTCAGACTCACAACTTCAGGCTTATCTTTGACTCTTGATCATTTTCATTCTACATATCTAATTTGTTTATCTCTTTATAATTCTTCTCTTATCGGTGCCCTTCTTATATAGACCCCAGCATCTTAAACTGTGGTTTGTACCTGATGTGGCACCTTGTAACTGAATGTGGGTATGGTGAAATTATGATTTAGTATCAGTAATAGACTGGTTTGTATACCTATTTTATATACCTATATATATCTGGAGTCACATAAAAATTTCTTGGGTAAAAAAGGATTGTGAGTTAAAAAAGTTTAAGAAGTCCTGGCATAATCTACATCATATTACAGATCTTTACTTCCTGCTTGGACTATTGCAGTATCGAACTGGATTCTTTGCCCCTCATCAAGAGGGGTATGGCCATGTCCACTCCCCCTCCTGCCCTACTCCCTGCCTGTACTGAGTTCCAGGAGCAAATATAAAGTTCTCCATTTGATATTTAAAAACTTTTCACAACCTGCCTCTTCCCATCTTCCAGTCTTCTCTCCATGTACTATGATCTAACCATACTTACTATTTTCACAGGACACTCCCATCTCCTAACTACATACATTTGCAATGGCTGTCTCTCATGCCCATAAATCTCTCCCTCCTCATCTTCAAGTCCCACCTTCCCCAGCTTTTTTCAAAACTCAACTCAAATCCCAACTTCTACAGATAATTAGTATGTATTGGGAACCTATCATGTGCCTATTGGGTACTTTGCTATGCCCCCAAAGAATGGCAAAAACAGTCCCTACCCTCAAAAAGCACATAGATTAATAACATTTAAGCAACTAAGCATAGTCTAATAACATACAAACAACTATATACAAACAAGTTATTCATAGAAAATCTCAGAGGAAAAGAAGTAACATTTAAAGGAGATTGAGAAAGTTTCTTGAAGAAATTTCTTCATGGGATAGGATTAGGATTTTAGTTAACAGGATTTTAAGTAATATTTGCTAAAAACCAGAGAAACCAATGTACAGAGATGGGGAGAGAATTATACAAGTTTTTACTGTTTCCCTTGCTTCCTTTCCCACTCCCCATAGTACTTCCTTCTAAGACAAGAGATCTGTGGTCTGTGGATAGATTCAAGGGGTTCATGAATTTTTAAAACATTTTGATAAGCACATTTCAATGATTTTTTTTGGAATCCTACTTATGTATTTAAAAACATCATGGAAAGAATTTCATAGGTTTCATCCGACTGCAAAGGGTTCATGACACAGAAAAGATTAAGAACCCCCACTGATACTGTAAATAGCTAGTGTGTACATGATTTCTTCCATGTTGTCTCTCCCAATAGAATGAACTGCTGGAGGTCAGGTTTCTTTGTAATTCCCCTTGTATGGCACTTGTTATTTGTCTTTTGTTGAAGAGAATCAATGATATCATAGGGTAATGTCTTGGTTTGTTTTCAAACTGGTTTTAAAGTAAGGCAGAGTTGTGCAAAGTCATCAGCAGAATCAGTATGGTTTTATGTTTCAAAAACCACATTTTTATAAGACTCATCTAGAAAAAAATAAACTAAATTTTTATTTCCATTTCACAATAAACCCATCTCATAATTTATCATTTATTTTTAAGAGCATTTAAAGTAGTACAATGGCACAGTCTAAAAAAATAATAGTACCTAACTTTGAGCTCTGGCTTTGACACTTCCTAGCCATAGGACTATGTTTTCTCCATGGATAAAATGGATATGATTAATACTATCTCTTTTGCCTGCTTCACAGTTATAGAGATCAGAAAAGCAATGTATAATAAATATAGCATTCAGTTTTAGGGATGGAGTAAACACAGGAATAGGCAACTGAAATTATTTTAGATGTCATAGCTTCTAACCCTATTCCTGCCTATTTTCCCTATATTTGTACAATTTATACTATAAAGGCAATGACGCATTTGGAATTTGTGAGCAAAGGAGATGATGTAATGCATTTTAAAAATCTTCAAGTGCTATGTCAGTTACTATTACTCAAATTTACATTTATTTAATAGGTCAGATTAGCTTATATGGATGTTTTTCATCTATACTATATTATACTTCTCATTTCTGCTTATTACTCATTATACTTTCCAATTATTCTTAATAAGATTGTCTCAGAAATTTCAAGAGGTCATGAGTTGTCTCACTAGGAGTCTTCAAGAAAAAGTTGGATAACTATGATCTGGTTATCAAGTAGAGGATGTCCTGCTTTCTGTCAAAGCTCCAAGGTCATCAGTGAGGAGAGCAATCACAATGGGAAGCTCATCTTCATTATCATCACCAATTGTTGATCAACCCCCCCAAAGTCCAAAGTCACAGGAATGGCAGTATTTCCCTGACCACCAGCTCCGCTTCAAACGCTCTGGAGATTAAATCTGGTGATTACTTCCATGGGTGCTATAGCCACAAGTACTGAAGGCTCAAGAGAAAGTTTCTGTCATTAAAATATTTTACAGTGCCAAATGGTTCAATGTCAGAAAATAGGATTTTATCAGTGGAAATGACATCTTAAAAGAGGAAGTTTTAGCTGCACCCTAAAGACTTTTCCATCTGATTTGTACCAAAAGTCTCCTTTTTGTGTGATCTTTTCCATTAGAATGACAGCTCCATGAGAGTAGGGACATCTTTTTCTATTGGTGCCCCCTGGGATTAGAGTACATCATAAGCACACGTGCTTTTTCTTTCATTCATTCTTTCATCCAGGTTGGTATTAGCTGATTCTGAGGTACCTTGCAACTGTAAGATTCTGAGTGTTGCCGTGAAAAGAAAATTATTTTAAGCATATTGACCGTCTTAGAGATTGGATTCCACTAGATTAGTCAAAAGAAGTAGATACATAGATATGGGCTTAATACAGTGTCTCCCACATAAGATGTACTTAAGTGTTAGTGGATTCATGAGTTGACTGATTTTGGGAAATCATGTAAAAAATATGAAGTACATTTCTTAAAAATTTGTAGTAATTTTACATCCTTAATTATACAAATATTATAAAGGTTCCATCGAGAAGAGACATTTTCTGGGAGTTTTTCCATGGAAATTCCAAAGCAGGGATGTAATGTTTATATTCAACTGAAATTTGCATCTTCAAGTAATATAATGCAGCTTGCAAACTAAAAAAAAACTAGAAAAAGGTTCTTAGTAACTTCTGAAAAATATTCTTAATATCACAAGAAAAAATTTTTTTCAATGTTCCACACCTGCAAATATTACTTTCCATAAAATTTTATGAAATTTATGACCTGATATTCTTTTTCTTGCTAAATACTAAAAATCTGAATCCTGACAATAAAAACTTTTGGACTTTATCCCTGGCTATTCTTGTGGTGATTATTTTGCTGAAAACAAGGCTAGTCCTGAGACCTCCAGAAAGCTAACCAGAACCTTACATATTGGTGCCCGAATGTGGACTAAGAACCCATATGCCACTGAGAAGATCCAGAAATAGGGCTACTACAAAATCAGACAAGCAGGAAACTTTGGTAAGGGATAAACTAGTGTTTCAGCTGAACTGGGACAGATGCTTAGAAAGGAACCTACCCCACCCCAAGGGAATTGTGTAGAAAGCATAGTTAGGCTAATAAAAAATCAAGGTTTGATTGTAACTTGGAAGCATATCACTGAACTCTTTGAAACATTAAAATACACATCTCCTTGGTTCTCTAAGGAAGAAGAATTAGAGCCAGACAAGTGGGAACTAGTTGGAGAGTAACTAAATGAATATTACAATGATAATGGTCCTGATTCAATTCCTAAAGAAACATTCTATACATATAACTTAATACAATTGGCTTTAAGGAATTACATAATTATTAGAATAAGGAAAAAGAAGAAAAAGCAGGAGGGGGAGGGTATTGATAAAACAGCTGAAAAGCATGAAGAATTAGACAAGAAAGGAGTTAAGTACAATGCTGATGAAATTAAGGCATGTGGTGCTTCACAGCAGGAACCATTAGGGCATTCCCCATCCCCTGACCTACCCCCTTCAATTAACCCTTCATGGGTGAAGGGAGGAGTGGGAGGGGCAGTGACACAATCAGCACCATCCATGGGACTGGATATATCTGATTTAAGAATAGAAGCATATCCTGTTAATTCAAGAGTTTGACTCTTCAGATAAGAAAGGAGAAGATACACTTTTTTTGATCTGGAAATTATCAAATTTCTGAAAAAGGGTTGCACTCTTTATGGGACTACATCATCTTATGTTTAGATGGTATTAGAGATATTTGCCTTATGAAATTTTAACCCCTAGTGATTGGAAAACCATAGCAAGGACATGTTTAGAACCTGGACAAAACTTGTGGCTTTCGGAGTGCAGTGAACTATATAGAATACAGGCCCAATGAAATTGGCAAACTGGAGTTAATATACAAATCACCTTTGATCAACTAGCAGGTATAGGTTAGTATGCAAACACTTTAGCACAGATTAATTACCCTTTGTTAGCATATGAGCAAATTGCTGCTGCTGCAATAAAAGCATGGGGCTCCCTCCCAGGAAAACAAGATAGAAGGGAAACCTTCAAAAAAATAGAGCAAACCCAAATGAACCCTTTGCTGATTTTGTGGGATGTCTGCAGACAGCTGTCATACAAACGACTGGAGAAAATAAAGCAACAGGAATAATAATAAAACAAGTTGCTAGAGAAAATGCTAATGAAGTTTGTAGAAGAATTAAACTGGGACTACACAAAGATGCTCTTTTAGAGGAGATCATAAGACGCTGTGCCAAAGTGGGAACAAATGCCTTTTATACCCAGGCTATGATGCAGAACATGGGAAGACAGGGTCCCTCCTGGCAAGGGACTTCCAGAGAGACTCGTCAATACTTTAAGTGTAGTAAAGTTGGGCGTCTGAAAGCTCAATGTAGGCACAGAGACAGAGTGAGAAAACAGGATGGGAGAATAAGACTCAAAACTATGTCTAAAATGCAACAAGGGCTTCCACTGGGCCTCAGAATGTAGACTGACTCAGGGAAATGAGAGGCGGGGCCCAGCTCCAGGGTCTCAGGCAAAAAACAGGTGGGACATGATGGCAGCCAAGGTTACACCCAAGAGAGGTTCTAGAAGCTCATTACTCTGATATAATCAATCAGCTAAGAAGCAATCAGATGGGATAAAGATTACAATTGCAGAGAACAAAAGCTTTTTAACCCGGCAAAAGAGCAGTGTCCAGTGCAAGCAGCTCCAATATAATTTCCAGGTGATGTGGAAAGATCCAAAAAATGGTGAATGGAAGGGACCAGATAGGTTAACTGCTCGGGTGAGAGGGTTTGCTTGTATCTCTACAGCTAGAGAAGGAATCAGATGGGTGCCAATGAGCCATATTTTCCTTGTCCATAGGAGAGAGGAGAAAAAGAGAAAAACATCAGCAAAGGAGAACTAAAAAACATATGACACTGAAAGAGCAAAACCTGCAAGAATCATTGAATTCCCCAAGATGAAAAATTGTTGATAAGACTGTTGCAAAACTTCAAAACTAGCAGGAATCATTGGATTCCTTGACACATGAAGTAATGGACAATAGATTGGTTTTGGACTATTTCTAGGATTTATGCACATATATAATTCCTCATATTGATGCATGTTGCTATATCACTACTAGCCTGTGTTATATTACTATGTGTAATATGTCCTATGTTGATGGATTTTTATATATACCTGTTTCAAGTGAGACCCTTCAGAAACCCTCTAATAAAATCTGGTTTGACTCCCCATTTCCCTTTGGTGTTTTCACCTTCCTTTCTGAGAAGTCAGAAAGGGCATGATCACCTCCTTTTTGGGGTTCTCACCTCCCTGAGAAGTCAGGGAGGGTGTGACCACCTATGTTCTAAAATGAAAGAAAGTGGGAGATGTAAAGGGCAGAACTCTGGAAAAGTGTATTTGAAACAAGGATTCTTACAACAAAGTGTCAACTTAGTAGAATTAAGATAATGATTCTCTAGTTTACATGTACTTAGCACTTAATATAGTTTTACGAGATTGATACCTATGATAATATACTTATAATAGGGTATATAAGAGACAACAAGGACTGGGAGAGACATTCCATCCCCCACCATCATGGTGGCAGGCCCATCCTCCTTCATTTCTCCACTGAGACCAAGGCCCATCTGAAGGCCACAAGAAAGCCAGCTGAGCACCAGGCAAAAGGAGACAGACTGTGAAGGAGACAATAAAGACTTTTGGACTTTATCCCTGGCTATTCTCATGGTGATTATTCTGCTGAAAATAAGGCTGGTCCCAAAACCTCCAGAAAGCTAACCAGAACCTTATTTAGGATTATTTATTTAGGAATTAGTTTCTATATGAGAAAGAAATTTTTTAAGAGAATCTATTAAAATGGTAAATAGTGCCTGTAATGGGGCAGATAGGCGGTGCAACGGATGGAACACTGAACTTGGAGTCTGAAAGACGCAAGTACAAATTCTGTCTCAGACACTTTTAACAGCTGTGTGACCCTAGGCATTTAAATCTTGTTTGCCTTAGTTCCTCATCTGTAAAATGAGCTGAAGAAAATGGCAAATCATTCCATATCTTTGCCAAAAAAATCACAAATGGGGTCAGGAAAAATCAGACATGACTGAAAAATGACTGAACAATAACCACCTGTGATTGATAAAAAGGGAATTTAGGAATCCATTTCAGACCCAGTTGACACACTACTCTTCCTAAGACTGACTCCCATTATCTGTCCTCTTTGCTCCTACATATATCTGCTGCTGCTCTCATCTTCACCATTCTCATTTTTTCACTCCTTGCCAAGTTTAACCTCTCTAACAGTTTAAGAGATCCCTCTCCAGGGTAGCCCCTTCTGGCATCTCCCCCTTTTTTTATTTTTCATCTTTCTATCTGGTGACTCATTGCCTACTGCATACAAACAAGCTCATGTGCTTCCTCAAAAACCAATTCCTAATTGGTGTCCTAAATCCTTTCTGCCTCTCTGTGGCTAAACTCTTTAGAAAGGACATCTACAATATATACTTCCACGTTCTCCTCTTTATACTTCCACATCTGATTTCACCATTTCAATAAAACTGCTCTCTCCAAAATTAACAATTTCTTAATTGACAAACCCAATGGTCTTTTTTTAGTTCTCCATCTCCTTGACCTTTCTGTGGCCTTTGACACTATAATCTTCTCATCCTTGCAAATCTCTCTAGGCTTTGGGGGACACCCTTCTTTTCTGCTTGTCTTCCTATTAACCTCCTCTCTGACTGCTCCCTTTTGGAGGATCTTCGTTCACATGACACCTCTAGGAGTCCCTCAGATTTCTGTCCTTGGTCCTTTTCCTCTGCCCCCCATCCCTATTCTCTCTGCTTGGTCAGTTGGTGACCAGATTTGTCATCTCTATACTCAAAGGTAGATGCTGAAAAATACCTACCCTGCCCCAATCTCTCTTCTCGCATTTCATCTCCAATTGCTTTTCAGACATCTTGGTCTATATGTCCAGTAGCCATCTAAAATTGTCAAAAATTGAATTTATTATTTTCCCCCACCTACCTAATTTCTGTAGAGGGCAATATCTTCCATGATCCTTGGGAAGACAACCTAGGAGTCATCCCCAACTTTTCTCACCTGTCATTATCTAATCTGTTGCCAACTATTTTACTTTTCAAAATCTCAAATATGACCCCTCTCCTCTGACACTGTCCCAATCTTCATCTTGAGGCTTCACCTCAAGCCTAGATTATTACTAGCATGCAGTGTCTACCTGACTCAAGATTCTCCCTACTACAATCCATCCTCCAGTTAGTGGAGTAATTTTCCTGAAGCACAGGTCTCCTATGTAAAACTTCTACTTAATAAACAATCATAGCTCTCTCTCTTGCCTCCAGGATCAAATACTATTGCGGTCTTCTTTTGCCTTACTCCAAACCATGAACTCTCTGATTGTGACTCTGGCTTCCATAAATGAGAGAATCCCCCTAAAAGGGGGCACACAATCTACTGGGGAGATCGAGGTTCACAGATAAGAATATAGAGAATATATGCAAAGCAAAAGCAGAGTTATTGGGAGAAGGAACACTAAAAACTGGGAAATTCATAGAAAATCATACCCTGAAAGAATCTGGAGGTTCGAAAAGATGATGAGGAAAAAAAATCAGTCAAGTCACGAGGAATGGATTAAAAAAAAGTCTGGTGACAGGAGATGAGGTACTGGAAAGTTGGTCAGCTTATGAGAAATATTAGCACAAAGATGTGCTGAAGGCACAAAGGAAGGGCTCTAAAGCAAGGCTTCCTAAATTGTAGTTTGCAAGCCCACATCAAGTCAGGTAAACTGTATCTAGGATTGCAAAATTGTGACCCGTTTTATATAGCTAGAGTCATGTAACAATTTCTTGAGCAAAAAGGGATCATGAATGGAGAAAATATAAGAAGCCCTACTCTAAAGGACATTGGAGGGTCTATTTGACTCCAGCAGCAGTGGAAAGTCAATCATTTCTTGAGTTTCAGAAATACAGCCAAAGCTACATAGGGGCAGATGTAGGGGAAGGGTTTGGATATGGGGGGCCAATTGGGAAGCTAGTACAAAAGTTGCAGTAAGAGGTGACAAGGGTCTCAATTAGGCTGGTTGTAGTATGAGTAGAACTCAGAGGCTTTTTAAGAGATGTTGAGCATCCACAAGACTTGGCAACTGAATGAATGTGAAGAGATGGGGATGGCAGATTAGGGGGCTGAGTATGAATGAGTGAATAGCTGAGAATGACTTCTGATTGAAACCCTGGACTAGAAGAATGGTAATGTTTTCCATAGAAACAGGGAAGTGATGAAGAGAAATAGGCTTTAAGAGGATAATTCTACTTTAGAAATGAGTTTGAGATGTATATGTGATATCTAGCTTTGAAATACAGTAAGCAAAAAGATTTCAGATTACACTCAGGAGAGTTTCACACAATTTAATAATCTTCAAGAGTTGTCTGGTTCAGAGAAAGAGATTAAGAGTCTTGGCGTAGATCAAACAGTACATGTCAGAGGCAAGATTTGAACCCAATCCTCTAAGATCAACCCAGGCCCTCTATCTATGATTTTTAGATTACTTCATGAAAATCAAAGTAGATGAAAGTTATAGAATGAGATGGCAAAAGCAACAGTAATATCTAATACTTAAGAAAAACAGGGAAAAAACACTTCGCCTAAATCTTTCCAATTATAACTGCTCTAAGTGTGACTAGGAAATAACGAACATATACTATTATTTGATTCACAGATGAGTTGATTTAAATGACTCCTCATTTAAGACAGACAATCCCAAACACTGCTATATAGAATACAAAGTAAAAAGAAAAGTAGCCAAAAGTTGTTCTATTTACTACAAAATGAACAACATACAAGGGACTTAACATCAATGATATAACAAGGATATGTCAAATGGAAGCTTTCATTGGTCAAAATAACACACACTCAAACACATTCTTCAAAAAATTTTAGTAAATTAAAAGGCTTTTGCTTTCAAAAAATCTATTAATTCCCAGCAATAATTATCAGCCTGTTAGAATGCCCCCAAACTACACAATTGACTAGAAAGCTTAGTGGCTCTGTCTACATAAAAATAATTTGGCTGCTTGTGTGTTCTTTTCAATGAATCCAAATAACATAGTTGTACACCTCTATCATGGACAGATTTTTTTTTCCTTCACAGCAATTTTGTTAGAATGTATGGGCTCTGTCCCTGATAGAGCTTATTAAGTCACTTGTTCACAATTTAAATGGAAAAAATATTTTCAACATACTCAGAATGTTGAAAGACCTTGGATTTCAGGAATTGTTATATGCTAGAGAGATTAAAGAAGAGCAAACATAATTCTCCAAGGAATGTAGTATGAAGTACATTTTAAAGCACTTGATTTTCTACAAAAGGTTTCTCAAATTCAAAGAATATATTATAGTTGAGCATTTTTTTTTATTCTGAAAAGGAAAAGAAAGTAATATGTATCATAATTTGAAAAAGATTAGCAACACACCAAAAATAAATCTATCTGGGTTGAGAAGATCTATAAATTAGTGGCTGAATAATTTATTATTCTTTTTCACCAGCTATTTACTCATTCCTTAATATAGATCCTTAACAGTATCCAGCAGCATCCAGTTGTTTTGTTTCATTTTAAAATAATAGTATTCTTAAAATGAATAATAATCCACTAAATTTTAACAATTATAACAAATCCTAAATGCTTTATTGCATTTAAGGTGCCATGTATAAGAGTAGTAAAAATAGCCATGAACATGAAAATTTTAAAGTTTTCAATCAATGAAGCTGGTAGCATTATAATAAATGAATTACTTTTAAGTTGTGATTTTATTAAAAGGTGGAGGCACCATCCCTCTCTTGTCCATTCATTTTCTTATTCCCCAACCTTTTTTCTCTTTTGTCATTTTATTTCATTCAAACAGCATCTGGCTTTTACCTCACACAAGTGAAAGATAAAGCTAGGTCTGGCTGCTCCAAGTCAGGTACATTGAGCTGGGTCAGATGCAAAGAATAAACCAAAGTTGAAACTTGTGGAAGGCTGAGGTCAGTTTTTCCACTGTATTTCAAGTACATTTTTATTGAGCATAATCAATTCTTAAAAGAAAGCAAACAGGTCTCACGACTGAGTACTAATCGTTGTTTTCTTCCTGGTAGCTCTGGGATCTTTTGTGGATTCGGCCTTTATGGACTCTAACAACTTTTTGACCGCTTCACTTGTTTGTCCTCTCCCTGCCTTCTTGGCTTTGGATTTGTTCGGTACAGATGGTAGCAGCAGGGCTGCCAGCCCCCAAGGCTCGGTACTTGTTTTTGAAGATTGACCTTTGTTCTCTTGTAAAATCCAAGCACTTTCTCTGGCCAGATGTACAAATCTTTCCAGCTGACTTTCATTAACATTTCTGCTGATGTTAAGGGAGATTTCAAAGGGATTTTGAATGTATATAGGAGAGGAGTCAGGCTTGTTTTGTTCCTTTCCCTGTATTTTTTTAAAGAAAAAAAAATACCTGTATGGAGTGCTTAAAAACAAGATTTTGCTTAACTTAATAAGCGCATTAATACTGAACAGATTCCAATAGTGGCTATATTAAATGCAGAATTTATTGCATAGAGAAAATTACTGGATGAAAACTCTATAGTTTTAGGGAAATTCTCTTTATATACCTCTTTGGGGAATAATAAATTATGCTTATGAGGATGACATTAGTATCTCTCAAGGGTTCCAGGAATCAATCAATGAGTAAGAGAAGTTAAAAAATTATAAAAATCTACTTGGCATGCCATAATTGAGAAGGAAGAAAAAGATAAATATTAGAATAGGAGGTAACATTCTTGTTACTAGGCAAAAACTCTTATCTATGAAAGATAGCTAATAGAAACATACCTATTAATCCGAACCCTATGGAGCACACTCAAAAATGCAAATAATGAGAGTTAATAGTACCATGGTGCTTACGCATGATTCTGACAATAGGATCAACTATTTTCTTTAGTCCCATAGCTCGGGCCTAGGCTGCCATGACTGACTGTATCCTCAAGGGACCAGAGAAAAAGAAGCAGAAGTGTATAAATTGGTATCCAATAATATACTTTCATAAATGTATTTATGCCAGTTGGCTTCTGACAAAGTTCCTTTAATAGAAAATGTGCAAGAAAATAAAAGGCAAAATAAAAAAGAGCACAGAGGAACCAAAGAGAGAGAGCTTGGGTATTTGTATTAAGAACTAATATTATATTCAATGTTCATATTTTGGCCTGGGCCTAGTATTTCTTCAGTACAGAGAACTTCTAGCATGAAAATTCTCTCCACCAATGCAGGTGAGCAATTGTTTTTAACTTTCAGTCTTAGGCATCTGTCCTTGGTCAAATGGCTAATTTGTAACAGAGGCCAGACAACACAAGTTTCCTTTCTCTAAAACCAGTCATTTGCCTACCTTACCATGCTGTGATTTCTTTATTGACTTTCATAAGATCTCCCAAAAAATCCTGATTAGAAATAGTAAACTCCCTACTGGAAAGACACCAAACCAGAATGAAGAATAATCTTGACAACCTTCCCAGATTAATTTAGCTCCCTAAATAATAAAAAGGGTTTTGGGTCTCATCCACAGCCAACCCTAATTTGCTTTTTAAGATTTTTCCTTCTTTCCTTATAATTATTTATACATCAAAGTTTACTTCTCCAATGAAGCCTCACTATAAAAATGCAAGGGGATTTCGCCAAAACAATTTTCTTATATAAGAACAATTTCACTAATATAGGTACAATACGAAAATGTCGTTATCTATGTAGAGTACTACAATATTATATAAAAACCATGGGTTACCTACCAACTTTTCAGGGACACATCTATATTGTGTATTGAGACATATAATGCTTCAATAACTGAAACTGGGATAGATAAGGTCATCAATCATAAAGGAACAATGCATATACTTACCTTTCGAATATTTATAGAATTCTTATTAAAAGGAAAATTTCCAAAATATTCAAAAAACTGACAGAGTAAGGTATCTGGAAAAAAAAATAGAATAGGAAAGACTGCCTCAGTTAAAGAAGTAACTAAATAACCTAGTACACAAGCCTCTCCACTACTGCTTTAGGCTCTCTTTAACACTTAACTGTTCCCCTTGGTGCCTACCCTGCCTTTAGACCCTGTGACTCCTCCCCAACTCTCCTTTACTTCCCCTTTCAGAAGGACAATGTCGGTGCCTCCAGTTCCCTAATCTACTCTATCATAATGTGTTAGTTTCCAATTCCATTGATCTTTCCTTTCTGAGCTCTCCTCGCCGGCCATCTCCTCCCTCACATCTTTCCTGCCTTCGCTTTCTTGCTATATCAGTACTTATCTCCCTTTCTCAGTTCCATCTTTTTTGCCAAGTCAACCTCTGGAGTTTCTCTAGGACAGTCTTCCCTCACCTCCTATGATGTCACGTCCAGAGCCATCACTCTAGTCCAAGCCCTTACAACCAGACTTGTGTCCTCTCATTCTCTCCAAGGGAGGCAGCAGGGGGCCTGGGTTAAGAGCCTGTCTCTGCTACTTTCTAACTGGGGAACTCTGACAAGCCACTTCATGTGCCTGGACCTCAGCTTGTTCCCATCAAAAATTGCTGGACTGCAAGGCTTTTTAGAACCCTCCCTGCTTTAAATCTGTAATTCTATTTTTCACCCTGATACTCAAAATTCTGTAATGACTCCCCAGTGTCAATCAGATGGAAGTCAAATTCCTTTAGCCTGGTGTTTAAAGCCCTTCATGATTTTGCCCTAACCAGCTTCTCCCCGTTAACTTACCATTTAAAACTGCCCTCATTTCACATCCAATGACTTCTTAGTCCCTGAAATAATTTCTCCACTTTGTTCACACTATTTCCTTCAACTGGAATAGCCCCACTGCCACACCAACTCCACCTATCCAATGTCTCCTTTCAGATCTTTCAAGATGTCTCCTCTGATCCTCTCGCAAGAAATTCTCTCTTCTTTCTTTGTACTCCCAAAGCACTCTGCTCAAAGCTCTTATTGAAATTTAACATTCTACTTTGATTATAATTTTTCTATATGTATATATTACCTCCCCCAATAGGTTGCAAGCTTCCTATGGATAATTACTTGTTTATCCTTTGATTCTCTGTATTTGTTCCCATCTCCTCCAAAAAATTGTCCCCTCTGTTATCCCTAGTCTATCACTTATCTTCAATCTCTCCCTGTCTACTTCTTTCTTGCTGCCTACAACCATGCCCATGTTCCCCTAATTCTTCTGAAAACCTCACCTGACCCTTCCATTCCTGCTATCATTTTATATCTTTTCTGCTTTCTGTGGCTTAAAAAGTAGAGAAGGTCCTTTACAATCAATGTCTTCCTTTCTTTTTACTCTCTTCTTAACTCCTTCCAATCTACTTTCCAATCTCATCATTCTTTCAAACTGTTCTCCCCAAAGTTATAATGATCCCCTAGCTGCCAAATTCTCATTCTCCTTAACTTCTCCATCGCCTTTGACACTACTGATCACTCTTCTCTTCTCTCATTTATCTCCTCCTCTCTCTCCTGGGCTCCTTCTCAATTTCCTTTACTGGATCCTCATTCAGGACACACCCACTAATTGTAAGGGTCCTAAAGGGCACTCTTTTCTTTTCTCTCTGTGATCCTTCTTCTCCCTCTACCTGGCAATCTCATTAACTCCTATGAACTTAATTATCATACCTATGGTCAAAGGTATCTCAAAGATTTGAGAACCTACCAATTCTGCCCTCTCTTCTCTGCTGACCTCCAATCTACCATCTCTAATTGTTTGAGACATCTTGAAGTGGACATCTAGCAGACATCTTAAAATTCAACATGTCCAAAAATGTAACTCATTATCTTTCCTCCTGAACCCTTCCCTATTCTAAACTTCTCAATCCAAGAATCATCCTCAATTTCTCATACTCTCACCCTCCAACATCCAATTTCTTGACAAAATCTGTCTATTTTCCCCTCTGTTTGCCTCAAGTCTATCTTCACTCCAATCCACCCTCCATTTAGTCATCAGTGTTTTTTTCTAAAGCACAGTGATCTAAACAGGAGATCCCATTTTTCAGCCCTAAAAATTTTCTCTAGCAGTCCTCCATTCCTGGAATGTTCTGCCTTCTCATATCTATCTACTGGCTTCACTCAATTTAAAATCCTACTTTCTATAGGAAGCCTTTCCCAAACCCTCCTAATTTTAGTGCTTTCCCATATGATTATTTCCTATTTATCCTATACACAATTTGTTTGTATATACTGTTTGAAAGGTATCTCCTCTAGTAGACTGTGAACTCCTTGAGAACAGGGACAGTGTTTGCCTCTTTTTGCACAATGCCTAATACATAGCTGGTGCTTAATATAGAATTACTGACTGATTGTTGTTGATCATTTAATTCATAAATGCTCAATAAATATTCAATGGATAAAGCAACAAAAAAACAAGTTATTCTTTTGAAAATATCTACTTTACTGCTTACCTACTGTTTCTGTGTTTTCTGAAGGTTTAATTCTGTCCAAGTTACTAACAAATGTGCAGTCATTGTTATCTATTATACATTTGTCTTTTACATCTAAAAAACAGGCAAAAGTGAAATAATTACAAAAAGTTGAAAAAGACTTGTGATTTGTATCAGTCAAAATAAGCATAAAAAGTGAATGTCTTTTTTTATTAATAACATAAACATTTGAAAATAAGGTTTGTGTTTATCAATTACTTCTTTAACAACTCATTTCTGAATGGTAAGGGTTTTTTTTAACAAATATTTTTTCCCAATTACACATAAAGAGCTTAACACTCATTTTTACAATATTTTTGAGTTCCAAATTTTTCTCCCTCCCTCTGTCCTCCCTAGTTGGCAAGGGCAACCATGGAAATATATTTCCATATTACTTATGTTGTGATACAATAAACAGAATAAAAGGGAAAAGCCACAAGGAACAAAAAAAAATGAAAACAATATACATTGATCTGCATTCAGACTCCCTAGGTTTTTTTTTTTTTTGGGGGGGGGGGGGGGGAATGTGTACAGCAGTTTCCACCATGGGTCTTTTAGAATCATGGGTAGGGGGCAACTAGATGGCACAGTGAATAAAGTACCAAATCCTGAAGTCAGGAAGACCTGAGTTCAAATCTGACCTCAAAGCCTTAATGCTTATTAACTGTGTGATCCTGGGCAAGTTACTAAACCTCAACTGCCTCACAAAAAAAAAAAAAAAAAAAAAAAAAAAGGAATCATTTTGGATCATTGTATTGCTGAGAAGAGCTAAGTCAATTATAGTTGATTAGTGTAGTGTTATCATTCTATTACAATGTTCTTCTGGTTCTATTTATTTCACTCAGCATCAGTTCATTTAAGTCTTTCCAGATTTTTCTTGAAACCCACCAGTTCATTTCTTACATCACAATAGTATTCCATTATATTCATATATCACAACTTGTTCAGCCATTCCCTAACTGATGGGGATTCCCTCAGTTTCTAATTTTTTGCTCTCACAAAAAGAGTTGCTCTAAATGTTTTTGTACATGTAGATTTGTACCCAAATCTGTACACAAATCATTTGTTCGCCTGCCTCTGAGTAGGGACAAAGTAAATGGATCCTCTCAGATTCATAAGATATTCAGTAATGGCAAATGGTTATCTATTTTAATAAAAAATATTAGAAGAAAAAAAAAAAGAAAAGAAAAAATCTTCAGTTCTTACCTGCTAGATTTTTTAGAGAGTCTAGAGAAGGAATGACTGGAGGAGATCTTTTCTGAAGAAAAAAGATGACCATTATTGTAAGGGAGAAATTTGTTAGCCAGGAACCAGGAATACTACTTGTCAATGACTGTTGACGGGCCCAGCATCTTACACTGAAGGCCAGAGCTCTTACTCGAGAATCCAGGGAGCCATATATATACAGAAGTTCTGAACTTTTCATGGCAATCCTAAATAAAAGCACAAACATTTTAAGTTTTAACTATTAGAACTTTCAGAGTTCTGTAAACCAAAATTTTCTATTTAAGTAAAAATCCATTCTAAGTAAAAAATTATTTAAACATATCTAAATAATTTAACAAAGTCTACATACAATGAGATAATTATATCAATCACTAAATAAGCATTTATTAGGCATCTAAGTGCCAGGAACTGTGCAAGACTCTACAGAGACAAGTACTAAGAATGAAAGAATCCCTACTTTTAATTAGCTTATATTTTTATGAGAGACAAATAAACCCATTAATATATAGAGCATAAATGTAAAGTTAATAAAAACAAAGTAATCAAATATAAGCAGTATGGAACAGAGGGTACTCACTTTGTAAGCAATGAGAAAAGAATTCATGCAGAAATTAGTGCTTAAAGCACAGTAAGGAAGAGAAGGATTCTGGGAGATACAGGTAAACAGGAAACACATTTCAAGCATGTTTGTATAAAGACCAAGAGAAAGGAGAAAGAGTGTTATGTGTGAAAAATGAAGGGAAAGTCAGATTAGCTGGACACAAGAGTATAAGATAGAGAGTGATATCTAATGGAGTGGTTAACAGCACAGGTTGTAAGTGGATATAAAATCTAAATGGAGGAATTTATATTTATTTTTATTTTTTTATTATAGCTTTTTATTTGCAAGATATATGCATGGGTGATTTTTCAGCATTGACTGTTCCAACTTTTTCCTGCTTTCCCCCCACCCCCTCCCCCAGATGGCAGGTAGACCAATACATGTTAAACATGTTAAAGTATATGTTAAATACAGTATATGTATACATAGCCATAGTTATTTTGTGCACAAGAAGAATCACACTTTGAAATGTAAAATTAATCTGTGAAGGAAATCAAAAATACAAGCGGACAAAAACAGAGGGATTGGAAATGCTATGTAGTAGTTCACACTCATTTCTCAGAGTTCTTTCGCTGGGTGTAGCTGGTTCTATTCGTTATTGAACAAATGGAACTGATTTGATTCATCTCATTGTTGAAGAGAGCCATGTCCATTAGAGTTGATCACCATATAGTGTTGTTGTTGAAGTTGATGGAAGAGGAAAATGATAGTTATATCTGAGCTAAAGGAAAATTGCTACTGCTATAAAAGATGAACTGCAGTTATAAGAGACATAAGACAGGAGGACCAATAATAGACCATTGCAATAGTTTAGGCCAGAATGACAATTAAGATTATGTTTTGGTACATAAGAGCTGGATGAGATGCTAGGAAAGTAGGCATATAAAAATTAGATACTTGGAGTAAGGGAGAATTTGAGTCCAGGATGTCAAGATCAAGAACCTGAGATCCTGGAAGACTGATAGCCTTCTATAGTTTGGAAAAAGGGAGGTTTTTGAGGAACAAAGATAATAAGTTCAGTTTTGCACATGGTGAGTTTAAGAAGTCTCTATCTAAGATGTCAGTATAATATTTCAAATTAGACTGAACTATCATACTTCATGGAATTAACTCAAGCAAAAACAAAACATTTGATGATAAATGATTAAAAACACAATACATGTTTTATTTTTTAAATTTTGTAATGCAAAACAATATTAATTGTTTGGAAATATTAAGGATTTTTGCACTCAACATTAAATATCAAATTAACTGAAGTATTTTGGCATAACACTATAATTCATTACTTTTAATATTTCCCTCCAATGGCTTTAAAGACATTCATTATCTACCTAAGGTTATTAGAAAGTATGCCTGATTTTATAAGTCACACATTTAGTCTAGTGGTTACCAATTATTACACTTCATAAATTGAATGACTCTTCTATCTTTGTAGTGCTATTTTCCAATTATTTGTAGATGCTGTTGTAATTAATAGAATATAAATTCATTTCAAAACATTACTGAATCCAAAGTAATTTTTATCACTATATATTTCTTTAATCAATGGATGCTAATAACAGCACTAATACTATTCCAAGACTTCTTAAAGTTTTTTAATGTCAGAAAGATTATCTTCATATAAGAAAAGGTTGAAAAGCACCTATTGTCTTCAGAGAAACAAACAAGGGTGAAAAACTTAGGAAAACATCCTTCTTATTGAATAGCACTAAATGTTTTAATAATTTTCAATGTAGTTTCTAAATAAAATAAAAATTCAATAAGCCCAATATTTATGTGGAAAAACTAAGCTTAAACTAGTTTGATGTAAAGTAAAATTAGTAAGGAACTAGAATTTAATGTCTACTTGAGTTCTCATATCATTAATAATTAATTGGAGTTTCTCCAAATAAAAAAATCTCCAAAGATTCATTCAGTCCATTTACAATTTACTATAAGCACTAAAAGAACCAAGAGAGGACTCACAACTTTTTCAGAATAAGAAGCATTTTCACAATGTCCATAAAATTCACTTTGTGTAGCTGAAGCAACAAGAAAGGTCATGGCTTTTTGTATTTAATAAAATAAAATTTAGCCAAAGGCCAAATTCTATCTAAAGTAGGGATGACACATTTTTCCAGTAAAATAACATTCCTAAAACAAATTTTTTAAAAACCTATACCCAAAAGGGAGAGAATAATTTACAAGTAAAAAGTGTGCTTAGGTTATATTTTAAGCCTTACACATCAAAAATAATCATACTCTGAATATTTGGGGAAAATAATCCTGGTTTAGAAGAAAACTGCAAGATTATGAAATGCATTCATTTTACTTGAAGGTTACCAAGTAAGAAATCCATATACATTTTTAGCACATATAAAACTCCAACTTTTATTACTAATGAAAGTGAAATTCATATTAAGTTTACTGATTAAATTTTATTTTAGGGAATGTACCAACTATTTTCACCAAAAAACCCACAATCTACCCTCCCCCAATTTCAAAGAATTATTCTAGGCTGGATTTTCTCAAGCTATCAGTCATCTTAATTACATTTAAGTAATAACTGATGAATAAAGTGAAATGAAAATAAAACTGAAATATATCCATGAGAGTAATGCAAAAAATGAAGCTAATATCATTTTACTTACTGAGAACTGCTACAAAAAATTCTTTGTATGAAAACATTTGTCTTTTTTTAAACCAAAATGGTTATAAATATTTTTAGTATATAGAATTTGGGCTAATAAAATAGAAACATGCTGAATAAATTTCAATATGTCTCAAAAATAGAAGCCAAATAATCGGTAATTGTATAACTGACCTAAAACTACAAAAAAAGAAACAAACTCAATATCTGCTAGGTACAAATGACTAGACTTATAAGCAATAGAGAAATGAAAAAACTATCTGTCATTTGATGACTTGATGGCAAATACTAGATTCTTTCTATATCCTTTTGTCAAATTGTATTAATAAGAACAAAAAGTGCCCCCCCTCCACAATAATAAACATTAGTTTTTTCAATATTTTATTCTGCCTAATGTTTTAACAAAGAGCTAGATCATAAATTATAACATATGAGCATCAAATAAGTGATAAAAGATTAATCACATTTAATACATAATAATAAAATTACCATGTTCAAACATGTAAAATGACAAATTCTGGAAAACGCACCTATTGTTAGCAGTCAAATCACACTGAAAACCAGAAGCCTGATGAGAGAATCTCACCAATGGACAACGAGCATTTAGTATCTTCTGCACACTGACACAACCTGGACCAAAGTTGTCCAGGCATTCTCCAATCACACCCAGAATCTTCTGCGTTGCCCATCTTTCAGAAGGGACATTTTTCACCTGATATTCCATTAAAAATGATCCTTCTGTCTAACAAATATATATGTAAACATTAGTTGTTTTTTTAAAAGGCCATTTTGTAACTCTTTTGAAAAGATATTAGTCATTTTATGAAAATAAACTTCATAATAAAATTCAACATTTTTGATGCAATTACAAGAAATTTTTTAAAATAAAAATATTTTAAAATCCAATTCCCCAAGTTTATAAAATACTAGTAAAGTGAATATAAGTTTACCTTTTAGTTAACATACTATCCATACAATATCATATACTTTAAATAGTATGCATTGCCATTACACCTTTTATATATGGATTAAAATTCAAACCCACATCAACACTCCCAACATGTAACTCAAAAACCCCAATAACATGGTGTTTTAGTTTATCAGCAGTTTTTGATGTGCTTCAAGTTCTTTATTCAAGGAGAGAAAAAAGGATTGTTACTACTATTTAGAACATCTTCACAATTTGGCTACTCCCTACTTTAACATATTTTTGTAATTTCCCTAAGTTTTATTATTATTATTATTATTTTGACATATAGAAGGAGAGAGCTGCTTTCCTAGCTCCTTTTCTTAAAAAAAAAAAGAAAAGAAAAGAAAGAAATCTAGAAAGGATATAAGAAAAATAGGGACCATGATAAAAGTGGATGACATTTAAAGAACAGGACAACGTAGAACTAGGTGATACAAAATAATCTCAAACAAGGTCAAATATGATCTGCCCACAATTGGCACTTCATGCCTTTCGAATAAAGAAAAAAGAAGTGGTAGAGAGTAGTGCCCAGTTCAAATGGATCTGGGATGTCATCCTGATAAGAATCTTCTGGCATGAAATCTCCCTCCACAGAGGCAACTTGATAACCTAATTTCCTCAATCTTAAAACAGTGGCCTGGAGCACTAAGCCTTACATAAAGACTGTATTGAGTAGAGCGAGGCTCCAAATCTAAGGTGTCTCTTCAAGCATAGGTAATGGAAGTAGCTAGGTGGCTTACTAGATAGAGTACCAGACCTAAAGTCAGGGAAATTTATCTTCCTGAATTCAAATCAGGCCTCAAGCACTTTACAAGCTATGTGACCCTGGGCAAATCACTTAACCCTGTTTGCCTCAGTTTCCTCAATTATAAAGAGTTGGAGAAGGAAATAGTAGAGCTCTTCATTATCTTCACCAAGAAAACCTCAAATGGGGTCATAAAGAACTAGATATTACTGAAACAACTTAACCAGAGAGAAAGAGTTCAATTAACAGACATTAATTTGGCCCCTACTATATGCCAAACACTTTGTTAAGTGTTGGAGATACAACAAGCAGCAAAAAATATTCATTGTCCTCAAGGAACTCTCAATCTAATGGAGGAGACAACATGCAACAAATATGTACAAAACTATATACAGGATAATTAGGAAATAACAGGGAAGGAGGTAGAATTAAAAGGGTCAGGGAAGGCTTCTTACAGAAGGTAGGATTTAGTTATCATGGATAAGAAAGATATTATTTCAAGTTAGGATATGTGATTTAATTGGATAAGAAAATTCTACCTACATAGTAAGTAGAATACTGCTCTGCCAAAGTCTAAGTTTTAAAAGTGGTCTGGATTCCAAAGATATTAAATGACCCTAGTCAGAGGCATGACTTGAACACAAGACTGAGGCCAGTTTGATATCAGCTACATCATGCTGCCTCTTCTTTTCATTCACTGTCACCATTCAATTTGTGGGAAGAATATCAAATGTGGCATGAGGGTTGAAAAAGTAGGATTTTGAGCTACCAAAGAAGTTGAAAGAGAAAATTCACTTGAGAGTAATTAAGCAATTTCCCAAATATCACAGACCTAACTAGAGTCAGACCTGGAATGAAAAGCCCAGATTAGTAGACTGCTCTAATACTTTGTGCTATTTCCCAATATCTCTTTGGTTATTCTTAACTAATAATAATATACCAGTATCACAAATGAAGGACCATTATAATTGACTTTTTTTCTCTATTTCCTACTTTGAAAATAACAGGGTCATCTTTAGGCAATGGAAACTTTAAACACCATTACAAATTAAATAATTTAAGACTATAAAGAAGATGAAACCAAATCAATTAATGCAGAAAAGCAATGCCAAATTCTGTACTTATAGAAACAGTGAGATATTCAATGCATCAAGAATTCAATGATTTTGTTGGGGATGTTGGATTTCTACAAAATAAAAATTCTGTGAGGACTGGTAATGTCATTTTTGTAGAGGCACTCCCAATACTAACAAGACCTGGTACATAGTGAGGGCTTAATAAATGTTTTTTAATCAATTGAGTAAATTCATACTTCAGCTAAAAATTAAACTGTAGGTCTCCTGAGGCCTGTTCTAATTTAAAGATTGTGTGATTATATTAATATTACTTAAGACAACAAACTTTTATTTGGCACTAGGTATATATACAAAAGCAAGAAAAAAGCATGTTTCCTTCCCCTAATATGTAATTAACTACATACATATAAGATACACCCAATATAAGTGGAAGGTAACTTCAGAACAAAAGGGAGGAAGAAAAAGAGGGAAACATCTTGGAAATGCTTCTTATAAATGGTGGCATTTGAGTTTAAGATTGGAAAAATAAAGAGAGAGAGAGAGAGAAACTAAAAGGCAGAGGTAAAGGAGAGCATTCCAGCCATCAAGAACAGCTAGTTCAAAGGAATGGACTAAGAAGAGAATGCCCTGTGCAAGAATAGCTAGCAAATTAGTATAGGTGGGTTGTAGAATGAGGGGAGGGATGTAGAATATAAAAGAGATTAGAAATATAGAAGGAGGCTATCTTCAGAGGGCTTTAAATATCCAAATAAATGTTCATATTTGTTCCTGGAAGAGAGGCACTGGAGTTTACTAAATTGGTGTGGAAGTAGGAGGTAGAGAAACATGTAATCTAGGAAGCTCCATTTCCTAATAAGAGGACAGGCCCAGAAAAGAGAGAAATTAAAGGATATGACAATAATGTAGGTGAGAAATAATGAGGGACTATACTAGGATGGTAGCTTTGTGACTGAAAAGAAGATATATATGAGAAATGTGAACAGAGAAATGACAACATCTGATAATGGACTGGAGATGTGGGGTGACCTGGACAAAAAATTTGAGCTGATACTGAATCTGCAAGCCAGGTATAGTATACTTGACAGTAAGAGGAAAAGCTAGGGAAGAGGATAGGGTATAAGGAGGAAAGATAACAGTCTCTCTTTTGGACATGTTAAATTTCAATCAACAACTGAACCCATGTGAAATAATAAAATCACCACAGTAGTTTAGTCATTATACTATATAACAAAGAGGAAGAGAAGAGGACCTAGAAAAGAACCTTGAGGGGACACCCAGTCAGTAGGCATGACCCAGATGAAGATTCAAATGAGGACTTTGAAAATGAACAATCAGATTAAGTAAAGATGAACCAGGAGAGAATCATGTCAGGAAAACCTGCAGAGAAGAGATTATTCAGAAGGAGAGGGTTTTCAACCATGTCATGGTACAGATAGGTTAAAAAGGATGAGCAGTGAGAAAAGACTATTAAATCTGGAAGGAGCAATTTCAGAAACCAGATTGAAGAGAGTGCACAAGTGAGCAAAAGGGAAAAGAAATACCTAATATAAATAGAAAGGAGAGCTATAAGAATAAGAATGACAAGATCAAGTAAGAGTATTTTATGATGGGGAGACATAAGTAAGTAAAACAGATATGAGGAATGTAAAAAAAAAAAAAGAAAAGGATTAGAATATGAACTCAATTTTTGGTTAAGAGAGGCCTTAGTAGGCTTTTTATGGAATTACTCTAATTTCTGAAATTCCAGTTTTTTGTTTTTTGTTTTAAGCTACCTCTTTGGGGACAATTGGGTGGCACTATGGATAGAGCATCAGCCCTGGAGTGAGGAAGACCTGAGTTCAAATCAAACCTCAGACACTTATTAGCTGTGTGACCCAAAGTCATTTAACCCCAAATGTCTTCCAAAAAATAAGTCACCCCTACTGTGAGCAAAGGTAAGGTATTTCTGAAATTATTTGGTTCTACTTTATATATTGGAACAATTCTTCCAAGAGATCAGAAAAGCAAAAGGCAACAGTTTTTACTCTGTAGAAATATGATTTTCTACAATTTTCAAATTCTTGGAGTTTTTAAACTCAGATTTAATAAACATTCCTCCTAACAATTTTTACATGGAGCTAGAACTATTAATTCTATTTAAAAGTTGGGAACTTAAGTAATGACCATGAAGATTAAGTGATTTGCTCATTTTAATGATGTAAAATAGAAGAATAACTTAGAACCCCTAGGTTTCTAGTCTGCTCCTTAAATCTACCAATTCACAATCCTTCCCTAAAAGTAGGCAGAAAGACAGAATATAATACTAGCAAAAATTCTAAATTAATCATATCAATAGCATTAACATTTCATTTGTAATCTCTGTAGATGTTAAATAGGAATTACTACAAATGCAATACATCCAATGAACAATTGCTGTATTTTAAATAATAAATTTATTTTAAGTAGTCTTAACAAAAAAACAAAATTCTAGCATTTGAAACACTCCAGTGGCCAACTACTCTGAACATATTTTAAAACGATAATCCCCTTTAGGACACATGTCCAACAAGTGTTCTATGCTTTCATTTTTCTATTGTCAAAATTTTAAATCTCAAAGTAGTATGCTCTATTTAGAAAGGTAATAAAATAAATTTTCCTGTAATAAATCTATATAAAAGGTAGCACTTAGCTAGTAAGGACTCCACAAAAACTTATTCTAAAATCTTCCTTTAATTTTTCAAGCATAATACCAAAGTTCAAAACCTCTCCCTCAACCAAAACCAAATTTCCCAGGTTCCTATTTTCAGTATTTTTCTCCTTTTTCTACTGAATTATTCAAAAAAGCCCTTAATTTAAAATAGTTCTTATTGCCAATGGCTGGCAATTCCATCAAAATGAACTGTTTTGGATTAACCACACAATGACTGAGAACATTCCATGTACTTGTAATAGCTTTCTACTTCATAACCAATTAACTCCTTGCTTGTCTCCTCTTAAAGACTCATTGAAAGTTTTTATATACAGAGAAAGCCTTTCAAAATGCTAGTTAATTTAAACTTGGTTCATTTCCTTTTGTTAATTTATTAATTTTAAAAATAATTATGACAGCACAGAAAGACAGATTCACACTTACCTTTGTAGTACTGTTTTTCCCAATGTCATCCAGGTCCAAAAACATGTCCAAATCACATCCTAGTTTCCCAAAAGTATTTACTGATGAGCCAAATGGTTTGATAGTACAAGATGGAAAATATGCCGCTGCAATATCTTCAATAAGAGAGCAGGTAAGATATCGAAGCCTAATATTCTCCTCTGTTAGTTGTAATATTTTCATCAGAGTATTTATTTGGTTTTCTACCTAGCTGACCAAAACAGAGACACATGAAACTCAAGAAATGATCGAAGGAACAAGTCAATTAAATGACTTTCTTGTTGTTTACAACTTGTTAATGCTCATGATCTGGTTATTTTCTAATGATTAACCTTAAAATTCTTGAATTATTTATTTCTGAAGCCAAAAAACCCAATAAGCCTTAGTATTCTTTAAAACAATAATTAAAGTGGAAAAATAAAGATCAAAATTATGATCACAGTTTTTCCTGAGACACTACTATCCTTCCATTTCCCACCTCCCCACCCCCTAAAACAAACAAACAAACAAAAAATCGCTGGCAGACTTGTTTTAAAAAAATAAAAATAAACAAGCGGTGCAAATAACAAAGATGACAATTTAAAAAATTAAAGGCCAATAAAATGCTATTTTTAAAAAAAGAAACATAAAAATGATTGGGATTAAAAAATTTTAATAAAGTAAATAATAATTTTAAAAAACAAAATACAAAACAAAATTTGAATGTTAAGGTATAGTTGAAATGAGCAAAGTGTTTAAAATTATGTAAGCAAAAATTCCAGTTGCTTAAACAATACTATATATTTATTAAGATATTCATTATTTAGTCAACTTTAAAAACAGTGCAGCTAATACTCTTACATATACCTCCCCCCTCCCTCCCAAAAAACAAGTAAAAATACACAACTTACACTTTCTGCATTACAAAGTGCCTTGATAATATTTGCATTCAAAGGGCTAGACTGGTTACTACATTGTACATCTGAAGTTTGGTTTGATGGATTCTTCAAGTTTAGATGAAAGAAACGAGATTTAAATGGAATAGGAAACTCTGTTTCTCCACGAGGGATAAAAGATGCATCCTGTAGTGAAGCTATACTTTCCTTTTTGGAAAACTCTATAACAGCATGAAGACCCTATTTAAAAAAGAATTTTAAAGGGGGGAAGGATAGGGGCAAGTCACAAATTTAAGAACAAGAATGATTTGATAATAGATTTAATGTTATTTTCTATTTAATTTTTAATATAACTCTACATTATCAAATAACACTCTAATGTAATTACTAAATTATATACATTTCCTCTCTGTAAAGCTTTCTGAAATAAAGTATGCACTTTCATATGAAGATAGGAATAGAAAATAAATATATTGAAAAAGATAACATTCAGTATAAAGTGCAAAAAAAAAAAAAATGGATATTTAAGCATCAAACTGAAAGGCTAAACAAAGTTATCTTGTCCCATCTCAGACCCTGAATCAAGCAAATAGCTACTGTCAAAGAATACAAAGCATCCTATGTATCTTTATCATTTGGCAAAAATGCATTCCCGTTAAAACATTGTACACAGTAACAGTGGGATGATCAGCTACAACTGACTTAATTCTTCTCAGCAATACAATGATCCAAGACAATTCCTAAAGACTGGAGACAGAAAATACTATCCACATCCAGAGAAAGAACTACAAAGTCTGAATGCATATAGAAACAGCTATTTTCTCCTCCTTTCTTTTTTCCTCCTATAGGTTTTTTTTTCCTTTTGTTCTTCTTTCACATGACTAATATGAAAAAGTTTTACTAGATTGCATATGTGTAAGCTATATCAAAATACTTTACTGTCTTAGGGAGGCAGGAAAAATTTTAAAATTTGGAACTTAAATATTACTTTTAAAAATGTTAAAAATTGTTTTTACATATAATTGAAAGAAAGAAGATAGCATTTTAAAAAAAAGAAATGTCCTCCTTTGCTGAACAAGTACAAAGCAGTAAACGAACTGCCAGAGAAATCTAAGAGCACAAATCACACCCAAGAAGTTCGTTGTGCTTCCTCATTAGGTTGAGCATTCTCTCAACCTCTGAACACTCTGAGAACTTACAAAGCTTTCGAAGAAGAAATGATTAGTGATGTCTCCATGCTGACACAAATGCTTCAGCAGTTTTTTCTCAGGGATTTTCTTGGGACAGCTTATCAAAATGGACCTTTGCGCCTGCTCACGTCTTTCCTTTTGCATCTCAGAGAAAGTCTTTTTCTTGGTTGTTTCTTGCAAGTCTAGGACAAAGACAAAATTAATATTTAAGTTATAGCATTGGAGCCACAAAAACCTCGATTCAAGTCAGACTTCTGACACATACTACTTATTTAACCAGTGTCAAGTAACTTAGCCTCACAACACACCAAGAAATTGTCTAAAACTTCAAGTTATGAGAAAAGTGCTGGTAAAGGGCATTTATAGACTAGAAGCTCCTTGAAATCACAGACCTGAATACTTCTTTCCTCTACAAAAGGAGTATTATGGCTGCTACAGAAAAACCTATTAAATGAGTATAACTGAAGTTATAATCATAATATTAAATAATATTTTTGTCTCCTACAAAACATTGTATCAACTTTCCCATATAGATAACCTTAGAATTATCCATAGTCCCCATTTTAACCTATTATATTTATCTACAGTGTTAATGACATTAAAGAACCATGAACAAAAAGAGGAAAATTTAATTTCTTGCCACAGATACATATATGCGTGTAGATATCACACAAAAGCCAACATGCTATGCAAATTATATATCCAGAGCACTATGTGTGTTTATTTATTTTTTTTAATTTAAGGAAAGAGTAAATGAGCTAAAAGAAAAAATGTAAGAAATTTCCTATTTTTTGTATTTGTTGGTAAATTTTTCATGAGACTTTTTTGCATATACAATATGCATTCTATATAAAGATCTGAGTATTTGGTTATAGGTTTAACATAGAGGAAGCAAAGAAAAAGGGATCCTTTAAGAAAAATGTAGACAGAGCCAATATGTCCATTCTGTAACCCAATAGAAACATTTGAGGGCTCAAATTAGTTTTTCTTCTTTAAAGTAACTAGTATATACAGTGATACCACTACTTTGACAAAAAGGGGTCAACAACAGAGGGAAAATATTCATGCATACAAAAAATGATTTTTAGCACTTTTTTGTGGCAGCAACAAAATGGAAACAAATGACATAAATCTGGGAAGGATACCCAGTGTGTTAGATGAGCATCACAAACTGCCTACTGGACATTTCAAATTAAATGACAACCTCAAAGTGTATAAAACTGAACCCATTAAGTTTCTTTTTAAAATTAATTTTACTTTTTTCAGACAACAACAACAACAACAAAAATCTACCTTTTCTCATTCCCATTCCTCAATTCCTCAACTGAAAATGAAAGAGAAACAAAATCCCTGTTACAAACAGATATAATCAAACAAGACAAATTTCCACACTGGAACATCTAAAACACACACACACACACACACACACACACACACACACACACACACACACACACACACCCCTGCACTTGGGATTCTTACCTCTCTATCAGGATGTGGGTAGCATATTTTAACATCAATTAGTTCCTAATCAGAGTGCCTAAATCTTCCAAACCTGTTTTTTCTCTACACTGCTATTGCCACTGTAAAATTATCTCTCACTTCAATCTGCATTAGTTCAATTAAGTCTTTCTAGGTTTCTCAAAACCTATCTTCATTTCTTATAGCACAACAGCACATATTCAAATAGACAATCCATTCCATTCCATTTTCCCCAAAATGGCCATGCCCTCAGATTCCACCTCAAAAAGAGATACATTTTTGTATACATTGTTTTGCTCTTTCCCTCTCCACTCTTCTTTTAAAACTTTTAAGATTTACCAGAAAAACTTAAAGGCCTTGTGTCTAGACATCTTTCTATGATCTCTGATAATAGTGTTCAAAGAGGTGACATCTATAAATGTGAAGGAATGTTAAGGGGTCCTCTGAATTTGTCCGTCTGAGCTACCATATTTTCAGAAACAATGGACCCAGAGTATGCAGGAAGCCCTGACAGCGTCAAGAACCAAGTCCCACCTAAAATGACACGATATGTTATTTGCAACTTAAGCTGGACTCCCTGTGAGCCCTTGGGAGTCAAGACAAGGCATCACTCAGTCTGCACTAGACTGAAAAATTGCTTGTGCAGTTGGGTCTCTTGTAGATAATCAGACCCTCCTATCTTCATAGTCATAGCAATTCTTAAAGGAAAAGAATGTTGCTTTGGTCATTACCTTGCTCCTTCCCTTCAGAAGGAGTTTTGTCTTTTTCCTACCTTTACCCTTTATCCCCTGCCACATTCCTTAGGGTGGAGATTTTTGTTTTTCTCCCCTTTTCCTACTGTTACAAAAATGCAAACTTCTGTATGAATTGTGAAGTCTTTCTATTCCACATCATTGTTCATTTCTCTTGTAAAAAAAAGTTTTCATGTAAATTTTGTGAAGCTGTGGCTACCTGCATATTTTTCTCATACTAGAATAAAAGTAGTTTGTCTTTGTTTAGTCTTTCATGGTTTTATATTTCTCTTCACTCCTGTGCTTGAACTTCAAAGTTTCTACAAGGTTCTGGCTTTCTAATCAAGAAGGTTTGGAAGTCCTCTATTTCACTATTGCTTAAGATTTTTTTGTCCCAAAGAAATTATACTGTTTTGCTGGAGAAAGTATTTCTCATCCCCTGTGCTTTTAGTCCTTAACTCAACTTCTTTAAAGTAGAAGGTGCTAAATTTTATCTGATCCTAATTGTAACTCCCCAGTACTTGAAGTAATAACTGGAAACCATATCATTTGAGGAATGGATGAAGGAAAAAGGAACGTTTACTTTGGAAAAAATGCTTAGGATGGGACACAACTACCTTCTTCAAGGAGAGATGAAAGAGGGGAGACAGGAAGAGAGAGGGGAAAAGGGACAGAGAGCGAGACAGAGACAAAGACAGAGAGGGAAAGAAACTGAGCACTTTAATACAGAAAAGAAATTACTTTAGGTAGAGCTCCAAAGGCAAGCATTCAAATCAACTGATAGTAGTAGTATCAGGAAGACGGGATTAAGCCCAAAGTGAAGGCCTTTCTATCAATTAGAACAGTTCCAAAACTACTAGCTTATAAGCAATCCACTTTGCTTATAACTACTAGCTTATAAGCTTCCACTATTAACTATTCCACTATTAACTTCCACTATTAACTGTTCAGAGGATCCACATTTCAGAGGTAATTTAAGAGGACTGCTACACATGATAGCAGATTGGACTAATAATAACTACTCTTTTAATGCTAAGATTTCAAGCCTATCTGCTAATGAAATCAAATTACCCTCTTTTCAAAATTTTGAGTAATTCAGACAAGGAGATTGTTATTAGTTACTGCCTATGTATGTTATTGTGCAATGTTTGGTTTGGGGTTTGGGGTTTTTTTTGGTGGGGCATTGGGTGGGAGGAGTATTTTAATATTTCATTAATACAGAACAGGAACTTTAATTTAGAGGTAGTTGGGTGACAAAATGAGTAGAGCACTAGATCCAGAATCAGGAAGACCTGAGTTCAAATTCAGACTCAAACATTCAGTAGCTATATATACATGGGCCAGGCCACGTAACCTTTTTTTTTTTTTTTTTTGCCCCAGTTTCCTCATTCATAAAAGCATCCATCAAATGAAGCAAACCCTAAGATTGTTGTAAAGCCCTTTGTAACATTAATGCTATTTACTACCGTTGTTATTATTACATCTTAGTGTTATTATATATGTTATTACATACATTACCTGGAGCACTTAACCCTTAAGTGTGAAGACTGTGTATTTTAAAATCAGCCGGAGTCAGGAATTTAGGTTAGGGGAAAATCGTCAATCTTTCTTCTCAGTGAAGAAAGATCGGAAGAGAATGGGCAACAGCAATGTGTGCAGCTGAGTCAAGAAGGTAGCTAGACCAACAGCCAAAAGACTAGGAGCTAGGAGCATAGAATCCAGGCCAATCTCTCCTAGTCTCTCTTCCTGTCTCTCTGCCTCCACCCACCAAAATCGTCATTTCCTATACAACACATCAGGACTTGCACAGAGAATGGGCGGGGGCCATTCTTTATCCAAGCATGTATATTAATAGAGTATAGTCCAATTACTATTTAGCCTCACGTGTTTGGGACCTCAGTGCATCAACTCAAGACCATGAATTTCAAGCTGAAGGGTCATCTGCTATATAATCTCTTCATTTTACAGATGAGAAATGAAAGCCCAGAGGGGTTAAGTGCCCTGTCCTGCCCAACTTCAGACAGATAGTAAGTGGCAGAACTAGGATCTGGCCCAGGGGTCCTTTGACCCCAAATTTAGCACCTCAAGCTCAATACTCTGCAGGAAATCATGTTGCTATGGCTACAGAGCTTATGGATGTCAGACAGGAATGAAATTAGGTCTTCCTGACTCCTAAGCTAGTCTTCTAGTTATCACTCCAAACTTCTGCTCAACCTAATAACCTAGGTCTGCAAAATTATCTCAATGATACCAATATGGCAGCTCATCTGTCCCCATCAGTAAATGTTCAAAATCACTAGTCTCTGGTGTAGGCTCTGAACCTAAATGAGTGTCCTTCCATACCCATAAAACGGCATCCTAATGACTATTTTGTTCCTTTCAAAAAACCTAGAAGGAAATTTTTCGTATATTTTAGCAAAATCTGTTCTGGACTTTTTTTTTTTTTTTTTTAAACCACTGGACTTTTCTCATGCAACTCTTGTTTATCATTCCAGTAGCCTAACTTGGCATCTGCTTTTATGCAATTTAAAAAACAGACACAAAAACAAAACCTCAAGATGGAAATTAATGGGTTAGCCAATATACGGCAATCATTTATCTTAGTTGGCTTTTTTTTGTTTTTTTTTAAACAAAAGGAACCATCTACTTACTAACTCACAAAATGCAATTAATGCCCTGCGTGAAAATACTACTGAAAAAGTGATACCAATTCTTTCAAATTCATTCAGTGAGCTTGGAATATATCAGATGCCTTAATTAATATGTATTGATTGAGGTCAGAGTGGGATCCCGTAAAGGTACCGATTGCCTTCGTTTTCTTTGGGGAAAAAAATACTAATTCGTTTAATTCTGTGACAACTGAATAAAGGTACTGATTGCCTTCGTTTTCTTTGGGGAAAAATACCAATTCGTTTAATTCTGTGACAACTGAAGAATAATATAACAACTTAAAATGATACCTAGCCTAGCATTGAATGGGTCTCCATGGGAACAGACGTAATGATAATTGGCATTTATACCAGCGCCCACTACTTTCAAGGCATTTCACGCAGGTGAGCCCTTCCGGAGAGGCCCCGCTGTGCCCGTTTTACAGATAAGGACACTGAGGCAGGGCGAGGTCCCATGACTTGGCCCGGTGGCCCCGGGGCACCCCCGAGCTCCGGTCTCCGGGCCCTCCACGGGCGGCGGCGGCAGCAGCAGCAGGGGATGCCGCTGGCACGAGCCGAAGCTCTGGGGCCTGTGGAGCGGGAGGGGGGAGGGGGGTAGGTCCTGCCTGAGCAGCGTGCCCAGGCCCCCAGGCCGGGTTACTGTGTTTTCTCTCTCGGGCGGCCCCACAGCCTGCAAGGTCAGAGAAGGGAGCCCCCGCACGGACCGAGGGGGCGCCGGCAGAGCCCGGTCCTCTCCCCTCCCCCAGCCTGCCCAAGGGGAGGGGCAGGGCCTCGGGGACCGGGCCGGGCTACGTGCTCCCTCCCCCCCTCAGAGAGCAGCGGCAAGGAGGGTCCGGGACGCCATCCGAGCCTTCCTACCTAGCTCCGCGCAAACTGCGGTCGCCTCTTCTCTTCGGAGGACGGCAGCTCCGGAATGACTGAGGTGCCGGCAGAGAGAGCCAAGGAAGCGGGCTCTTCCCTGGGGGCACAGAGGCAGACGGGTCACCAGCCCCACGCGGGCCGCCATGGCAGCCGGAAAGGAAAAGGAAGGAAAACAGTTAAGGGTCAGAAGTCCTCCTGCGCATGCGCCCTCCGTAACGCGGACGGAGCGGCGTGTGGGTCAAACTAGAGCGCGCGCGCTAACGTCACTTCTGACAGGGCTTCACGGAGGCCTGCTCCTTTGCTCCCTGACCGGGGCACTGAGAATAAAAAAGGCGAGCCTCTCCCCCCCTCCCCCCCGCCGCCTATACTCCAAGGATACGTCAAAAAGTGCGCTCGGGCTGCTGGTTAGAGCACGGGCCCGGGTCGGGAGGACCCGAGTTCGAATTCAGCCGCAGTCCCTTAGCCCGGCTCTGCGGGGCCGGGCCGGTTTGTAGCCTCTCTCCCCGCCGCAGTCTCCTCCTGTGTGAAGTGCGGGTAGTAACGGCGGCGGCGGCCTCATTCGTGAGCTGGGGCAAGCGCTTTGTAACGGGCTGGGTGACCACTAGCTGCTGTCGTTACTCCCGCAGCCAGAGAGACTGGACGAGGAGGGGAAACACGGGGAAAGCTTTTGAATGAGCTTCCCCGGCGTTAACGCCGGGTCCTGGAGCTCCCCGCCAGCCCCCCGAAGCGGCGAGACCCTGGGAAAGGAAACTGCCTCGCGGAGCTGGCCCGGCTAACGCGGGACGGTCGCGAGCCTGCGGGCTTTTCCGTCCTGGAGCTCTGGGACGGACGCTGAGACCTTGCTTGCGAAAAAGAGTAGCATGGTAAATAAACAGAGTATGCATGGGGAAAGGCTAATTATCCAACGTTTTTGAACATAGATTATGAGATACACAAAGAAAAAGAAAGTCTTCTTCTCAAGAAAATTGAGTCTGATTGAGAACTCACGCATTTGATAACTGATCTTTTTTTTTACAGTGGGTGTTAGCCAGGATAAGGTCTTTGGTCAAAACCCAAAAAATTAGTATCTTTTATAGGAACGCCTTTGTGCGTTCGGGGAAAATTAAATAACTGAATTCATCTTCATCAACTTCATTGACCAAATCCTCCTTTTGTCTATCAAAGGCACCCCTCTTCCCAGGACTGGCCCCTGATCTTCGTTATTCTCACATATCCAATATACTGTCTCTCATCCAATCTTTTCTTCCTACTCACAAAACAAACAACAAAAAAACTCCAAATCTTTGGTTCAAGCCCTTGTCGCCTCTCCCCTACATGGTTGCAAAAGCCTCCTAATTGATCTCCCTGACTCATAGTCTCTCACTTCTCCAGTCCAGCCTACACACACAACTGTTGCCGAAGTGATTTTCCTTAAATGCAGATCTGACCATGTATCTCCTCTACTCAATCACCCTCAGTCATTTCCCATTGCCTCCAAAATCCTTTGTTTACTTTGTAAAACCACACACACACACACCCATCTCTAGTATCTGCAATTCACTCTTCATTGAATCCCTTTGGGTCCTCCCTCCAAAATGGCCTTGTTTGTAGTTACTTAGTATTTTGTTTCTATTTACTCAGTATATAGGTATCCTGATTGTTTATATGTGTATACATATACATATGTATATGTATATATACATATATATAGTATCTATCTAGTATATATATAGTATCTATCTAGTGTATATATATAGTATCTAGTATATATATAGTATCTACCTTTCTAGTATATATATATAGTATCTAGTATATATATATAGTATCTAGTATATATATAGTATCTAGTATATATAGTATCTAGTAGTGTGTATATATAGTATCTATCTAGTATATATATATATATATAGTATCTAGTATATATATATAGTATCTATCTAGTGTGTATATAAAGTATCTAGTATATATATAGTATCTATCTAGTATATATATATATATATAGTATCTAGTATGTATATAGTATCTAGTATATTTATAGTGTCTGTCTTTCTAGTATATATAGTATCTAGTATATATATAGTATCTATCTTTCTAGTATATATATATATAGTATCTAGTATATATATATAGTGTCTATCTTTGTAGTATATATATAGTATCTAATATATATATATAGTATCTATCTAGTGTATATATATAGTATCTAGTATATATATATAGTATCTATCTTTCTAGTATATATATATATAGTATCTAGTATATATAGTATCTATCTAGTATGTATATATAGTATCTATCTTTCTAGTATATATATAGTATCTATCTTTCTAGTATATATATATAGTATCTAGTATATATAGTATCTAGTATATATATAGTATCTATCTAGTGTATATATATAGTATCTAGTGTATATATATATATATATATAGTATCTATCTATCTAGTATGTATATATAGTATCTAGTATATATATAATGTCTATCTAGTATATATAGTATCTAGTATATATAGTATCTATCTAGTGTATATATATATATAGTATCTAGTATCTATATAGTATCTATCTATCTAGTATATATATAGTATCTAGTATATATATATAGTATCTATTTAGTGTATGTATATATATATAGTATCTAGTATATATATAATGTCTATCTAGTATATATAGTATCTAGTATATATAGTATCTATCTAGTGTATATATATATAGTATCTAGTATCTATATAGTATCTATCTATCTAGTATATATATAGTATCTAGTATATATATATATATATATATATAGTATCTAGTATATATATATATATAGTATCTCGTATATATATATAGTATATATAGTATCTATTTAGTGTATGTATATATATATAGTATCTAGTATATATATAGTATCTATCTATATATGTATATATGATACATATATATATATTTTTTTTATTTTTTTTTTAGCTGCTTCTCCCACTAGAATGTAAGCTGTTTGAGGGTAGGGATTCTTCTTATTTTTTTTTTTTTGGTAGTAGTACTGGTATCCCCCAATTTAGCATAATGCCTGTCATTTGATACTTGCTTGTTGCTTGATTAAGCGATCCACCTATTTTCTCTCAATTGGATTTCACAGTTTAAATGACTTATGATTGTATAACTCCCTCATTGCTTTGTATGCAGTCAGCACTTAAGAAATACTACTTTATAATTAACTGACTTTGTAGTTCTTTTCTTTGAATAATAGAGGCTGACTTTAGAAATATTTAATACCTTTTAAATTTTAAAGAGGTTACAGTAAACCTAATTCCACAAATTTGAAATTTGGCTGGACAGGACATTTGTGCTATATACAGGACATTGCAGAGGATATTAACAGTATAAACATTAGCAAATACTTAAGTTATATAAAGTTTTAAAGCTTTGAAAATCATCCTTCAGCTTTTTAGAAGCAGTGATTCTCCTACGATTGTTATATTAATTATATATTATCTTAATCCAGATGAAATTTCACTTTAAAAAGTGTATAACATATTTTCTTGCTTATCAGATTGGCTTATTGGCACAGCTGATTCAAATCTGTAAGATTTTGCTCTTATCAATTGATCTTCTGCTACTTGCTCTCCTTCGATTTGGGATAGCCAAATAAAAAGAGCTTAAATTTAATTCAGATTTTCTTTTGCTTCATATTGTAGCAATGTTTGTTGATCTACTGTAAAAACAATGCATCTTCCTCCCTTCTCCTCTCCCTTCCCCCCTCCCCCCAGGCTGTTGAAATACTCCTATATAGAATCTTGACTAGTGACATAGTCACCCTTCTGAACTCATTACTAAATCTTGGGCTTCCTTACTCCTCCCACAATTCCACCCTGGGAGCCCAGCCAGAGAAATAGCTTAGTCTCACTCCCAGCATGCCAGTTCCTACCATTCACCTGTCATTCAGACTCAGAAATTGCTAGGAATTTAAATACTCAGAAAAGTGCTAATGTGATTTCTCAAATATCAATTGTGAAAGAATCTAGATGGAAGCATTGTTTTTATGTCCCTTCCTATAGATATAAATAACACCTCAAACTGCAGATAAAATAAAATTGTTCCCAGAGAATGATCCATCCATTCAGATCAGCTTGAATCATCATAAGATCATAGATTTAGTGTGGAAGGAATCTTAGAGATCATGGAGTTCATCCCTTTCATTCTACTGATAAGGAAACTAAGATCTTAGGAGGTAAATGACTTGCTTAATTAAGGGCAGATAATTAATAATATAAGAGCCAGGATTGGAATCTAGGTCCCTAACACTGCTACTTACTACCTGACTGAGCCTGGACACATGTAAAAACTTTCTCTCTTTGAACCTGAAATTACCCATCTAAAATTAATCTTTGAGTTCCCTTCAGCTCTTATGTTCCCATGAATCTAGTGGCATCAGGTCTTTCAAACTACAAAGAATCTATACATGAGAACAAGCAATGGCTAATAGAGCTCACCAGACTTCTTAGATCACTACAAAATGAAGAAAATAGAAAAGAAAACAAGAGAAAGTATTCAACCAATAAGCACATATAATGTACTTGCAAATTGCAGCTGTATGGCATAGCTCCAGGCCTTGAGTCATCAAAACCTAAATATAAATCCAGTCTCAGACATATATTAGCTGTTACCCTGGGCAGGTCACATAATCTCGTTCTACCTCAATTTCCTCAACTGTTAAATGGGGAAAATAACAGTAGTTACCTTCAAGTGTTGTTGTGGGGATCAAATGAGAATATATCTGTAAAGTACTTTACACAGTGCCTGGTATACCATAAGTACTATATAATGTTTATTCTCTTCCTTTTTTCTATCGGGATACAAAAGAAAAAAAATTTAAATCGTCCATCACTTTAAGAGGCTGACATGATATCGAGGGAAACAACATGTATGTGTGAAACTAAATAGAAAATATATAAGCAGTTAATACACGCATCAGGCATTGCTGTATCATGTCTCTCCTTACTCCAATGTTATCAGTGTTCTTTCCAAAACAGTCAGTTATCAAAGTGTTCTTCCCAAAACAGATTTGATCAAGAAACTCCAGTTTCTCCTTATTAACTCTAGATTAAGTATAAAATCATTTGTTTGGCTTTCACAGTTTTCCATAAATAACCTTCCTACCTTTCCTTTCTTTTCCACCCTTCTACCTTCCATCTATTTTCTGAATCACTGGCACTGATCTTGTATTCTTTTCAGAAGGCACTCTGCCCACTCTGTGCATTTTCACTGGCTATTCCCCAAGTCTACAATTTTCTCTTTTCTTGTCTCTGTCTTCTTGTTTTGTGTTTTTTGTGTCCTAATTTCAGCTCATATCCCACCTTCTCTATCCCTTAATGTTAGTAACTTCCCCATCACCTCCAACTTTATTTTGTATATATCTCGTTTGTACAGCATGGACTACCCCATTATATTTTGAATTCCTTGTGAACAGGAGCTGTTTTGCTTTTATATACCAAGCACTTTGCACTGTGTTTAGCACACAGTAGGTACTTAAATGCTTGTTTGTTTGATCATGTAACTCCAGCACAGAGTAGCTGCAGAGAGCTTTGATCTCACCAAAAATAATAACTGAGAGAAAGCTGTTAGTTAAATGAGGAACCCAGGAGGAACCCTTATTATAACTAAGGCTTTCCAAAAAGACACTTCTGTCTTTCTCAAAATAACTCACAGACTAGTCAAGAACAAAGCCCCTTAAACTGTGGGTCATGACCTTATATAGGATCAGGTAATTGAATGTGAAGGGCATGGAAAATTTGGCAACAATAAAAGGTCTGAACACAATGAGCAAAAATTAATTCTAAATCAAACATGTAATGAATCAAATGTTTCTGGCAGCACTTGCCAGTCTTGCATTGCATGACCTCATTACAGCCTTGGTTCTGAACACACAACGTGCACACTTTGCACTTTGCCTGCACAAGTGCTGCCAGAAACACCTGGGCTCAGATTCAAGGTGGGGTGGAGTAAAAATGTCTCTGGCGTTAAAGAGCTAGTAAATGGGAAAAGTTTGAGAATCCTGGGTTAGGGGAATGATGGTCTCATACTATGAATCTCTATTTTTATTTTGCCTATTTATCACTTGGGGCTGGTTTAGAAAGCTTTTGCAGGCAGACAGCACCACTGGAACTGTGAATTTCTGGGAAAACCCTGAGGTGGTTCAAACCTCATCTAGATCTGACCCCCATTGCTGTTGCAGAATGATTCTACTAAATTATCCAAATTAATTTGCTCCCAACTTCTATCACCCAAATAAAAGCATAAAAACAAAGGTTGAGGTGTTCATATTTAAGTTTTGTAAAAAGAAAAAGATAGACACAAAATACTAGGGGGCAAGGGAATAGGAAGAGCTGGTCTGCATAGCACATTAGAAATAGAATATTCAATGCAATATACTTCTCTGACCACAAGCATAAGACACCAGAGGGGACAGTTAACAAAGAGACTTTCTCTGAAGCTCAGAGTTTCTGGGAGGAAAAAGCAAATCCACTCTGCACAACACAGCTTCCTTCTTCACTAAAACATCAATGTAGAGGCAATCCACTATTCATCATATTTTCTTTGAATCAAAGAACTAGAGAACCAGGTCCCTCTATATGTTCTCAAGAAAGAGAATACATTTGCACACTGAACTCTGCCTCTTCCTCCTTTTCCTTCTGGGGTCTTTCCCCCAGGATACCTTATAAACAAATTCCTTCACAAGTTCATGAGTAGAGGGGCCTATGAAATCTTAGGAAAATACCTGCATCTCCAATGGTTAATCTTTTGCAAGGTAGTACAAGGACTCATCATAACTAGTTTTAAAAAAAACAGAACAAAACAAAAACAAACAAACAAACAAAAAAACTGTGAACTCAGCTATATTTATTTTGGATCTCCCTACCTTTCCCCCTTCCCCAATTTCCAACAACCTTACATCCAAACTATTCCTTTCAATATCCTCTCTAGTCCCTTAACATGACCTTTGATTCAGTATAAGGATATCTCAGATGAAGAAGTTCCCTCTATAAATGCAGACCTACAAGATCATAAAGACTATAAAACATCAATAAGAGGAAGTACTTGAAATTTGGTTTTCCTGACTCAGAGGCTGGTTCTCTCTCCCCTGTCCTATTCTGTCTCTCATCCATTTCCTAACATAAATTATTCATAAGGGTTCCACCCAACATCATTCCAGTTTCGTTATTGTTTGGTCATTTCAGTCATGTGTGACTGAAGTTTTTGTGACCCTAGTTGGGGTTTTATTGGCAAAAATATTGGAGTGGTTGATCATTTCCTTCCCCAGCTCATTTTGTAGATAAGGAAACTGAAGCAAACAGGATCAAGTGACTTGCCCAGGATCACACAACTGATAAGTATCTAATGACAGACTTTCTGTCTTTAGGCCCTGCCCTCTATTCACTGTACTACTCAGTTGCACATCATTCCAGTGAACCTTCTTAAATAGCTACAAAGCTTCAGGATATAAAACAAACCCACATACATCATCAGCATTTCAATGTGTTATCAATAAAGCCCAGCATCAACAGATTGAAAGAAAAATCCCATTTAAAATAATTGTAGATAATATAAAATATTTAAGAATCCACCTACCAAGGCAAAGCCAGGAACTATATGAATACAAATTAAGTTAGATCTCAAGTGCTCATGGGTAGGCTGAGCTAATGAGAATTCTACCAAAATTAGTCTACTTAGTTAACACCATATAAATCATACTGCCAAGAAATTATAGAGCTGGAAAAAAATAATAAAATTTATCTAGAAGAACAAATGGTCACGAATTTCAAGGGAACTGATGAAAAACATGCAAAAGAAGGTGACCTAAAACTTTATTATGAAGCAGCAGTCATCAGAACCATATGGTACTGACTAATAAATATAGTAGTGTGGAATCAGTGGAACAGAATGGTTCACAAGACACAATAGTCAATGACTACAGTAATCTAGTGTTTATTAAACCTAAAGACTGGAGTCTTTGGGGATAAGAACTTACTCTGACAAAAATTGCTGGGAAAACTAGAAAATATTATGGCAGAAACTAGGCATTGACCAACATCGATGCCAAGATAAGGTCAAAATGGGCTCATTATTTTTTATTATAGCTTTTTGTTTACAAAACATACATATGGATAATTTTTCAACACTGATCCCTGTAAAACCTTCTGTTCCAAAATTTTCCCTCCTTCCCCCCATCCCCTCCCCTAGATGGCAGGTATTTCAATACATATTAAAATATATGTTAAATCCAAAATATGTATACATATCCATAGTTATCTTGCTGCACAAGAAATATTAGATTTAGAAAGAAAAAACAAACCTGCAAAAATAGTAGAAAAAACAAAAATGCAAGCAAACAACAGAAAGAGTGGAAATGCTATGTTGTGGTCTACATTTGGTTCCCAAAGGCCTCTGTCTGGCTGTAGATGGCTCTCTTCATTACTGAACAGTTGGAACTGGTCTGAATTAATTCATTCTTGAAGAGAGCCATATCCATCAGAATTGATCATCATATAGTCCTGTTGTTGCCATGTACAATGTTCTACTGGTTCTGCTTATTTTACTTAGCATCAATTCATGTAGGTCTCTCCAGGCCTCCCTGAAATCATTCTGTTGGTTATTTCTTACAGAACAATAATATTCCATAACATTCATATACCACAATTTACCCAAACCATTCTCCAATTGATGGGCACCCACTCAGTTTCCAGTTTCTAGTCACTACAAAAAGGGCTGCCACAAAATTTTTGCACATGCGGGTCCCTTGCCCTCCTTTAAGATCTCTTTGGGATATAAGCCTTGTAGTAACACTGCTGGATCAAAGGGTATGCAGAGTTTGAAAAATTTTTGAGCATAGTTCCAAATCGCTCTCCAGAATGGTTGGATTCGTTCACAGTTCTACCAACAATGCATCAGTGTCCCAGTTTTCCCACATCCCCTCCAACATTCATCATTATCTTTTCCTATCATCTTAGCCAATCTGAGAGGTGTGTAGTGGTACTTCAGAGTTGTCTTAATTTGCATTTTTATGATCAATAGTGATTTGGAGCACCTTTTCATATGATTAGAAATAGTTTCAATTTCTTGATCTGCAAACTGTCTGTTCATATCTTTTGACTATTTATCAACTGGAGAATGGCTTGATTTCTTATAAATTTGAGTCAATTCTCTATATATTTTAGAAATGAGACCTTTATCAGAGCCTTTGAATATAAAAATGTTTTCAATGGCTCATAATTTAGACATAACTTAGACCAAGAGAACATTGTATACAACAATAAGATTATGTGATGATCAACTATAATGCACTTGACTCTTTTCAACTATGAAGTGATTCAAGGAAATTCCAATAGATTTGTAATAGAAAGTGCCATCCATATACAGAGAGAGAACTATGGAGACTGAAAGTAGTATTTTCACTTTTGTTTGTTTGCTTGCTTTTTCTTTTTCATGGCTTTTTCCCTTTTGGTCTGATTTTTCTTGTGTAGCATGACAACTATGGAAATTTGTTTAGAAGAAGGCACATGTTTAACCTATATAGGATTGTTTGTTTTATTAAGCAGGGGGGAGTAAAGGAGAGAGGGAGAAAAATTTGGAACACATGGATTAACAAAGGTGAATGTTGAAAACTACTTTTGCATATATTTGAAAAAATAAAATACTATTGAAAATTAAATAGTGGCTGCCTCAAGGAGATAACTCACATTAATTAATGCAGAAAAAGCCTTCAACTTATGTATCACTCGTTCATAACAAAAACAAAAGTAATAACAGGAATGAAAAAAATTTTCTCAATAAGATCAAAAGTGTTTGCCTAAAACAGTGATAATTCTGTGTTATGAAGAAACTGGAAGCTTTTTAAATAAAATTAGAAATGATATCCATTTAAACCAATTTTATTTTAAACCATACTAAAAATGATATAACAATAAGAATAGGAAAAAGAAACCATCATATAATTAACAAAAGCAAAGCACAATTATTTCTACTCCTGGATAATATAATGATATGTTTAGAAAATCCTAAAGAAGGAACAGAAAAATAATCAAGACAATACTTATATTTTAATGGATCTCATAAATACAGTTTACTAACAATAGTGCTATAGATCACAATCCATCCATACCTTCTTTTGCAATTTTTGTCCATGTCCTCCTATAGGACATTTGCCCTAAAGTAGTTCTACTCTTCCAGCTTTTTGTGGCTTTTTTCACCCTCCCATTATCCAGCTCTCTGTATTTTTTATACATCTCATTGGGAGATGAATTCGACCCTGAGTTTGCCTTCTAATAAGATTAGATTGCAGAACTTGTACCTCAACCTTTTAAGGAACCTTTGGACATGACCATATTTTTATCCTAATCTACCTCAAGCTGCTCCTTTAATTCCATCAAAGACAGATGATCACTTAAAAGAAAAAAGATAGCCAAATGTTAGCAGTTTAACTATAAAAATTGCTAGAAAATTCCTAACTTATTTCTTCCATTTAAAAAAAAACTGTGCGTTGTCCCTCTTCTAGTTTCAGTCTTAAATGCCTTTAGAATGAGTTTGCTTAATTGAGTTTCTACCATTAAAAACTAATTTTCACTTTACTGCTTCTCACAGTTTTATTAAACAATATTTTTCATAATCTTCCACCATCCTTTGCAAATGATATTACATTCTAAAACAATATTGCCTTTGATTGTTTAATTTTTCTATGTTGGCAAGAAGATCAAAGTCTGGTAGCTTCAATAGCTTTTTTGGTTTCCTCATCTTGATAATTGTAATTCTGCATTACATAATTAAAATTATAAATTAATGTTACTAATAATGTAACATATAATGTGTAATATAAATAATTATAATTAATCATTGGATTTATCTCCATCTTTTTTAATAATATAATTTTTAAGTGAAATACTGACTTAGATATAGACTTAGAATAGACTTTTGATAAGAATTGTAGCATTTCTACTCCAAATTCTAGCTTAAGAGAAGATTTGGTCTTAAGAATTAGACAAAAATATAGTTTAAATCATAGAACCAGACCATATTTTCATATTCTACCCTCCTAAAAGAAGTAGTTCATTTACATAAAACAACTCTTTTTTATTACAAAGGATTTGTCTGTTTCTCTTTAATCCAGTATAGATAGCTATTTTCTTACTTTGACCTGTGTTATAAGTTTGTTGGTTTTGTTTTGTTTTTCCTTTTAAAGTAGCTATTATCTCTCTATGTAAAGGTCAATCAAATGGTATAATTTTAGCCAAGTCACAGCCACAACCTCAGTTTCCTTATCTGTAAAATTTCTGTATCTTTGAAATACTTGTCTTATTTACTTATCATATTCCTGTGCTGCTCTAATGAAAAATATTAGAGGGTTTTATGTGTGGGTTTTGTAAGATTACAATTTATATCTCTATGCATATTATTATTATTATTAATCATTATCATCATTTCATTTCTTTCATCTTCTCAGTGGATCTCAAATAAAGACCGTTTGGGGTCAAGCTACCATCCTACTATCATTCTTTTATATTTAATGCTTCACAGACTCTTACATAATAAATATGTTAGGATGCAATCTCATCTTCTGTAGGTTCACTGAAAGCATCATCAAGATGTTTCTATTGCCTTCAGAATATGGGATCCTAGAAAACAGAATCATTTCCAAAACATAATTGCTGATAAAGAAAACGTTTTTTCATATATAGCACATTTAGAGTTTGGAGCTACTTTCTCAGTCCCATTTGTACAGCCTGATTGGATTTTCCAAAGGGCAGCTGCTTTGTGTTACTTCAGAGTCTAGGAAGTAACCTTAAGGAATTAGTTGTTATTTTTTCCTCCAATATTATAGTTCATAAATTACCATGGATATGCTTTCTGCCATGAGTATTGGTTGATATTCATTAAGCAGACTTAAGTTTTAGAGGTATATATTCACAGTAATATAATTTGAACATAATATCCTCCATCCAAAATCCATTAAACACTTCTACTGGTTCACACAGAGTACAGTGGAAAATGAGTGCAAGCTTAGTTAGAGCTTGAGGCAAAAGGATAACAACAATTCTGATTGCTGAAGGTTCTGTCCTCCTTTTTGTGCTGTGCTCATAAAATTCCTTTTAGGCATTGTACAGCTTTTTATTTGGAGGTACCACCAGAACCTTGAATCTGCCTTTGCTCATTATATTCATTTTAGTATTGACTCCCTGGCTATTATACTAGGACACTGATGAGAAGTTTAGAATACTCTATACACTTTCAATTCTCAGAACCTTTATGTGGCCAGTGAGAAATGTTGGGGTAATGAATAAGACCAAGGCCAAATGCAAGATACTCTTCTTGCTTCCTGAGTGACACCTTCTTGGATCATCAACCAGAACATTACTATTCTGAGCTTAAATACTTGCATTTCTTCACCTGTAAAGTGAGAGAAGATATCTCCTGATTTGTGAGAATCAAATGAGATATCTGTGAAAGAGCTCTGTAAGCTATAAAATGTCAAATGCAAAACACATATTTATATGATTGTATATATGTATATGATTGTATGACTGTAGCTCAGGAAACTAAAAATGACTTGTCCAAAAATACCCAACTATTAAATGTCACAGTTGGGATTTTGGTTTGAACTTAAGTATCTCCTGACCCTTGAATTTAACACTATTTCCAGTAACTTCATGTACAGACATCTAAGTTTTTGTTATTATAATGAAAGTAATTATCCTGGTTCTTAAGGCCTTTCACAATGTATCACTTAATAGATACAACCTTATTACTCTTCCTAGAAAAGAAGTACAATTGAAATAATGCTTAACTTTAATGAGGAATTATGTGAGTTCCAATTCTACCTGTGATATTTTATACTATTATTATCAGGGCTACATCCCTTAACTTCTGAGCCTCAATTTCCTCATACATAGAATGAGAATGATCATATCTGTGAAACTTATATCACTGAGTTATTTTGAGAATCAAATAAGAAGTATTCAGGGCACTTAATAAATCTTTAAGTACTAATATAAATATCAGCTATTATTAATAAAAGCCTTTCTCCCCAGCCAAAAGTCTATTATTTTTTCCTGGGACATACCATATATATATTCCTACCTCAATAGTTTTACTCAAGATTCATCACTTCTTTGGAAATTCCTTCCTTCCACCTTACAACTTAAATCATAATTTTTTTTTTAAAAGCTGGAGATAGCTTCCATTCAATTCAATTCAACAAATACTTGATACATATAAGAATCTAAGATGGGCCCCTTCCTTCAAAGAGCTTGTCTTCTATTTTAACGAGTCAGGTCTGATGTACTGAAAGAGACTGGATATACTAAATTTAGAATCAGAAGACCTAAATCCAAACACTAACTTTCATCTCAAATACTTTTTGTGACTTTAAAGTAGTCTCTTAATCCTTCTGGCTCTCAGTTTCCTTATCTGTAAAGTGAAGACTTTAGACTAATCAGAGATGTAAAACTTATGGTCATGGCCAATGTGCCGTAAACCAGATTAAAGGTAACTGGAAAATGTTTAACAAAACAAGAAAAATATAATGCAACATAAATAATGTTCATTTGTTATTTTCTAAGTCAAAATGCAGGCTGGCAAGAATCAATTTCTACTTGAGTTTGACACTCCTGGCATACGATATCTATAGGCCTTTCCTGTAAGGCACCAAAGTTCCACTGTTATGCCCTGAATTGTCATGCCCTGAATTGCTATGTTCTGAATAAAATTATTATGGCCACCCTCTTTCCTTGCCATTAGGACTGGGAGAATTGAGTCAGGAAAATCCTTGGCATACCATTGAGTTATAAAATCCAGGTGCATTATCTTGATCCTTGCTAGGATAATTCTTCCTCCATTTGAGTATTGCCCCTCACCTTGCTGTCCCCTGCCCTCTACCTTCTTATCTTGACCATTATCCTGTCAGGATTAAGTTATGATTCTTTCCTGGAATTATGGCTTGTCAGCTCACCCAGTGTCCTCACCCCCCCCCCCCATCTGCCTTTTTCCCCTATAAGATTGTGTACTCAGGTTATGTATTCTGTTTGTAAACCCTGTTTAACTAAAACCCTATAAAAGGTCCCTGCCTCAGTTCCTCAGCCCTGAATGATCTTTGAACAAGAGTTCCATTCGGTCAGCTAGCTTAAAAAAACTCTCCACATTAAAAAATTAAAAATCAATCTCTGTTTTGCCTCAGTTTCTTTGGCATTAAACCATCAGCTTCATGAATATTTTTCTAACTATCCATCCTTCACTATTCATATCTTGTTCAGAACTCCTCCAGGATCTTAATGTGTTTACCATTATTTTCACAATACCACCTTATATTCTTAGTTTTTTTTTTTTTTAAACATCTTTATGGGCCAGGTTCTCAACTAAAAGGAAAGCACCTTGAATTCAGGGACTATATCTTTTTATTTCTTTTCCACCCATATCACCTATTACAGTGCTTTCAATGTAATAGCTGGTCAGTGTTTCATGATTGTTTTCAGCACCCAATTTACCTATCTTCCTTTGTCCTTTTCTTCCCTCCTAGCAGTTCATCCCCATGTGTTTGTGTTTCCTTTTTATTAATCAATACTAGAATATTTTGGCTGGACCCTCCTTGTCCAAAGTGTATCATCCTCCAAAATGACTACTCTTCCCAACACAAAAAAAAAAAAAATCCATTCCCTCAGTTTTTATTATATCTATTAGTAAGCGAGATTATGAATACAATAAGTTACTCTTGTTTGTGAATACCTAATTGACCTAACTCAACTGTGGGATGTTTGCATTAATAAGAGAAATATCCAATAATCCAATGAATTTGAATCAGTGCAATGTTTGGAGTAGACATTTTAAACAAGAGGAGTTTCTGTAGCACTTCTTACTTACTTTGGTTGGGAGCCTCATTTTGCTGTACTTTCCCTCAAAGAATAGAAGCCTGAGACTTGGCATCTCATTTCCAAGAAGTTTGTAATCTCCAAGAAAATCTATAATTTACCTAGCTGGTTTAGAGGCTTTTCTCTTTGCTAAAATTAGCCATAGGGAACAGAGCCACCATAAGCTAGGTGGCCCAGCAGGTAGAATGATAAATAATCTTTTCTGAAGAAGGCTGAGTTCCCCTTTGACTTTCAGAATTCCACAGTTCTCAATATAATAAAATACTTCCCTTTAACCTACGGCAATTAGCTAGGTCAGAGACTCCCCTGCTTTCAACAGAAATGGGGAAATAATACTAATCCATCAGGCTAGAAAGAGAAAATCCCAAGGACAAGGAAATGAGAATTCAGCTCATTTCTTCTAGCTTCAGTGTCTTGAACTATCAGACAAAATTTTGAGAAATTTAAGAAAATGAATTCTTATATATTTCAAAGATTGTTGTTTGTTTTGTCATCAAAATGTTATTATTACATAAATTGTTTCCTTGCTTTTTACTCACTTCATTTTGTATCAGTTAATATAATTCTTCCCAGGATTCCCTGAAATCATTATATTCATCATTTCTTACAGCACAATAGTATTTCATCATATTCCTATACTATGACTTATTCAGTCATTTCCCAATTTATGAGCATTTCCTTTATTTCAAGTTCTTTGTTACAAGAAAAAGAGTTGTTATTATTACGGAGCTTTTCCTCATTCTTTGATATCTTTGAGGGCACAGGAGGTTGATACTTAAGAAAATAAAGTTTGAAGGACTGCTGCTTAGACATTTTATACTTCACCTCAGCTTTGTACTGTCTCTTTCAAAGTCTGTTTTCTGGATTTAAGTTCCCCCTCTTTTTAGTGTTCTTTGAAGAAACTACCCTGATACTAGGCAGCTTTATCCATAGGATTTAGGACCTTAAAATTTCTCTAACTCATAAGATTACTTCCAAACCTAGATATATTCACCTCATGATTGATTCTTGGTCACACACCCAGGAAAGGAAATTCAGGGATCTAGGTGTGAGCTTGCCTAATGGAGTCTCTCTACTCCAGCTACCACATTAGATGCAAGATAGAAAAAGGTCAGTCCATCCTTGTCTCCTCACTTAAAAAAATAGCATTCAGATTATATATTTTTATTTATTATTATATAGAGATTTATAAGACTTTGAAGATCTCTATCCCACTCTCATTATTTTGTAGATTAGGAAACTAGCATATCTCTTCCTCAAGATCTTAAAGGTACAACAAATCCCAAAATCTTTTCACTTACTTGTGCTACTTCTTTCATATTCTGTAATGTTGAATATCAGTTAGGCCTCTGCCAGCTAGGTTTTAAAAAAATAGACTATTTTTTCTGAGTTGACTATTTCCTCTTTCTTGTTGATTTTCGTGGTGGCATCTGGTACACTGGGAACAGTGGCAGAATCCATTTTCCGTGGTTCAAGTGAAATATTATCACATTCCATGCCAGTTATGATGCTATAGAAAAAGCAAACACAATAACAATAAGCAAAAGGAAACTAATACAATGACTTAAATTTCTTCTTTTGGCTACCATGGTTTCATTATGCATTGAGTAGAGATTTCAGTTTCTAATTTTACAGTTTTTCACTTGGAAAAAAAAATCACCTATTGATCACCAAGGTGAAGAATCCAAAGCATTTCTTTTTTTTTTTTTCTACTTTAAAAGGCTAACATTTGCATGTTGAGATATTTTTCCAGGTTTGCCATTAGTAAAAAAAAAAAAAAAAAAAAAAAGACACAACAGTTACATAAATACTGTGTCAGTAATGGTGATGTGATGGAGTAACAAAAACAGTATGAAGTTAGGTTGTTGTTGTTTGAAAAGGAAGTCCCACAGCGTAGTGAAGGTTTCATTAGACAGAGTCCGAAAACAGCACTGCAGTTGTAGGAAACTATTCACTCTCTGACTCTGTTTCTTTTCTAAAAAAGACAGACAATTGGAGTTTGGGATGGGGCAGGTTAGATTTCTAAAGTCTCTCAAAGCTCAACAGTTTTATACTAACTAGTGTCTGTGTGGTACTTTAAAGCTTGAAAAGAATTTCAGAAATAAGTCCTCCCAACAGGTAGGTGCTGTGATTATACCCATTTTACAGATGAGAAAACTGAGACAAACAGGTTAAATTACTTGCCTAACATCATACTCTAGGAAGTAAGTGTCTTAGACTGATTTGAAGTCAGGTCTTCCTGACTTGAGATCCACTATGTTATCTGATATAACATAATGGTCCCATGAAGGTCAATTCAAGAAAAAAAAGGGATTCATCTTTGTAAATTTTTTTCTTTTAAATTAAAAATGCAACAACAACAACAAATCACTAACAATTCAATAAACAAAGAACAATAAAGGATATTCTATGTATTTCAGGGGACTAGCCAATAAAAGCTCATCCTTGGAGTATGTTGAACATAGTCTGCTTCATAGGGAGGATTTGGTGAACTCACTTTTGGAAGTTTGTAAGGATGGGGTAATGGAAGATTGCTGGTTAGTACAGATCATGGGTTGTGGGTGGGGGAGAAGGAGGAAGAGGAGTGGAACTCTTGTCTTTTTTCTTCCCTAATGTCAGGCAAGGAGGATAAGCTGCTCTGGGCCTCTAATTAAGGGAACCCTTAGACCCCCTCCTGCCAGGAGAAGGTACAATGTCCTCAATACATAGTCTTGCTATTGTTGAGAGAAGTAGTAACCAACACCTTCAGTAGACCCAAAGCTAAAAGCACTCAGCTCTGCCATTTCCTCGGCCTTTTTGTCTTTTCTTTCCTATCTTGGGCAAGGAATATTGGGGATGGAATGGATTATGCTGCAACTTTGGGACTTTTGAAAAGTCAGGAGAAGCACAAGAAGTCTGGGAGCTGGTATCTATTATATCCACCCAGAGACTCATAGCAGCTTGCCCTTCTTCCTGGACACCCCTGAAGGAGCTGCTTCTGGCTCAAGTCTGTTTCTTCACTACTAGGGGATCACACCAGAACCTGCACAAGCTTTGAAGAGCAGAGCATTTTCCTCTATTGTATCATTAACTTCCAGAAGCAGTTTTACCAAACCTTCCTCTGTGGTTTGGGAACAGATAGGGGAGGTATGCTATGAGAATAGTGGTCCCATTACCCAGGATCCCCTGTGGTAAAGATAAAACTATAACTTTCTGTTTTCTTTATCAGTGTTCTTTTCTGATTTCCTTCTGCTCTCTTTATGTATCATTGAGTTCTTTCATTTCTCCTTTTTATTCCATATAACTTTCTCATAATAATAATAATTAACTTTTATATAGCACTTACTATATGTCAGATACTATACTAAGCATTTTACCAATATTATCTCATTTAATGCTCACAACAACCCTGAGAAATAAATCCTATTATTATCCCCATTTTACATGGAAGGAAACTGAAGCAAACAAGAAGTTACTTCAGTACTCCACTGTGCCACCTAGCTGCCCCATTATTACATTATTATCCATGGGCATCATGATTGGTCACTGCACTGATGTGCCAGCTTTTACAGTTTTAAGTTACAACCACTCATCTCTAAGGTTTGACTCATACTTCATAGTGTTGTGAAGAAAGTGCTTTGTAAAACCTAAAACTTGTGTCAATGTGAGCTGTATTAATATACTCTACATAAATGGTGAAGTAAATTCCCTTCATAGTGGATGGTGGGTAAATTCTCTTTGTCTTGCCTCCTCACTGGCCCAGACATGAGTCCTTGGGTCATAATCTCCACTTATGGAGATTTATGACTTGATATTTTAGAAATAGTCCAATTTCCCAAGCCTGTTGTGGTCCCTTGGGTTTGGTCTTTACAAAAATATATTTTCAGGGGCCTAGGATCTAGAAGGTCTATAAATCTTCTTGAGAACCAAATACACTAAGGAATCACTAACATTTGGAGACCTGAGAGGAAAAACTGAACCCAAAGACAGAGAAGTAGGCCTGTGGATAGGATGCAGGTCACTTGGACCTGAAAAAACATTTGTGTAATGAAAACCTGTAAAGGTTATCATTACACCTAATTGCTAGGGCCAGATATAGACTTGGAAAGTGAGATTCTCTGCCTACATAAGAGATAACAGGAGAGAAAGGCAGAGATTTCCTGCCTCTCAGATCTGAAAAGAAGCTTGAAGGCTCTCTCCAAAAAATCAGCTCAGCAAAGAGTCCTCCCTTTTCACTAGTATGAAGTTTGGTGGACTCTTAGAGAATAACACTTTCTAAAAAAAGAAGTATTCCTGACTGTCTAGGGAATCAGATATGAGCCTATTCTTTTTTTTTTTTTAGAAGTTTATTTTTTTCTTTTTTTTAAATTATATCTTTTTATTTATAAGTTATATGCATGGGTAATTTTACAGCATTGCCAATTGAACCTTTTGTTCCAATTTTTCCCCTCCTTCCCCCCATCCCCTCCCCCAGATGCCAGGTTAACTAATACATGTTAAATATGTTAAAGTACAAATTAAATACAATATAAGTATACATGTCCAAACAGTTATTTTGCTGTATAAAAAGAATCAAACTTTGAAATAGTGTACTATTAGCCTGTGCAGGACATCAAAAATGCAGACGGACAAAATTAGAGGGATTGGGAATTCTATGTAATGGTTCATAGTCATCTCCCAGAGTTCTTTCGCTGGGTGTAGCTGGTTCAATTCATTACTGCTCTATTGGAACTGATTGGTTCATCTCATTGTTACAGATGGCCACGTCCATCAGAATTGATCATCATATAGTATTGTTGTTGAAGTATATAATGATCTGCTGGTCCTGCTTATTTCACTCAGCATCAGTTCGTGTAAGTCTCTCCAGGCTTTTCTAAAATCATCCTGCTGGTCATTTCTTACTGAACAATAATATTCCATAATATTCATATACCACAATTTATTCAGCCATTCTCCAATTGAGGGACGTCCATTCAGTTTCCAGTTTCTGGCCACTATAAAAAGACCTTCCACAAACATTCTTGCACATACAGGTCCCTTTCCCTTCTTTAAGATTTCTTTGGGATATAAGCCCAGTAGTAACACTGCTGGATCAAAGGGGTATGCACAATTTTGATAACTTTTTCAGCATAGTTCCAAATTGCTCTCCAGAATGGCTGGATGTATTCACAATTCCACCAACAATGTATTAGTGTCCCTGTTTTCCCACATCCCCTCCAACATTCCGCATTATCTTTCCCAGTCATTCTAGCCAATCTGACAGGTATGTAGTGGTATCTCAGAGTTGTCTTAATTTGCATTTCTATGAGCCTATTCTTCATTTTCTGTGGCATTAAACAAAATTGTTCTATAGCTGATATCTTATTAGCCTGATTGCTTTGAGGGGAGCTAAGAAGAAGAAACAGAGTCAAATTCTCCTATTTCCTAGGAAACCAAGGCATATACATGAGGCAAAGGGAAGCTACAAGAGACCTGAATGTTGAATTATAGGGTCTAATTAACACACTAGTTACATGTATTTTCACATCAGACAAGTGAAATAACATTAATACTATTTTTCCAATTATCTTAAGGAACCGTTTTGTTATTTTAATAAATAGTATAAAAATGATCAACAAGGCTGATATAAGGGAAAGTATTCCCAAAAGTAGTCTTGATTTAAAAAAAAAACCTCATTTGGATTTTCTTTTTCTTTTTTATTTTTAATTTGGGGATAAGAGGAAAAGGTATAATTGACAGAGTTCCCAAAAAGAAAAGGAAAGGAAAAAAGAAGCAATGGTTATTTTTTGAAATGCATAGAAGATAACAGAGGAATGTCAGAAGGACAATAGTGGTATAACTTTGAAAGTTGTTTTCCACTGTATTATAGATTAATAATTAATATTAAGTGATTAATAGAACCCTCCTACCTTATTAGAAAGATGAAGTACAGAATTGTAGGCTACTTTTATTCTTTTCATTGACTTTATGTAGGTCTGGGAAAGATGCATTAAAGTTCCTCCACTATTACATTTTACTATCTCTCCTTGTAATTCATTTAGCTTTACTTTTAAGCATTTAGATGCTATGACATTATATATACATATATAATGTGTATATATATACATACATATATAAATATTTATATACATATGCATATACATTAATAATTATTTCATCATCTATGGCTTTTAGCATAAGGTAGTTTCACTATTTATTCCTTTAATTAAGTTTTTTTCTTGGTTTTGTTATTGTTATTATTATTTATTTGATTGCTGGGTTTGTAATGGGCTGAGATTTGAGTTGATACACTGAGGTCCCAAGTACGTGAGGCTAAATAGTAATTGGACTATACCCTATTAATATAAATGATTGGATAAAGAATGGTCCCTGCCCACTCTCTGTGCAAGTCCTGATGTGTTATATAGGAAATGACAATTTTGGTGGGTGGAGGCAGAGAGAGACAGGAAGAGAAGCTGGGGGAGATTGGGCCTGGGTTTTATGCTCCTAGCTGCTGGTCGTGTGGCTGCTGGTCTAGCTAGCTTCTTGACTCAGCTACACACATTGCTATTGCCCATTCTCTTCCACCTCCGATCTTTCTTCACTGAGAATAAAGACTGACAATTTTCCCCTAACCTGAATTCCTGACTCTGGCTGATTTTAAAATATGCGGTCTTCACAGCTTTTAGTTATTGTTTTATCTGAGATAGAGATGGTTACTCCTGACTTCTCCCACCCTTATTTTGAGTTTAAAAAAACTGAACGACAACTACCAAAATAAGATCTTTTGGCTACTTCACAGTTTTGGTTGGGGTCATTCCTACTTCATTGTACTAGTAGAAATAGAAATTATGTTCTGAGGTAACTTTTTTCTAGGATCATATAGATAACCTGGAAACATGAAATAACTAGAACACTGCTATTTTTGCTGAATTCCAATGCTGATTTGCACAATTTATGGAGGGTTTTTTTAGTGTTTTAATGTATTTTTTATTTCATTAAATAGTTCCCAATTACAATATAACATTCATTTTTTAAAAATTTGAGTTCTAAATTTTCTTCCTCCCTCCTCCAATCCCCCAATACCTGAGAAGGCAAGCAATATGTGATTGATTATATATGTGAAGCCAGGAAAAACATGTTTTCATATTAACCATGCTGCAAAAGAAAGTACACACACACAAAACCCAGGAAAAGTAAAGAGGAAAAAAAAAGTATGCTTAATTATGCACTGAGAGTTCATCAGTTCTCTCTCTAGCATTTTTCATCATGGGTTCTTTGAAATTGTCTGATTCTTGTCTTGATCAGAGGAGCTAAAGTTTTCCACAATTGATCATGGTAACAATATTGCTGTTACTGGATACAATGTTCTCTTGGTTCTGTTCATTTTGAAGAAAAACCTTCCTAGGTTTTTCTGAAATCATCCTGCTTCTTATTTCTTATAGCACAAGAGTGTTCCATCACAATCATATACTGCAATTTATTCAGCCTTTTCCTAATTGATGGGCACCCCCTCAATTTCTGATTCTTTGTCACAAAAAAAAAGAACTGTTATATTTTTGTACATATATGTCCTTTTCATTCTTAGAGATACAGACCTATCTAATTGTGGTATTGCTGGGTCAAAGGGTATGTACAATTTTATAGCCCTTTGGGCATAGTTCTAAATTGTTGTCCAGAATGACTGGACCTGTTCACAATTCTACCAACCGCAGTGTGCAAATTAATGTCTCAATTTTTCTATATGACTTCCAGCCTAATTGATCTCTCAAGACACAGAGTCAATTGGGAGAATTTTCCTTTTCTGTCATGTTAGCCAATCTAATTGGTATGAGATGGTCAATTTATGGAGTTTTTCAAAATCATTTTTGTAACCTTATCCACCCAAGTCTGGGCAACAACAGCTTAATGGTATTGGGAAGTATCTAGTGGAATAGAGAAGAGTTGAAATGATTCTGGATTGATCTCTATGCCCTCCAAGCTTCATTCCTGAATGAATGAAAAAAGACTCTTTTGGATAAAGAGAGGAAGAAAAGGAGTTGGAGGCAGAGGTAGGACTATGCAGATACATAGGAAAACTATCTTCCAACATGATCCTTTACTTCAAGGTGCTGAAATTCTACTAATCACTGGAGAATGTTTCTTATCCCTCATGACTTCCTCAATTGAGCTGAGATTATCTTGCTACCCAAGGACTCATTTTTGTGCATTCATTTGCCTAATGTATAAAGTCTCTGATTTCTGAATTATATTTATTGTTTTTTCTGATAAAGAGATTTGCAAGTTATCTGTTATCCTTTCACATAACCACTTGGGAGGGAGCTAAGCTGTTGAGAGTAAGCTAAATGTTATGTTCCCCTTTATAGGAACCAGGGAAAGTACTTTTTATTCTGAACCTCTAAAAGAGAAAGTATAATAGATTTAGACTACAAAAATTTGAGATGTGGTATATACATACACATATATGTATACACACACACACATATCGATTTTGGATTAATACCTCACAGAAATAAAAGAATGAGTTGTACTCTATCCTGCCTGTCCCAACTCTACTAGGCTATTATTCTTATTCTCCACAAAAAATTGGAAATCATAGTCTCCCTTTTAAGGCATGGGTACAAGGTTTTCCAAATCCCAAATCAGATATCTATCTATCTATAGAGTGCCAACCATGCTTCTATTAGAAGCGTTCACATTGAGGGTTAGGAAAACAGATGTTTAGTCTGACTTCACTTATTTTTGAGGAAACTTTTGTTTTTATTTTAGAATGTATCAATCATCACATCACCCATTCTAAAAATTTTTTTTCTTTTGGCTTTGTTTTCTTTTTAATTAAATTTTTTCCCAATTAACAAGCATTTATTTTTCTTTTTTTTTCCAATTTTCCCTTCCTCCTCCTTCACTGAAAAAAAAACCTTTGTAACTAATATGCAGAGTCTAGCAAAATAAAGTCTGATACTCACCATATCCAAAAATTATATCTTGCATATTTATTTCATTATTTCTGTCAAGAGATGGGTAGCATTCTTCATCATTGGTCCTCTAAAATTATGACTGATCACCATATTAATCACTGTATTTATCAGAGCAACAAATTATTCATTTGGGAGCCTGTTCTTCATTTTCTGTGTTATTCATTTGGGAAACTCCATTTTCTACACACCATTAGTGTCCTGGTTCCTTAAAGGAGTCAGAGGGTCAGAAAAGGATAATTGTGGTTAGTTTATCTTTTTAAAAAAACATCTGAAAGGAAAGAAATAACCTTGGTTATATTAGTTTTAAAAATTAACAAAGCACCACCTGGGGTGGGTTTTTTCCTTCTATTTTTAGAGATATTAAATATTTCAGACCACTTATTCAAATGGGGTTGGAAGGGTGATGGTGACTTTTTACAAGTAGAGAAAGAATAATGGAGTCATAACGGACTGCCCTCCACAGAATCAGCAGGGAGGATTTTCATGATATCAAGCTACAAGGCAGCTGGAAGGGGTGACAGGGTGCTATTTGTGGTGGTAATAATAAGTAACTGTTGTTATTCCTTCCTCTCCATTATTTATTTTAAAAGTATGTTACCCAATAGGTTAGAGACCAACTGTTGTACTATATTGTCTTTAGGAAGTGGTCCCAATATAGTATTTGCTGACATAGTCTCCCTTAGATTGAGAAACACTGAACTAGGAGTTTTTGTCAAAGAGCAGGAGGTGGAACTGAGAAATAATTGGAGTTTTGGTTTCAGTTTGACTCTGTGGTCCAAGGTCTAGGGTTTGCAGAAGTGATGGTATATAGTAAGATAATACAAAGGCAGCTCCTTTTATTACAGTGTCAAAAAATGTTGTAATGCTCAAATGGATCTGTGATATTATCAGTATGGATAATCCCACCCACAAAAACCTTACAACCTATCCATGCTTGCCAATCCTATTTGGCTTTTGTTCATGTCCTCATGTAAGTCTAGCACAGGATTCCACCCAATCAGCTAAAGGCCTTTGGTGATTTGTGTTGACCTCATGAAGATACTAGTGGAGCATAAAGCTATCCAACATTTATCCTTGTCTCTTAACACATGACCACACTATTTTTCTTTTTTGGTCACATATTTCTTTGATGATATCCTTTACTTCAGCTCTTTTGTAAAATTTCTTGTTTCTGTTGTGTGAGGTTATGTGACATAGTGAATAGTGACTAATATGGAAATGTTTTACATGGCTGCATATGTATAACATATCTAATTGTTTACCATCTTAGAGGGAGTAATAGAATTGAGGGACCCATAGCTTCCAAATAGTTGCTTTCCTACTATTTTCTACATATCTGGCTCTAAATAATAATTGGTATTCTGACAAGGATAGCATGGCATGATATGCAGTGGCAGGAGTTCTTTATACCAATGAAATCAGAAGTGCATCTCTCTCCCCACCCACAAAAAAAGGTACAATGTAGACAGAAAAAAGAATATTGACATTGACTATAATAAGTTCACATGGAAGTTCAGCTGTTATGAACCAACTGCTCTTATTAGGTGACTAAAAATAGATTTCCTTCTTAAGCAGAGAAATATGGCAGCCAAGAGTAACGTTGGTTTAGAATAAAACTTTGGTTGTAAAGTCTTATGGAGCAGAATAGTGGAACATTATGAGTTGTATTGTCCTATAAAACAGCAAGAGAAAGTAGAAGATAAGAACACTGTAAAAAAAAGATTGGTGAGGGCACCAACCAATTAATGGCAGTCTGAGGCCATTTTTAGGATGAAAGTGGAAGGACAACAAGAAGATATGATGGAGTCCTTTTTCAAAGACTTTTAGAATGAATTTTTTTTAAACCAAAAGTACAGTGGAGCCACCATACTTGTTCTTCAACATCCTGGTCCTAGATGTCCTTAGAAAGGAAAGAGAAATTATATGGAATGTAAAAATATGAAAAGCAGCTAAACTAGACCAAGTGTAGGTAGACAAACAGATGCATCTATATCTACATCTACAATTATATATCTATGTCTATGAATAGATATTTATGCTTATTTACATAAGCCCCTGCCAGGTCCATACATAAATGATGTTGTATTGATATAATGGAATATTATGTCCTGTAAGAAATGATGAAATTGATAATTTCAGAGAAACCAGGTAAGACTTTTATGAGTTGATGTAGAGTGAGCAGAATCAGGATAACAGTTTATTTTATACAATAAAAATGTTATAAAAATAAACAATTTTGAAAAGTTAAAGAACTCTAATTGATACATCAGCCAAGTATGTTTGTAAGTTATTGATGATGTAGAATACCATTCACTCCTGTCAGAGAGGTGGCAGACTAACTATGCCGAATAAGGTACTTATTTTTTGATATAGTCAATAAGAGAATTTGTTTTGTGTGATTCTGCATATTTGTAACAAGGATTTTGTTTTTGTTTTTCCTGGAGGTGATAAGTGTAGAAAGGAAATTGAAAATGGAAAAATTAATTGGAAAATTGGAAAATTTGGAAAAAGTAGTAATTAGAAATTAATTTGGGAAAAAATTAGTTTGTGGGACACTAATACATTGTTGGTGGAATTGTAAACAGTTATAGCAATTTGGAACTATACTCAAAAAGTTATCAAACTGTCCATACCCTTTGATGCAGCAGGGTTTCTACTGGGCTTATATCCCAAAGAGATTAAAGGAGGGAAAGGGACCCACATGTACAAAAATGTTTGTGGCAGCCCTTTTTGTAGTGGCAAGAAACTGGAAACTGAGTGGATGCCCATCAGTTTATTATTCAATGGCTATGGTATATGAATGTTATGGAATATTATTGTTATATAAGAAACGATCAACAGGATGATTTTGGAGAGGCCTGGAGACACTTACATGAACTGATGCTGAATGAAATGAGCAGAATCAAAAGATCATTATACACAGCAATAACAAGATTATATGATGATCAATTCTGATAGACTTGACTCTTTCCAACAGTGAGATGATTAAGGCCAGTTCCAATGATCTTGTGATGAAGAGAGCCATCTACACCCAGAGAGAGGACTATGAGAACTGAGTGTGGATCACAACATAACATTCTTACTCTTTTTGTTGCTTGCATTTTATTTTCTTTCTCATTTTTTATTTGATCATATGCAGCAAGATGATTGTATAAATATGTATATATATATTGGATTTAACATATATTTTAACATGTTTAACATATATTTGATTAGTCGCCATCTAAGGGAGGGGGTAGGGAGAAGGAGAGGAAAATTTGGAACACAAGGTTTTATAAGGATCAATGTTGAAAAATTATCCATGCATATGTTTTGAAAATAAAAGACCTTTAATTTAAAAAAAGGAAAAAAATAGTTTGACAAGAATAAATGGAATCACTAGAGCCTCTTCAAATAGGTTACAACTTATCGATAATAGAAGGGATTCCTGACTAGGTGCACCTTCCAACTTTGGGATTCTGTGATTGAGAAACTCTAGAAATATGTCTCTTACTTACCAATCATCTACTTAACTGAGTGGCTGCAGAAACTCCCCATCCCTCCCCACTGTTTTTGGTGATTTCCCTTTCCTTTCCCTTCCTCACCAGAAGTACCATTGCTGTACTCCTCTTTCCCCAACATTGATTCCTGATTTTCACTTCTCTATAGCAAGATCTGTAAGGCTAAATGAGGGGTAGGAGCTTGTAGAGATGGTGGAGAGAGGGAAGAGAAAAGCCTTTTCCTCATCATCAACTAGTACTTGTTTGTGGAGCCAAATAGGAAAGGAGAAGAAAAATCCATGCTCTAGGCAGGTGTACTTTGCAAGGTGGGACAGGGTGTAACAGGAGGCAGTATATCCATGGTATTGCAAATTGGTTATTTTTGAATGCATTTTTCCATAGGAAACAACACTATACTTGATACTTAGGTTCTTTAAAACTCTCTATGTTATAACACTGCAATTGCAAGTTAATTAATTCATCTATGTTTTGTTCTGAAAACAGAACCACTAGGTGGAATTACTTCTATAATGATGATGACAATGAAGTTCGTTAGGAGGTAGGAAAAGGGCTTTGGAGAGAGCATGGGATTTGGAATCTTGATTGGGTGACCTTGTGTGACCTTAGGCAAGGTTACTTGACCTTACTCTGGATTCAGATTCTTAAACTGTTCAATGAAGGGACCTGACTAAATAATATCTAATGATTCTTCAATTCTATGATCAAGTGACAATGAGGTTCCATGTGACAATAGAACATTACTTTGTTCCTCTCTTGCAGACTTGAAGATCTATCTGTAGTCACTTGGTTGCTCTCCCCATTGAGAGTGAATTCTGGCTGCTTCAAGTACTACTTTCCTCAGTTCTTCCTGCTGCATCTGCCTTCTCTGAGTTCATTCTGTATCTTGTAACTAGTTGTGCACACATTGTTTCCCCCTTAAGGATCCTGAGATCAGGCACTGATTGGATCTTTCTTTGTATCCTTAATGCTAAGAATTAGAAAACTAGAAACCTCTTGTTAGCATCCTCAGTAATAATTGGTTAAGTGCCAGGGACTGTATTAAATTCCTGCAGATAATTCAGCCTAAGAAACCCTCAAAACCAGCCCCTGCTCACAAAGATATCACAGGCCAATGGGGAAGACAACATAGAAAGAATTATGGGGTGTGTGTGTGTGTGTGTGTGAGAACATTGTTAGTGGAAAGTGATCTTAGAGGGAAAGTGGGGAGGAAGGACTAGAAAGGCCTCTATAAAAAGAAAGGATTTGGATTGAGTCTTAAAGAAATGGAGGGAAGTCAGAAGGAGGAGCATTTCTCTGAAACACTTATCCAGTATCATCTGGCTTTATAGTTTTTTTGTGTGTGACATTCCCCTATTACCTAGGAGCAGATATACTTCTGTTCTTCCTGCCTGCTCCTACCCTCCCCACCATGATGCTTGATAAATGATTATTAGATTAAGTTGAAATTGTTGCATCCTTTGGGGGGAAGAGGAGGGAAAATGAGCATAGTGTTTCAGGGGCAAATGAAACTGCTGAATACCTCAATTTTTGACCTTCAGATACCATGGAGCCAGAATTTGCAGAGAGGGAAAACCATACCCCCAACCTTAGTCACCAGTGTGGTTCTGGTCAAATCAATCCCCCCAGTTAGGAGTTTGAGTTGTCCTCTCTTCACTGTAGTTTAGAATGGAAGCCTGAATTGGCCTCCTAGCTGGGCCTCTGGACTATATTCCCCAGGCCCATGCTACTCTTGTCAGAATACCAATTATTATTTAGAACCAGATATGTGAAAAATAGTGGGAGAGCAACTAATTGAATATTATGAAGCTATGGGTCCTGATACAATTCCTGAGGAAACGTTCCTTATGTATAATATAATACAATAGTCTTTAAAGAATGCCACAAATTCTAAAACAAGGAAAAACTTTAATGTGGGCAGCCAGACAAGGAAGTGTGAGGAGAAAGAGCAGGAGGGGGATGGTATTGACAACACAGCTGGAAGGCATGGAGAGTTGGGCAGGAAAAGAGTTCAGTACCTTAAGGACAGTGCTGGTGAGATAAAAGAATAGGATGCTTCTCACTTTCACAGCTCAGTTTCACTTCCACCTACACCTGAGCGGGTGCCCTTAGGTATTCCCCATCTCCTGACCCTCCTCCCTCAATTTCTCCTTGGTAGATGGAGGGAGGAGGAGGAGTGAAAGGGGCAGTGACACCATTAGCACCACCCATGCAGCAGTTTTGCCACCCCCATGTCACCATTACAAGAGGATACATCTGGCTTGAGGTAAAAGCATACCTTGTGATTGAAGAGCTTGACTCTTCAGGCCAAGTCAAGAGAAGATCCACTCCTTTTAATCTGGAAATTATCAAAGATCTGAAAAAGGCTTGTACTCTTTATGGGTCTACATTGTCTTATGTTAAGATGCTATTAGAGAATTTGGCTTATGAAATTTTAACTCCTAATGATTGGAAATCTATAGTAAAAACATGCTTAGAACCTGGACAAAACTTGTTGTGGCTTTCTGAGTACAGTGAACTGTGAAGAATACAAGCCCAATGAAATAGGCAACCTGGAGTCATCTTTGACCAACTAGAAAGTGTAGATCTTTATGCAGACACTTTAGGGCAGATTAATTACCCTTTGATAGCATATGAGCGAATTGCTGCTGCTGCTATCAAAGCATGGGGCACCCTCCCAGGAAGACATAGAGGGGAAGTCTTCATGAAAGTAGAGTAGAAAGGGTTAAATGAACCCTTTGCTGATTTTGTGGGTCATCTGCAGACAGCTGTCATACGAACTATTGGTGAAAATGTAGCAACAGAAATTATGATAGGACACCTTGCTAGAGAAAATGCTAATGAGGTTTGTAGAAGAATTATACTAGGACTACAAAAGGATGCTCCTTTAGAGGAGATCATAAGACGTGTCCATAGTGGGCACAAATACCTTTTATGCCCACACTATTATGCAGGCTTTTCAAAATCTGAAATGTGAAAACAGGGTCCCTCTTGGGAAGGGACTTCCAGAGAGAATCATTAGTGCTTTCAATGTGGTAAAGCAGGGCATCTGAAAGCTCAATGTTGGCAAAAGGATAAAGTGAAAAAACAGGATGTGAGATGGGCCAAAAGGCCATGTCCAAAATGCAACAAGGGCTTCTACTAGGTGTCAGAATGTAGATCTGGGAAGTGGGGCTCCGGCTCCAAGGCCTCAGGCAAAAAACACTTGGGGCATGATGGCAGCCAATGCTACACCCAGAGACCCTTTAAAAGTTCAGTATTCCAACATGATCAATCAGCCAAGAAGCAACCTGATGGGGAAAAGGGATTGAAATTAGGGAGAATAGAGCTGTATGCTGCTGGGACTACTGAGGTATCCTCTGGAGAGCTGAAATCTGTCCCTGTCCAGCCTATAGATCTCTTGCCTCCAGGCACAGTAGGCTTGACCATTTAACCTTTTGAAAGTGCTTACAAAACAGTGTCTAACCATACAGATCTGGAAAACTGAGGAATGTGTAGCTAATGTCCCAGTCATTAATTCAGGTAGACAATGTGTGATCTATCACCCAGGAGAAGTAGTAGCATCAAGTTTACTGATACAGGATCCTAATAGGCAATCTGGTGATATTTGCCCAGATTCTGACTCCAAGCAACAAAATCCAGGAATTTTCTGGACTGCAGCAGTTACAGCTGACCGTCCTGTGCTCACTATCTATGTAAATGGCATACCATTGAAAGGGTTGGTAGACACAGGTGCAGATTATAAAGTCATTAGAAGTGACAAGTGGCCCAGTCATTGGCCAAAAATTACAGCAAAAAACCATATGTTTGGCATAGGAGGATCAATAGTAGCTGAAATCAGTGTTACCTCTTTGAGATGGAAATTTAAAGATAAGACAGGAGTTTTTACTCCTTCTGTCAGTGAAAAAATCCCCATCCATCTGTGGGGAAGAGACATTTTACAACAGTTAGGATTACAATTGAGTACTTTGGGTTTTTTAGACAGGGCTGCTGTTGAAGGCCTGCCAACACTCTCACCTGTTCCTATTCAATGGGAAACTGATACACCAGTGTGGATAGAACAGTGGCCCTTAGCTAGTGATAAAATTCAGGCCTTATTAGATATAATACAGGAGCAACTTGACCAAGGACACTTACAACCTTCTCTAAGTTCTTGGAATTCCCTGTATTTGTTGTAAGAAAGAAATCTGGAAAATGGAGGATGTTGACTGATTTAAGAAAGGTAAATGAACAGATGGAAACTATGGGAACTCTTCAGCCTGGGTTACCATCTCCTACTCAATTGCCTAGAGAATGGCCTCTTTGGGTTATAGACATTAAGGATTGTTTCTATTCTATCCCTCTGGATAAGGAGGATATGAAAAGATTTGCCTTTTTAGTGCCCATCCTTAATTTAGCTGAGCCTTTTATTATAGTAACTTTTTATTGACAGAATCCATGCCAGGGTAATTTTTTTTTACAACATTATCCCTTGCACTCACTTCTGTTCCGATTTTTCCCTCCCACCCTCCACCCCCTCCCCTAGATGGCAAGCAGTCCTATATATGTTGAATATGTCCTAGTATATCCTAGATACAATGTATGTGTGCAGATCCAAACAGTTTTCTTGTTGCACAGGGAAAATTGGATTCAGAAGGTAGAAATAACCCGGGAAGAAAAACAAAAATGCAAACAGTTTACATTCATTTCCCAGTGTTTTTTTCTTTGGGTGTAGCTGCTTCTGTCCATCATTGAGCAATTGAAACTGAATTAGGTCTCTTTGTCAAAGAAATCCACTTCCATCAGATTACATATTCATACAGTATCGGTGTTGACGTATATAATGATCTCTTGGTTTTCTGCTCATTTCACTTAGCATCAGTTCATGTAATTCTCTCCAAGCTTCTCTGTATTCATCTTGCTGGTCATTTCTTACAGAACAATAATATTTCATAACATTCATATACCACAATTTACCCAACCATTCTCCAATTGATGTACATCCATTCATTTTCCAGTTTCTAGCCACTACAAACAGGGCTGCCACAAACATTTTGGCACATACTGGTCCCTTTCCCTTCTTTAGTATCTCCTTGGGGTATAAGCCCAGTAGAAACACTGCTGGATCAAAGGGTATGCACAGTTTGATAACTTTTTGGGCATAATTCCAGATTGCTCTCCAGAATGGTTGGATTTGTTCACAGCTCCACCAACAATGTATCAGTGTCCCAGTTTTCCCACATCCCCTCCAACACTCATCATTATTTTTTCCTGTCATCTTAGCCAATCTGACAGGTGTGTAGTGGTATCTCAGAGTTGTCTTAATTTGCATTTCTCTGATTAATAATGATTTGGAACACTCTTTCATATGAGTGGTAATGATTTCAATTTCATCATCTGAAAATTGTCTGTTCATATCCTTTGACCATTTATCAATTGGAGAATGGCTTGGTTTCTTATAAATTAGAGTCAGCTCTCTATATATTTTGGAAACGAGGCCTTTATCAGAACCTTTAACTGTGAAGATGTTTTCCCAGTTTGTTGCTTCCCTTCTAATCTTGTTTACATTAGTTTTGTTTGTACAGAAGCTTTTTAATTTGATGTAATCAAAATTTTCTATTTTGTGATCAATAATGGTCTCTAGTTCGTCTTTAGTCACAAATTTCTTCCTCTTCCACAAGTCTGAGAGATAAACTATCCTATGTTCCTCCAATTTGTTTATAATCTCGTTCTTTATGTCTAAATCATGGACCCATTTTGATCTTATCTTGGTATACGGTGTTAAGTGTGGGTCCATGCCTAATTTCTGCCATACTAATTTCCAGTTATCCCAGCAGTTTTTGTCAAATAATGAATTCTTATCCCAAAAGTGAGGATCTTTGGGTTTGTCAAACACTAAATTGCTATAGTTGACTATTCTGTCTTGTGAACCTAACCTGTTCCACTGATCAACTAATCTATTTCTTAGCCAATACCAAATGGTTTTGGTGACTGCTGCTTTATAATATAGTTTTAGATCAGGTACAGCTAGGCCACCTTCATTTGATTTTTTTTTTCATTAATTCTTTTGAGATTCTTGACCTTTTATTATTCCATATGAATTTTGTTGTTATTTTTTCTAGATCATTAAAATATTTTCTTGGAAGTCTGATTGGTATAGCACTAAATAAATAGATTAGTTTAGGGAGTATTGTCATCTTTATTATATTTGCTCGACCTATCCAGGAGCACTTAATATTTTTCCAATTGTTTAAGTCTGACTTTATTTGTGTGGAAAGTTTTTTGTAATTTTGCTCATATAATTCCTGACTTTCCTTTGGTAGATAGATTCCCAAATATTTTATGCTGTCGACAGTTATTCTGAATGGAATTTCTCTTTGTATCTCTTGCTGTTGGATTTTGTTGGTGATGTATAAAAATGCTGAGGATTTATGGGGATTTATTTTATAACCTGCAACTTTGCTAAAGTTATGGATTATTTCTAATAGCTTTTTAGTAGAATCTCTGGGGTTCTCTAAGTATACCATCATATCATCTGCAAAGAGTGATAGTTTGGTTTCCTCACTGCCTATTCTGATTCCTTTAATCTCTTTCTCGACTCTTATTTCCAAGGCTAGCGTTTCTAATACAATATTGAATAATAATGGTGATAGTGGGCAACCTTGTTTCACTCCAGATCTTACTGGGAAAGATTCCAGTTTTTCCCCATTGCATATGATGCTTACTGATGGTTTTAAATATATGCTCCTGACTATTTTAAGAAAAAGTCCATTTATTCCTATACTCTCAAGTGTTTTTTATTAGGAATGGATGTTGGATTTTATCAAATGCTTTTTCTGCATAGCTGAGCCTTTTAAAAGATTTGAAAGGACAGTTTTGCCACAGGGAATGAAGAATAGCCCTACTATGTGTCAAATGTATGTGGCTGCTGCTCTTACTTCAGTAAGAAAAGCATTTCCAAAAGTCATGTTATTACATTACATGGATGATATCTTGGGGTGTGTAACTGAGGAGCAAATGTTAGAAGCATGTCTACAAAAGACCATAGAAACACTAATGAACTACAAATTGCACATAACTCCAGAAAAAATTCAAAGGAATGCTTCTTTTCAATATTTAGGATATGAAGTATATACTAAAGTACTTACAGTACAAAAGCTTTCTTTAAGAACAGAGAAATTGAACACCTTACATGACTTTCAGAAATTGGTAGGAGATATCTAATGGATGCATCCAGTATTAGGCTTGACTACCTATCAATTGTAACCATTATATGACATTTTAAGGGGAGCCACTACTTTAAGACTCCCCATGCCAGTTTAAACTGGCTTTATCCAATGTGGTTGAAAGAATTACTCAGAAACCCTTGGAAATATCCGTTTTTGCTACAAAAGAGGCACCCACACCAGTCCTTTATCAAGGAGACAATATTGATAAAGTGGGTGAACTTCCCAGCACAACCAGAACAAAGGCTTAGTCCTTACCCAGTGCTTGTGGCTAGAATCTTATTAAAGGCCATTAAGCGAGCAGTACAATTATCTGGGATAAGACCTGACAAGATATACACCTTTTATACTAATGCACAAATTAATGTACGCTGTGAAACCATCCCAGAGTGGCAAATTTTATTAGCCATGGCTCCAAATTTTACACATGGGTCTCCGTTAAAGATAACCTAACTATTACATAATTGGTAATGAATTTTTGAAGAAAATGTTTCTAAGATTCCTCTTAAAGGACCAACTATCTTTACAGATGCATCCAAATAAAACATTTGTGCTGTATATTTTTGTGACTTAACTATAAAGAGAGTAGTTAAAACTCCTTTTTAATCCACTCATCAGAATGAATTGTATGCAATCATTCTGGCTCTTATTATCCAGGAGATATAAATATAATATCTGATTGGGCTTATTCAGTAGGTGTGGTACAAAAAATTACCCCAGTCCAAGTCATAATCCACTTCACTGTTGAGAGGGGAAACTTGTAATATTTGTCCAAGGTCATATAGAAAAAGATTGTGAAAGCTCCTAAGGCCCCAGCCCCCTTTTTACATCAGTCTTATGCCCGTGAAAAAGGCTTTCTGTCTTTTAAAATGTATTGCTTTCTTTTTTTTTTTTTAAATGATATCTTCACTTTCAAATATCTTTATCCCAACCTCAATCCATTTTCTCAGCACCTCCATTGCCTCCAATTAGTGAGTTTCATTATCCCTGGTAACAAAGAACAACATGAAAAGGAAAATTAAAATGAGCAAAATCAAGACATCAGTGAAATCTTGTGGTATATGCCGTATTTCACAACCTTAATTCTCGAGTCTATCAGCCGGTCAGCCCACAAGCATAGTAAATACTATGTAATTTAATAGTAAATACTAAGTGCTAGGCACTGTGCTAAATCTACAAGAAAGGCCAAAACCTGGTCACTGCTTTTAAGGAGTTCATACTCTAAAGGGGACACAGCATGCAAACGATTATGAACTTATAAGATAGATACAAAATAAATAGAAAGTCGCGTTAGAAGAGTTGGACAACTGAGAGAGACCTCCAAGAAGGTAGGATCTGAACTAAGCCTTGAAGAAAATGAAAGTAGTGGGATGCTTCCCTCCCTCCCCAATTCCCTTTGAGTTTAGTACTTTTTAAGTTCCTTTGGAAGATCTACTTAGCCTCATGATTCAGTCCATACGGGAGTTAAGATAAGGGATCCTGTTCCTGTTTTGAATTTGGGGAAGGAAAGCCCAGATCATTCAGTATTTATGGGAGTACACCTCGAAAGTCCAGACTGCAGGTGCCTCCCTTGGGGAGGGAATCCGAGTGCAGTGGGGACAGATAAGCAGTACCCTTGAGCTCTCTTCACCTCGAGAGGCCAGAAAGAACAACTTATGTAAATGCAGTCTCTGTCCTTCCACTGCCACCTCCGCCTCCTAAATCGCACCATTCTCATAACATACTTAGCATTTTCTATTTAAGAAACAAAATATCGTCCAGAGCCTTCTACAAGTAGTAAATGACAGAAGTTAAGTACTTAGGTTTTAATTAAAAAAAAAAAAAAATTAGGTTCCCCCAAATAAATCCAATTCCAAATATCCTTGTGGGCTCTGCAAGATATTCTAGTTAAGCTTAACAAGGGGTGAAAGTGATCACCCCTTCAGCTTCCGGGCCGGCCCCGGCGTTCCTCTGGCACCTCAAACGCACAGTTCCTGAGAAAATGACCATTAATACAAATTGCTGCATTCCTGAAGTGGGAAGACCGGGTGTGGAAAGCCCAGGTTACTGGCAATTGCTCTGTAGACGGGGTCCCGGGCCAAGCCTGGCCGCAGCTCCCGGCCCGACCCATGCAAGGAGCGGTTTCCAGTGGAGAGGGAGGAGGGAGGAGGGAGAATAGTGGTGAAATTTTCAGGGGTAAGGGACTGAGCACACGGTTCCCAGCAGGGAGGAACTCAGCTGTGGGTGGAGCTCATCTGTCTTCCCAGCACTGTTAGGCAGATTGTTAGTAACATCACTCCTCCGGCCCTCCGGCTCCGGAGTATTGGCTATCAAGGGGATATTAGAGTCCTGGCTAGAGAGTCCACTTTACAAAAGGGGAAACGGAGGCCCGATGAAGTTAAGTAACCTGGCCATGTCATAAACAGTAACAGAACTGAGATTTGAATAACTTCTGTCCCCTGCCTCCAAATCCAGTAGTCAGGAGCAATGTGATACCGGAGGAAGCCACACGACAGCTGTCAGAGGACCTCACTGATACAATATTTATAAGACATTGAACTTAACCTGCCTGGTGGACCTCGGTTTTCTCACGGGTAAGTTGGGGAAGCTGGGCTTCAACTCTTATATTCTTTCTAAATCTAGAGTAAAAGCTTCTTGAGGATGGCTGGCTTTTATTTGTACCCCCGGCGTTAAGCACAATGCCTGGCATAGGATAACATCTATCGGTCCATCAATCTGCTAGCTGTATCTATCTCCTTCTGGGCCATTAAAGTTGTAGTGATTGAGTTGATGAAGTGGGAAGAGAACACGTTTTGATCCAATTCAGAGTGAGTGCATCTAGGAGCCGGGGGAGGGGGAGAGGAGAGGGAGGTTAAGGGTGGGAAAGGAGAATCATCAAATAATAGAGCTTCCTCCAAACCCATTGGCCTGGCGAAGTGGGAAGAACTCGCACCCCCGTACACTAGCTCTCTTCCCTAGCACGCTGGGAACCCGCAGCTCCTCCTACCCACCAGGACAGGGAATTAAACTTATCGGGTGTCCTCACTTCCCCTCTCCACTGGAGTTTTTTCTTTTTCTTTTTGAGGGGAGGTGGCAGTGGGTGAGCACTACAGCTGGGACCTGCGGGAGCTGCTTCCTGCCTCCAAAATAATTCGGGAATTCCCCCTTGCCCCTCAGCCGGTCTCGCTTCTCCTAAGCCCCTCCCCAGACCCCGCCCCCTCCTCCCCCCCCCCCCCCCCCCCCCGGTGCGTTTAGGACCTTGACACCCAGTGGGGAGGGGGAATTTCCCACCTTCTGGACTCAGGCTTCCCCTGCTATCGGGGCCACCTCTTTCTCATTACACAGAGAAAGGGGAAATGGAAAACATCAGAAGGGAGGGGGCGGTGTCGCCTGGTCTTCTCCGCAGCGCCACCCGTCGCCGGGCTCAGACGCAGTGAGTCAAGGAGCTGGCTGAGTCTCGGAGCTGGCTGAGTCTCGGAGCTGGCTGAGTCTCGGAGCTGGCTGAGTCTCGACGCTCAGCTTCGGCCACTTCACTTTTGCTGGGGCGGAGACCCGGGGCCCGCACTCTGGCGCTCCTCGCGGCTCTGAGCTCTCGCTCCACCCCTTTCTCGCTCACGTCGAATCTTTCCGGCAAAGCGGCAGCTCGGCCCTGGCCGAGGCTACACTCCCGCCGTGCGCGAGCTCGGAAGGTTCCGCTGGAGCGGTCCAGCCGGCCGCCCGCCCGTCGGGCTGCACGGGGGCTGCAGGTAGGACACGGACGGGAACCTGGGGCGTCACGGGAGCACCGGGGGACTCGGCTGGAGTGAGGAGAGGACTTTTTTTTTTTTTTTTTGGCAGCGCCCCACTTCTCTGTCCCCGACTGCCGGGAAGAGGAGGGGAACTCCCTGGGGCCAGCTGGATTTACGAACCAGCCGCTGCCGAGTTTCCTTCCTCTCGAACCCGGTCGGGATGCTACGAGATCCCGCTGGAAAGCACCTTGCGAAACTCTAACCGGTGGCGGTCTTTCGAACCCGCCTCCTTCCTTCTAGCTCCCGGTTCCTGTCTGTCCGCAAGACTTGCTCTGGGTTGGTCGTGCAGGTCTAGGCAGTGTCCGGGGAGGTGGGATTGACACCTCATCTCCCTCCCACGGCCACTGGGGAGCTCTCAGAGCTGGGTCCCAGGTGAGTGCGAGCCAGACCCGACTGCTCTCTGCACCCCTTTAAAATCGCACTACCCGTAACTATCTACTAATACATCAACCCAGTGCATCTTGGTGACCTAATCCTAAGAATTATTCCTAAACTGCAGGTTCTCAGGGGACTGATCGTTTTAATGAAGTAACGAGATCGGGGGAGGCCAGACTGGAGGCGGGGAAGGCGGGTTGGCTGGGGAGGCAGCAGGGAGTGTGGGGCTTTGGGGAGTCCGACTCAGTTGCTCCAAGTGTTTTTTAAATGGCTTTTGCGTCATAGCGTCAAGACTGGGCTTTGGGGCTCGGAAGAATATGTCAACAAGGGGCGGGGGGAACTTCATGGAAATTACTTGTTGTCTGCGGGTTGTTCCCGTTCACCCTGACACTTCGAGGCGCAGCGTCCACTTCTTGCGGGCTCAGAAACTGACAGGTTCAACCAGAAAGTGTTGAAGATTATGTTTCAAGTTGTTGGTTGGGATTTTTCCAAAGGGAGTGAGGAAGGGAGAGGGGAGAGCCCAATCTAGTCTGTGTGAAGTGATGTAAACTCTTGCTAATTTTCATCTTGGAGGGTGCATGGTTTGCGCCAAAAATAAGGGGCTGTTCCTTGAAATTGAAAATACATCAGCTTTACATACCATTACTTTGAGTAATCTCTTTAGGCCAAATAGATTATTATCTCATCTAAATTTTTTTTTTTTTTTTTTTTTTTTTTGTACTTACTGTTGACCTTAAAACCAGTTTTTCTCTGCTGTATAAATCTTTGGCTTTTTGTGATTAACTAAAGCAATAGGTACTTCAGCCCAATTAAAATACATCAGCATTAGGTCTCTATTTAGAGATTCGAAGTGCTATCCGGACACCTGGCTACTCTTTTCTATGGGAAAGGGAACACCTTCGTTTGTGTATTAAAGCCAACTTTAAATTAAATTTTTAAATTAAAGTAAATCTTTGCACGTGGGACAATTGACCACTAAGTAAATTCTCCCCCTCCCATCCATTCTTGCAGGAACCTCAGTTTAAAATAAACTGGTGTAGGGCTCTTATATTGATTACCAGGGAGCAGCCAACCCCTCCCTCAGGATTCTTGCAACCTACATCCCACAAGAAGATTCTTGCAGATGTTCAGTAGTTTACACTTTTAAGGCTGCTGTTTTAAAAGCCAAATAGATGATCTCTTTTGCCTCTTCAGGACTTTGAGATTAATAGATTAGTATTATTCCCCCCCCCCCCCAACTCTTTTTTTTTTTCCTAATTAGAATACACCAAGTTAATAAGGTGTGAAAATATTGGGCTGGTAGTCAGGAGACCTAAGGTGTTGCTATGAGAATAGCACTTGATAAACTTAAAGGCACTAGAGTAGTAAGTTGATTAACCTTAGGTGACCTCTGACTGGCTGCAGAATAGGGACTTCCTACTCCACTTTTGATGTCAATTTAACAGGAATTAACCTAGTTACCTTTGCTATGGCTTTTACCTGATGACTTAAGGCAAATGACTTTATACTTCTCTCTTCCAGGTATAAAATTTTGTAGGGATTTTGTTTGGCATCAAGTTGCTTATGCTCTGTAGAGGGGAGACATTGCCTTTGGCTTACATGTGCTACAAAGCATTCACTGCTGTGCTAGAACAACTTCACAATTAATCCATTCTTTCTTCTGCCTGCTCTTATTCTGTGCAAACTGAACTTTCTGAATCTCACCTTTGCTCATCTGTAATACAGAATTTTAATGGTACCTGCACTATCTTGTGGATTCTCTAGACTAGCTCTGAAGGTATCAGTATATTGTTTATTCAGTTTAAAAAGCAACTCAGAAAACTTCACCACCAGCATCTGTAGTAGTTGGATCATAAGTTGGTCCAAAACACCATGTTACAGTCATGTCAGAGGGAGGGATGTGGGTGACAGAACATGGATGCTATTTTAGTTTTATTGAGCACATTTAGTTGCAGTTTCTTCTTTTAGAAAACAGGCTTAAAAAACAGAAGTTACAATTCTACTTAGCATCCTGTTGACTTGGGAGGGCTTATTGACTTACTAATGAAATATGTTTCTTAAAAAAAAAAAAAAAAAAAGTCCATGGGTTCACATGACTCCAGAGAGGAAGCAGGGAAAAATTCCACAGAGTTTACACTTGGCTCAGCTGATGCCAATGTGAAAGGCATGCTTTTTAAATTCCTACAGATTGCCTCGAGAGCTTATACCAGAATAACTTTTGAGGTGAGCCTGATCAAGAGTTTTAATGTTTGATCTTAAAATTGTTTAGCTTCTGAGCTCTACAATCTGAAAGTAAAATTTTAGGGAGGCTTTTATTTTTTAAACTATATCTGTGACTTCATGTAGGGAATTCCCTCTTGCAATGGAGATTGGCCCTTACTTTGCAACCTATAGTCTAGAAGATTAATTAAAATAATATGAGGATGAGAAAATTGATTTACTCTTCCCAAAAGCCAACAGTACCCACAGGAAGATTGTCTTTTTTCATAATCATCCTTCTTTATACAAGGGCCAAAATAGTATATTAGCTGTGCTATACTATAGTGATAGGCTTGTCTTCATGACAGATCAAGTACTTAATCCTTTTTTAAAAAAAAAATCTGATTTTTTAGAAACTTCACTTAAGATAACTGGGGGCTAGGGCTACATCATCATTTTTCAGAGAAGTACCTAAGGTGAAACATATCCCATACGTAAGGCAGCTGTATGATTAACTCATCCATCACAGCCTACCAATGCGGGCCATATTCTCAGAGCTATGATCTGAAGAGGAGAAGGCTATGATCTTTATCACCCTAGTAGAAGATTGTTGGACAGTTTATGATTACAGAATTATGAAATGTTTGTATATCTTTGCAGAGTACAGAGGTGTTTCTTTAGGAATTCTTGCTTTGAACTAGAGACAATTGTCCATTTTTCAGGTAGTATTGTCCCTTAGTTTTTCCAGCAAGAGAAAATATAAGACAGCGACAGGAATTGGGCCTTTAATTTTAGGTTATCAATATTTCAATTTCATGACTCTTTTACACTATTAAAAATCAAAGATTAGCTTCTTTCCCTCCATTTTTGTTTGTGAATTGTGTTTATTGATATTTCTCATAACAAAAATGTCTTATTATGAAGATAGTTATGACCCTTAGGAAGGATTTTGCAGCATAAGGCATCCTCAGACCACACTACTCGCAACTGAAGCCAGAAATCATTGAACAATATTTAGCAGAATTTTTAAAAAAGCTAATAAAAAAGATATGTTTTAAAACTAAGTTAATATATGGTTTAAAATGTTGTGTGTGTGAATTAGTGGCCCCGGTTTTATTTGAGTTGAACACCATTATTCTAGAACATTGAGAAATTATGACTTGCAGTCACAAAGCCAGTAGGTGCCTGAGGGTAAAATTGAATCCAATTTTCTGTCCATCAGGTTATGTTGCCTCTCCAAAGAAAATATCCCTTCTACTCGTTTTTTGGATTGAAATGCTCTCTAGTACTGAGAAATTAGTTAAATTCCCTCCCTTCCCTTTTATCTCCTTTTGAAAATTCCCAGGTGTTGCATCTGATGTATATGATGCTATAACTCTACAGGCAGCTAGGTGGCACAGTAGGTAGAGCACAGACCTTGGAATCTGGAATTCAATTCCAACCTCAGACACTAGTTGTGTGACTCTGGGCAAGTCATTTAATCTGGCTTGCCTCAAAAAAAAAAAAAAAAAAAGTACTGTGAATAAGTACTGGTTAACTTTAGCTTAATAGCTAGCAGATATTCCAGTTTTGAATAATTAATGTTGCATCCCTTTACCTGTAATTATGATTGCTGCTTGCATCATTAAAAAAACAAAACCCCCTTCCATAGTAGCACCCAAATTCAGCTGAAGTATATGTTTTTGATGAAGACAGGCTTTTTACAAAAGCCTAATTCATTAGTTTACTGGCATATCTCCAGACTTGTAGACACTAGCAAAACTAAGATCTGAAACTGTAATCCTTTTCCCAGTAAGCACTTTGAATTTGTCCATTTAGATCCAGAATTATTTCCAGAAATAGAACTTTCATCTGATGATCTCCCAAAGAATGTAACCCAAATTATTTGCATAGAAACTGGCTCCAGAGAGTGAATTTCATTTGCCAAGTTAACTAATTGAAAGCTGTTTTATGATGTGCAGATTTTATATGTAGAAATTCTTGTGGGGAGGAGAACAGTGTTGTTGCTAATTTTTCAGGAGCAAGAGCCAAGAAAAAGTGTTTGGCTTGAAACTAGAATTATGTTGGGCAGGTGGCCATAGAACTTCTGATCTTAAAGAACTCCTTGATTTGGTCTGAAGTTAACTGCAAGGTTTTGATTTCAGAGTTGCATCTTCTGCTTTTTCTTTAAGCTGAGTTTTTCATGATTCTGGGTTTTGTTTCAGGGTATATTATTTGGGCTTTCAATAGTCTATGCCAATGGAGGGATACTCCCCTTTCTATTGTGTAAGCAGGTGAGAAGGAAATAAATTTCCAAAAGCCCGTAAGGAGAAAAGTTTATGTTTGGTTATTTTTTTACATCCGTATTTCATGTAAAATATAATTATGCAGATTATATACACACATATGTGTGTATGTATATGTGTATACATGCACACTGGCACATTCATTATATATATACAAGTATTTATCTGTGGTACATAGGTGGTTTTCTTTCTGATTCCTGCTTTTGTTCTGTCTAGTGCTTTCATCATCTATGCAATAGTCTTTGTTTCTTTTCTAAAAACCTTCTACCTGGTTTATCAAATTGGACTAGATTGTTTTTTAATGGTGACTGAATTTAATGAATTTGTATGACTTTTATTTAGATTTAAGGAATTGATGTACAGAAATAAACAAAAACTGATTAAATTGTAAAGAGTTGTTTATTGTGCATCTCTTTATGGCTTCTGAACTTAGTAAAACTTCTGAACAGTAAACCTTGTTCTGGGATACACAACTCATAAGAGTCTGAAGCCAGATTTGAAAACGCCACCTAGTTGCTCTAAATGTTGCTCTAGGCTGTCTTTATTTCAAATGAACGGTGCTCCACAGAAACTAATGTTCTTGAAATTGACCTTCCCAATTTTCTTTCCTGTAATTTCTCAAGAGGATAAATATATAATGCTATAAGGTGAAATGATAGTTTTCTCTAACTTTAAATCTCTGGAGTTAAAGGCCAACCAACCTGATACTTTATAAACCATATTAGCAAAATTTTGATACTTAAAAATAAATAACAATTTATTCCTCTCTCTCTCTCTGAAGACTTATGGTGTTTTTCTCCATGTTGGGCCAGTTAATGGTTATATTTATATCATACAATAAAATCTCTGACTTATATGTCAAGATGAAAATATTGAAATCTGTTCTCAGCTCTTTTCTTTCATTTATTTCAATACTGATTTTCACTTCTTATTGTAATCAATAATTATCCTTTGATTTTTGCAGTTGATCCAGGAACACAACAGTAATGGAGTATATGAGCACGGGAAGTGATGATAAAGAAGAAATTGATTTGTTGATTAAACACTTGAATGTGTCTGATGTCATAGACATGATGGAAAATTTCTATCCAAGTGGAGAACCTGCAGTTTATGAACATAGCCTTGTCAACATGGGCCAGGACACTAATCAAAATGAAGAGCGTGCAGAATCACTTTTACTTAGTGGTCAGGAGGTTTCTTTGCCATCATCTGTCAAATATGGAACTGTGGAAGACTTGCTTGCTTTTGCAAATCATGTTTCCAATGCCACAAAGCATTATTGTGGATGTCGGCCACAGGAATCTGGAATTCTGTTAAATACAGTAAGTAAATGCCCTTCCAAGTTTTTGCTTTTCATGATTTTTCCATTTGTATTATTGCTATTGTCTATTAGTCTAGAGATCACTCAGTGGATAGAGCAAAAAGACTAGTGTAGCTTAAGAATAGCTCAACCTTAGCCAGCTTTCACACCTTTAAATGTGGTAAGCATCACCCTCAAGTTAAAGGCTCAACATGAAATCTTTTTAGATTTCACTTTTGATTTTTACTGAATGTGACTGAAAAGCAAGAGTTGTAAATCACATTTCTATAGGGTATCCCAGAAGTCTACACAAAAAACCTTTTCCTTGCAACTAGCTTCTAAAAGAGGTAATAGGAATATAATTAGCTCTAATTTACACTTGAGGATACTGAGACTCAGAAGTCAAATGACTTTCCCATGCTCTTATAGCTAATAATTGTTGGAACTAGTACTTTACTTCATATCTTTCCCCATTCCAAGCCAGGATGCCTTTTAATCTATACCATATTTCCCCTCTTTAAACATTCAAACACTGGTATTTTTATTGGTGGCCATTGAGTGTTTTGAACAAGGGGCCTCATAAGAAAAGTTTTTCCTCTTTTCATGTAGTTTAGGTAAAATGTAAGAATTCTTGGGAAATAAATGTTCTTATTCTAAAATAGAAATAATAACTGTACCTAACTTTTATTTGTAAAGACCAAACTTATTGTTCATCTCGGTCATTTAGGGGTAGTGGAGGACTGAGTGAAGTTCATTCAGTCATTGGAATTTTACCAGTAACTAGAGTCAATCCTTGCAATGATACAATTTATAAGCTACAGGCTGCAAATATCTAATTACAAGCTCATCCTTTTTAATTTTCAGAGCGTGAGTGAGTGATAGATGTTGTGTTTGCTAGTCATCCCTAGAATGCAAATAATCTAAAACATTATGGCAACAAAATGTTGACCCAATAGAAGATCATGTGGTGTACTTGGGTGTGCCTTTGTTGGTCTTAGTGTCTGCAAGGTGGGGTTAAACATCATCAGAATCTAACCTAATTTAGAAACAACTGCCCACACAACTCTGAGAGCAGTTAGCAACACCTTGTAAATAACACTAACTGAAAGTGAAGACTTTGATATTATATCCCTTAATCACAAAATAGGAAATTTTAAGGAGACCCATGTAGAAGGAGAAAAACCAGCCCATGTCTACAGTCTGTACTTGATTAGTTTTTTTTTTTCATTATTATTTCAAATGTCTGCCATCCCACATTCACTTAAATAAATAAGAATTCTCACTTGGATCAGCTAGGTGCCTGAATTGTTTGTCTTTGCTGGCAGCTGGCCATGTTCAGCTGTAATCTGATATTGTTCAAGATAAATCTGCTTGGTTAGTGTTTGCTTTGCTTGATAGTATGGAGATTGTAAACTCTACTGAATAGTAGACGGAGCAGAGTTCCTTCCTTTTGGGTACCTTCACTTTTTTTGGTTGTTTATTTCTAATGGAAAATATCTTTCATTGTATATAATGCCATGATCAAACAATAAACATTTATTAAACACCTGCTATGTGTCAGGTATTGTGCTAAATGCCATAGATTCACATATGAAAACAAACAAACAAATAAACAATTCCTGCCCATGGAAGTTTAAAGTCTAATGGGGGAACACACCATACAAAAGGAAGCTGGAAATTGGAAAGGGTGGGGGTTGTTAAGGGATAGAAGTTAGAAGTCCCAAATTAGTGAAACCAACTGAGAGATGAGGACTAGGTGGCAGCCTGTAATTAAATGTCTAGATAGTCATCTTAAAGGTCAAAATGATCTATATATTTATTTGCAGTGAGATGTGCGTATATATATGTATGTGTGTGAATCTTTAATTTTTGGTATAATAAAATTGATATAGAAAAGGGAAATCCCTTCCATGTGCTAGCTTCAGTCTCCATTTCCAGTATTATTAACTTCTGATATTTTCCTATCACTAATTCATATCTTTTTAGCAAAGATGGACTGTTTGTGCCCTTCATTTCCTTCCAACTGGAATAGGGAGGGTTTCTCTAGCTACAAAGCCTTTTCTATTTTCATAAGCCTGAATGCTATCTCCTTCACCAAACCTTTTGGAATTCACCAGCCTCTCCTTCAGAACCAAACCTGATCTTTCCTTTCCAAATGCTTTCTTTTAAAACCTACCATCTTATACCCCTGCTATGGTATAGTTGATAGCCACCTCTATATTAATTTTTGGTGTTCTTGTCTTTTCTTCCTATTTGATTGCAAGCTTCCTGAGGAGAAAAAAAAAAACTATCCTGTTTTCTTCATGTTGGATTTTTATTTTCTCTATCCTAAGATCCTTGTGCTAGATCTGCTGTAAAAGAGGTGTCTAGTAAGTTAATGGCAGATTCAAATGACAAAATTTAGTCCTCCAAAAGAAGTGACAGAAGTCACTACAGAATCAGCTTTCATTTTGAAGAATATTTAGAGAATTTTGGAAGTGGTGGGGGGAAAGCCCTAAGTAGCTCTAGTGTTTTTTTATCACAGCTTTTTACAGAAGGCTACAAATCAGCACCCTGGAAGGTATAGAAGTACAGATATCTCAAAATTTGTTTACCAGGCTTGTAAACATCATAATTACACATAGAAGGTGACAGCTGCAGAAGAGTAGGTAGTATTATTTTAAACATGTCATTATTGCCTTCACTAAAATGGTTATTAGGAGCAAAAGGGCATGATGCCCAACAGGACCTTATGATAAACTGTTTCTTAATAGATTAATCTAGCATAATTTCAAGCTAGTGCCATTTCTAGTGGTGGTGATGATAGTATTAGTAATGATGGTGGTGATAATAATAGCGATAGCTGATAGTTGTTGAAGGCAATAACTTTCACAGACTACTTCTGAATATCTCCTTTGATTCTCATGACTCTGTAGATGGAGGGCAAGAATAATTTCTGGAATATAGGTTTATGTTAATAAGATTTTTGATTTTTACTCTGCATATATTCCAGCATAGCAAAACTCTGGTGATATCATCTAAAACAGGAGACTGGATGCTTGTAATTTTCTAGCCCAGATGAGATACTGTTGTCCATGGATCCTTTGATCTAAAGCATGTGTTTTTTGTTTAATAAGTCTTTGTGAAGAGAAACAAAGAATAATATAAATATATATATATATATATATATATATATATATATATATATATATATATATATATAGGAAGGTAGCATGACAATGTGAACACCATAGCCTTAGTTCAAATCTTGCCTCTGATAGTAGCCATTGTGTCTGACCCTTCCTGACTCCATTTGGGGTTTTCTTGGCAGAGATACAGGAGTGGTTTGCCATTTCCTTTTCCAACTCATTTTATAAACGAGGAAAATGAGGCAAATTAAGTTTCTTACCCAGGATCATACAGCTAGTAAGCATATGTTGGATTTGAATTCATGAAGTTGAGGTTCCTGGTTCCAAGCCCAGTACTTTATCCATTGCATCACCTCGCTGCCTGGATACTAACCCTCTGATCATAGGCAAATTACTTATCCTCTTTACACCTCAATTTTCTCTTTTGTAAAAAGAGCGTAATACAAGTAGTATAGACAACCAGCTAAATTTTTTTTTACTCAATTTTTTCTTTAAGTTTTTGGTGGAGATGATATCCAGAAGTTCAAAGATATTCAAAATTATCTGATTCTAGTATTTATTCATTATGTATGCCAGATGCGGATAAATAGGAAAATGCTTAAAAATATTCATTAATTTAAAATCAGTGTATTTTTTCCAATCTTGACAGTGATCTTGGTAAAATGGAAAAGTAGTCAGAAGTAAATCACCTGGACTTTCATAATGGCCATGTGTAAGAAAGGAGATAAAAAAATTTAAATTCAAATTGGAAGGACTGACCATATGCAAATATGTCAGGGAAAGATATGGGTTTCACTGGAAAAAAATTACCAACTCAGATTAGAATATTAGCACTGAATTGAAAACAATTTGACCATAATCATTGCAGAAAGTTGAGGTTTAATTATTGGCCCCAAGTCTAAAGAAGACTGGGAGCCACCAGAAATGAAAGGAATTTAGATTATTTATTCAGGAGAAGATAAGGTTAATATGTACTCAGTGGTTACTAAAGTTAGGCTACTGGTAAATATGTATATTTACCAGTAGCCTAACTTTAGTAGCCTAAATATATATATATATATATATATATATATATATATATATATGTATATGTATGTATATATATATATATATATGTATATGTATATATGTATGTATTGTTGAGGCAATTGAGATTAAGTGACTTGCCCAGGGTCACACAGCCAATAAGTATTAAGTGTCTGAAGCCAGATGTGAACTCAGGTTTTCTGACTTCAGGGCTGGTGCTCTATCCACTGCACCAATTAGCTGCCCCCTAGTAAATATATTTTGATGCTGATACTTTAATGATGATATTCAGTGTTCATTCAAATAAGTTAAAGGGCTCTTATTGAGAGAATAGTAGCTACTAGTTCTCTGTCTTTCTGGATGGAATAAAAGATGTATTTAAACTGTTGCATGAAGAATTTGGAATAGATGTGATTAGCATTTTCTGAGAGAAAAATGTTAAAAATCAAATTCATTTACTTGGGGAACTTATGGAATTTCCATTTTTATTATTGTTGTTATTTTCAGAACAGGAAAACTACATTTCCAATAAAAGTGATAAGAATTATTTTGTCTGAAATGATAAGATAAAGTAATGACTGTGTTCCTAGTATATTACTTGATTTCTTAAAACTCCCACCAGCTCCAAGATATTATTTCATAACGTGGAAGGATCTGATTTTGCTCTAGAAGAGACCAAAGTTGTTTTATGCTTTTTAATGCCAATAGTGGCCTAATACAAAGTTTTACTCACATCAGTTGCTCAGTAGATATTGATTCCTATAGTGTTTGACTTGTTTTCTCCCCAATGGGTGTAGCATTTGGAGAATTTCAGCTAAAATTAATTATTTAGTCTTAACTGTTTTTAATAGTTTAATAGTACCCATATAGAAGGGTGAATTCTCTGAATTCTGAGATATATAGTGAAATATAATCTGAATTCTCATTCTCTCTCTCCCTTATTCATTGGCTTTTTAGTACTATTAGTCACATACTCTTTCTCCCTCCCCCATCTACAGTCTTTCCTATGCTGGAGCTAAATAATCCAAATGTCATTTTGAATCTTTAATAATATTTTGATTCAGATTCATTGCATTTGGGAAAAATTGTGACAGGGCTATTTTTTTGGAGGGGGGAATATGCATGTATTTAGGTTAATTTGTTGAAGGCATTATGTGCCTTCTTAAATTTGGTTCCCAACATTAATATATGATTGACTGCCTTCTTTGATGTTCCATAGGGTTGGAGACAGTCTGTGCAGAAACCGCCCTTTGGAAATATTTTTGTATGATTGCTGTTCTATAACATTCTTTAGGTAGTGCCTTTCTTAAAATGGCTCAGTCTCGCCTTAGCCCACTGTTTTTAGACTACTCCATGAGCAATAGTTAATCTCTGAGGTGTGTGTCATGGGTGAGTAATAGCTATGTAGACTAACAGGTTATCATATTCTACTTAGAAACAAATCAACTTGCAGATCTGTTTATGCAATCATTGTTTTTAGTCAATCAGCATGGTATGGCAGTGGTGTTCCATAGTGCAAATAATTTTATAGGTTACAATTTAAAGAGCTTACTCACTGCTACACGGAAATTTGAGCAAGTTTCGCCAGGAATGAGTTTTCACATGCTTCCTTTGCCTTGTCAATGGTTCTAAATATAGCTTTCTGTATGTAGTGTGTCATGATGATCACATGTGGTTAGTGGCATCTCTTCAGAAATACAGTACTTTGTAACATGTATTGAAAAGGATCTTTTTAATTGACCTTATATCTTTTTCAAAATCATTTAACAGGCCATTACCCCCCAAAATGGGAGGTACCAGATCGATGCTGATGTTTTTCTCTTTCCATGGAAGCTGACTTATAGGAATATTGGCTCTGATTTCATTCCCCGGGGAGCTTTTGGAAAAGTATACTTAGCACAAGATAGGAGGACAAAAAAAAGAATGGCATGTAAACTGGTATGTATTTATAGCAAAAAATACTCCTTCCCATTCACATATTTTCCCCCTTGCATGTTTGAAATATTTTCACTAGATTGTAATTTCTTTGGCTGGATCCCATCTCTGAGTTGACCCATTTAAAAACATCTGTATTCACTGATTCACTTGCTACCTAAATTCTTGCAGACAATTTTTGTGCTTCTAAGAAAGGGCCTACAGCTAGCCCAGAGCTGGGATATAACTTGTTTACTTTCATGCTGTTTTAGTGCTGTTTGTTATTACTTCCATGCTTAGAGGGAGGCATAGAACAATGAAAAGTTGTGGTGGATTCAACCCACAGACCCCTTTCTCTTTCTGGGTTGAGAAGTGGGAGAGAGATGGACAGGGAATTAATCAGAACTTGGAAAAATAAGTTTGTTTGGTTGTTTTCTTCAGTTTGTAGGACTTCTCAAAACTTGGGCACATCCAAGATGTAAATATCTTCAAAAGGATGCATGTATATGTGAATGCTTAATAATGGAATTGTTGTCTATGTTTTTAATCTATACTTAAATATTTAGTATAGATTAAATTTTATATAATATATAATTTTATGATTACAAACATACAGTGTAAACATCTCTAGCTCCTGCTAAGATATGAAATTGAAACCATCAGCCTCGTTGGTTTCTCTCTACGTTGAGAAGCATGTCACCATAAAATACCAGTGACTGGAGCTTATTGGCTGCCCCATTGAATAGGACATATCTTCACATCATTCTGAAGAGCCAGCGAAAGATTGGCTCTCAAATTCTAGCAGAATTAGACATACACTTGACTTAAGGACAGCATATATGTTCAAAGACAGGATTATGTGTATGTATGGTTTACATACACATAATCCTATCTTTTAATTTTATAGGATAGATCAATGTTACCTGAAGCAAACACTTTTCCTCAAAACCTAAGTGATTCCCCATAGAGTCAGACCAACCCAGAGGGCAGTCAGCATATCCAGTGGGCTGTGGGAGTGACTACTCTTTCACTTTTTTAGGAGGTGGGAAGAATAAACAGTAGTGAACCATCACTTGTGGGAAGTCTCACTTAGCTACATAGTATTATGGGGATTTTCCAGTCTGGCTCTGTGGAGGCTAGCCTGTGGCTTAGTCATTATTGTTATAATTATAATAATAATTATTTATCCTGTTGCACTGACCATCTAAATATATCTTTTTGGCCACCTAGTTTATCTTAATTGATTGTCTGCTAGATCCCCATCATAAGACGTGAAGGAATTATACTGTCCTTAGTAGCATTATACTGTCCTTAATCTAGCTCCTGTTTTTGTCATTTAGATTCCAGTAGATCAATTCAAGCCATCAGATGTTGAAATTCAGGCCTGTTTCCATCATGAAAATATTGCAGAACTATATGGTGCTGTCTTATGGGGTGAAACTATCCATCTCTTTATGGAAGCGGGTGAAGGAGGATCTGTTATGGAGAAGTTGGAGAGCTGTGGGCCAATGAGAGAATTTGAAATTATTTGGGTCACGAAGCATGTTCTGAAGGGACTTGATTTTCTTCACTCAAAGAAAGTAATACATCATGATATTAAACGTAAGTTATGTCTCATGGCCTTTTTTTTTTTGGCGGAGAAGAGGGAGTGCAGTGTGGGAGAATAGGTGCAACTGGATCTGTGATTTCATTTAACCAGCTAAATCCCTTTTACCATTGCTGAATGGAAGCAATTCTGCAGTTTATAAACTTAGAACTTGCTTGGGATTACTGAGAGGTTAAATAAGGTCATCACACATGACAAAGGATCTTTTAAAAAAAAATAGCAAAGGAAAAAAAGTGAGCAAAACTGATTGATACATCAGAAAAAAATTTGAAAATCTATGTATTATTTCACCCTTATCAATGGTATCTCTTATCTCTACCTTGAAGCTGTATAAAACAAATACATTAAATATTGAAAACTCTCCTAGGAATATCTAGAACTAGACAGAATTCACATTGTCCTACTCTAGTAACCCATCGTGATATGGAGATTATCCTGGATCCTGAAGACTATGCCAATGGAGTACAAACTCTCTCAAGATTTAGGAGTATAGATCCCAAAATGGGATTTTGTCCACAGCCCAGTCTAATTGGAGCACTGGAGAGCTCCTCATTAAGTGCAGACTTCTTTTTCTGGCTGTAACAACTCAAACATGAATGTAATCTGTTAAAATTGAGCAGCCTCCTAATTTGTATTGGTAAAGGGGATAGCCTCTTGGATAACATGATGGATCCTTGACATTTATTAGCAAATCTTAAAAAGAACCAGTATGAAACTTGTTGTACGCATTAGACTCCATTATATGTTCAACTTTTATAGGGGCAAAATTGGGATTTTTGTTTTCTCTTTCCTAAGAATGATCTAGTTACATTGTGACATCATTCATGTCTACATTTTTGTTTTGAAAATTCATAAGTTTGAGTCCCTGACCACTTTGTTAGCATGTATTGATCATTTTTGTTCAAATTGTGCTGCTCCTATGCTTAAAATCTGAATCTTTTCCCCCCACTTGCTTTAAAAAAAAAACCAAAAACAAAAACCAGACAGATGCTCATGCTTTTGTTGGCTTTGATATCTATCACTTTGTGCATTGTTATATAACATGTGTACATTTTTAGACTAAAAAAATATTTTGTTTCTGTTGTAGCCAGCAACATTGTTTTCATGTCGACAAAAGCTGTGTTGGTAGATTTTGGCCTGAGTGTTAAAATGACAGAAGAGATATATTTTCCTAAGGATCTTCGGGGAACAGAGGTAATTACATTTTACATGTAATATCCAAGAAAATACTTTGACTTTTAAAGATTTTTTTAGTAATGGTTCTAGAATGCTTAAAAGGAAGGAAAAGCCTGTGACATGTTCTGTAAGTTGATACTATTACTAGCTTTTCTTAAAGTAAAGGGATGATTGTGGCTGAATTTAATTTTTATAATGAATAATGAGCAAATATGAGCCAAAAATAAAATAGCAATAATATTTAAGGTTTCTATGAAGCAAAAAGGAGCAGAATTTCCTGAAATGAAGGGAAATATAACCCCAGGGTTTTTCATATCCTCACAATGCTTAGATTTGTCATCAGTAAATTCCTTAGTAGGCCATAACCATTTTGAATATCTGTTAGTGAAATGTTCTTCTCTCTCTTCTTCCTTCAATTTGTAAGGAGGGATTTTTTTCAACTAAGTCTCTTTTCCCTGGACTGGAAGCATAGTGGTTACTCCTCCCATGAGGCATTGGCAAGGAAGCTTTGACTGTCCTTTCTGAGGTGGAATAGTTTGTTCCTCTTCATGATGGCTTCTTAGAAGCTTGCCATATTGACAGCAGATTTAGACTTCATATGGCATGGGATTTAGCCCACTGTAGCTCAGAACTCTTCCAGTCTCTTAGCATAAGGTTCACCTCATAGCATATGTTACAGGTATTCTGGTCCCCAAAGGGACTATTTTTAAACTACATAATCCTTGCACTTGTTCATGCATATCTTTGAGCCAGAAGGAAGGCTTTTAAGTTCTTGGCCCAAAGTAAGTTTTTTTGTTTTTTCTTTACAACTTAATATGAAAGGCAATACGGTCCAGTGGATAGAGAGTTATCTTTAAAGTCATGAAAGCCTATGTTCAACTCTTGCTTCTGACTGATGCTTGCTGTCTAACCTTGGGTAAATTTTTGGTAAATGCTTCAGGATATCTTGTTATCAGTTTTAAAATTTGAAGCATCATAATTTTTTTCTTCCCTTGGAGTTGTAAGAAAACAAACAAACAAAAAAACCCAAATTAGTTATGGCATTAAACAGGAAAAAATCTCTATACCTCACTCCCCATCCACCTCATACCCCTCCCCTCTACTACTTTTCTCCAGTGATATAATTTAATCATACTATTATGCATTGTGCAATGCTTGAGGGGGAAAAAACAGACCTTCTTTGGGAATCTTCTGTGGAAAAGGGCAGTGCCTATCTGAGTTAGAAATCCAGTAATGTAGTGTTCTGCTGTTAAATAGCATTTAGATAGTATATTTTTTTCTGCAACAGAAAATTGTTACTTGTAGATTGACTAGAAAGATTAGCAAGAGAACTTCACAATGATTTTGAAGCTCCAAATAAATGTCAGAGCTAGTCTATATCTTGGGAGTAACAAAATTTACAGTTGTCAAATTTTGACTCTATAGTGGGAAGTTAAAAGTTGAAGGAGTATTTCTGGGCAGTAACATTACATTTTTTTGAGGGAAAAAACTGGGAAAAACCAGAAGTTAAAACATGAGAGAAACGAATCAACATTAGGATGATTAATTTGAAACCATCCCACATTTTGCTTGTTCCCAAAGATTCTATATATTTTTGATTAAAACCATTTTCCTTTTGTTTGATTCTAACCTATGTGGTGGATCAATTAATCACAGAACATTTATTATGCCCCCACCATGTGTCAGGTATTTTGTATTTGGCTAGGGATGCCAATGACAGAATGGAATAAACCAGTTTCAAAAAGCTTACGTCCTAATGAGGGAGAGAATAGGAAATATGTATATGTGTATATATATAACTTACAAAATAAGTATAAAGAGAACAAATACAAATAAGTGCTGGTAAGCAAATGGAGTGCTGTTTATGAGAAACAGAAAAACCAGTTATGCTGGATGAGACTGAACAGATAGTTTGCAGCCAAGTTGGAAAGAGTCTAAAACTCTTCACATAGCCAAACAGAAATTTATGTTTTAATATAACTTATACTAGAGGAAATTGAGAGCTGCTGGAGTTTATATCTAATTTTTTTGGGGGGATGGTGGAGAGACAGCATGGAGTGGTGAAGTAAAAAGGAGTGTTGGGTACCTTTCTTCATGAAGTCACTGACTGGATGGGTATGCAAACTGCTAGCACAACCATGGAGGTCACGGTCTCCAAATTAGCTCCATTCTCATCTATAAAATAGAATTGTGAGGCTGAAATGTGTGTGTGTGTGTGTGTGTGTGTGTGTATGCACACATTTACATATACACACATATATACACATATGGACATACACACATACACACACATATCTATGTGTGTGTATATGAATGATGTCCTTTGTGAATCTTACATTAGTCAATGAATGTCTGCTATCTTTCTTCTACTACCCAGTAAGCTCATTGAAGGCAAAGATGGCTCCTGAAAGTTTATCTTTTTGCATCTAGCTTAGCACACAAGTAATAGCTTGCTTAATATGATTGCACAATAGAGCCTATATTAGAATTCAGTCACGGCTGAATTCTGGCCACTGGATCATTAATAAAACAAAACAAAAGCAATCTTCTGTGAACCATTACATGGAGGGTCCAAAAGAATACCTGCTGTAGGTTCACTGTGGTTTAGAGCAGCACTCCTTAAACTGTGGATTTTGACTCCATATGAAGCTATGCAACTGAATATGGGGGTGGCAAAATTTTAATTCATTTAAAGTAAATATTTGATTTGTGTACCTTTGTATATACCTGTATGTCCTGGGGTTGTGTAAAAAATTTCCAAAGCACTAAGGGATCTCAAGTGCAAAGAGTTTAAAAAGTTTTAGAAGTAGCATCTATTTATCCTCATAGACACAATTTCTCAGTTCCAAAAACATAGAAAATGAAATAATTTAAAGAATTTTGACCAAAAAATTCAATCTTTTTTTGCTTTGGAAGTTTCTCTTTGATTTAGCCCCATCATTTAACTGATGAACAAAGCAATTCAGAGATTATCTCTTCTCTAAGATCTCAAAGCCAGAGCCATTGCTAGGGCTCAAGCTTCCTCACTCCTAAACCAAAGCTTCAGCCTGCATTATAATCATTCTCTTATACCAGCAGCATAATCACTAAGACATTATTAAAGTGTGATAAGGGCCAACCATAAAACTTTAGATTCTTAATCTTTTTGATTTTATTTATTTATTTTTTGATTCTTAATCTTTTGTCTGTTGTTTAGTCCTTGGGTAATCTTAAAAGCCTATGAAACTCTTCTCAGAGTATGTTAAATGCAGAAAGGAAAACACAAAGGATTTACAAAGGAAACCAAAGATTAGTGAAGTTCATGAACTTCTTGAAATCTCTACAATCCTATTAAGATCTCCAATCTCAGACACTTTGGCTTTATTATAAAAAGTTATCATATACATTTAAGTTCATTTTTTCAAAGCTGTGGAAATCCTTTGAAATCTAAATTCATAAATTGATCAGTATTTGCTCCAGAATACTTGGAATCACTATAGATTCTGTCTGATTTGAGTGTTCAAAGAAGGCTTTCATCTCCTCAGATTTTGGGCCCCAGGAAATAATTGAGTAGGAGTCAGAATGGAGATAAGTCATTCTTCCTGAACTAGGTATTTGATAGAACTTAATTCCCAGAACATTAGTCATATTTACATTCAAATGTAAGTATCAAAACCCCATTTTCAAGCCAAGTAAAAATGATTTGATGATAATTTCTAACTTTTGGAGCATCCACCCTGTGTGAGTAATCAAAAACCTATCCACTTTAAATAATAAATAAAATTCATATTTTAATTTGGAAAAGTCCTAGCAAGCAGAGTGGTGGTACACTCTACCTGTAATCTCTACTTTATTGAGTAGGCTGAGACAAGCAGATTTCTTAAGTTCAGAAGTACTGAGCTGCAGTGGGCTGAGGTTCCTGGCTCTCTATTAACATTATTAATTGTATACTTAATAATAAAAATTCACTTCCTATGGTGAGTCCCCAGGCATGATGGATGTGGTGGGATGTGTTGAACCAACCCGAGTGGGGATAAGTAGCAAGGCAAGACAGATCAAGACTTAAAAAAAAAAAATTTAATGAAAGACAAACTAAAAACCTTCAACTCATTAAGAAAACCATTTAAGTGCAGTAGATCATTGCTTACAGCAAGATGGAAAGTCTTCGTTCTTTGCTTGGCATCAGGTCTCTTCTTGACTAAATCTGCAGCATCTTCAGCTTGTGGCTGAAAGGCATTCTTTGTCAGGTTAGTTTACTCTCTTGGCCAAGGTTGCCTGGTTCCCCAAATAAAGTCTATCTCTTATTTTCGTAACTGGAAGAAGCAAGCATTGCCTTCTCTGCAGAGGAGAGAGGGTTTGATAGAAATGATAAGGCCAGGGGGAATTCCCAGAATTGGAGCAGGGAAATAAATACTAAAACAACCAAATGAAGGAGCATCAGACTAATTTTTTCCCTTTTCCCCCTCTCCTTTTTCCCCTTCAGATTTACATGAGCCCAGAAGTGATTCTCTGCAGAGGCCATTCGACAAAAGCCGATATCTACAGCTTGGGGGCCACCCTCATCCACATGCAGACGGGTACCCCTCCCTGGGTAAAACGCTACCCTCGGTCTGCCTATCCCTCCTACCTTTACATAGTAAGTAGAAATCATCAAACTGGCTGTGGGAGGGATGGTACAGCCTGGGCTGGGGAAATTCTGTTCAAACAAGCTCCTAGACCCCCAAGAGTGTGGAAATGGTGCTGAGTCACAAGTGCTTCCTATGTTGGAGGATATTAATAATAAAAATAATAACAACAATAATACAAAAGGAGAGGCCTCTTGGGCCTGAATCAGCCATCCATGAAGCATTAATATTCCTTTTTATCCCATAAAATTAAAGTACTTGGCAGGAACTTGGAAATGATCCAAATCTCCAAGCACTTTGAACTCTTTGAGTTGGGATTTTTTTTAACTTGGGATCAAGGGAATTTAAGATTTCAGGAGATCCATGAACTTGGATAGAAAAAAAAGACCTTATTTTCACCTATATATAACTGAAATTCAGCATTTCTATTAATTAAGAATGTAGAAACCAATGTTTTGTTGTTGTTGGTTTTTTTTCCTGAAAATGGTTTTCTAGACTTCAGCACATCACTAAAGAGATCCATGACTCAGAAAACATTATGAACCTCTATGCTAAGTGAGACAAAACTAAGCTTTTTTGATCCCTCTGAGAGCCAGGGGTCCAGGTCGGGCAATGCCATTCTCCCTTCTCAAAGGAAAAAGTACTGAGACTTTGCTAAAGCAGCATAAACTGAGTTCTTGACTTTATCATGGAGATGGCAGAGAGATGAGGTGCCTCCATTCTAAATCCAGTGCTTTTAGATGGTACATCGAGGGTTTGAGTGGAAACCCCTGGTCTTGGTGAATAGTATTTGTTGTGTTCTGGCTGGCAGGAGGGGTGGGAGGGAATTAGTGACAGAAAGAATGTCATTTCCAGGGACTGGTCCCTGGAGGACTTTTTCCTATGAGATTATTCCCCCCCCCCTCCCATTCCACAATCTGTTCTTTGTACACTAAGAAAATCGGTTTGTTATTAGATTCACAAGCAAGCTCCTCCTTTGGAAGACATCGCTCAGGACTCTAGCCCAGGTATGAGAGAACTGATAGAAGCAGCATTGGAAAGAAACCCCAACCAGCGGCCGACTGCGGCCGACTTATTAAAGCACGAGGCCCTGTACCCTCCCCGAGAGGAGCAGCCGCGTTGTCAGAGTCTGGACTCGGCCCTTTTTGAGAGGAAAAGAATAACAAGAAAGGATTTGGAACTGCCAGAGAACATCACAGGTACGAGCTCTCTGAACCTGCTGCTTCCAAACTTGCTAAATTCTGATGCCCCTCCAAGTTCCTTTCTTTGAAGGTTATAGCATAATAGCACATCATGAGTGACTGTAACCATAGCTAGGATTTTAGAAACGAGTTTTGGATTTTTTTTTCCCTCATTGAGAATCAGTTGACTAGAAAATCCCAACGCTCATCCATGGTAAATGGGCATCAAATTGGTCACTAGGGGATAGTTCCTACATCTGGACATTATGGTCCTATCCTGAGTGATGTCTGATTTCATGCAACAGATAAATTCGTTTTTAAGTAAATGAGCTGTATTCCCAGTTATTCCCCATTAAGGAATAATGTGTGTTTATCATTTTCTTTTTATTAAAAGCTATTGGAGTCATACTCTGTTCCCCTGTGCAGCTCTAACCATCCCCTGAAGATGTTCTCTGCTTCTCTTTCTGGATGTGTTAGGTTCCCCTTGCTTCTCTTTTTAAGGAATATCAGAATGTTGGGTTCTCCCTGTTTCTCTTTTAAGAAATATCTGCTGGCAGCTAGTTGGTGCAATGGATAGAGTACCAGCCCTGAAGTCAGGAGGACCTGAGTTTGAATTTTACTCAGACATTTAAAACTTCCTGGCTGTGTGACTCTGGGCACGTCACTTAGCCCCCAATTGCCGTAGCAAAAAAAAAAAAAAAAAAAAATTTATCTAGTTGTTGAGTTCCTCTATGTCATCACATAGTCATTTGCTCTCTTAACTGCTCTTTGGTCTGTTTCATCTGAAGTGGGCATTTGAGGAAAAACACTCAAGCATAATCTTTTGGAATAAAATCAGATTTTTAAAAGGTTTCTCTACATGCCCCCATGTGACTATTGATTAAATGTCTGTCAGGTCTGTTCTGGATGGCAAATTTATAGTTGTCCATTTGTTGTCTTTGCAGATTCCTCTTCATGCACAGGGAGCACAGAAGAATCTGAAGCAATGAAGAGGCAACGGTCTCTCTACATCGACCTCGGAGCCCTGGCTGGCTATTTTAACATTGTCCGAGGACCTCCCACGCTGGAGTATGGTTGATAGTCAGCACCGTCTGCTTTGAGTTAGTTTATCTTCTCCTAGAAGATTTAAAAATGAATCTGCATAGTGACTACGTAGTTGGTGGTACCACGGGTCTTTTAGCTAGATGGTATGGACTCTACGTTGCTCACATACAGTTGATTTCTGAAACTGGACTGGTACAAACTAAGAAGAAATGTTCTCACGTTCCTGATGATAAACCCCAAATAAGATGGTTGATATGATTAGAAGAAGGACTTTGTGGTGATTGGTTCCATCTACTATGTACTTTGATGTTTTCAGTTTTGGATGATTATAAGAATACATTAATGTAGAAATTATGACTTGTGTTTCTAAGTTGGATAAGAAATCTTCATTTATTGGAGAATGTTTATTGTTTTTGGACGGTGTTTTCTTGAGCCCTTGATGTTAGATTCTGGAAAAAATTGAATTGACTCTTCTGAGGGATGCTAAGAGTACTGTTTTAATCACCAATAAGGTCAGCCAGTGTAATGGAATGGCTAATTGAATGTATCCCTAGCAATCTGTCACTAATGACGTCCTATTATGTTCCTATGGAAACAATTTTTACTGTACATGCTGTGCTTAATACATTTAAAACACAATGTTTTGGATGTTGGCAAAACTGTGTAAACCACATAATTCTGTACATCCGATGGGATGAATGAGTGAACTTCTAGGAAAAACTGAAACATTTGTAATGTTGAAATGCTTGAAGCATTTGAGTTTTGAAGGAACATACTGTGTATGTTGTATATCAAATGCTTCCAGGAACAATCCTGTACTTTTGACATTATGAAATATTTAAGAATATTATTAAAATGTGTTTTTGGGTAACAAAATATGATGAAGCAAAATATTTTGTCTAATGTGGACTGGTCAATCAGCTGAATAAATTCCATATTTTGTCTTAGCTATGGTGTGTGGTTTTCTTTTTAACTGTGATTATCTTGTCTCATACCCTTTTATTCCTGTGCTTCTTTTGATTCTGTTCTATCGTGATTTCTCCATCATTCATTTGGAGATGCAAGACAGTAAGCTGTCTTTTCAAAACACAATTGAGATCCTAAGCATCAGATTTTAAAGAAAGCTATTGAATCAAATTAATTCTGCCTTCTAAATTTTTGAGAATGTTTGTTATAAACACAAAGGGATAGTACTAGTCTTTAGGAGTTTTGGTTTTTTTAGCATAAAATTATTACATATCTTCATTATTTCTCTGTAAGGTAGCTAAGGCTAGAATAAATCTAGTAGTAGCTATTATTCCAATACAGTTAATCCTTGAAGAGGGATAGAAGGGAGGAAGTGGCGCAGGATGGGAAAGAAAGAGACAGGAACAAAATCTCTTAAAGTTGACCAGGGTAGGGAAGAGAGTTAAGGAAGTTTCAACCCCTTCATCACAGGGTTGGCAGTGAAAGTGTCCAAGAAGGAGACAATGATGTTATTACAAGTCTAATAGACCTTTCCTGGTCATACCAGGGCTCAGTTCCAGTTCAAGGAAGAGGAAGCCAGGCACTGGAGAAACCTGTATGCTAGGGAGTGGAATATGATTTCTGTATTGCTGAGAAGGAAAAATGTTCTAAAAGGGAGGGGAAACCCCCTAGGAGAGACCAAGAGGACCAGAGGTTCTTAGCTCATCTTTACTAAAATACCTTGGGGAGAGAGTTTTGGAACACTTCTGTGCCCTATAAAATTTCCATCTTTGGTAACAATTGTTTTAAAATTTTTAATAGCTTTTTATTTACAAGTTATATGCATGGGTAATTTTACAGCATTGACAATTGCCAAACCTTTCGTTCTAATTTTCCCCCTTCTTCCCCCCACCCCCACCCCTAGATGGCAGGATGACCAATACATGTTAAATATGTTGAAGTATAAATTAAATACAAAATAAGTATACACATCCAAACTGTTATTTTGCTATACAAAGAGAGACTGAAATATTGTACGATTAGCCTGTGAAGGAAATCAAAAATGCAGGCAGGCAAAAATATAGAGATTGGGAATTCTTTGCAATGGTTCTTAGTCATCTCCCAGAGTTCTTTCTCTGGGCGTAGCTGGTTCAGTTCATTACTGCTCCATTGGAACTGATTTGGTTGATCTCATTGCTGAAGATGGCCAGGTCCATCAGAATTGATCATCATATAGTATTGTTATTGAAGTATATAATGATCTCCTGGCCCTGCTTGTTTCACTCAGCATCAGTTCGTGTAAGTCTCTCCAGGTCTTTCTGAAATCATCCTGTTGGTCATTTCTTATTTGGTAACAATTTTTGACAGTGAAATATCATTGGAAGGCATCTTCATTAATAGCAATTAGTGAAGTGTTCAGTAGATAAACAGAAAATATGAACAAATTTTAAACTTTCATGGTTTTTATTCCCCTGCAATTTCATGTTAAAAAGAGCTTCTCTTTTTTCCCTTCTGGTTCTTAAATCTGAAAAACATAATGTTCAGAGCCAAATCCCTTAGTAACTAATTTCTTCCAAGTCAAAAAGGAAAAAAAATAAAGCAGAATTCTTTTTTTTTAATAGTATTTCCTTTTTCCAAATACATGCAAAGATTTGGAAACTAGTGTTCCAAATTTTTCTCCTCTCATTCCTTCTCTCCCACTCCCCAAGGTAGCAAACAATCTGATATAAATTTAACATGTACACAGAATTTTTTTTCTTAACCCTATATATGCTTCAGTCTTTAGCCTTTGGTTTAGAATTAACCAAATCACGAGTCTAAACATTTTTCCTCTCCACCCCACAGACACATCTCTGAAAACCATTGAGACACTGGACTAGAAGACCTCAATTCTAATGTTAAGGAAGGAAGGGAATATTGAATCCAATCTCTCTTTAGCAAGAGTGGGAGACTGTCATCCAAGGGAAACATCATCAAATAGCACTAGTTGTTCTTATCTTCTTGCCTGCAAGTGTGTGCCTACGTGTTTTTGAAGTTACATTGCCTGTATTTTGTTCCCTCCCAATTACACATTAAAACAACATTGCCTGTATTCTTGTTCGAGTGAAAAGTGAATAGGAACCTGATCTTGCTTATGGAAGCAGCTCCTCTCCAGGAAGAAATCAAATTCCTTCTAAAGGAAGACTTCCTGGCAGGAAAGGCTATATTTTCTTGGGCTGTATCAACTGATATAAATCTAGGATTTACATGAAATTTCACTTCAGGAAAGTAAAAATTTAATAAAAACGTAAGCAATTAAAACTGTCTCTGATCCTTGAGTGGCTTCATTCTAAAGTCCCTTCCTGATGTGACATGTATTGATTTAGGATATGCATCCTTCTATAGTAGAGAATGGACTTTGGGGTCAAGATTACTGTTGTTCAATTCTCAACTCTGATACAAACTAGCTCTGTGACTTTGGACAAATCAGCTTCTCAATGCTTTAAGCAACTGCCTAAGACTAAGTCACAGAGAAAGTGCTGATCTGCTTTGGTACAGGGAGCTTCTTTACCTGGGAATTCCATATGCTAATGAAATACAAAACCCGTTCCCTATGTTGTCCCAATATCCTACTTCAGACAAGTGAGTTTTGCTGTCAACAGACTCCTAGACAAGACTTGTGTTCAATTCAAGGGATGTGGAATTGTGTATTCATAAAACACACTTAGAAAACTAAAACACATGGCAGTGCTCTTCAAGTTAACATAATTATGCTAAGAGTACCAAGGCACAAAGTGATTAGAAGGGATTTCAAGAATCAATTTCACAACAGTGGCCATATTAGCATCCTCTACCAGTTTTTTGGTGACTCTTTATTTCTGCCCAAATGATTTGACCAGATTCAGGCCAGAGTATGAAGAAAGATTCTTTTTGGGGGGAGCAATTTAATAATGTTATTAACACGGCCAATAGGTCTTTAAAAATGGTCTTTTAGATCGAAGACAAAACAAGTGTTTCTTAGGACTTATGAGGAAGACAATGTGAAAAGAAAAATGGAAAATGGATGATGCTTGACAAAAAATCAAAGAAGAAAGTGCCCTTTGAGAAGTAGACCTTACAGATAAAAGATGCAAAAGGAAAAAAATAGAAGGGAGATATTTTTCCAGATGGTCTGTTCTTCTTCAGCTCAGGTCTCTAGACATTTTCTACACAATTGACCTCAAACTTCCAATTTGCTTTGCCAATAAATGGGTAAGATACTGAAAGTTAGCTCAGATCTTTATACCTTTTTCAAATTTGGAATCTTTAATTAGACTAGGGAATTCACAATTTTACCAATCATCTATATCTATCACCTATACCATCTATCTCTATATCTACAAACAGAAATCAGAAGCCAATATTATAAGATGTATTCTAACCCAAAAATGAATTCATCTAAAGAAAGAAAGATATTCTTAGGACAGGGCATAGTGTCATATATTTAGATATAAAAAACACCTTTAGAGGTCATTTAATCTAATCCAGGACTTCTTAAACTTTTCCCACTTGAGACCACTTTTTGCCCTAGAATTTTTAGGGGACCTCTGGGTATAAATTTAGGTATAGGTATATAAAATATTTGTACAAATCAAACATTCATTCATAATAAAGTATAATTTTGTGATCTCTACATTCAGTTACATGATTCCACATGGGGTTGCAATCCACAATTTAAGAAGCTTTAATTTAATCCCCTGATTTTTGAATGAAGAAACTAAACTCATTAACATTAAGCAATTTGCCCAAGATTAAAGAGGCAATAAGTGACAGACCTGAAGTTTGACCCACATTCATTGATTCAAAATCCAACAAATGGTCTCTGCCCCAAATGCCTTAGACTTTCGAGGCAGCAAGTGGCAACCAAGGATATCCCAGAGTTCAACGTCTTCCCGATCCACAGGTTCATAAGACAGTTTTTGTTATTTATCATCCATGTATCACTCAGATACATGCAAAGTTCTTTGCTTCTACATTACAGTCTAATAGAAAACAGGTGTATCTCTGGGTGACCTCCTGTGAAACAAAATGTGGCTATTTGGTATCAGTGCTAGGAAGAGTTCTAAGAATGTAATCATTTCAGAGAAATCTGTAGCCACCCCATGTTATGGAGATGGAAATGATAATGAGTGGACTACCTGTATGCTGTATGTAAGAGCACAATAGCCATTTTCATGAGATTTTGTTAGTATTCTGTGACCTCACAAAGGAAGCCTGCTAGAAAGACAAGTCAAAGTGTCTAGTCGCTTAAAGTTTTCTGTTAGATTTTCCCTTAATTGGTCTTCCTCCTTCTCTGTAGTTTATATTACATGATCATTCTTATTATTGCTGAATCATTTCCGACTCTTTGTGACCCCATTTCGGGTTTTCTTGGTAAAGATGTGGTTTGCCAATTCCTTCTCCAACTCATTTTTACAGATAAGGAAGATGAGGCAAACAGTTAAGTAACTTGTGCACCTTTAGATGAGAAAATTTGTCTCATTCTACATCTTCCATTCCCTTTCTCCGAGTGTATCTATTCCTTTTCCTCACCCTTATATTCTTTTTGTTTTTTTGGAGATCATCCCAACATAATTAACTTGCACCCATGATTTCTTTCTACACTGACTTTCTAACTGCCCTAATAATGATAAAGTTGTTAGGAGTAACATGTATCTTCCTATACAAGAATACAAACAGTGTAACTCTATTGAATCCCTTATGATTATGTTTTTATGTTTACTTTTTTATGTTTCTCTTGAGTTCTCTGAATGTCACATTTTTTATTCAGCACTGGTCTTTTCATCAGGAATGCTTGGAAATTCTCTATTTCATTAAATATCTTCTTTTTTCCTCCTGAAGGATTATACTAAGTTTTGCTAGGTAAGTGATTCTTGGTATGTAATCCTAGCTCTTTTGTACTCTAGAATATCATATGCCAAGCCCTCCATTCCCTTAACATGGAAGCTGCTAAATCTTGTATGCTCTCAATTGTGGTTCTACAATTTTCTTTTTGGTTGCTTACAACATTTTCTTTGACCTGGAGAGCTCTGAAATTTGGCTACAATGTTCCTGGGAGCTTATTTTACCTTTTGAATCGAAGGCAGCTTTTCTTTATAAGATTTTGAAATGTGATGTGTGGGCTCTTTTTTTGAAATGGCTTTCACATTTCAATAATTCTTAACTTCTCTCTACTGGTTCTATTGATCAGATATTCTGATTTTTCACATTTTCTTCTATTTTTTTCATTCTTTTGATTTTGTTTGATTGTTTCTTGCTGCCTCATGGAAGTCATTAGCTTCCATTTGTTCAATTATAATTTTTAAGAATTTATTTTCTTCAGTGAGCTTTTGTATCGCTTTTCCCATTTGGCCAGTTAGGCTTTTAAGGGAGGTCTTTTCTTCATTGAATTTTTGTGCCTCTTTTACCATTAGGGTAATTTTTTTAAAGGTGATATTTTCTTCAATATTTTTTGTGCCTCTTTTTACCAAGCGATTAATCCTCTTTTCATAATTTTCTTGCATTATGTGTTTCTTTTCCCAATTTTTCTTCTACTACTCTTAACTCTTTCTTTAACTTTTTAAGAATTTCTTGATGGCCTTGGGACCAATTAACATTTTTCTTTGGGTCTTTCTTTGTAGCTATTTTCACATTGTCTCCTTCTAAGTTTAAGTCTTGATTTCCTCTGTCATCTTAGGAATTTTTTATAGTCATGTTCTTTTTGTTTGTTTGCTCATTTCCCAGCTGATTGCCTCACTTTGAACTTTAACATAAAATTGGGATCTGCTTACCTCAGAGAGTGAATGCATTGTGTCAAGTTTCAAGCTTTTCTGTGCTGCTGTTTTCAGAGCTAATTCTGGGGTAGGAGGGGAATACTGCAAGTTTATGGTGCTTCCAAGGTGGTGTTCCACTGGGAGAGATGTGGTCATTGCTCTCTTGCTCTTCTGCGTCCACAAGTGCTAGCACTCCTTTTGGCTCTGGAATGATGACCAGTGTCCTTGCTCCTTGTGACTGATCCCAAATGCTTTTTTCTACTTTGGAACTACAATCCAGAATTGCTGTAATCAATAAAGTTGCCAATCAGAGCCAACCGCACCCAGTGCCAGCAAACGATCCCCTGTAATATCTTTCTAATAAGTTGTCCAGCCCCTTATCATCACTGGGCAAAGAGCTACTGAAGCTGTTGCTGTTGTCGTGACCATTGCCAAGACCCATTGTTGGTGCTCCTGTTACATCCTGGATCTATGCCAACCCCAGTGTTCCAGACTTCTCCTGCAGACCTTCTAAGTTGCGTTGGGGTGGAAAAATGTCTCCCTCTGATCTTTTGTTGGCTCTGCTGCTCCCAAATTTTATTTAAGGCATTATTTTAAACTTGTTTGGAGGGGAACATTGAGAGAACTCAGCTTGATCCCAGCTTGTATTCTAGAATCATCTCTCTCTCTCTCTCTCTCTCTCTCTCAGTCCTGGGGCTTCTGCAGAAACTTTCTATCTATTTAAACTTTAAACAAAACAACCAAGTCCCAGAAAGCAGGAGAATCTATCTTACATGTTTCCTAATTTTTCTACTGCATGTGGCATATTATCAAAATAGTAGTGTCTAGTATAATTTATTTAGAGCTGAAAGGGAACATAGATGCTATTTAGGCAGATGAGGAAACTGATTCAGAGAATAGTTAAATGAGTAGCCCCAGAATGTGAAGGTAATAAGTGGCAGAGGTGGGATTTTGTAAATGCTCAATTACTTGACAGTAAGGTACAGAATTGATAGCATCTCAAAAAAACATCAAAGAAAATAGTTCATTAAAGAAAACAGTACCATATAGAGTATTGGACTGAGATGTAGGAGATTTGGCCATTTCACTAAAGCTGTGAAATTTTCAAGAATTCACTTTGCCTTTCTGGGATAATCTTTTCACATACGTAAAATGAGAGGATTGAAGAAATTATAGAATTTAGAAATAGAAAAAGCCCTAGAGATCATCCTGCTCTTACAGGTCCTTAATCTGTTTTGTGTGTGTCCTGGATCCAATTTGTCAGATTGAAGAAACCTGTGGACCCCTTATCAGAATTCATGTCTTTTAAAGCCATAAAATAAAATGCAAAAGATCACAAAAGAAATTTATTAAAAAATAATCTTTTTTCTTTTTCTAATTACATATAAAGATTGTTTTCAACATTCATTTTTGTAAGATTTTGAATTCTAATTTTTTTCTCCCATCCTTATCTCCCCCCTCTCCAAGATAAGCAATCTGATATAGGTTATACATGTATAATCATTATAAAAATATTTCCATATTAGTTATGTTGTGAAAGAAAAATCAGGACAATGGAAAAACCATGAAAAAGAAAAGGCAAACAACAAAAAACAATGAAAATGATATCTTTTGATCCATGTTCAGTCTCTACAATTCTTTCTCTGCACGGAGATGGCATTTCCATTCCAAGTGTATTGGAATTGTCTTGGGTCAATGTATTGCTGAGAAGAGCTAAGTTCATCATAGTTTATCATCACATAATCTTGCTGTTAATATGTACAGTGTTCTAAGAGGTTTGGCAATTGTTAATGCTGTAAAGTTACCCATGTATATATCCTGTAAATAAAAGGCTATTAAATAAAAAAAATAAAAAAAAATATGTACAGTGTTCTCCTGGTTCTGCTCACCTTCCTTCAGCATCAGTTCATATAAGTCTTTCCAGGTGAAAGATAATTTTCCAAATATTCTAAAAATAAATTTATGGATCCCAAGTTAAGATTTAGATCAAGCTAGCCATCCTCCTGGCTTCACAGTTCTAAAAGGATATGAAGACCTTAATAGATATCCCTAGAGAATTTGTGTAGTTTATGAACTTTCAAACCAAGGAACTGCTCATCACTTTTAGTCTGAGATTGTTTTTCACATATGCCATAGTTTGAATGCAAACAGTCACTTCTGAAAAGCAAATGATACCAATAGGGAAAAAAATCATTCCAAAATAAAACAATCCCAAATAGGTCTTGTTGCCAAGGATGGCCTTCAGCCAACTTTTAACTTCTGGGATACCGACAACAAACACATAACTTCCCATCTTCCTCCTGGCACAAACTTTTCTTTTGCAGGGAAATTTTGTTCTTGCCAAAGTTTTTGCTCATACCAGCCAAAAGGATGGAGGGAAAAGGTTAATGGTGACTCAGAACAGCGAAGGCCTCATTTACTACTTCCTGCTCCTGGTTTCTTTTTGCTATCTCACCAGCTCTAAGTAGCAAGCAAGCAAATGTTCCCTAATTAAGATTTTCCATAATGAAACAGAAAAAAAGTGGTATAGTTTATGGAAGTGCATTCACCTGAAACCCAAAGGTTTCTGGGTGGAGTTGAGTAGCAGGCAGCAAAGAGGCCTCCTGAGACTGCTAGTTCGTTTCTCACTCATCTCTAGATATTTATGTTCAGATCCAAGGAAAACTTTGGTCCAACTTCAGTGTGGGACCCAGATTTGTTTGACTGATTCCTTGGTGGGTGTTGAGGATAGATGTTCTGTATTTCCTTCCTTTATAAGAAATATCTTCCTTCTCTTCTCCCTTACCCTCAATTCCCATCTACACCAACTCACCATAGCATTTTTCATTTGATATTCTTTAATGGAATATCTTAGGAAAGAAGAGTTTTATTCAGATTAACACTTATATAGTGCTTCCTTCTCTTTTTAAAAATGGATGTTTATTCAGAATTTACAAACATCAAATAGTACATGAACCTGTAGTGCTTTTTCCTTTGACAAAATATAACAATTTCAATTTGTAGCTATACTTAATTCATAAAATGTTCTTTTCCCTCATTCCCCCATTTTTCAGAAAAGGAAATATAGGACTTGGGTTCAAAACTACTTACACATAACTTCTTTGGCCCTCAATTTCGCCATTTGTAAAATGAGGTGATTAGGTTGGATAATCTCTAATTCCCTTCCAGTCCCAAATTCTATGAACCTGAGATTTATAAGAGTTTAAGTGACTTGCCTAAGGTTATATGGCCAATGTACAATGATGAATAGTGGCAGCAGACCTGATAGTATCTAAAAGCTGAGTTGTGGTGGGTTGATGGAAAGCTGGTAGCTTAGCATCATAGACTTAGAGCTAGAAAGGATCTCAGAGGATATCCAGTTCTACCTCTTAACTTTGCAGAAAAGGCCTAAAGAGGTAATCCTAGAGGGCCACATAGCTAGTAGCATCTGAAATTGGATTTGAATCCAGCTCTCCTTCATCCCCAATCCAGTACTCTGACCTTGAAAGATATACTTCACAAAGAGCAGGCAAGATTCTGGGGAGAATTAGGACTGGAGAGCTAGCTGTTTGACTTCCAAACCATTCTACTTGAATGCACTGCTGTTTCCCACCTATGGATGATCTTTCTAAGGTACAGTTTTTAGGAGCAGACAATGACCTGAGAAATCCTGTGGTAGAAACAAAAAGGGGCTTTTAACACTTAGGAACATAGACTTAGAATAACAAGGAATCATAGAAATGATTTAATCTTAACTTGGGGTTCATTAGCCCAGGGAAGGATTTTGGGAAGGATAGGGAGGAGAGAATATATAAACTTGGATGGGGAAAAAAATTCAACTTTATTTTTGCTAACTTCTAGCCAAAATTGAGCATTTTCTTCAATTATAAATTTCAAAAAAAAAATCAATCAATCAAAATTATTCTGAAAAAGGGTTTTACTCGTTTGCTATAGGCATCCATGCATGATAGACAAAAGGAGATTACAATCAAAGGTCATTCACAAATAGCAGTCAGGATTTGCACTTTCTCTGAATATATTAATCTTCCTACCCCATCATACTCTTTACACCCACTCTTTCCAAGTGGGTTGGAAGTAGGATGACGTCATAGGATGTGGTGTAGAAACATATGAGGGAATCTTATGGAAGGAGATATGGGAAAAGATACCATAGAAGAAATTAATTCAGCAGAAAAATAAAAGAGGAAGAGGGAATGATATATTGGTGGAAGGAATAATGGCAAAATTATGAGTTGCTCCTTGGAAGGAATCAGAGTTATAGCTCGTTAAGGGCAACCAATGTGTCAGTGTGGTAGGGAATGTATTTGTGGGTTGGTGGGGACGGGTAAGAAATAGTCCCCTGATGAATAATGCCTCTGGGTCATAAAGAGAGCTTCTTTTAACAAAGCTTAGTAGCAGGTGGTAAGATTTAAGGGAAATCCTCATTTTCTCTGTGGCATTGGGCTGAAGAAAAGGAGGAAGGGGAGGAAGAAGTGAAGGAGAAGGAGGAAGAGAAGAAGGTGGCCACCATTTTACATTTGAATGAATGTTGGTCTTAATGGGAGGGTGAGGATCCATTTAAAAGTAATTGCCACTTAGGTAAGAAAATTTCTCAACCGATTCAATAAAGTCAATGGGTGAAAGTCTTAGTCTTGTTCTAAGAAATTTGCCTAAAAGGAGGGGAGCTACACCAGAGCACAAAATTCCTAGAGTTTGGAAGGTGAGGAAGTGGGGACCAAGCAGAACTGATCCAGGAATAATCAATCCCAAGGCAACTGGTGAAAGAAGAAAGAGAAGGTAAACACTGATCTAGGACAGATAATAGAAATATAAATTGAGTCTACAAGTATATAAGAGCAAAAGAGCTGTGCTGCTACTATGGATGCACTCATTTACATAAGGATCTAGCAGAGTGTCATGAAGATGTCTGCTTTTTCTCTAACTCGCTCTTTAGGTGCCTTTCAACAGACACTGTAATAAATTTCTATATATAATATAAGCCAATATTCTATATATAAACCAGTAATAATATAAGGCAAATGTTATCAATAATCTAAAATTTTCCTCAACCACAAAGAAGCCAAGGGTTAACTAGAGATGAATAGAAATACAAATTTAAATAGAGAGCCCAATCCATGCCTAAATGTTAGCAATTCTTTTTTTTTTTTAACCGGGAGCTCAATGATTGTAACTCATGATAGTTCATTTGAAATAAATTCTCTGAAATCTTAGAGGAAAGAAAACTGTGTACCTTAGGGACTATTTAATTACCTCTAAGTTTAGAGCTAATGGTTGTCCTGAGGTTTTACAAGGGGATCAAGAAATGGCAAGTCTCAGAAAAGATGTAGTTCACCAACACATTCTATGGTTACAGGAACTGAGTTCCAGAAAGAAGCAAAATTGCTTAGTTGGGGTCACACAGACAGTAAGTAAGAAGCAGATCCCTTGACTCCAATGGGTAAGAGTGTAGGTTCAGATGGCAACTGAGTGATGATACTGCTGGAACAGACAGAAAGTGAGTCATTTTGCAGTTGGGAAGGAACCACTTGTTCTTTGGCCAAGTAGAACATCTCTCTGTCTCTGTCTCTGTCTCTCTCATACATACACACAGAAAGAGAGAGAGAGAGAGAGAGAGAGAGAGAGAGAGAGAAGCAGAGACAGAGAAGGAGAGGGAGGGAACAAAAGACACACAGACATACAGAGACACAGACACAGAGACAGAGAAATGAGGGGAAGAGAACAAACAACTGTTTGGGCCAAAAGCACTAGAGAAATATAAATTGTCTTAGGAGAAAAAGGAATGAAGGAATAGGCTGAAAGGAGGGTATTCAGATTCTGGAGCATATCTCTATCTGGATTTTGTCTTACACTGATAGAGCAAAGTTCTGAAAACATACAGGTAGTATTAGAATCTTAGTCTCTTTTGAAGTCCAAGTTCAGATATCCTTTCATAAAGTTGACATAAAAAATACTTGTTGAATTTGTTTAATTCATACAATAAGAACTTGATGAAAAGAAAATATTCTAACATGTAAGACCTTGAATAGTCATTACCTTAATGAACTTTGTTCAAGATCAGTTATTTTTCAGGTGTGTAGGACTCTTTGTAATCCTATTTGAGGTTTTCTTGGCAGAGATAACAGAGTAGTTTGCTGTTTCTTCTCCAGCTCATTTTAAAGATGAGGAAATTGAGATAAGCAGGTTTAAGTGACTTGCCAAGATCTCACAGCTGGTGAGTATCTGAGGCTAGCTTTGAACTCAGGTTTCTGATGGCAGGCCTGACACTCTGTCCACCATGCTACCTGGTTGTCTACATATGGATCATACTCCTTCACTAAAGTCTTACTCTGGTGCATCATTATGAAGTGAAGGCTATTTGGCTAACAAGTATCTATTTAGAGCATATTATGAAGCCCATAGGTTTGGTGGGCCAGCTACTGGAGAGGGCTGATGATACAGAATTAAGAGCTCCCCTCTCCATTTTCAAAGCATGTGCAAGCATTCTGAAACTGTTTCCAAAATATCTGCTTCCTTTGTGGTGAAGAAAAGGACTTTGGGTTGGCTGCTGAGTCAGAACTGGGCAATCAGTCAAAAGGCACTAAAAGGCCAAAGTGACCATCTGTCTCTTTCCTTCCCTGTCATTCAAGTGGAGAGAATGAGCTGCTTTAAGCCTCTCGGTAGGAGGAAGTCTTCAGGATCTTTCTCAGCCCTACACCCATGCAAACCTGTAGCTGGCCTGGAGTCAGGAGCAACCCCCCTGCTGTTTCTGAAGGGGGTCAAAGAGTATTAGAAATGGAGCATCCCAGAGATGATCTAGTGTGTTCTCCCAGGCCACAGGAGACCTGGGAGCTGGAGACCATGTCATAGTTTTCAGGCAGCTGAACCCAGACAATCAATGTAGCCCAAGTGGATCAATCAATAATAGGAAGCTTAAGTTCATTTCCCCCATGACTGAGGTGAAGTAGAGGAGACTGTTTCCCTAAGTCAGCTTTCTAGCTCTGTTCTTGCTATATTTTCTCAGGAAACCTTTAAAAAGCTAATTAAGAGTATTAATTAAGTAAAGGATATCAGGATGTTAGTTATTAGAGAGTATCGATAATGTAAAGAAGATATTAACTATAAAAACACCTGAATCAGGTTCCTGACTGAAAAGTGTAGTCTTGCTCTGAGGATCCAACTTACCAATGAGAGTGGGAGGCTGTATTCCACCATGCTCTGGGGGAGTAGGGGTTGGGGAATGGGGAAGGAGCTAACTCATTTGAATGACTGGGTTGGGATAAGGACCTCAGAATTTATAGAAGCTGCAAATTACTTATGAGATGCCTATATTTAGATGGTTATATGTATATATGTTTATATATATACATAAATATATATTTATCTATTTACAATTATAATATAAATATGGCTAAATAGAGACAACATATAGAAATCTATAGATATTTTTAATAAAATCCACATATCTGTAGCTATCTTGGGTATGTATATTTAGACAAATTGTATCTATCTATATTTATATATAGATAAAGATAGATAAATATCTAAAGATATCTTCAGATACCTGGAGACATTTATTTGTATATATTACCTGTATATTTATACAAGTTATAGTTTTATAGGTATCCATATATTTGTAGATATCTTTATAGAGCTATAGATATATCCAATATTATATATATATATATATATATAAAATGATAAATAGCTCTAGAAATATATCTGTTTCTCTATATAAATATGATATTATTTTATATATTATATATAAATATATATGCTACATAGTATATAATATGTTTATACTTACATATTTACATAATATATAAATATTCAGATAGTTCTATGTGGAGATTGATATATATCCAATAAAATAATGCATAGTGCTAGAAACATTTCTATGTTTCTATATATAAATATATAAGATATATTTTTATATATTATGTAATTAACTATATACTAGGTATTGTATTATATTTATTATATATATAGAACTATATCTATATAGCTTTATAAATATATCTCTATAGACATTTATGTAGAGCTATCTATATATCTACATAGATATAATGATATTTTTCTATATGAGATAGATACAAATAAGACCTAGATATACCTATCCATATAGACGGCTTATCCAAATATATAGGCACAACTTATGGGTTCTAAGAAAGACGTAGGTCTGTTTATTTAGCTCTCCCACAATCACTTACTCTTTGAATAAGCAAAGGGACATAGGAAACACAACTGATATTCAGCTTCCAAGATATGGGAGCTGGTGTTTCTAAGAACAACTCAGGAATTCTGGATCTGGGTCAGCTCTTCCTAAAGGCACAGGGCATGGACTTGGAAAAAGCCACTAGCTACAGAGCCAATGCTTTTAATTTTGTGGTTCTTTCATTGGCAGGGACCTCTGATTACTCCTTGTCACAGTTAAGTCATAACTTTTGGAGCTCAGGGGAATAGGAGAGGATAAGGCTAAATTTGGAAAAAAACTCTTTCCATCCTATTCACTATTTTGCTTCCTCTATCTCTGACTCTGAGACCTTCACTCCAAGCTTCTGGTAATTAAGAAATTATGTCACATTCTCCCCTGTCTTTTCACTCTCTTTAATGTTTGGCTTGGTATGTATGCTGAACCCAAGGCACACCATTATACTGTTCGGATAGAAATGAATATTTAATCTTCAACAAGATTGAAAAGAGGGGCAACTAGGTAGCATAGTGGAGAGAATGCCAGTCCTGGAATCAGGAGGGACTAAGGTCAATTGGTCTTAGACATTTACTAGTTGTGTGACCCTAAGAAAAATACTGCTCAGTTTCCTCATCTGTAAAATGATCTGAAGAAAGAAATGGCAAGCCACACTCCATTTTGGCCAAGAAAACCCCAAAGGGGTCATGAAGAGTTGGACATGACTAATCGCCTGACAACATATCAGAAAAAAAGGAAAATTTTAAGTCATTTTTTCTTTAACCAGATTATATACTATTTGGTTAAAAGAAAAGCCAGCAGAAATATGGAATTTGGATAGTTCCCTAACGAGTCAGATTTGAGAGGAAGTAGTGGCAAGGGATGAAGAAGAAACAATGAGAAATCTTCTTCTTAATAAAAAATCAGATAGCATTTTAAAAAATACTGAGGTTCTAAGTTCTCTGCACATATTCTGACTCTATTGTTACCAAATTCAGAAATATGGGACTTGTCAGTTAAATAAATTTGCATGCAACTCAAAAGCAATAAGAGGAAAAGAAAGTATTAAAAATGTAGATGAAAAAGAATTTAATCTAAAAGGACACATTCACCCATGAAGATTAGTACTTGTTTCCTTCCTCTTCTGCTCTAACTGATGGTAATTAGGAACTCAGCCAGGAAAACTAAAAAAAGATCTGAAAGAAGAGGAAGTTCTTGGTTTGAATGTTCAGTAGATTTACAGTCAGTTTGCCCGCACCCCGTCATGTTTTCCTTCTATCCAATCTCTTAGGTTCTTCTTTTAAGTGCATGCAAACTGCCCCACACCCCAGACTTCTCTATGCTGACTTACCTATGTCTTTCCCTAATGCAGAGGGCCACATCCTGTGTTATTCCTAACTTGAGCACAGGTTTTGGAGACAGGATAGTAGATAACATCATTTTTTGATTGGTTCCATCACTGTGAGGTCCTATTAGGCAAAGGAGTCATGAAAGTTCTAGGCCAGTTTTTGAGGGCTTCATCCCAGTTTTCTCATCCAGCTTCATTGGCTTTTGAAGGATAGCCACCCCAAGGTGGGAAAAGCAAGTGAAAAATCCCCTGACCTTCTCCCAGAGGCTGTAGTGTAATATTATTAGATTGTGATGATAAATGCAATTGATTAGACACTTTCCTCTTTGATTTACTTAGCTAATCCCTGGAAGAAATAATTCCATAGGGAAGCTATCTTCCCCAATTCAGACTTTGATGGATGAAGCTTTGTCAAAAATTTGCCATTCCTGGCATTCAAATCTCTTAATGTCAGCAAAAGAGAACTTGGAAAATTTAAAAAAAAGTTCCAGAATGGAACTTTATTGATTCCAGATGGGAGAAGGACCAGAATGCATATAAGAAGACCCAGTTTCTTTTTTGAGTGGATCCTAACAGAAAACTGGATCAAAATGAAAGAAATGCATTTCTGTTCTATGAAACAAGGAGCTCAGAATTTGAGTCTACCCATTGAAGTTATCCAGTGAAATGGTTCACCTAAGGTTACATACATCACATGCATGGGACACAAAATTTGAGTCCAAATGATCCAACTCCCAAAACCAAGGTTATTTCCACTGTACCTTGCTGAGTCCTGGCCAATAAGAGAGGGATTAAAATTATAAGGTATAGATGTACTACTTTGCCTTTCCAAAATGTTCTCCTCCAAGAAGAGGCAACAGCCCTGGGTTATTTTCCAGAATTAAGCTTGTGAGGGAATTGGATTGGGAAGACCTCTGAGGAGGGCTCCTTACCTATTTCTTTCATGATCTTTGGTATAGTCTGACTGGCTAACTTCAGACAATTACAGGTGCATTGAACATGAGTTTACAGATGACTTCTTATAATAGCTAACAATTATATTGTGCCAACTAAGTGCCACACATTCTGCTAAATGCTCCACAAATATTTTCTCAATTGATCCTCAAAACAATTCTGAGAAGTAAGTTCTGTTATTACTCCAATTTTACAGTTGAGGGGAATTTTGATTATTTTCATTTTAAAAGGAAGAAACTGAGGCAAACATGTTAAGTGACTTCTTAAGTCACAGAGCTAATAAACAACTGAGATCAGATATAAACTGAGGTTTTCTTATCTCTAAGTCCAGCATTCAATCCAGTGTTTAGTTGCCTCTGAATGCCTCTAGATACAGGAATACTATTATTCCAGTACTTCTGGTAAATTATTTCTGAGACTCAACTCACCCTTATGAGGCAGAGAGTAAAAATGTTGATCTTCTCCAACTCATCAGGAGCTGTGATTTAAGGTATGGGACAGTCATCATGCCCTAATGAGCAACTCTTCAAGTCAAAGCTAAAAGGGGAACTCTATTTTGGGGACACTACTAGAGACCTTTCAGAATTAATTGGAGAAGAAAATGGTCCCCTAGCTTTTTAGAGACATAGGTTGTCTGCTGTTCTGTAACTTTGATGCTGGTACTTTTTGATCTTCATTTAAAAGAATCTAAAATCATTAAAAATAATGATAATAATGAGGATAACTTTACATTCATATAGTACATAGTTAAAACAAGTTTACTTATGACTCTTCTTTATCCTTTACCTTTCATCCACTGATTTATTTCCAAACTTTATTGATTCTATCCTAGCCTTAATTTCCTTATCGGTAAAGTGAGCTGAGAAGGAAATAGCAAACCCTTTGTCGAGAAAATCCCAAATGGGGTCATGGAGAGTTAGATATAACTGAAATATAGATAATATTTTATTTATATTTATTTTAGTATGTGATTTTCACCATAGGATGTTTATTTTTTTAATTAAATAGTATTTCTTTTTCTAATTACATGTAAAACAAACTATATTTCAATGTAATTGGTTTCCTTTTTAATTTTATGTATTTTATTTTATGCACTTAAAAACTTTATTACAAAAAAGGATCCATAGGTTTTGTGCGCGCACACACACACACACACACACACACACACACTCCTAATAAGTATCCCTGCTATAGAACTTTGGAGGAAAGGCAAAATAGAATAGAGAAGCTTTAACATTGTTATAATGCCTCTGATACTGTTCTGCTTCTAGGGATGTAATAAAGACTACCGGATCTGAAGTCTAAAGCCCTAGATTTAAAATGTGCTTCTGCTGTATGTTAGTTGTGGGATCTCGACTGTTCTGAACTATATGGCCTTTGATACTTTGACATCCTGTCTACCTCCGAATCTGTGCTCCTACAAAGTTACAAGTTCCTCAGTCTAGAGTTTAAGGACCCCTGAAATCTAGCCCCAACCTGCCTTTCTAGCTGTTGTCTAGCTTTTCTCCTCACTAGATGTTACATACTCTATCCAAGCCAGACTCTTTACTTTCCCATCTCTGAGTTATTGCTTATGCTGCTCCTTATGCCTTCAGTATGGTGTCTTATTCCCTTTACCTATTGAGTTCCTACTAAATCTTTTGTTCATCTTTTGTTCTAGAAGAGGTCCAGTGACATCAGAAAAGTGAAGTCCTGACTTGCAAGTGAATTGGATTTAAGTGAGGCACTGGGCCTTACTTTCCCCTCCAGAGCCATCTGAGTCCAGCGGCAAGACGTAGGTCAAGATGACCAGAGATAGCCCCTACCAATCTTTTAAAACATGGGGGAAATGTGATCTCTTTTAATAAGCCTTCTCTTGTATAAAATGATCCTTAAACCTCTTATACCCCCTCTCCTTTTCCCCCAGACTCACATGATACTTTTCATCTACCTGTCTATAGCAATGTATTAATTTGTTTTATAATTTCTGTATATGTCCTATCCCCCTGCCAGATTGCGAGCTCTGACAAGCCAGAGACAATGTAATTTCCAAGCATTGCATCATACCCCAACCCTGCTATAGTACTCTAAACACACAAAGTGTTGCACTGATATTTGCTAAACCTCTGCATAGATCAATTCTTGTCTGATCCTCACGACACAACTCCTGTGAATTAGAAGCAAAAATAAATACAACAGTAACAGCAAATCTGATATTATCATAGCAGTAGGGCAATCACCTCGTCTTTTAAGGTTCACAAAACACTTTGCGTACATTATATTCTTTGATTCCTCTAGCAACCCAGAGATAGGAACTATTGTTCCAATTTCCCAAATGAGGAAACAGCACAGGGACTTATTTGCCCAGGGTCACACAGCTAGAAAATGTAAGAGGTGATATTCCAGCCCAGGTTTTGCCTGATCAACTCTTCTAAGAGCCAATTAAGATCACTTTTACTAGAAAGGAAATAAGCTGCTACTGAGTATCTCAGGTGATGGAGAAATGATCCTAGGGAAGCATTCCCCGGGGAAAGGCAAAGGATTACAGACTGTGTTCCCTGGTCAGAGGAGACAAAAAAATAACTTGCAAAGGGTCTTATCTTGGAGATATTCTATCACAGAAGGAAAAGATAAATGGTAATCAGGTTCAAGTCCCAGGAAAGCCCCATGCAAATCTGAATTGAACAAATATTATCTGAGCTTCCTGGCAAAGGGAAAGACAAGGTTAACCATGAACCTGGTGCTTCTCATTCAGCTACAGAAATGGGGTTTCTACGGATATAAAAGAGGGCTGAATATTCTGAGAAGCAGGATATTAAGAATGGAAAACCAGCAGTATCTTCTGTTAAAAGAAGTTGGATGTCAGTTCTGAATTAAATAAGGACATATATAAATCGTCCAAATCAAGTCATAACAAAAAGGAGACAGAAAGGCATATCTAGGTCCCAGACTGAAAGGGGAAATGAAATTGAGATAGTAACATCTGCTTGTACAAATAGGAAGACCACTTAGGGTTAGATAAAACAGAAAGAAGGGGCTCCAAGAAGAAAAGAGGCTAAGTAAAAACATGGATTTCAAGAATTGAGGCAAAATGAGTACAAAATAGAAAAAAGAAAGAAAAACAGCTAGAGATGATGGTAGTGGAACATTCTACAGGAGGAATACTTGCTACAAGGAAAATTAGAGCTATAACTAGTGTTGAGAGGTCTGGATCTCTTACCACGGCACCAAATTTAGGGAGTGCTGACAATTTAGAGGTTTTTTTTTGTTTTTTTTTTTAGCAGCATGAAAGCAAAAGAGCTTAACATGTAGTTAGCAAGAATATTTAATCAATATAGAAAATTGCCTGATAGCAGATTTGGGGTTTCTGAAATTCTGAAATTCAGAAGTTTCCTAGTAAATGTTTAACTGGGAAATCAAAATGTAAACATGGTACACTTTTAAACTTAATCTGCATCATTTACATTTTCTCCATCATTTTTAAAAGTCTAGACAATCTACAAAACAATAAACAAAACAATCAGGCTTGCCCTGATTTGTAGTATTTGCTTAGTGATTTCTGAGATGCCAATATTCACACTAAAAATTTAAGAATCTGCTCTCTCTGGCCAGTAGAATATAGTGGCAAGCTCTTCCCCCTCAGTCTCATTTTCCCAAGTGATGGTCATCTAGGCAGCAATATTGCACTAGTATCTCAGTGATTCTAGATGGGATTTTGTAGCTTTCCCCAGGAGTAATTTCTGGTACTTTTCTTTACTGCACAAATTTCTAGCAATAGTTCCAGGAAGGAAAAAATACTTTATAATCTCTATAAGAGGCAACTACTTGAGCCTAGATAGGGATAAAGGGAACTAAGAGCTTAGAATTTTCCAGCTAGACTATTAGTCTGAGATCTTTCCCCTAATTAACACACATAACCATGGGTCAAATAGAAGAAATCCACTAACTCTAATTGAGTAAGTGGCTGTGGAATTGGAATTCTGGGTGTGGGGTCAAGAAGACCTGAGTTTAAATGTGAACTCAGACACTTTCAAGCTGTGTGACTCTGGGCAAGGAACTTAACCTTTGCCTTCCCACCTGTAAGACAGGGATAATCATAGCAATTGTCTCCTAGGATTAAACAAGATTATAATTATAAGGTGCTTAGCACAGTATCCATCGTAGTCAGTGATATATAAATGTTAGCTTTTAACTATTATTAGTCAAGGTGGTAGAAATGAATTTAGACAGAATTCAGAGTCCTTGACCAAAAGGCAAGCCCAGTAAGAAATACGACATATGTTCCTTTTCCTCTGATAATTATAGTGTTTTCTTGAGCCTCAGGATAATTTGCATAGCTTGGTTGTAGTTTTGGGGGTGGAGTGGTAGGGTGGTGATGGTAAAAATCAGATAGGTAAATGAAAGGAAGTGTGAGTAATTTTTCCTCTTCTCAGAGGTGGGTAAGGAGCACAGTGTCTACTTTTGTTTTTTAATTAAAGCTTTTTATTTTCAAAATATATACATGGATAATTTTCAACATTCATCCTTTCAAAATCTTGTTTTCTAAATTTCTTCCTCATTCCCTCCCCTAGAAAGCAAGTAATCCAATATTATGTTAAACATGTACAGTTTTTCTATACATATTTCCACAAATATCATGCTGCACATGAAAAATCAGATCAAAAAGGGAAAAAAAGAGAAAATAAACAATATGCAAACAAACAACAAAAAAGTGAAAATACTATGTTGTGATCCACACTCAGTTCCTTCTCTGGTACAGATGTTTCTCCTCCATCACAAACCATTGAAACTGACACAGTGCCTGTTTCTTGAGGAGGGGAAGAAATAGAATTCATTTGTCCTGATTCAGCTCAGAGTTTGAATTAGCTCAAGTTCTAGTTATCTAGAGACTAATTGAAATGAATCAGTGGGGTGGAAAGGCTTGGAAACACATGAAAAGCTAGAAACCTGACCCAGAGGTAGGTTTTATTTGAAAGGGGCTATGAATACTTCCTTAAGGAAAGTCAAAGATGGAGGTAGCGATGACTTAAATTGAAATAGATTGCAATGATCCCATTATCAAGAATCTGGGTTACATCAAGCAAAAATCGGCCAAAATAAAAGGAAAATGTCTACTGGTCTGGAAATCATCAATAGCTGAGTGACAGTAGATGTCTGGAGGAGAAAGAGAACCATGGTAGTAAATCTCAGCCTCAGGAACCAGAAGAGAGTCTGGAACCAAGGAGCAATGGGACACAGAGTCATGATGTGGAAGAACCAACTTGGAACTATGAGCATCCAGACTATGAAGGTCTGAAAGAATAGGATCAATTTTCTAGAGATGCTGAATTCTTCTCTGGGGAGGTGGTTTTCACAATTTCAATCCTAGAATATCAGTCTAGTTAGGGGTGACTATAGAGATTCCCCGAGGCAATATGGGGTCTGCAAGATGGCTTCTCTGGGAGCTCTAATATGCTTTTTCTGTGTTCTTGAATGGAATAAATTCATTCTATATTCTGTGCATTGATAGAGCTCAATTTCTTTCAGTGGTTCTGAAGATCCTTTTAGGAGAAATCCCAAATAATTCAGATTCTTATGTCCTCAGAGAAACTTTTGGTAGTGGCACATGTTAACCACAGAGAGTATTAATCTTTGAGAAATCTTTAAGACTGAACTCATCCACTTGAGGTCAGAGATTCTATTTTAAAAGAATGTGAAGAATGGATTAAAAATAAGACATAAGTGCATCATGGCCAACTAAAGTGATGCAGTGGTTGAAGCACTGGATTTGGAATCAGAAAGATTCATCTTCATGAGTTAAAATCCAGCCTCAGACACATAAATTATGTGACCCAGAACAAGTCACTCACCCTTTTTGCCTCAGTTTCCTTATCTATAAAATGAACCAGAGAAGGACATGGAAAACCATTTCAATATCTTTGCCAAGAAAACCCCAAATGGGATCATGAAGTGTTGTTGTTCCCATTTCACTATGTTAATTAACTTTGTTTAATTAATCAATATAATAGTAGCAGACTCAGGCAGAAAAAAAAAGTTGTGGTATATATTGGGTAATATAGAACAGAAATCTAATAATTGTAACCACTGTTATTGCTGGGCTTGTAGACTGTCATATTGTGCCTTCTTCCTCTCTATGAAGAGGCCCATTGGTATTAAACACACATATAGTCCTAGGGTTTCATTCTGCAAGAGGCAGAGTATGAACCTCTTCCACCATTACACCTCCAAACTTGTGGGTAGTGGTGAGGGGTGTGGTGGATTATTTATAGATTAGGTTGGTTCATGTCTGGGGACTCTATAAAGGGCTGAGGGAGAATAGATACTTAATGAACAATATGAATGAGGTGTGGGAGAATATTTATTATCCAGCTTAGCACAATGCCTGGCACATAGCAGGTGCTTACTAATTGATTAATTTTCTCTATACACACACCCAAAAATTCTTAACACACATAAAGGCCATAGAGATATCATCACAAAAAGACTCCAAACAAGATATAATAACTCATAAGTACTGGTATATTCTCCTGGAAGATGTGATATAAAACCATCAAAACATAAATCCCTTTTTGGTCTTATTGAAGAGACAATTTTCATTTCACCTCAGTTTGGCACTATCTAAATAATTCCCTCCAGCAAAGTCTTCTATAAGTTAGGCTAGGATTTACATTCATCTTCTTTTATTTTATTTTATAATAATAGTTCTTTATTTTTCAAAATACATGCAAAGATAGTTTTCAACATTCACCTTTGCAAAACCTTGTGTTCCAAATTTGTCTTCCTCCTCTCTGCCCTGTCCCCTGAAGAGCAAGTAATCCAATATTTTTTTTAAAATTTTTCTAAACATTTTCCATATTTATCATGCTGCACAAGAAAAATCAGATCAAAAAGGGAAAAATTAAAAAGAAAAAAAAACAAGCAAGCAAACAACACAACAACAACAAAAAAGGTGAAAATACTATGTTGTGATCTATATTCAGTTCCCATGACACCCTCTCTGGATGCAGATGGCTCTCTCCATCACAAGTCAATTGGAACTGATTTGTTCATTCATTTTCTTCTTCATGGTCATCTTCTATGTTCAGAAATCCCCCTTTTCACTAGCTAAATAGATCTGACTAATGAATCATAGAACTCTAGTTTCCTGAATTCACAAGGGAGCCTCTCATGCTAAACATATCCATCTGTAGATGGATATTTTATTGCCTACGCTTAGGGCAGGTGCACAGAACAGAAGAGGAAGTTAGGCTACTGAGATTTGGTCTTTGTGTCTTCCAAGTAGAAGATGTCTGTCTTTTTTTCCATGGGGGAAAGGGGAAGGGTAATCCGTTCCCACTCCTAACTGAAGAGGCTAGCACAATCCTGATATCATCTACAGTGGGAAAAGGATAATACATGGAACTTGGTCACTCCTTTTAAAGTCCCCTAGGTCAGAAACTTTTCCCATTCATTGGTCAATGAAGAGGATTGCTTCATCATTATGGAAGCACTGAGTTCTCTAGCTCTAGTTGGAGCAGACAGGTAAGCTCTCTACACACATCCTTCATGACCCTTAGAAGGCAAGATAAGGAGTCAAGAGAGACCAGGACTCAAACCCAGCCTCCAAGGCTTGCCAGTTATATGACTGTGGATAAATTGTTCAATTTTTCTAAGCTTCAGATTGTCCATAAAAAGTAGTGTTATAATAATATCTGTAGCACCTACTTTGTAATGTTTTTTGAGGATCAGTTAGCTGTCAAGCCACATGGTGTATGTTGCTGGACTTGAATCCAAGAAAATCTGAGTTCAAATTTTACCTCAGATACTAATTGGTGATTCTAGAAGAGTCACTTACCCCTCCCAGGCTCAATTTCCTCATCTACAAAATGTGGATAATATTAGTACGTAGTTCCCAGTTTGGTGGTAAAGATCAAGTGAGATCACATATAGAAAATACTTTTAAAATCTTAAAGTGCTATATTAATGCTAGTATTATTGTATAAATGTTGCTGTTGTCATTTTAGTCATATCTGACTTTTCCTGTTCCTATTTGGGGTTTCCTTGGCAAAGATACTGGGATTGCTTGCCATTTTCTTCTCCAGCTCCTTTTACAGATAAAGAAATTGAGGCAACAGTGTTAAGTGATGTGTCCAGGGTTATATTGCAGCAGGATTTGACTCATGAACATGAATCTTCCTGTTTCTAAGCCCAGCACTCTATTCACTGTACCAAATATAAATGTTGACTATTTTCAATGCTTTCCACTTTGTAGGCTCATCCTACCTTCAATAAGGGGGTCTTTCCTTGGTCTCCCCATTGCAAGTCAGGATCCTTCCAAGATCACACTATATATTGTGTATATACATAGTTTAACTTGTGAGCAGGGATGAAATTTTTTATTTTTGTATGTGCCTAGTGCTTAGCACAATGTCTGGTACATAATAACTACTTAATAAATGCTTGTTGATTGACAGACAATAAGCATTAGACTGGGGAATTTTTGCTAAACTCTTTTCTTTACCCTTATTTACTTCCTAATACCCGCCTTAAATTAAATATAAATTGAACTGTGCTCCAAAGTACATGGAAATGAATACACATTATTGAACTCATGACAAATGTTCTTCCTCAGGGGCCAATTTTTGATACCCTCTAAATATTTAGAATTTCTTGGCAACAGTTCTCTCTCCTTGGGTTTGCACGTCTGGGACACCATATTTAGAACATGAACACAGAGAAGTTCTAGCATCTGAGGTATTGGCCCTGCTTTTGGGCTATGATTTCTTTTCTCTGGTTACAGTCTTTGCCAGGCATTGCCTTGAAAATACCTATGGGAATATCTATCTCTCCAGCTGGAGCTAAATGCAACTCATAGGCACAGAGATGTCCCATTTCAATGTTATGAAATAGGAAACTTTTGTCATCCATTTCTGACTCTAAGTTAGTCCTTCGAGTCCACCTAAGATCAGGGTGACTTAAGATATAGGTGCTGTACTTGTGAAAGAACTAATTAATATTAAATATGATTCTTCCTACTAATATCCGCATTTTAAAATAAGGAAATAGCAAAAAACTTTTGAAGAACTAATGTGCTCTTGATTAGACTTTCATAATCTATAAAGACTTTGTAAGTTGCCTTCCACTTAGGTTATATGGAAGGAATGTGAGTGTGCTAAAAAACAGTTTAGGGAGCTAATTGTTAAATATTCAATTGTGAATATTCTTTGAAAATTGGCAATATTAAGACTTGATTTATTGTGTTATTAATTTTTTTAAATTAAGAAAGGGGTGGAGAAAATTTTAATAATGCAAATTAAACTTCTGTGTGTACATTTTATCACCACCACTATCGCCACTATCAGTACTCTGATAGCTGATTGTTAAACCTTTACCAGCACATTGCTAGAAGGAATTTTCACTAGCTATGGAATCTCAGGTGTATTCTTCAACTGTGATGAGCCTCATTTCCACTTTCCAGGGGTACTTTAAGGACTGAAATTAATGTGATAAATAAAAGATAATTCCCATTCTACCACCTTTCCTATTTGAATGAGTGGGGAGAATAAAAGGTATTCTCTCCTGAAGTCTTGTATGGTGATTGTTGGGGCTGGTATATGGTTGATTCTATAAAAGAAAAAGAGGGAAGAGGAAGACCGTAGTTTTGATCTTGTTTCGCAAGAGGAAGATGGCACTTAAGGACTGGAAAATTGGTCATTTGTCTTGAGAAATTTTAAGTTGGTAAAGAGAGACAGATAAAAATAGAGACAGAGACAGAAAGTAAGAAGCAGAGAGACAAAGACAGATACTTTTCTTTGTTTCTTAATAAGTAAAGCAGTGGGTAAATTTAGAACTTGAAGAGTACATGAGTGTGTGTATTCTTCATGATCCTATAGATCATATTGCTCATGGGGTTTTCTTAGCAAAGATACTAGAGTACTTTATATTTTTTAATCAATAGATTAAGGCAAAAAGGGTTAAGTAGCTTGCCCGGAGTTATTAAACTGCTAAGTGTTTAAGACTAGATTTGTTTCAACTCAAGTTTTCTTGACTCCAGACCCAGAACTCTATCCAATGAGCCACTTAGCTGCCATAAGAAACAAGAAATGTGAAGAATTCAAAGAAGCCTGAAAAACCATAGAACTATCTGTGATGGATCTATGTTTCATCATTGGTACTTTGGAATCATGAATGGTTACTGTGATATGTGTTACTGTGTATATTGTTCTTGTCCTCATTATATTCTTCATCAATTTATAAAAATCCTAAAAGAATTCATCTTATAATATCAATGTCATAATGTATATTTTTTCTCCTGGTTCTTCTTACTTCACTCTGCATCAATTTAGAGAGGTCTTTTCAAGTCTTTTCAAAATTATCTATTTCCTTGCTTCTCATAGCACAATTCATATGCCATAACTCACAGTCATTCTTCTTGTTTACAGTTTTTCTGCCATCAGGAGAACTGCTATAAATATTTTAGTTTGCATCTTGTTTTTAGTATCACTCTCAAGTCCAATGACATTCTTCTCCTTTCACCTACCCAGTAAGCTATCTTTTGTTTAAAAAAAATTCCCCCACTTAATAGTTTTATTTTTCACAATAATATATAAATATAATTTTTTTAACATTTACTTCTATAAGATTTTAAGTTCCATTATCTTTGTTCCTCCTCCCTCCCAAAGACAACAACTGTCTAATATGGGTTATACATGAACAATCATGTAATAAAGATTTAAAAAGAAGGGGGAGGAAGCATTTCAGCAAAGCTAGTGATACATTATCTGTGTCTAACAATATAAGGAATATTTTATACCCACAGTCCTCCACCTCTGCAGAGTGGTTTCATCCTTCCGCAGGGGCTAAAAACTTGGTCATTATAATAACATAATATTCATTTTCCTGTAAACATCCGTTTCAATGACTGTTACCCACAACATAGGCTCCTTGTCTAAAAGCATGCAAGTCTAGACAATACCAAGACACTGAGCCACACCTAGCTTCAGGCAGTCTCACTATGAATGAAACTAGAATAATAATTGCTATTAAGTAGAGGGAAAACTTATAGTTTCTCTTAGAGGAAATGCATAAAGAAGCTATTAGGATCATAGAATTTCAAACAGAATGGAAATCTGGAAATTATCTATCAACCCACCCAAATGGGTTCAAATCTTGCCTCTGATACCTTCTGATTGGTTGACCAAGAGCAAATGAACATCAGTTTCCTTATCTGTAAAATGGGGATACTAATGTTTGTCAAACCTATCTCTCAGAGGTGTTGTGAGGCTCAAATGAAATTACAAGGGTTGTCCCAAGAGCCTTAGTATAATTTTAAGCTGTTGAAGCTTAAAACTAAACCAAGACCTTTAGGACACCAGATATCTGTAAAGTACTTTGTAAACCTTAAATCCTGATGATAGTGTCAATTATTATTATCTCATCAAGGCCTTTGTGTTGCATGAAGAGTTTAGTCTAGGTGGTAAGGGTAACACTCTATTGGGAAAGTGATTGTATTTTTCTTCTGGGCACTCATTGACTGTGAGATCCTTTTATTCACTTCTCAGATACAAGCTGTTGACTCTGAAATAAGTTGTTACCAAAACAATTTAAATGTGGAGCAAAGTTCTTAGGACAAGTGGCCAATAATTCATTGATTTATAGGCCAACAGAAGCTTAAGTTGTTTGCTGCTGGATAGAAATGAAAAGGCAGTTAGCAAGCATTTATTAAGAACATTTTTAGCTACACACTGTGCTAAGCTCCTAAGCCATAAAGTCAGTGTTTTCTCACTATGTCTTTCTGATGTTCATTTTCCTGAAATGTAAAATGGGAATAATTTTTACTTTATTTCAAGGTTGTTGTGAGGGAAAGCTCTTTACAAACTTTAACATGCTATGCAAATGTGATTTATTATATAATTGTAGACTAGGAAGAAACCACATCAATTATTCAGATGCCAAGCCCATGGTCCTCATCTGTCAGAGCGTGACAATTCTTACAGAGACAGCAGTGGTCATGAGTCATAGGAGCACGGCCTCTGACCCAGAAAGTATAGAACCAGGTTTGGAGAACTTCTCTGGAAAAACTATCATCAGGGGAAGCAAACTCCATGGTCTAGGGCCAATCCTTAGTATTCACATTGATCATGGATGATTTGCAGATTAGAAAGTCACAAAAGAAAGACATCTTTTCAAGACAAATTAAGACAGTGGCAGAAATGGAAAATTTCTATTGTTGTTTAGTCATGTCTGACTCTTCATGACTCCATTTGGGATTTTATTAGCAAAGATATTGGAGTGATTGCCATTTCCTTTACCAGCTCATTTTACAGATGAGGATATTGAGGCAAAGAGAGTTAAGTGACTTGCCCAGGATCACACAATTAGTCTTCCTTGACTTCAGGTTTGGGGATCTATTCATTGCCACACCTAGATGCCCCAGTGGAAAAAAATTACAGAAGGAAAATAGTTTCTAATAGGCATTAGAAGACTAGTAATTAACCCTATGCAATGTAAAAGAAGGTACTTGACCCTAACTCCAAGTCCACTGACACATACATCACAAGAAAACACGAGATTTAGAATGCACAGATTCTACTGGCTCTGGATGGTGACTGCCATAGTTAAAAAGCCTGAGATTTGACCCAGGGTTTATTCAAAAGAAAGTGCTACATCTTACTTCACTTAAGGGGACAGCAACAGAGCTGATTTGCATTTGGGGTGGAGGTGAGGGGAATAAAGGAGGGCCAGTCAGAAAAAAAATTGTATAACAGCTTTGTAGTGACTGATCCCAAGACACCCTACTCATAGGACTGCCCAGTCGGGGTAAGAGGCCCTCCCTGGTGACTAAAGGTCATAGGAGAAGTATTTCTCATGATATAGGCTCCCTTGAAAATTCCATTCTGATCAGGGTCACAACCCGGAGGGCAATTTACTAAGAGAAATCCAGGATGTGGAAGGAATGAAGAACTGAGTTATACTGTTTTACCCGTTTAAGGAGACAGCCAGGTGAAATACCTGCCTTGCACAGAGAAGATGAATTTGTTTTTCAAAGACTGATTTGGAGCCAGAAGACCTGAGTTTAAATCTTTCCTTTGACCTAAGTATCTTGTGGGCAACATGGAGTTAATATTTTAAAAAATTAATTATCTTTTTTTTCCAATCAACAATAAATATCCGCTTTCTTTCCAGCCTACTTCCCAATTGCCCCCATACTTCCCTATTGAAAAAGAAAGAAAAATAAAATGATTTTTTATGCATAGTCAAGCAAAACATATTCCCACAGGGTTCCGGGGAAAGAACATGAACTCTTGGGTTAAAGGAACTGCATTTAAATCTACTTGCATGACCTTATTCTTCCAGGGCCTATATTCTTTATCTATGAAATGAGGGGGTTAGACTAGATATCTTCTGATGTCATTTCCAGCTCTAGAGCTAGGGTCCTATTCTTATTAATTTATTAAATATACTATGAACACAGGCCAGAGCACAAAACTAAACATAGTCAGCATATGGCATTTCTAAATATCCCTGATCCCTTGATTATTAGTGTTTTTATTTCATTTCATTTTATTTTATTTTATTTATTTACTTATCTAATATTTACCTTCCAATTTTTCAGATTTACTGTTGACAATTTCTATTTTCTCCTTTGACAATTATTTGTTCATATCTTTTATCCATCTTTGTTGTGAAATGGTTCTTAGTTATCTAATCTATATTAATTGTCTATTGATTTTTAGATGATAGACTTAAATGAGAAATGTTAAATCAATGATTTTTTCTTCTTGGTCTGTATCTTTTATTCTGATTTTATTTATCAAAAATCTTTTTTTAAAAATTTAATGTATTTGAGATTGCCATTTTTTGAACGTGTGCAAACTTTTCATTCAATCTTGTTAGGAATTCTATGATCAGCTATATTTGGGGGGAAGGTAAAACAGACAGAGATGGACACAGAGACATATACACAGAGACAGACAGATAGAAAGATAGACCCAAAGAGTAACGGAGATAGATACAAAGATGTAGACAGAGGCAGAGACAGAGAAAGAGACAGAAACAGAGAAAAAGAAATACACATGTACACACACAGAGGGAGGGAATTTTCCATTGTGCTTTTTGTAAGGTTTGATTCTCTATTTTTAGCTCATTTATACTTCTGGAATTTGTTATGTTTAGTATTAGATGCTAGACTAAACTTACTTTTCACTAAACTGTTTTTCAGTTTTTCAGAAATTCTTATTCAATTAAGAGTTTTTTTTCCCCACCAGGCACATTTATTTCTAGGTTTGGCCTAATTAAGCTATTCTCATGATGAACTTTTATATTTTTTAAATATATATCAGATTGTTTTGAATAATAATTACTACTTTGTAAGATAGGTTGAGATCACACAGTGACAAATCCTTAATTTTTTTCTTTTTACATTTTCTTTGATTTTTAAAAACTTATTTCTCCATATGAACGTTATTTTCCCCCCCTCCAAATTGTATAATATAGTCCTTAGTAATTTGATTAGTAGCACTACATCTGTATAGTAACTTGGTTACTTTGATCATTTCAACTCTTCAGCCTAGCCGTGAACATTAAATATATCTCTATTTACTTGTCTTATTTTATTCTTCAAGAATGTTTTTGTATTATGTGAATATAACCATGGCTCAAAGCACGTTTTCATTGGACTATCCTCATTTGTGGAGATTGATTGTTCAATGCTCTGAGCCTGCTGTCAGGGGGAAGGAATGGGAGAGCTTTTGGAAGAAGAGAAATCTTGGTTTTTTGGTTTCCAAGCTTTGAGAAGAGATTCAGTTCCAGATTTTCTTTAAAGAGAAGTTCTTAAAGGGAGAGAACGATTCTAGGAAGAAGCTGAAATATAGATATCTTTGTTTCTAGCACACACACACACACACACACACACACTCACACATACCTCTATATGTATATAGATATAAAATAAACTTGATTCTGGGAGACTTGAACAAAATATAGTATTAGTACTCATCTTTTTTTTTCTTTTGACACAAGAATAAATGTAGCTAAATGAGAAATTCAGCAATAGCATTTCATATTGGGGAAAAACACCAAAATTGGAATTAGAACCTTCATTTTTTCTTCTATAAAACAAAAGACTTGAACTATATAATGTCTAAAGTCATTTACAACTCTAAGAGCCTATGAAATTGTCCACAAAGTGATCATTATTACCATTATTGCTTCACAAACTGATAAAATTAATTACTTGTGTGTATGTGTGTCAGTGTATTAAGGTGGTAGGTTGAAAAGTACAGTTCCTGGCATGTAATAGGTACTTAATTAACACTAATAGTCAATAACCCTTTATTAAATGCCTACTATGTACTAAGTGATGTCCTAAGCATTGGTAATACAAAGAAAGGCAAGAAACAGTTCCTGCTCTCAAGGAGCTCCCAGGCTCGTGGCAGGAGACAACATATAAACAAACAAACTATATACAGGATAAATTGGAAAGAATCAGCAGAGAGAAGCATTAGAATAAAGGAGAAATGGGAAAGGCTTCCTGTAAAAAGTGGGGTTTTAGCTGGGACTTGATGATGGAAGCCAGAAGGCACAGATAAGAAGGGAAAGAATTTCAGATATGGGGGCTAGCCAGTGAAAATGCCAGGAATAGGAGATGAAATGTCTTGTTGGAGGAACTGGGTCACAGAATATGTGATGGTGATGGTGGGAAGCGTGTAAGGTGTAAGAAGACTAGAAAATTTTTTTGGAGGGAGTGCAGTTAAAGTGTTTTGAACTCTAAACAGAAGTTTTTATATTTCATCCTGTAGGTATTGGAAGCTACTGTAGTTTTTTAAATGGAGAATAGTTCATATGGTTAAATAAGCATTTTAGAAAATAGGTAGAACATTCACATGGGTGTAATATCACCTCTTTTGAAATATTATTAAATCATATTAAATATTAGACAAATATGGCATGTGACAGGAGGATAGGCCTTGAGGGAACAAGAACTAATTTTAGATTCTGCCTTTCATGCAGACTTACCATATCCTTACAGGTGGATCAACTGACCTCTTAGTACCCTGGACAATTCTCTAAGACAGAAAATTGATTATAATTTATTTATTATATTTCCTGAGGGAGTTCCTACATTGGGAATTCCTCAGATTTATAAAATCTCACATATAGAAAAAAGAAAATCTTAACTTGGGAATATTTAATCTTTTTAAAAATTGATATCTTTTATTTTTACAGTAAAAGTACCCCTGAAATTAATGTGTCTATTTTTTCTGAGTTCCCTTGCCAGGCAGGTGCACCAGATATAGAGTCATTCTGTGGGCTGAAAGGATCCAGTAGGTGTTTGCAGTAGCCAAAGTCTTGCTTTGTTTGTGTCTAGTGCATCTGCTTGCCATGGTAGCTCAGAAAAAACAGACACATTAATCTTGTGGACACTTCTAAACTATATCACTTTCGTTTTCTAGGATGAATTCTCATCCCGAGAGCCATCCCTTGTAATCAAATTTTTAAAAGGGCAAGAAATTAAACTAAACAGCCTATCAATAGTCTAATGGTGTATGCAGAATTCAACACTTATATCCACCCATCCCCAATTCTACAAAGAAGGAAAAGAGACCCAAAGCATCATTTGCTCTTAACTGGAAAGTTAGCACTGGTTGGGTCAGTATTTTGTAGTCCTTACTCTCTAATCTGGTGACTTTGCATGGCCCTCCTTCTCTTAAATCCGATTTACTTGCAATCATGGAATTGCCTTCCTGATGTTATGTTCTTTTTCAAGAAAGAAGGACAAATAAACAAATAAATCAATGAGCTTTTTGAGCCAGGGCTTCTAACAGGTCTGGAGTGGTAGTCTTTAGCCTCCCTGGCTACATATCAGCAATACATTCTGTATACCTCTTGTCATTCCCTCTCCTTCTCCAATTTCCAAAATGACTCCAATTGCAGACAGAAACAAAAGCAAACAAATAAATAAAAATTTATTGTTTACTTAGAGAGTCATTAGGAGGGACTGTTCCATTTTTTAAAACCCCTCCCATAGACAAGTAAGCCCCTAATTAAATAGCAAAAAAGGTCTTCTAATGAATGATATATGTGCTGATACTTAAATATATATAAATATCCAGCCAGTCAACAATCAAAGTTAGGAATAAACCAGAATGAGAGGAGGGGTGGGGAAGGGCAGGGGAATAATTTTTGTGTTCTTTGAGACTCTCAGGCACAAAACAGGAATTTCCCAGGGACTTGAACTGACCGTTCTTTGCCTGGTTCAATATGTTCCTGTCTCCTCTGCTTAAGCCACTTCCTTCCCCTACCCCTCATCCTCTCTGGCTCCCACTTCTGTCTCCATCATCTTCCCTCCTAATTCAATTCCCTATTTCAATTTGTAACCACTTATAATATTAAATGTCTCACATTTAACCAGATGACTCTAAATGAGGTCTTTGGAAGGAAGACATCCTGTAAACCTACCTAAAAAGACCATAAACTCTAGAGGGGAAAAGGAAGTGGGAAAGCAGCTCTTAGTGCCCCTAAACACTTAGGTAAAAAAGCAGCTTATTGCTTAGAATTGTTGTGAATTCAAGAAAATAGGTAGCTGGTTTTTCCTCTCTTTGATCAAAGGGGGAAAATGATAAAGAATAGTAGAATTATATGATGTTAGAGCTTGAAGAAATTTTCAGAATCTTCCAATACAACCTCATCTTGCAGAAATGAAACTAAAACCCAGAAAGACAACAAAATTTTATTTTTAATTTTTTTATTTATGTTTTATTTATTTCCTCCTATTCCCTTCCCACTGCAATCCCTTTCCTAAGCTTTTGTAATGAATATGCATAATAACCAAATCAAATCATGGCTCCCACCATGAACAAAAATACATGCTTGGTTCAGCATCCATCGTGTTTCTGTCAGCAGGTAGATAGCATCCTCCACCATCAGTCCTCTGGGATTATTCTGTTACTTTACTTTATCACATTGGAATGAGAATTCTAAGGACCAGCAGGTTTTGAAAGCCAAGTAGTATAGTTTAGACTTGATATGGTGAAATAATGGAAATTTTGTAGGTTCAGGCGACTCTGTTGAGCTAAATGACAGTAGTGGTGGTAGGATGAACCTACCGAGTTCAAGTAAGGCTCTGACCCACATGCTGACTTGTGTAATCTTAGGTAAATCACTGATCTCTCAGAGTTTCCAAGAAACTCTTTGAGACTCTGAGATGCAGAAAAATGATAGACTTGCACTGGTAGAAAGGATTCCCTCACCTGGTAGCCACACACAAGAAACTGAAAGGTGGAGCTTAAACCAAAAAAATATCAATTCGATGAGCTAGTAACACATGAGCCTAGGGAAAGAGAGAACTTGATTAGAAAAGTGGAAGATTTTATAGGTCTTTCTCCATATAATGTTGGGGGAAAGATTTGAACTCATTGCTACATGGATGTAAGGTCCTCTGGTGAACAGTAGTTGAAGATTTTCATGATATCAAGACTGAGTATGTAAGACAGAATTCTTCAGGGTGTTCTATGAAAGTCTTTGGTAGCTAATTAGAGGTTTCTTTTCTTTTCTTTTTTTTCCCCAATAGTATTTTATTGTTTCCAAATACATGTGAAGATAGTTTTCAACATTCATTTTTGTAAGACTTTGTGTTAAATTTTCCTCCTTTCCTCCTTTACTTTCCCCCTCCCCAAGATAGCAAGCAATCTGATAGAGGTTTAATATGTACAATTCTTTTAAACATATTTCCCAAAGGGGAGAAAAACCATGGGAAAGAAAAGACAAACAAACAAAAAAGGTGAAAATATTATACTTCAATCCACATTCAGTGTTCACTGTTCTCTCTCTGGATGCAGATGACATTTTCCCATCTCAATCTTATTGGAATTGTTTCTCACTAATTGCTGAGGGGGAGCCAAATCCATCACAGTTGATTATCACATAACCTTCTTGTTACTATGTACAATGTACTCTTGGTTCTGCTTGCTTCACTGAAGATTTGTTCATGTAAGTTTTCTCAGACTTTTCCAAAATCAGCATACTCATAATTTCTTATGGCATATGGCATATGAATGGAATAGCATTGTTCTATAATTTCTTATGTTCCATTCATATGCCATAATTCATTCAGCCATTCCCCAACTGATGGGCATTCACTCAATTTCCAATTCCTTGCCACTACAAAAAGAGCTGCTACAAACATTTTTGGGCATGAGGGTCCTTTCCCCTCTTTTATGATCTCCTTTGGATATAGATCTAGGAGATCTAGTAGATCAAAGAACATGCAAAGTTTGACAATCCTTTGGCATAGTTCCAAATTACTCTCCAGAATAGTTAGATTATTTCACACAATGCATTAGTGTCCCAATTTTCCCACATTCCCTCCAACATTCGCCATTATCTTTTCCTGTCATTTTAGCGAGTCTGAGAGGTTTTGAAGTGGTCCTTCAAAGTTGTCTTCATTGGCATTTCTGATTAGGAGTTTCTTGGAAGGATGTAGTTCTGGAAGTTTGGAATGAAGCCAGGAGGTGACGAAGTGGAGAGACAGAGAACTTATAAAACAATCTCTTTAAAAAAAAACTTTGTTTTTTTCACAATTACATATAAAGAAAAATTTTAAACATTCATTTAAAAAAAGATATTGAGTTCCAAATTTTCTCTCACTCTCTTTTTCACTTCCTCTTTTCCTGAGGTGATAAAGCAATTTGAAAATCCAACCTTTTGAGATGATGAAGAAGAGGTAAAAAGGAGCAGAAAGAAATGTTTAGTGGAAAATCAGTGAAGAAGCATAAGGAAATAAAAAGCCAGGATAGGATGGAAGACAGATAAGGACAGAAGTTTAAAAATAAATTCCTAAAATGAATCTACTGTGACAAAGTATCCAGACTTGTCTCTGTTGTCTCTGCTGTAGTGTAAATCCAATTTTTGGGATCTCAACTATCTTCACTTGGGGATTTTATGCTAATTTTTTTGTTGTTTTTGAAAATGTCAGCCTTTTCATTTTGTTCTGTTTTTTTTTCAAGTGGGTAATCTTTCAGATATTTGTATATGGTACTGGGCTTGTGCTGATTGCATTAAGTCTCCAAAGATACAGAGCTTTTCTAAGGAGAGCCATAATAACTCAGAAGAAATAAATTAGCCTTGCAATCCATATCATTGGAGCAGATTTTAAGATGCAAACAGATTGGCAATCTAATGAATTAGGGGTCAATGTGGTATACTGCAAAGAGAAAAGAACTCAGTATTTATATATGTCTGGATTTGGTGCCGTGGGCTAGTCCCTCTACTCTTTCAATTTCAGTTTTTCTATCTATAAAATGGGAATTACGCTAACTGGAGTTGGATTGTCATAAGAATCAAAAGTAATATATATATGAATCAAAAGTAATATATATGATATTATATAAAGTCAGATATTATTGTCAACTTACGTTTTAGACAGATACTGTATGTAAATGGGCAATAAACCCAGAATTGGATGGGTGGAGGGCACACTGGATTGCATTTCAGAAATTACACAATATTTTCCATGACCTCAAGTTGTTCCCTGGCATAAAATGTCATTTGTTTTCCCCTTTTAAACACCAATTTATTCATAAAATGCATGCAATTGTTAATCATGGAACCCCACAGACATTAGAAGAAGTAACTTTAAGGACAAAAGAAGCATAATTTATTAAGAGTCAATCAACAAACATGTGTTAGGTGATAAGCACTCTTTCAGACACTGAGTACAAAAGCTAAAAGTATTTAATCCTTATCCTTAAGGAGTTTCCATTCTATTTGAGGGAGACATCTACAAATATAAATAAAAATAATACCCAGAATAAATTCAAAATAAATATAAGGCAATTAAATATGAGGTTGATGATGAGGGAAAACACTAATAGTTGGAGAGATCAGGAAAGGTACTAAAAATATAGAAAGTAGTGCCTCAAATAGTACTATTGTTTGTTGTTGGTCCTTCATTAAAAAAATTTTTTTGTTCTTCATTTTCAAAGAGGACCAAAGATATTATGGGATGATGTCTTAACTTGTGCATGAATTGGATTTAAGCAAAGCAAAGTTGAACAAAGTCCTCAGCTTCATTGTGTCTTCTAGAGTCATTACAATCCAATCCAATCCAAGTCAATACAAAGGTCAAAAGACTGCTGATAGAGCCCAATATGTAGTGGATAGCCATGGAGTCTTCAATCTCTGATCAAACTCAAAGTGCTCCAAAACACCTGTGTCTGCTGCTTTCATGGCCATTGGGACAAAATGTTCTCGGCCATTCATTCCCCCAGGGGAAGTCTTCACAGACTAATCACCAAAGGGTTTGAGACCTGTTACCCTCAACCTGGTTTAGCCTGTCTATCTAAGTGGTTTATCAAGGTGTGGCTGCTACATATACTACAGCTTCTTAGAACCACAGGTGAGAGTTGGGGGACAGGTGGACACCAAAGGAGGGAGGGATATTATATCATTTGCTGTCCTGAACCCTTGATAGTTTATGAGTTACTCAATTTGATTTCTGCTAAAAGCTGACTTATATTTACATTCTTGTAGACATTGTAATCCTGTTTTAAAGAAAAAGAGCATGAAAAGACAGGAAAGGAAGAAAGGAGAAAAAGAGAGACAGAGACAGAGAGAGAGAAAGAGAGAAAGACAGAGAGACACAGAGACATACACAGAGAGAGACAGAGAGAGAAAGCCAGACACACACACACACACACACACACACACACACACACACACCACACACACACACACAGAGAGAGAGAGAGAGAGAGAGAGAGAGAGAGAGAGAGAGAGAGAGAAGAGAGAGAACAGGGACCAGGGACCTAGCTAATCAGTCTAGTGTACTGGGGAAGAGAATACTAATGATTGAATATAAATAAAGATGGGAATCCAAATATAGATTGAGAAATCATTCCTGAGTCCCCAGTATCTTGAATTCTGAGTGTGTGGAGAAATGGGTTTGAGGATGAATTAGAAATAGTAATCCCCTTGTCTCTCTAGCAGGCTGGAGGACTTGTACAAACCTGGATTCTCATGCTGGTTGTCCAAATAGTGATATTAACTTCTGGGGACAGTGAAGATGGAACACTGACACATGAATTATCTGAATGGTCCAATTTCTTCTTGAATAGAAAAAGGCAGTCTTTGGGAAGAAGCCAATAGACATAGAGTCTGTATGTGACTAAAATTAGTGGCAGATGGTAAAGTGCTTGTGAACATGTGACAGGGGAAGACCACATGTTCCAAGTAAAGACAGAAGCTTGTCTTGCTCTCCAAAATGGGGGTTCCAGAAAAAAAAACAAACACAATAAAACTTACCAATGGGAGACTTTTAAGAAAACATCTCAAGATAGAATTTGGTTTTAAAGGTTGCACACAAAACCCGTATATAGCCACTGGAAGTGTTGATGTTATTTATTATACCTTCCTTCTAAAGTCAGGGTGGGAAAAAGACAAGATCATTCTCCTTTCTTAGCCCTCCACATTCCCCAATAAATTTCAAGTTCTTAAAAATCAGGATTTGAAGAATTCTATGAAGAAAAAAAAATTAGCTTTGAGTGTGTGTGTGTGTGTGTGTGTGTGTGTGTGTGTGTATTGTTTGTTTCTCATAAGTGAAACCCAATTATAGGTACCTTTTAGGGGAGGGGAAAGGTATAGCAATTGACCACATAAATTGATCGTATAAACAATGACATCTGTGGTCCAAACCAAGGACGCCTTGGTTTTCTGATAACCTACTTTTTCTTTCTGCCTGTCTACACAGCCTCTTGCACATTCACATTTCTACTCATTTCACTATTTAATAATTATGTATCTGTCAGTTACATATGCACATAAGATGGATTCTGCCCATTTTTAGGGGATGAAACCCCTTACCTGGCATCTCAGAAACCTGTATCTATCAATGTTGGGATGTAAAGAGAATTCTTGGATTCTGGATTGGCACATGTCTAATGGAGTTGGGCATTTGTAGAGCCAGGACACACATGCATCCAAAGGACATGTTCTTGTCCAGCTAATCAGGGCTTCAATGTGCAAGACATGAGAATAGCACTATATCAGTGATGGGGCAAATGACTTCTGTTCCTGATGTTTGCCAACTTGAGGTATGGAGAGGGAAAGGGATAAAAGACAAACTGGGGCCATCACCAGTTCTATGTTTTGCCACTGGACTCTGATAACTCTGGAGGAGAAACTGAGGCTGATAACTTTGCACAGCTCTGCCTTACTCAAATTCAACTCATTTGGAAGTCAAGAGATCACTCTACTGATGTCATAGCTTCTCTTTGAGAATGAAGGACAAATAGCAATAAAAATAAGAAATAATCTTAACTGGACTGATAGGGCAGATGGGATATACAAATAAACATGATAAAAGAAAGCCCATAAAAAATAGAAGAAATCAGAAGAGACTTGGAGGAGCAGGGTCAGGGAAGTCTTTCACTAAATCATTGGCTGGTTTTGCAGAAGGGAAGACTCTGAATGAATAATGACTTACATTTTTCCCTCCTTGCCTCTTTCTCTTGGCTTTCCTGAAGATTCGCTTCAAATCTTACCTTCTGCAGGGGAATTTTTCAGCTGGCTTTTCCTCCCTCCATGCTCTCCTTCTGAGACTATTTCTCATCTGGACATACCTTGTATGTATATAATTATTTACACACTGTCTCCCCATTGGAATATAAGTGGGACATTGATGCATTGTTGGTGGAGTTGTGAACGAATCCAACCATTTTGGAGAGTAGTTTGGAACTATGCTCAAAAAGTTATCAAACTGTGCATACCCTTTGATCCAGCAGTGTTACTACTGGGCTTATATCCCAAAGAGATTATAAAGAAGGGAAAGGGACCTGTATGTGCACGAATGTTTGTGGCAGCCCTTTTTGTAGTGGCTAGAGACTGGAAACTGAATGAATATCCATCAGTTGGAGAATGGCTGAATAAATTGTGGTATATGAATATTATGGAATATTACTGTTCTGTAAGAAATGACCAACAGGATGATTTCAGAAAGGCCTGGAGAGACTTACACGAACTGATGCTGAGTGAAATGAGCAGGACCGAGATCATTATATACTTCAACAACAATACTAGATGATGACCAGTTCTGATGGATCAGGCCATCCTCAGCAACGAGATCAACCAAATCATTTCTAATGGAGCAGTAATGAACTGAACTAGCTATGCCCAGAAAAAGAACTCTGGGAGATGACTAAAAACCATTACATTGAATTCCCAATCCCTATATTTATGCACACCTGCATTTTTGATTTCCTTCACAAGCTAATTGTACAATATTTCAGAGTCTGATTCTTTTTGTACAGCAAAATAACGTTTTGGTCATGTATACTTATTGTGTATCTAATTTATATTTTAATGTATTTAACATCTACTGGTCATCCTGCCATCTAGGGGAGGGGGTGGGGGGTAAGAGGTGAAAAATTGGAACAAGAGGTTTGGCAATTGTTAACGCTGTAAAGTTACCCATGCATATAACCTGTAAATAAAAGGCTATTAAGTTAAAAAAAAAAGTATTTTGAAGCCTGGGGTCCTATTTTTGCTTCTTTTTTTGTATTCCCAATGTTTAGTACATTTATTAAGCAATTATATATAATTGTGTAATAAATAATGAATAAATGTTTATTAGTTGGGTGACTGACTGGCTATCTGACCTTGAATAATTTTGCCAAAGCAGCTTCCAGAGAAAAGTGTTGCCAGAGAAGACTGATTCAACAGGGTAGTTATTATTCCTCCTTGACTTTTTTTTCCCCCTAAGACAATTGGGGTTAAGTGATTTGCCCAGGGTCACACAACTAGTCAAATTTGAACCCAGGTCCTCCTGACTTCAGGGCTGGTGCTCTATCCACTGTGCCACCTAGCTGCTCCCTCCTCCTCCCCCTTGACTTTTAAGACAGCATTTTCCAGCTCTCTTCTTGATGGAATTAATCTATTTTTCTATTAATTTTATTATAAAATTCATTATAAAATTATATTATTATAATTATAATTATTATCAATTATAAAAATCAGATAAGGGTAATTTTCTCTGTGAGAAGAAAAAACTATCTCATTTCTAGTTATACTCAGGAAGTGGTTTCAGTCATTGGAAAGACATCAGTTGCTGCAGTGTAAAAGGCCATCATGGTAGAACTTGTGTGAATAATCCTTTCTTGCTCTCACTAACCCACTGAAGTAGAGAAAACCACCCAGAACTGATAGGTCTATCTGCCTGGATAATGGAAAGTCATTGTCTGGGATAACATCATTCTGGTCAAATGGGTAATCAGAGAATCACACCCCCACTAGATGTTATCAAGCTATTTCTCTGGCGAATGAAGGTTATCAGCAGTCTCTATTTCTAGAATTCTTTTGCTTGAATGTTTTAAAGGAGAATAGCAGTAGGGATTTCCCTACTGTTCTCTCTGGTAGTTTCCATTTTCACATGCTTTTGTTATCCTCTCTCCTGTAAATCATCCTTCAAAGTTTCCTGTACTTATCATCCCATTTTTTCTCTGTAACTCTTAAAATTACAATCATTGCATTTGGGGTTTCATTCACTAATGGCCCTGCATTTTAGAATCACCATTAGTTTGCTCTACTTTAGTTTTCACATCTGTTCTTAATAAAGACTCCAATTAAGGGTTCCATGATAGACACCCTGGTGAAGAGAATAGAGAGCTGGTCTCAGAGTAGGGAAGACTTGAGTTCAAGTCTTATATCTGGGACTGTGTGACCCTGTGTAAGTCCCTTAATCTCTTAGAGCTCTAAGCAGCCCTCTGAGATTATTGTTGTTCATGCTTTGTTTTTGAAGAAGACAAATAACATCATAATGATGGGGTCAAGGTCCAATGTGTTTGGCTGTAGCTGATCAGTTCAGTAAGAGCCAGAAGTTTCTTCCACAGGTTGGGCACAAATAATGCATTAGAATATTTGGGATGGAGATATTTCCATAGCTCACACTTTGTATTACTGCAATTCCATGAGCAGTTTTACTCATGGAGTGTATACAGCACCTGATATGATGGAAATACCATGTGAGGTTATCCTTTGCCATTGACCATATACTTCAGGTGATAATTAATACCTTTCTAGCCAAATTTCCAACTTAAAAAAGAGTTATTGAATGTCATCCGGCTCCTCTCAAGGGGCAAAGCTCCTGGTGCTGGTTCTATTCTAGAAGAGATCTACAAGGCAGGGAGTTTACTATTTATGCAGAAATGGACTGAAATCTTCCAGACTATTTGGCATTCAAAGATGCCTCCATTATTTATCTCTAAAAAGATAATAGAAAATAAATTGTCCTATGATAATCACAGCAGTCTCTCTCAGTCTTTTGTCAGAGTCCTCCTTAATAAGCTGAAGTTTCATCTGGAAGATGGTCATCTACCTAAGAGCCAGTATGGCTTCAGAAAGGGCCAAGGAATAGTTGACATGGTATTTGCTGTTTGACAACTCCAGGAAAGTAGAACGGAGTTCTGTATATAATATTTGTTGACCTGACCTTTGATATTGTCAGTTGTGAGGGCTTGTGGGAAATCATGATAAAATTTGGTTGCCCAGCAAAGTTTATCAGTATTATAAGCCAGTTTCATGATAGCATACTCACACAAATTTTGTATGAAAGATGATGTTCTCCTGGTTTCTTTGTCACCAGTGAAGTGAAGCAGGACGGTGTGCCTGCTCCCATCTTTTTTAGGATGATGTTTTCATTGATTGTTGAACCTTCAACAAGAATGAAAATGGCATCAAGGTCAACTACCACACTTATTTAACTTGAAAAGACTACAAACCAGGACTGAAGTGGAGGGAGAGTTGGTGAAGGACTTTTTGTTTGCAGATCACTGCACTCAATGCAGCCTCTGAAGCTGAAGTGTAAGAGAGTATAGTTGATTTTCTGTTGCTTGTGGTAATTTTGGCCTGATGATCAATACTGAGAAAACAGAAGTCCTCCCTGAGTCAGCATTGCACCATCTGTAAGTAGAATCTTGGTCACAGTAAATGACAACAATAAAAGGCACTTTAAGGTTTGCCTAGCATTTCATATATGTATGTCGTTTGTTCCTCACATTGGTTCTGGGAAGCAGGTGGGTGATAATATTATACCCACTTTAAAGATGAGAATATTGAGGAATGGAGAAATGGCTTACCCAAAAGCATAGATCTAGTGAGACAGCTTTTAATATTGGATAGAGGATTGAAGCTGGAGGTAGGAAGACCTATTTTGAATACTGACTCATATATTTAGCGACTTTTAGATTTTGGTCAAAGTACTTAATCTCTGTTTCCTTACCTGTAAAATGAAGAGTTGGACACAATGGTGTTTATGATATCATTCAGCTCTAAATCTATGACCTCTAAGTGTCTTTTCTTTTTTTCTTTTGAAGACAATCAGGGTTGAGTGCCTAAAGTTACACTGCTAGTAAACGTCTGAGACTTTATTTGAATTCCCATCCTCTTCACTGGAGGACCTGCGCTCCATCCACTGTACCACCTAGTTGGTTCCCTAAATGTTTAAGGTGAGATTTGAAGTTAAGGCTTTCTGTCACTCTTGGAGTGACTCTCTGAGGAAACTGAGAGTGAATGTGCAAGAAGCAGCTGAAGGTGAAGATGGAGAAAATACTGTTCAGAAGCTTTAAGGTGTGTGATGGAGTAACTTGGGACACCCGTGCAATAACGCACCTAGGAGGAGAAGGAGATCATGTCAAGAATGTGGGGGTGAGGCTGGGTGTGGACCAGACAGACTTCCTCAATGAGTGGTACAGGTGGCAGTGAGGGAGAGGCTGCCGATTTAACAATGCAGATATACCAGAAGTTAAAGACAGACATCAGCATGTTGCATTGATCTGAATACCCTTGATTCCACTTATTCTACCAGGATCACACTAAGAGGTTCCTTGAATTTATGGGGCATTATCAATCAAATCTCTGGAAAGGAAAGTGAGTTCTACAGGTGAGAACTTCAAATTGCTTTATTCAGAGTTCAGATAAGACCTTTTTCCTTTTCTAAGGTGAATACTGAGTGCTTGAAGAGGAGTGAAGGACCTTTGAGAAACATGAACCAGATTCTGCTGTTCCTAAGGAAGTCACTGAGTTGGGATGTGAACCATCAATATTATTATTAGAGAGATGCCCCTAAGATTGAAAGTGATCCATTTTGTGAGAGATCAGTAGCTGACTCACAGCTTACACTTTTACTAAGTGCCTACTATGTTGTCAGGGAGTTGTGATTTGTCATCAAGTTCTCCTTTTGAGGATACAAAGATGGATAAAACCTACAGACTCTGTCTTTGGGGAGTTTAAAAGCTTAAGAGTTTCAAGGTATCTTAAAGATCATCCAAGACAGTTTGACCTCAATGCAAAAACTCCCTTTCCAAAAATCCCTGGCCATTAGACGTCCAACCCATGCTTTAATGCTTCCATTAATGAACTATATTATAAAGAATGAACTATATTATTTAAAAAGCAGTTCATTCAATTTATATGGCAGTGTTCCATTATAAAGCCCTTTGAGCATATTACCTCATTTGAGCCTTGGATTAAATCTTAAAAAAGACAGGATAAGTATTATTATATTCATGTTATGAATTCAGAGAATAAATCATTTCCCCAAGCTTTCACCACTATTCCATGGTGTAATAGGAACTTATGCAAATCTTCTGAGTTTCTGGAAAATTTGAGTTCATAGTTGAGGAGAGAATGCATTCTACTCCAGACTTGGAGTTATGACTAGAAGAAGATAGACTGATTAAGAAATGATTGCAATAATCTGGGAAGAGGCAATGAGAGTCTGCTAAGTAAAGAGAAAGTAACAGATAGAAGAGATGTTGAAGAGGTAAAATTGATAAGATTTGGCAACTGTTTGCATTGAAAGGAGGAGGGCAAGAAAGAATCTGGGCTAATTCCAAGATTATGACCTTGGGTAACTGGAAGGATTGTTATGTTCTCAACAAAATAAAAAAACTTGGAGGAAGGATGGGCCCAATGGGGGTGATGCTGAGTTTTATTTAGACATTTAGAATTGGAATGCATTATTGAATGCAGGTTAGCTAATCATTGCCACTTTTATTTCTCAATGCTAATGTCAATTGTTTAATGATCTGCTATAGAATTTTGCTTCATGTGAATGTCAGTCATGTCAATAATGTCTGGATTTCCATTTCTCCTCCATTTTTGCCCTTCTCATTTTGGCTCCTTCCATGTAATCTGGGATCCTTCATGGAGAAATAAATACTGAATTTCTTTTGTAATCTATTATTTAGTCCTTGGCATGACTCACAATTCTGACAATTCTAAAACATGATGAAGGATGTGACCTCCTAGTCACATAAAGTTGGGGTAACAAAGTAAGGGTAAATCATAAAACGAATGGCACTCTGAAAACAATAATCACTTTTGGGTGACAAGGGATACACATTTCTTTTTTTTTTTTTTTGCTTCACTAACTTGTCTTTTCATTTTTTATTTTTAATTTTTTTATTAAAGCTTTTTATTTTCAAAACATATGTGTGGAAAATTTTCAACATTCACCTTTGCTAAACCTTGAGTTCCACATTTTTTCCCTCTACATGGCAATGCTCTATACATATTTCCACAATTATCATGCTGCACAAGGAAAATCTAATCAAAAAGGGAAAAAAATGAGAAAGAAAACAAAATGCATGCAAACAACAATAAAAAGAGTGAAAATACATTGTGATCCATATTCAGTTTCCACAGATCTCTCTTTGGGTGCAGATGGCTCTCTTCATCATAAGACCATTGGAATTGGCCTGAATCACATCAGTGCTGAAAAGATCAGAATTCATCATTGTATAATACTGATGTTGTCATGTACAATGATCTCCTGGTTCTGCTCATTTCACTCAGCATCAGTGAGCAAGCCTTTCTGAAATCATCCTGCTGGTCGTTTCTTAGAAAACAATAATATTCCATAACATTCATATACCATAACTTATTCAGCCATTCTCCAACCAATGGGTATCCACTCAGTTTCCAGTTTCTAGCCACTACAAAAAGGGCTGCCATAAAATTTTTTTGCACATGTGGGTCCCTTTGGCAAACAAGTCCAGTAGAAACACTGCTGCATCAAAGGATATGCACAGTTTGATAGCTCTTTGGGCATAGTTCCAAAGTGCTCTCCAGAATGGTTGAATCGGTTCACAATTTCATCAACAATGTATTAGTGCCCCAGTTTTCCCACATCCTCTCCAACATTCATCATTTTCTTTTCTTGTCATATTAGCCAACTTGAGAGGTGTGTAGTGGTATCTCAAAGTTGTCTTAATTTGTATTTCTCTGATTAGTTGTGATTTAGAGCATCTTTTGATATGACTAGAAATTGTTTCAATTTCTTTATCTGAAAATTGTTTGCTTATATTCTTTGACCATTTATCAGTTGGAGAATGGCTTGAATTTTTATAAATTTGGATCAATTCTCTGCATACTTTAGAAATGAGGCTTTTATCAGAACCCTTGAATGTAAAAAAATTTCCCCCAGTTTATTGTTTACCTTCTAATCTTGTCTGCATTGGTTTTGTTTGTACAAAACCTTTTTAACTTAATATAATCAAAACTATCCATTTTGTATTCAGTGTACTCCAATTCTTCTTTGACCACAAATTCCTTCCTTCTCCACAGATCTGAGAGGTAAATTCTCCTTTGTTCTTTTAATTTGCTTATAATATCACTCTTTAAGTCTAGATTGCGAACCCATTTCTACTTTATCTTGATATAGGATTTTAGGTGAGAGTCAATGTTTGGTTTCTGCTACACTAATTTCCAATTTTCTCAGCAGTTTTTGTCAAATAGTGAGTTCTTGTCCCAAAAGTGGGGGTTTGGGGGTTTGTCAAACACTAGATTACTATAGTCCTTGATTATTTTGTCCTGTGAACCTAACCTATTCCGCTGATTGACAACTTTATTTCTTAGCCAGTACCAAATGGTTTTGATGACCACTGCTTTATAATTCAATTTTAGGTCTAGTACAGCTAGGTCACTTTCGTTTGCTTTTTTTTCCCTTGAAATTCTTGACTTTTTGTTCTTCCAGGCAAACTTTTTTTTATCATTTTTTCTAGCTCAGTAAAATAATTTCTTGGCAGTTTGAGTGGTATGGAATTGAATAAATAGATTAATTTAAGTAGTGTCGTCATTTTAATTATATTAGCTCAGCCTATCTATGAGCACTTGATATTTTTGCAATTGATTAGATCTGACATTGTGTGACTTTATTTTTGTGTGTGTGTGTTTTGTAAGTGTGTTCATATAGTTTCTGACTTTGTTTTAGCAAGTAGATTCCAGTGGATACACATTTTAGATGCATTTCCCCTAACCACAACAAGTCTACTGATCCTGGGGCCATTGTGTAAGAAAGTTGTCTTGGGGCAACCCCTAAATGCTCAGAAGAACTGGGGAGAAATTTCAGGCACTTCACTGATTGCAATGAGATGAAAGTAAGGTTATGCTTCTTGTGAAGTTTATTTCTACCCTGAAATATCTACTCGGTCTACTTCCATTGGAGATTTGATCATAGGTTTAGAGCTGGTGGAGATGTTTAGAAGTCTTCTCACTGCACCATTTTACATATCAGGAAATGGAGATCTAAACAGATCAAAGGTCACACAATTAATCAATCTACAAACATTTATTTAGTACCTACCATCTGCAATGTTCTGTGTTATACACAGGTAATCAGTGGAAAAGATTTGATCCAGATCTTTGGAATCCAAATCCAGGTATCTTTGACTTTGAGGTCATTTCTGGCCTATCTTGGGATCAGATTCAATCAATGAGCATTTATTAAGTACCTACAGTGTGCCAGGCACAATACTTAGCACTGGAATATAAAAAGAGACCAAAGTCTCTGCCCTGGAAGGAGTCTATAATTTAATGGGGAAAAACATGCAAATAAATATAAAGCAAGCTACATCCAGGATAATTAGAAAATAACTGAGGATAGGCACTGGAACGAAGAGAGATTGAGGAAGGCTTTCTGCCGAGGGTAGAATTTTAGTTGAAATTAAAGAAAGCCAGGGAAGCCAGAAGATGGAGTGGAAGAGGGAGAACAATTTAGGCCTGAGAGAGGGACAGAGAAAATGCCTAAAGCCAAGGGATATAGCATCTTGTTTGTGGATCAGCCAGGAAGTTAGTGTCATTGAATCAAAGACTACATGCAGGTGTAAGAAGTCTGGAAAAGTAGGAGGGGAGTAGGTTAGGACAGGCTTTGAACACCAAACAAAACATTTTGTATTTAATTCTGGAGATAATAGGGAGTCACTGGAATTTACTGAATAGGGAGATGACATGATTGAACTGTATTCAGTTTTAGTGGCTTAATAAAGAATAGATTAAAATGGACAGATCTGAGGCAGACAGAGCCACCTGTCACTTGCAATACTCCAGGTGTGGTGATGAAAGCCTTCACCAGTCTTGTGGCAGAAACAGGGGAGAGAAAGGGGCATTTTTGAGAGGTGTTGCCAAAGTGAATTCAGCAGCCCTAGGCAACAGCTTGGATATGGGGAGTGGAAGTGAAAAATAGTTAGGAATCCAGGATGACTCCTGTGCTGTGAGACTGAGGGAGGGAGAGGATAGTGTTACCTTCTCAGTAAGCGGGAATGTAGGTGTGGGGGACAGGGGGAATCTTTGGGGGAAAGATAATGACTTCTGCTTCGTACCTTTTGAGTTTAAGATGTCTACTAGAAATATCTGAAAGGCAGTTGGAGATGTGAGATTGTAGATTAGTGGAGATAATGAGGCAGAAAGGGTGAATTTGAGAATCATCAGCATAGAGATGGTAATTAAAATCCATGGAAGCAGATTAGATCATCAAGTGAAGTAGTATAGAAGGAGAAGAGAAGAGGACCCAGGACAGAACCCAGTGGGATGCCAAAAGTCACAGGATGTGATCTGGAAGAGGATCCAGCAAAGGAAACAGAAGGAGAAGACAAAAGAAGGTGAGACAAGAACCAGGAAAGAGTGGTATCCTGAAAAGCGAAGATCAAAGAG